>NW_026988481.1:8752500-10002500 GCF_030222135.1 Aotus nancymaae | reverse complement strand
GGAGCATCATGAGCATGTGTTATGACGTCACAGTATATGATGACATCATAATTAGTATGCACTATGATGTCACAATGTATTATGACGTCATTATGTATCCGCATTATGACATCACAATATATTATGAGAGCGCAATTTGCAGGTATTATGAGCAATTTCTCTTACCCCAATTTGTGTCACATCTACTGGAGCATCATGAGCATGTATTATGACGCCACAGTATATGATGACATCATAATTAGTATGCACTATGATGGCACAATGTATTATGACGTCATAATGTATCCGCATTATGACATCACAATATATTATGAGAGCGCAACATGCAGGTATTATGAGCAACTACTCTTACCCCAAATTGTGTCACATCTACTGTAGCATCATGAGCATGTATTATGACGTCACAGTATATGATGACATCATAATTAGTATGCAGTATGACGTCACAATGTATTATGACGTCATAATGTATCCGCATTATGACATCACAATATATTATGAGAGCGCAACATGCAGGTATTATGAGCAATTTCTCTTACCCCAATTTGTGTCACATCTACTGGAGCATCATGAGCATGTATTATGACGTCACAGTATATGATGACATCATAATTAGTATGCACCATGACGTCACAATGTATTATGATATCATAATGTATCCGCATTATGACATCACAATATATTATGAGAGCGCAATTTGCAGGTTTTATGACCATTTTCGATTACCCCAATTTGTGTCACATCTACTGGAGCATCATGAGCATGTATTATGACGTCACAGTATATGATGACATCATAATTAGTATGCACTATGACGTCACAATGTATTATGACGTTGTAATGTATCCGCATTATGACATCACAATATATTATGAGAGCGCAACATACAGGTATTATGAGCAATTTCTCTTACCCCAATTTGTGTCACATCTACTGGAGCATCATGAGCATGTATTATGATGTCACAGTATATGATGACATCATAATTAGTATGCACTATGACGTCACAATGTATTATGACGTCATAATGTATCCGCATTATGACATCACAATATATTATGAGAGCGCAACATGCAGGTATTATGAGCAATTTCTCGTACCCAAATTTGTGTCACATCTACTGGAGCATCATGAGCATGTATTATGACGTCACAGTATATGATGACATCATAATTAGTATCCACTATGACGTCACAATGTATTATGACGTCATAATGTATCCGCATTATGACATCACAGTATATTATGAGAGCGCAACATGCAGGTATTATGAGCAATTTCTCATACCCCAATTAGTGTCACATCTACTGGAGCATCATGAGCATGTATTATGACGTCACAGTATATGAGGACATCATAATTAGTATGCAGTATGACGTCACAATGTATTATGACGTCATAATGTATCCGCATTTTGACATCACAATATATTATGAGAGCGCAACATGCAGGTATTATGAGCAATTTCTCTTACCCCAATTTGTATCACATCTACTGGAGCATCATGAGCATGAATTATGATCTCACAGTAAATGATGACATCATAATTAGTATGCACTATGACGTCACAATGTATTATGACGTCATAATGTATCCACATTATGACCTCACAATATATTATGAGAGCGCAATTTGCAGGTTTTATGACCAATTTCGCTTACCCCAATTTGTTTCAAATCTACTGGAGCATCATGAGAATGTATTATGATGTCACAGTATATGATGACATCATAATTAGTAAGCACTATGACGTCACAATGTATTATGACGTCATAATGTATCCACATTATGACATCACAATATATCATGAGAGCGCAACATGCAAGTAGTATGAGCAATTTCTCTTACCCCAATTTGTGTCACATCTACTGGAGCATCATGAGCATGTATTATGACGTCATAGTATATAATGACATCATAATTACTATGCACTATGACGTCATAATGTATTATGGCGTCATAATTTATCTGCATTATGACATCACAATATATTATGAGTGCGCAATTTGCAGGGTTTATGACCAATTTCGCTTACCCCACTTTGTGTCACATCTACTGGAGCATCATGAGCATGTGTTATGATGTCAAAGTATATGATAACATCATAATTAGTATGCAGTATGATGTCACAATGTATTATGACTCCATAATGTATCCGCATTATGACATCACAATATATAATGAGAGCGCAACATGCAGGTATTATGAGCAATTTCTCTTACCCCAATATGTGTCACATCTACTGGAGCATCATGAGCATGTATTATGACGTCACAGTATATGATGACATCATAATTAGTATGCACAATCACGTCACAATGTGTTATGACGTCATAATGTATCCGCATTATGACATCACAATATATTATGAGAGCTCAATTTGCAGGTTTTATGACCAATTTCTCTTCCCCAATTTGTGTCACATCTACTGGAGCATCATGAGCATGTATTATGACGTCACAGTATATGATGACATCATAATTAGTATGCACTATGACGTCACAATGTATTATGACGTCATAATGTATCCGCATTATGACATCACAATATATTATGAGAGCGCAACATGCAGGTATTATGAGCAATTTCTCCTACCCCAATTTGTGTCACATCTACTGGAGCATCATGAGCATGTATTATGACGTCACAGTATATGATGACATCATAATTATTATGCACTATGACGTCACAATGTATTATGACGTCATAATGTATCCGCATTATGACATCACAGTATATTATGAGAGCGCAACATGCAGGTATTATGAGCAATTTCTCATACCCCAATTTGTGTCACATCTACTGGAGCATCATGAGTATGTGTTATGATGTCGCAGTATTTGATGACATCATAATTAGTATGCAGTATGACGTCACAATGTATTATGACGTCATAATGTATCCGCATTATGACATCACAATATATTATGAGAGCGCAACATGCAGGTATTATGAGCAATTTCTCTTACCCCAATTTGTGTCACATCTACTGGAGCATCATGAGCATGTATTATGACGTCACAGTATAATGATGACATCAAAATTAGTATGCACTATGACGTCAAAACGTATTATGACGTCAGAATGTATCCGCATTATGACGTCACAATATATTATGAGAGCGCAACATGCAGGTATTATGAGCAATTTCTCTTACCCCAATTTGTGTCACATCTACTGGAGCATCATGAGCATGTATTATGACGTCACAGTATATGATGACATCATAATTAGTATGCACTATGACGTCACAATGTATTATGACGTCAAAATATATCCGCATTATGACATCACAATATATTATGAGAGCGCAGCATGCAGTTATTATGAGCAATTTCTCTTACCCCAATTTGTGTCACATCTTCTGGAGCATCATGAGCATGTATTATGACGTCACAGTATATGATGACATCATAATTAGTATGCAATATGACGTCACAATGTATTATGACGTCATAATGTATCCGCATTATGACATCACTATATATTATGAGAGCGCAATTTGCAGATTTTATGACCAATTTCGCTTACCCCAATTTGTGTCACATCTACTGGAGCGTAATGAGCATCTATTATGACGTCACAGTATATGATGACATCATAATTAGTATGCAGTATGATGTCACAATGTATTATGACGTCATAATGTATCCGCATTATGACATCACAATATATTATGAGAGCGCAACATGCAGGTATTATGAGCAATTTCTCTTACCCCAATTTGTGTCACATCTACTGGAGCATCATGAGCATGTATTATGACGTCACAGTATATGATGACATCATAATTAGTATGCACTATGACGTCACAATGTATTATGACGTCATAATGTATCCGCATTATGACATCACAATATATTATGAGAGCGCAACATGCAGGTATTATGAGCAATTTCTCTTACCCCAATTTGTGTCACATCTACTGGAGAATCATGAGCATGTATTATGACATCACAGTATATGATGACATCATAATTAGTATGCCCTATGACGTTACAATATATTATGACGTCATAATGTATCCGCATTATGACATCACAATATATTATGAGAGCGCAATTTGCAGGTTTTATGACCAATTTCGCTTACCACAATTTGTGTCACATCTACTGGAGCATCATGAGCATGTATTATGACGTCACAGTATATGATGACATCATAATTAGTATGCACTATGACGTCACAATGTATTATGACGTCATAATGTATCCGCATTATGACATCACAATATATTATGAGAGCGCAACATGCAGGTATTATGAGCAATTTCTCTTACCCCAATTTGTGTCACATCTACTGGAGCATCATGAGCATGTATTATGAGGTCACAGTATATGATGACATCATAATTAGTATGCACTATGACGTCACAATGTATTATGACGTCATAATGTATCCGCATTATGACTTCACAATATATTATGAGAGCGCAACATGCAATTATTATGAGCAATTTCTCTTACCCCAATTTTTTTCACATCTTCTGGAGCATCATAAGCATGTATTATGATGTCACAGTATATGATGACATCATGATTAGTATGCACTATGCCGTCACAATGTATTATGACGTCATAATGTATCCACATTATGACATCACAATATATTATGAGAGCGCAATTTGCAGGTTTTATGACCAATTTCGCTTACCCCAATTTGTGTCAAATCTACTGGAGCATCATGAGCATGTATTATGACGTCACAGTATATGATGACATCATAAATAGTATGCAGTATGATGTCACAATGTATTATGACGTCATAATGTATCCGCATTATGACATCACAATATATTATGAGAGCGCAACATGCAGGTTTTATGATCAATTTCTCTTACCCCAATTTGTGTCACATCTACTGGAGCATCATGAGCATGTATTATGACGTCACAGTATATGATGACATCATAATTAGTATACACTATGACGTCACAGTGTATTATGACGTCATAATGTATCCGCATTATGACATCACAATATATTATGAGAGCGCAACTTGCAAGTTTTATGACTATTTTCGATTACCACAATTTGTGTCACATCTACTGGAGCATCATGAGCATGTATTATGACGTCATAGTATATAATGACATCATAATTAGTATGCACTATGACGTCACAATGTATTATGACGTCATATTGTATCCGCATTATGACATACCAATATATTATGAGAGCGCAACATGCAGGTATTATGAGCAATTTCTCTTACCCCAATTTGTGTCACATGTACTGGAGCATCATGAGCATGTATTATGATGTCACAGTATGTGATGACATCATAATTAGTATGCACTATGGTGTCACAATGTATTATGACGTCATAATGTATCCGAATTATGACATCACACTATATTATGAGAGCGCAACATGCAGGTATTATGAGCAATTTCTCTTACCCCAATTTGTGTCACATCTACTGGAGAATCATGAGCATGTATTATGACGTCACAGTATATGATGACATTATAATTAGTATGCACTATGACGTCACAATGTATTATAACGTCATAATGTATCCGCATTATGACATCACAATATATTATGAGAGCGCAACATGCAGGTATTATGAGCAATTTCTCTTACCCCAATTTGTGTCACATCTACTGGAGCATCATGAGCATGTGTTATGATGTCACAGTATATGATGACATCATAATTAGTATGCACTATGATGTCACAATGTATTATGACGTCATTATGTATCCGCATTATGACATCACAATATATTATGAGAGCGCACTTTGCAGGTATTATGAGCAATTTCTCTTACCCCAATTTGTGTCACATCTACTGGAGCATCATGAGCATGTATTATGACGCCACAGTATATGATGACATCATAATTAGTATGCACTATGATGGCACAATGTATTATGACGTCATAATGTATCCGCATTATGACATCACAATATATTATGAGAGCGCAACATGCAGGTATTATGAGCAACTACTCTTACCCCAAATTGTGTCACATCTACTGTAGCATCATGAGCATGTATTATGACGTCACAGTATATGATGACATCATAATTAGTATGCAGTATGACGTCACAATGTATTATGACGTCATAATGTATCCGCATTATGACATCACAATATATTATGAGAGCGCAACATGCAGGTATTATGAGCAATTTCTCTTACCCCAATTTGTGTCACATCTACTGGAGCATCATGAGCATGTATTATGACGTCACAGTATATGATGACATCATAATTAGTATGCACCATGACGTCACAATGTTTTATGATATCATAATGTATCCGCATTATGACATCACAATATATTATGAGAGCGCAATTTGCAGGTTTTATGACCATTTTCGATTACCCCAATTTGTGTCACATCTACTGGAGCATCATGAGCATGTATTATGACGTCACAGTATATGATGACATCATAATTAGTATGCACTATGACGTCACAATGTATTATGACGTTATAATGTATCCGCATTATGACATCACAATATATTATGAGAGCGCAACATACAGGTATTATGAGCAATTTCTCTTACCCCAATTTGTGTCACATCTACTGGAGCATCATGAGCATGTATTATGATGTCACAGTATATGATGACATCATAATTAGTATGCACTATGACGTCACAATGTATTATGACGTCATAATGTATCCGCATTATGACATCACAATATATTATGAGTGCGCAACATGCAGGTATTATGAGCAATTTCTCGTACCCCAGTTTGTGTCACATCTACTGGAGCATCATGAGCATGTATTATGACGTCACAGTATATGATGATATCATAATTAGTATGCACTATGACGTCACAATATATTATGACGTCATAATGTATCCACATTATGACATCACAATATATTATGAGAGCGCAACATGCAGGTATTATGAGCAATTTCTCTTACCCCAATTTGTGTCACATCTACTGGAGCATCATGAGCATGTATTATGATGTCACAGTATATGATGACATCATAATTAGTATGCACTATGACGTCAGAATGAATTATGACGTCATAATGTATCCACATTATGACCTCACAATATATTATGAGAGCGCAATTAGCAGGTTTTATGACCAATTTCGCTTACCCCAATTTGTTTCACATCTACTGGAGCATCATGAGCATGTATTATGATGTCACAGTATATGATGACATCATAATTAGAATGCAGTATGACGTCACAATGTATTATGACGTCATAATGTATCCACAGTTTGACATCACAATATATCATGAGAGCGCAACATGCAGGTAGTATGAGCAATTTCTCTTACCCCAATTTGTGTCACATCTACTGGAGCATCATGAGCATGTATTATGACGTCATAGTATAAGATGACATCATAATTACTATGCACTATGACGTCACAATGTATTATGACGTCATAATGTATCTGCATTATGACATCACAATATATTATGAGTGCGCAATTTGCAGGGTTTATGACCAATTTCGCTTACCCCAATTTGTGTCACATCTACTGGAGCATCATGAGCATGTGTTATGATATCACAGTATATGTTGACATCATAATTAGTATGCACTATGATGTCACAATGTATTATGACTTCATAATGTATCCGCATTATGACATCACAATATATAATGAGAGCGCAACATGTAGGTATTATGAGCAATTTCTCTTACCCCAATTTGTGTCACATCTACTGGAGCATCATGAGCATGTATTATGACGTCACAGTACATGCTGACATCATAATTAGTATGCACTATGACGTCACAATATGTTATGACGTCATAATGTATCCGCATTATGACATCACAATATATTATGAGAGCTCAATTTGCAGGTTTTATGACCAATTTCTCTTACCCCAATTTCTTTCACATCTACTGGAGCATCATGAGCATGTATTATGACGTCACAGTATATGATGACATCATAATTAGTATGCAGTATGACGTCACAATGTATTATGACGTCATAATGTATCCGCATTATGACATCACAATATATTATGAGAGCGCAACATGCAGGTATTATGAGCAATTTCTCTTACCCCAATTTCTGTCACATCTACTGGAGAATCATGAGCATGTATTATGACGTCACAGTATATGCTGACATCATAATTAGTATGCACTATGACGTCACAATGTATTATGACGTCATAATGTATCCGCATTATGACATCACAATATATTATGAGAGCGCCACATGCAGGTATTATGAGCTATTTCTCTTACCCCAATTTGTGTCACATCTACTGGGGCATCATGAGCATGTATTATGACGTCACAGTATATGATGACATCATAATTAGTATGCACTATGACGTCACAATGTATTATGACGTCATAATGTATCCGCATTATGACATGACAATATATTATGAGAGCGCAACATGCAGGTATTATGAGCAATTTCTCTTTCCCCAATTTGTGTCACATCTACTGGAGCATCATGAGCATGTATTATGATGTCACAGTATATGATGACATCATAATTAGTATGCACTATGATGTCACAATGTATTATGACGTCATAATGTATCCGCATTATGACATCACAATATATTATGAGAGCACAACATGCAGGTATTATGAGCAATTTCTCTTTCCGCAATTTGTGTCACATCTACTGGAGCATCATGAGCATGTATTATGACGTCACAGTATATCATGACATCATAATTAGTATGCACTATGATGTCACAATGTATTATGACGTCATAAGGTATCCGCATTATGACATCACAATATATTATAAGAGCGCAACATGCAGGTATTATGAGCAATTTCTCTTACCCCAATTTGTGTCACATCTACTGGAGCATCATGAGCATGTATTATGACGTCACAGTATATGATTACATCATAATTAGTATGCACTATGACGTCACAATGTATTATGACGTCATAATGTGTCCACATTATGACGTCACAATATATTATGAGAGCGCAATTTGCAGGTTTTATGACCAATTTCGCTTACCCCAATTTGTTTCACATCTACTGGAGCATCATGAGCATGTATTATGATGTCACAGTATATGATGACATCATAATTAGTATGCAGTATGACGTCACAATGTATTATGACGTCATAATGTATCCACATTATGACATCACAATATATCATGAGAGCGCAACATGCAGGTACTATGAGCAATTTCTCTTACCCCAATTTGTGTCACATCTACTGGAGCGTCATGAGCATGTATTATGATGTCACAGTATATGATGACATCATAATTAGTATCAGTATGACGTCACAATGTATTATGACGTCATAATGTATCTGCATTATGACATCACAATATATTATGAGAGCGCAACATGCAGGTATTATGAGCAATTTCTCTTACCCCAATTAGTGTCACATCTACTGGAGCATCATGAGCATGTATTATGATGTCACAGTATATGATGACATCATAATTAGCATGCACTATGACGTCACAATGTATTATGACGTCATAATGTATCCGCATTATGACATCACAATATATTATGAGAGCGCAATTTGCAGGTTTTATGACCATTTTCGATTACCCCAATTTGTGTCACATCGACTGGAGCATCATGAGCATGTATTATGACGTCACAGTATATGATGACATCATAATTAGTATGCACTATGACGTCACAATGTATTATGACGTCATAATGTATCCGCATTATGACATCACAGTATATTATGAGAGCGCAACATGCAGGTATTATGAGCAATTTCTCATACCCCAATTTGTGTCACATCTACTGGAGCATCATGAGTATGTGTTATGATGTCGCAGTATTTGATGACATCATAATTAGTATGCAGTATGACGTCACAATGTATTATGACGTCATAATGTATCCGCATTATGACATCACAATATATTATGAGAGCGCAACATGCAGGTATTATGAGCAATTTCTCTTACCCCAATTTGTGTCACATCTACTGGAGCATCATGAGCATGTATTATGACGTCACAGTATAATGATGACATCAAAATTAGTATGCACTATGACGTCAAAACGTATTATGACGTCAGAATGTATCCGCATTATGACGTCACAATATATTATGAGAGCGCAACATGCAGGTATTATGAGCAATTTCTCTTACCCCAATTTGTGTCACATCTACTGGAGCATCATGAGCATGTATTATGACGTCACAGTATATGATGACATCATAATTAGTATGCACTATGACGTCACAATGTATTATGACGTCAAAATATATCCGCATTATGACATCACAATATATTATGAGAGCGCAACATGCAGTTATTATGAGCAATTTCTCTTACCCCAATTTGTGTCACATCTTCTGGAGCATCATGAGCATGTATTATGACGTCACAGTATATGATGACATCATAATTAGTATGCAATATGACGTCACAATGTATTATGACGTCATAATGTATCCGCATTATGACATCACAATATATTATGAGATCGCAACTTGCAGGTTTTATGAGTATTTTCGATTACCACAATTTGTGTCACATCTACTGGAGCATCATGAGCATGTATTATGACGTCACAGTATATGATGACATCATAATTAGTATGCACTATGACATCACAATATATTATGACGTCATAATGTATCCGCATTATGACATCACAATATATTATGAGAGCGCAACATGCAGGTATTATGAGCAATTTCTCGTACCCCAATTTGTGTCACATCTACTGGTGCATCATGAGCATGTATTATGACGTCACAGTTTATGATGACATCATAATTAGTATCCACTATGACGTCACAATGTATTATGACGTCATAATGTATCCGCATTATGACATCACAATATATTATGAGAGCGCAATTTGCAGGTTTTATGACCATTTTCTATTACCCCAATTTGTGTCACATCGACTGGAGCATAATGAGCAGGTATAATGACGTCACAGTACATGATGACATCATAATTAGTATGCAGTATGAAGTCACAATGTATTATGACGTCATAATGTATCCGCATTATGACATCACAGTATATTATGAGAGCGCAACATGCAGGTATTATGAGCAATTTCTCATACCCCAATTTGTGTCACATCTACTGGAGCATCATGAGCATGTATTATGACGTCACAGTATATGAGGACATCATAATTAGTATGCAGTATGACGTCACAATGTATTATGACGTCATAATGTATCCGCATTATGACATCACAATATATTATGAGAGCGCAAGATGCAGGTATTATAAGTAATTTCTCTTACCCCAATTTGTGTCACATCTACTGGAGCATCATGAGCATGTATTATGATGTCACAGTAAATGATGACATCATAATTAGTATGCACTATGACGTCACAATGTATTATGACGTCATAATGTATCCACATTATGACCTCACAATATATTATGAGAGCGCAATTTGCAGGTTTTATGACCAATTTCGCTTACCCCAATTTGTTTCATATCTACTGGAGCATCATGAGAATGTATTATGATGTCACAGTATATGATGACATCATAATTAGTATGCAGTATGACGTCACAATGTATTATGACGTCATAATGTATCCACATTATGACATCACAATATATCATGAGAGCGCAACATGCAGGTACTATGAGCAATTTCTCTTACCCCAATTTGTGTCACATCTACTGGAGCATCATGAGCATGTATTATGACGTCATAGTATATGATGACATCATAATTACTATGCACTATGATGTCATAATGTATTATGGCGTCATAATGTATCTGCATTATGACATCACAATATATTATGAGTGCGCAATTTGCAGGGTTTATGACCAATTTCGCTTACCCCACTTTGTGTCACATCTACTGGAGCATAATGAGCATATGTTATGATGTCACAGTATATGATAACATCATAATTAGTATGCAGTATGATGTCACAATGTATTATGACTCCATAATGTATCCGCATTATGACATCACAATATATAATGAGAGCGCAACATGCAGGTATTATGAGCAATTTCTCTTACCCCAATTTGTGTCACATCTACTGAAGCATCATAAGCATGTATTATGACGTCACAGTATATGATGACATCATAATTAGTATGCACTATGACGTCACAATGTATTATGACGTCATAATGTATCCGCATTATGACATCACAATATATTATGAGAGCGCAATTTGCAGGTTTTATGACCATTTTCGATTACCGCAATTTGTGTCACATCGACTGGAGCATCATGAGCATGTATTATGACGTCACAGTATATGATGACATCATAATTAGTATGCATTATGACGTCACAATGTATTATGACGTCATAATGTATCCGCATTATGACATCACAGTATATTATGAGAGCGCAACATGCAGGTATTTTGAGCAATTTCTCTTACCCCAATTTGTGTCACATCTACTGGAGCATCATGAGCATGTATTATGACGTCACAGTATATGATGCCATCATAATTAGTATGCACTATGACGTCACAATGTATTATGACGTCAAAATATATCCGCATTATGACATCACAATATATTATGAGAGCGCAACATGCAGTTATTATGAGCAATTTCTCTTACCCCAATTTGTGTCACATCTACTGGAGCATCATGAGCATGTATTATGACGTCACAGTATATGATGACACCATAATTAGTATCCACTATGACGTCACAATGTATTATGACGTCATAATGTATCCGCATTATGACATCACAATATATTATGAGAGCGCAATTTGCAGGTTTTATGACCATTTTCTATTACCCCAATTTGTGTCACATCGACTGGAGCATAATGAGCAGGTATAATGACGTCACAGTACATGATGACATCATAATTAGTATGCAGTATGAAGTCACAATGTATTATGACGTCATAATGTATCCGCATTATGACATCACAGTATATTATGAGAGCGCAACATGCAGGTATTATGAGCAATTTCTCATACCCCAATTTGTGTCACATCTACTGGAGCATCATGAGCATGTATTATGACGTCACAGTATATGAGGACATCATAATTAGTATGCAGTATGACGTCACAATGTATTATGACGTCATAATGTATCCGCATTATGACATCACAATATATTATGATAGCGCAAGATGCAGGTATTATAAGTAATTTCTCTTACCCCAATTTGTGTCACATCTACTGGAGCATCATGAGCATGTATTATGATGTCACAGTAAATGATGACATCATAATTAGTATGCACTATGACGTCACAATGTATTATGACGTCATAATGTATCCACATTATGACCTCACAATATATTATGAGAGCGCAATTTGCAGGTTTTATGACCAATTTCGCTTACCCCAATTTGTTTCATATCTACTGGAGCATCATGAGAATGTATTATGATGTCACAGTATATGATGACATCATAATTAGTATGCAGTATGACGTCACAATGTATTATGACGTCATAATGTATCCACATTATGACATCACAATATATCATGAGAGCGCAACATGCAGGTACTATGAGCAATTTCTCTTACCCCAATTTGTGTCACATCTACTGGAGCATCATGAGCATGTATTATGACGTCATAGTATATGATGACATCATAATTACTATGCACTATGATGTCATAATGTATTATGGCGTCATAATGTATCTGCATTATGACATCACAATATATTATGAGTGCGCAATTTGCAGGGTTTATGACCAATTTCGCTTACCCCACTTTGTGTCACATCTACTGGAGCATAATGAGCATATGTTATGATGTCACAGTATATGATAACATCATAATTAGTATGCAGTATGATGTCACAATGTATTATGACTCCATAATGTATCCGCATTATGACATCACAATATATAATGAGAGCGCAACATGCAGGTATTATGAGCAATTTCTCTTACCCCAATTTGTGTCACATCTACTGAAGCATCATAAGCATGTATTATGACGTCACAGTATATGATGACATCATAATTAGTATGCACTATGACGTCACAATGTATTATGACGTCATAATGTATCCGCATTATGACATCACAATATATTATGAGAGCGCAATTTGCAGGTTTTATGACCATTTTCGATTACCGCAATTTGTGTCACATCGACTGGAGCATCATGAGCATGTATTATGACGTCACAGTATATGATGACATCATAATTAGTATGCATTATGACGTCACAATGTATTATGACGTCATAATGTATCCGCATTATGACATCACAGTATATTATGAGAGCGCAACATGCAGGTATTTTGAGCAATTTCTCTTACCCCAATTTGTGTCACATCTACTGGAGCATCATGAGCATGTATTATGACGTCACAGTATATGATGACATCATAATTAGTATGCACTATGACGTCACAATGTATTATGACGTCAAAATATATCCGCATTATGACATCACAATATATTATGAGAGCGCAACATGCAGTTATTATGAGCAATTTCTCTTACCCCAATTTGTGTCACATCTACTGGAGCATCATGAGCATGTATTATGACGTCACAGTATATGATGACATCATAATTAGTATGCACTATGACGTCACAATGTATTATGACGTCATAATGTATCCGCATTATGACATCACAATATATTATGAGATCGCAACTTACAGGTTTTATGAGTATTTTCGATTACCACAATTTGTGTCACATCTACTGGAGCATCATGAGCATGTATTATGACGTCACAGTATATGATGACATCATAATTAGTATGCACTATGACGTCACAATGTATTATGACGTCATAATGTATCCGCATTATGACATCACAATATATTATGAGAGCGCAACATGCAGGTATTATGAGCAATTTCTCGTACCCCAATTTGTGTCACATCTACTGGAGCATCATGAGCATGTATTATGACGTCACAGTATATGATGACATCATAATTAGTATCCACTATGACGTCACAATGTATTATGACGTCATAATGTATCCGCATTATGACATCACAGTATATTATGAGAGCGCAACATGCGGGTATTATGAGCAATTTCTCATACCCCAATTAGTGTCACATCTACTGGAGCATCATGAGCATGTATTATGACGTCACAGTATATGAGGACATCATAATTAGTATGCAGTATGACGTCACAATGTATTATGACGTCATAATGTATCCGCATTATGACATCACAATATATTATGAGAGCGCAAGATGCAGGTATTATAAGCAATTTCTCTTACCCCAATTTGTGTCACATCTACTGGAGCATCATGAGCATGTATTATGACGTCACAGTATATGATGACATCATAATTAGTATGCACTATGACGTCACAATGTATTATGACGTCATAATGTATCCGCATTATGACATCACAATATATTATGAGAGCGCAACATGCAGGTATTATGAGCAATTTCTCTTACCCCAATTTGTGTCACATCTACTGGAGCATCATGAGCATGTATTATGATGTCACAGTATATGATGACATCATAATTAGTATGCACTATGACGTCAGAATGTATTATGACGTCATAATGTATCCACATTATGACCTCACAATATATTATGAGAGCGCAATTTGCAGGTTTTATGACCAATTTCGCTTACCCCAATTTGTTTCACATCTACTGGAGCATCATGAGCATGTATTATGATGTCACAGTATATGATGACATCATAATTAGAATGCAGCATGACGTCACAATGTATTATGACGTCATAATGTATCCACATTATGACATCACAATATATCATTAGAGCGCAACATGCAGGTAGTTTGAGCAATTTCTCTTACCCCAATTTGTGTCACATCTACTGGAGCATCATGAGCATGTATTATGACGTCATAGTATATGATGACATCATAATTACTATGCATTATGACGTCACAATGTATTATGACGTCATAATGTATCTGCATTATGACATCACAATATATTATGAGTGCGCAATTTGCAGGGTTTATGACCAATTTCGCTTACCCCAATTTGTGTCACATCTACTGGAGCATCATGAGCATGTGTTATGATGTCACAGTATATGTTGACATCATAATTAGTATGCACTATGATGTCACAATGTATTATGACTTCATAATGTATCCGCATTATGACATCACAATATATAATGAGAGCGCAACATGTAGGTATTATGAGCAATTTCTCTTACCCCAATTTGTGTCACATCTACTGGAGCATCATGAGCATGTATTATGACGTCACAGTATATGATGACATCATAATTAGTCTGCAGTATGACGTCACAATGTATTATGACGTCATAATGTATCCGCATTATGACATCACAATATATTATGAGTGCGCAACATGCAGGTATTATGAGCAATTTCTCGTACCCCAGTTTGTGTCACATCTACTGGAGCATCATGAGCATGTATTATGACGTCACAGTATATGATGACATCATAATTAGTATGCACTATGACGTCACAATGTATTATGACGTCATAATGTATCCGCATTATGACATCACAATATATTATGAGAGCGCAATTTGCAGGTTTTATGACCATTTTCGATTACCCCAATTTGTGTCACATCGACTGGAGCATCATGAGCATGTATTATGACGTCACAGTATATGATGACATCATAATTAGTATGCACTATGACGTCACAATGTATTATGACGTCATAATGTATCCGCATTATGACATCACAGTATATTATGAGAGCGCAACATGCAGGTATTTTGAGCAATTTCTCTTACCCCAATTTGTGTCACATCTACTGGAGCATCATGAGCATGTATTATGATGTCACAGTATATGATGACATCATAATTAGTATGCACTATGACGTCACAATGTATTATGACGTCAAAATATATCCGCATTATGACATCACAATATATTATGAGAGCGCAACATGCAGTTATTATGAGCAATTTCTCTTACCCCAATTTGTGTCACATCTACTGGAGCATCATGAGCATGTATTATGACGTCACAGTATATGATGACATCATAATTAGTATGCACTATGACGTCACAATGTATTATGACGTCATAATGTATCCGCATTATGACATCACAATATATTATGAGACCGCAACTTGCAGGTTTTATGAGTATTTTCGATTACCACAATTTGTGTCACATCTACTGGAGCATCATGAGCATGTATTATGACGTCACAGTATATGATGACATCATAATTAGTATGCAGTATGACGTCACAATGTATTATGACGTCATAATGTATCCGCATTATGACATCACAATATATTATGAGAGCGCAACATGCAGGTATTATGAGCAATTTCTCGTACCCCAATTTGTGTCACATCTACTGGAGCATCATGAGCATGTATTATGACGTCACAGTATATGATGACATCATAATTAGTATCCACTATGACGTCACAATGTATTATGACGTCATAATGTATCCGCATTATGACATCACAGTATATTATGAGAGCGCAACATGCGGGTATTATGAGCAATTTCTCATACCCCAATTAGTGTCACATCTACTGGAGCATCATGAGCATGTATTATGACGTCACAGTATATGAGGACATCATAATTAGTATGCAGTATGACGTCACAATGTATTATGACGTCATAATGTATCCGCATTATGACATCACAATATATTATGAGAGCGCAAGATGCAGGTATTATAAGCAATTTCTCTTACCCCAATTTGTGTCACATCTACTGGAGCATCATGAGCATGTATTATGACGTCACAGTATATGATGATATCATAATTAGTATGCACTATGACGTCACAATGTATTATGACGTCATAATGTATCCGCATTATGACATCACAATATATTATGAGAGCGCAACATGCAGGTATTATGAGCAATTTCTCTTACCCCAATTTGTGTCACATCTACTGGAGCATCATGAGCATGTATTATGATGTCACAGTATATGATGACATCATAATTAGTATGCACTATGACGTCAGAATGTATTATGACGTCATAATGTATCCAAATTATGACCTCACAATATATTATGAGAGCGCAATTTGCAGGTTTTATGACCAATTTCGCTTACCCCAATTTGTTTCACATCTACTGGAGCATCATGAGCATGTATTATGATGTCACAGTATATGATGACATCATAATTAGAATGCAGCATGACGACACAATGTATTATGACGTCATAATGTATCCACATTATGACATCACAATATATCATTAGAGCGCAACATGCAGGTAGTATGAGCAATTTCTCTTACCCCAATTTGTGTCACATCTACTGGAGCATCATGAGCATGTATTATGACGTCATAGTATATGATGACATCATAATTACTATGCATTATGACGTCACAATGTATTATGACGTCATAATGTATCCGCATTATGACATCACAATATATTATGAGTGCGCAATTTGCAGGGTTTATGACCAATTTCGCTTACCCCAATTTGTGTCACATCTACTGGAGCATCATGAGCATGTGTTATGATGTCACAGTATATGTTGACATCATAATTAGTATGCACTATGATGTCACAATGTATTATGACTTCATAATGTATCCGCATTATGACATCACAATATATAATGAGAGCGCAACATGTAGGTATTATGAGCAATTTCTCTTACCCCAATTTGTGTCACATCTACTGGAGCATCATGAGCATGTATTATGACGTCACAGTATATGATGACATCATAATTAGTATGCAGTATGACGTCACCATGTATTATGACGTCATAATGTATCCGCATTATGACATCACAATATATTATGAGTGCGCAACATGCAGGTATTATGAGCAATTTCTCGTACCCCAGTTTGTGTCACATCTACTGGAGCATCATGAGCATGTATTATGACGTCACAGTATATGATGATATCATAATTAGTATGCACTATGACGTCACAATGTATTATGACGTCATAATGTATCCGCATTATGACATCACAATATATTATGAGAGCGCAATTTGCAGGTTTTATGACCATTTTCGATTACCCCAATTTGTGTCACATCGACTGGAGCATCATGAGCATGTATTATGACGTCACAGTATATGATGACATCATAAATAGTATGCAGTATGATGTCACAATGTATTATGACGTCATAATGTATCCGCATTATGACATCACAATATATTATGAGAGCGCAACATGCAGGTTTTATGATCAATTTCTCTTACCCCAATTTGTGTCACATCTACTGGAGCATCATTAGCATGTATTATGACGTCACAGTATATGATGACATCATAATTAGTATACACTATGACGTCACAGTGTATTATGACGTCATAATGTATCCGCATTATGACATCACAATATATTATGAGAGCGCAACTTGCAAGTTTTATGACTATTTTCGATTACCACAATTTGTGTCACATCTACTGGAGCATCATGAGCATGTATTATGACGTCACAGTATATAATGACATCATAATTAGTATGCACTATGACGTCACAATGTATTATGACGTCATATTGTATCCGCATTATGACATACCAATATATTATGAGAGCGCAACATGCAGGTATTATGAGCAATTTCTCTTACCACAATTTGTGTCACATCTACTGGAGCATCATGAGCATGTATTATGATGTCACAGTATGTGATGACATCATAATTAGTATGCACTATGATGTCACAATGTATTATGACGTCATAATGTATCCGAATTATGACATCACACTATATTATGAGAGCGCAACATGCAGGTATTATGAGCAATTTCTCTTACCCCAATTTGTGTCACATCTACTGGAGAATCATGAGCATGTATTATGACGTCACAGTATATGATGACATTATAATTAGTATGCACTATGACGTCACAATGTATTATAACGTCATAATGTATCCGCATTATGACATCACAATATATTATGAGAGCGCAACATGCAGGTATTATGAGCAATTTCTCTTACCCCAATTTGTGTCACATCTACTGGAGCATCATGAGCATGTGTTATGACGTCACAGTATATGATGACATCATAATTAGTATGCACTTTGATGTCACAATGTATTATGACGTCATTATGTATCCGCATTATGACATCACAATATATTATGAGAGCGCAATTTGCAGGTATTATGAGCAATTTCTCTTACCCCAATTTGTGTCACATCTACTGGAGCATCATGAGCATGTATTATGACGCCACAGTATATGATGACATCATAATTAGTATGCACTATGATGGCACAATGTATTATGACGTCATAATGTATCCGCATTATGACATTACAATATATTATGAGAGCGCAACATGCAGGTATTATGAGCAACTACTCTTACCCCAAATTGTGTCACATCTACTGTAGCATCATGAGCATGTATTATGACGTCACAGTATATGATGACATCATAATTAGTATGCAGTATGACGTCACAATGTATTATGACGTCATAATATATCCGCATTATGACATCACAATATATTATGAGAGCGCAACATGCAGGTATTATGAGCAATTTCTCTTACCCCAATTTGTGTCACATCTACTGGAGCATCATGAGCATGTATTATGACGTCACAGTATATGATGACATCATAATTAGTATGCACTTTGATGTCACAATGTATTATGACGTCATTATGTATCCGCATTATGACATCACAATATATTATGAGAGCGCAATTTGCAGGTATTATGAGCAATTTCTCTTACCCCAATTTGTGTCACATCTACTGGAGCATCATGAGCATGTATTATGACGCCACAGTATATGATGACATCATAATTAGTATGCACTATGATGGCACAATGTATTATGACGTCATAATGTATCCGCATTATGACATTACAATATATTATGAGAGCGCAACATGCAGGTATTATGAGCAACTACTCTTACCCCAAATTGTGTCACATCTACTGTAGCATCATGAGCATGTATTATGACGTCACAGTATATGATGACATCATAATTAGTATGCAGTATGACGTCACAATGTATTATGACATCATAATATATCCGCATTATGACATCACAATATATTATGAGAGCGCAACATGCAGGTATTATGAGCAATTTCTCTTACCCCAATTTGTGTCACATCTACTGGAGCATCATGAGCATGTATTATGACGTCACAGTATATGATGACATCATAATTAGTATGCACCATGACGTCACAATGTATTATGATATCATAATGTATCCGCATTATGACATCACAATATATTATGAGAGCGCAATTTGCAGGTTTTATGACCATTTTCGATTACCCCAATTTGTGTCACATATACTGGAGCATCATGAGCATGTATTATGACGTCACAGTATATGATGACATCATAATTAGTATGCACTATGACGTCACAATGTATTATGACGTTATAATGTATCCGCATTATGACATCACAATATATTATGAGAGCGCAACATACAGGTATTATGAGCAATTTCTCTTACCCCAATTTGTGTCACATCTACTGGAGCATCATGAGCATGTATTATGATGTCACAGTATATGATGACATCATAACTAGTATGCACTATGACGTCACAATGTATTATGACGTCATAATGTATCCGCATTATGACATCACAATATATTATGAGAGCGCAACATGCAGGTATTATGAGCAATTTCTCGTACCCCAATTTGTGTCACATCTACTGGAGCATCATGAGCATGTATTATGACGTCACAGTATATGATGACATCATAATTAGTATCCACTATGACGTCACAATGTATTATGACGTCATAATGTATCCGCATTATGTCATCACAGTATATTATGAGAGCTCAACATGCAGGTATTATGAGCAATTTCTCATACCCCAATTAGTGTCACATCTACTGGAGCATCATGAGCATGTATTATGACGTCACAGTATATGAGGACATCATAATTAGTATGCAGTATGACGTCACAATGTATTATGACGTCATAATGTATCCGCATTTTGACATCACAATATATTATGAGAGCGCAACATGCAGGTATTATGAGCAATTTCTCTTACCCCAATTTGTATCACATCTACTGGAGCATCATGAGCATGAATTATGATCTCACAGTAAATGATGACATCATAATTAGTATGCACTATGACGTCACAATGTATTATGACGTCATAATGTATCCACATTATGACCTCACAATATATTATGAGAGCGCAATTTGCAGGTTTTATGACCAATTTCGCTTACCCCAATTTGTTTCAAATCTACTGGAGCATCATGAGAATGTATTATGATGTCACAGTATATGATGACATCATAATTAGTAAGCACTATGACGTCACAATGTATTATGACGTCATAATGTATCCACATTATGACATCACAATATATCATGAGAGCGCAACATGCAAGTAGTATGAGCAATTTCTCTTACCCCAATTTGTGTCACATCTACTGGAGCATCATGAGCATGTATTATGAGGTCACAGTATATGATGACATCATAATTAGTATGCACTATGACGTCACAATGTATTATGACGTCATAATGTATCCGCATTATGACTTCACAATATATTATGAGAGCGCAACATGCAGGTATTATGAGCAATTTCTCTTACCCCAATTTGCTTCACAACTTCTGGAGCATCATAAGCATGTATTATGATGTCACAGTATATGATGACATCATAATTAGTATGCATTATGCCGTCACAATGTATTATGACGTCATAATGTATCCACATTATGACATCACAATATATTATGAGAGCGCAATTTGCAGGTTTTATGACCAATTTCGCTTACCCCAATTTGTGTCACATCTACTGGAGCGTAATGAGCATGTATTATGACGTCACAGTATATGATGACATCATAATTAGTATGCACTATAATGTCACAATGTATTATGACATCATAATGTATCCGCATTATGACATCACAATATATTATTAGAGCGCAACATGCAGGTATTATGAGCAATTTCTCTTACCCCAATTTGTGTCACATCTACTGGAGCATCATGAGCATGTATTATGATGTCACAGTATATGATGACATCATAATTAGTATGCACTATGACGTCACAATGTATTATGACGTCATAATGTATCCGCATTATGACATCACAATATATTATGAGAGCGCAACATGCAGGTATTATAAGCAATTTCTCTTACCCCAATTTGTGTCACATCTACTGGAGCATCATGAGCATGTATTATGACATCACAGTATATGATGACATCATAATTAGTATGCACTATGACGTCACAATGTATTATGACGTCATAATGTATCCCCATTATGACATCACAATATATTATGAGAGCGCAACATGCAGGTATTATGACCAATTTCTCTTACCCCAATTTGTTTCACATCTTCTGGAGCATCATAAGCATGTATTATGATTTCACAGTATATGATGACATCATAATTAGTATGCAGTATGACGTTACAATGTATTATGACGTCATAATGTATCCGTTATATGACATCACAATATATTATGAGAGCGCAATTTGCAGGTTTTACGACCAATTTCGCTTACCCCAATTTGTGTCACATCTACTGGAGCATCATGAGCATGTATTATGACGTCACAGTATATGATGACATCATAATTAGTATGCAGTATGATGTCACAATGTGTTATGACGTCATAATGTATCCGCATTATGACATCCCAATATATTATGAGAGCGCAACATGCGGGTATTATGAGCAATTTCTCTAACCCCAATTTGTGTCACATCTACTGGAGCATCATGAGCATGTATTATGACGTCACAGTATATGATGACATCATAATTAGTATGCACTATGACGTCACAATGTATTATGACGTTATAATGTATCCGCATTATGACATCACAATATATTATGAGAGCGCAACATGCAGGTATTATGAGCAATTTCTCTTACCCCAATTTTTTTCACATCTTCTGGAGCATCATAAGCATGTATTATGATGTCACAGTATATGATGACATCATGATTAGTATGCACTATGCCGTCACAATGTATTATGACGTCATAATGTGTCCACATTATGACATCACAATATATTATGAGAGCGCAATTTGCAGGTTTTATGACCAATTTCGCTTACCCCAATTTGTGTCAAATCTACTGGAGCATCATGAGCATGTATTATGACGTCACAGTATATGATGACATCATAAATAGTATGCAGTATGATGTCACAATGTATTATGACGTCATAATGTATCCGCATTATGACATCACAATATATTATGAGAGCGCAACATGCAGGTTTTATGATCAATTTCTCTTACCCCAATTTGTGTCACATCTACTGGAGCATCATGAGCATGTATTATGACGTCACAGTATATGATGACATCATAATTAGTATACACTATGACGTCACAGTGTATTATGACGTCATAATGTATCCGCATTATGACATCACAATATATTATGAGAGCGCAACTTGCAAGTTTTATGACTATTTTCGATTACCACAATTTGTGTCACATCTACTGGAGCATCATGAGCATGTATTATGACGTCACAGTATATAATGACATCATAATTAGTATGCACTATGACGTCACAATGTATTATGACGTCATATTGTATCCGCATTATGACATACCAATATATTATAAGAGCGCAACATGCAGGTATTATGAGCAATTTCTCTTACCCCAATTTGTGTCACATCTACTGGAGCATCATGAGCATGTATTATGATGTCACAGTATGTGATGACATCATAATTAGTATGCACTATGATGTCACAATGTATTATGACGTCATAATGTATCCGAATTATGACATCACACTATATTATGAGAGCGCAACATGCAGGTATTATGAGCAATTTCTCTTACCCCAATTTGTGTCACATCTACTGGAGAATCATGAGCATGTATTATGACGTCACAGTATATGATGACATTATAATTAGTATGCACTATGACGTCACAATGTATTATAACGTCATAATGTATCCGCATTATGACATCACAATATATTATGAGAGCGCAACATGCAGGTATTATGAGCAATTTCTCTTACCCCAATTTGTGTCACATCTACTGGAGCATCATGAGCATGTGTTATGACATCACAGTATATGATGACATCATAATTAGTATGCACTATGATGTCACAATGTATTATGACGTCATTATGTATCCGCATTATGACATCACAATATATTATGAGAGCGCAATTTGCAGGTATTATGAGCAATTTCTCTTACCCCAATTTGTGTCACATCTACTGGAGCATCATGAGCATGTATTATGACGTCACAGTATATGATGACATCATAATTAGTATGCACTATGACGTCACAATGTATTATGACGTTATAATGTATCCGCATTATGACATCACAATATATTATGAGAGCGCAACATACAGGTATTATGAGCAATTTCTCTTACCCCAATTTGTGTCACATCTACTGGAGCATCATGAGCATGTATTATGATGTCAGAGTATATGATGACATCATAATTAGTATGCACTATGACGTCACAATGTATTATGACGTCATAATGTATCCGCATTATGACATCACAATATATTATGAGTGCGCAACATGCAGGTATTATGAGCAATTTCTCGTACCCCAGTTTGTGTCACATCTACTGGAGCATCATGAGCATGTATTATGACGTCACAGTATATGATGATATCATAATTAGTATGCACTATGACGTCACAATATATTATGACGTCATAATGTATCCGCATTATGACATCACAATATATTATGAGAGCGCAACATGCAGGTATTATGAGCAATTTCTCTTACCCCAATTTGTGTCACATCTACTGGAGCATCATGAGCATGTATTATGATGTCACAGTATATGATGACATCATAATTAGTATGCACTATGACGTCAGAATGTATTATGACGTCATAATGTATCCACATTATGACCTCACAATATATTATGAGAGCGCAATTTGCAGGTTTTATGACCAATTTCGCTTACCCCAATTTGTTTCACATCTACTGGAGCATCATGAGCATGTATTATGATGTCACAGTATATGATGACATCATAATTAGAATGCAGTATGACGTCACAATGTATTATGACGTCATAATGTATCCACATTTTGACATCACAATATATCATGAGAGCGCAACATGCAGGTAGTATGAGCAATTTCTCTTACCCCAATTTGTGTCACATCTACTGGAGCATCATGAGCATGTATTATGACGTCATAGTATAAGATGACATCATAATTACTATGCACTATGACGTCACAATGTATTATGACGTCATAATGTATCTGCATTATGACATCACAATATATTATGAGTGCGCAATTTGCAGGGTTTATGACCAATTTCGCTTACCCCAATTTGTGTCACATCTACTGGAGCATCATGAGCATGTGTTATGATATCACAGTATATGTTGACATTATAATTAGTATGCACTATGATGTCACAATGTATTATGACTTCATAATGTATCCGCATTATGACATCACAATATATAATGAGAGCACAACATGTAGGTATTATGAGCAATTTCTCTTACCCCAATTTGTGTCACATCTACTGGAGCATCATGAGCATGTATTATGACGTCACAGTACATGCTGACATCATAATTAGTATGCACTATGACGTCACAATGTGTTATGACGTCATAATGTATCCGCATTATGACCTCACAATATATTATGAGAGCTCAATTTGCAGGTTTTATGACCAATTTCTCTTACCCCAATTTCTTTCACATCTACTGGAGCATCATGAGCATGTATTATGACGTCACAGTATATGATGACATCATAATTAGTATGCAGTATGACGTCACAATGTATTATGACGTCATAATGTATCCGCATTATGACATCACAATATATTATGAGAGCGCAACATGCAGGTATTATGAGCAATTTCTCTTACCCCAATTTGTGTCACATCTACTGGGGCATCATGAGCATGTATTATGACGTCACAGTATATGATGACATCATAATTAGTATGCACTATGACGTCACAATGTATTATGACGTCATAATGTATCCGCATTATGACATGACAATATATTATGAGAGCGCAACATGCAGGTATTATGAGCAATTTCTCTTTCCCCAATTTGTGTCACATCTACTGGAGCATCATGAGCATGTATTATGATGTCACAGTATATGAGGACATCATAATTAGTATGCACTATGATGTCACAATGTATTATGACGTCATAATGTATCCGCATTATGACATCACAATATATTATGAGAGCACAACATGCAGGTATTATGAGCAATTTCTCTTTCCGCAATTTGTGTCACATCTACTGGAGCATCATGAGCATGTATTATGACGTCACAGTATATCATGACATCATAATTAGTATGCACTATGATGTCACAATGTATTATGACGTCATAAGGTATCCGCATTATGACATCACAATATATTATGAGAGCGCAACATGCAGGTATTATGAGCAATTTCTCTTACCCCAATTTGTGTCACATCTTCTGGAGCATCATAAGCATGTATTATGATTTCACAGTATATGATGACATCATAATTAGTATGCAGTATGACGTTACAATGTATTATGACGTCATAATGTATCCGTTATATGACATCACAATATATTATGAGAGCGCAATTTGCAGGTTTTATGACCAATTTCGCTTACCCCAATTTGTGTCACATCTACTGGAGCATCATGAGCATGTATTATGACGTTACAGTATATGATGACATCATAATTAGTATGCAGTATGATGTCACAATGTGTTATGACGTCATAATGTATCCGCATTATGACATCACAATATATTATGAGAGCGCAACATGCAGGTATTATGAGCAATTTCTCTAACCCCAATTTGTGTCACATCTACTGGAGCATCATGAGCATGTATTATGACGTCACAGTATATGATGACATCATAATTAGTATGCACTATGACATCACAATGTATTATGACGTTATAATGTATCCGCATTATGACATCACAATATATTATGAGAGCGCAACATGCAGGTATTATGAGCAATTTCTCTTACCCCAATTTTTTTCACATCTTCTGGAGCATCATAAGCATGTATTATGATGTCACAGTATATGATGACATCATGATTAGTATGCACTATGCCGTCACAATGTATTATGACGTCATAATGTGTCCACATTATGACATCACAATATATTATGAGAGCGCAATTTGCAGGTTTTATGACCAATTTCGCTTACCCCAATTTGTGTCAAATCTACTGGAGCATCATGAGCATGTATTATGACGTCACAGTATATGATGACATCATAAATAGTATGCAGTATGATGTCACAATGTATTATGACGTCATAATGTATCCGCATTATGACATCACAATATATTATGAGAGCGCAACATGCAGGTTTTATGATCAATTTCTCTTACCCCAATTTGTGTCACATCTACTGGAGCATCATGAGCATGTATTATGACGTCACAGTATATGATGACATCATAATTAATATACACTATGACGTCACAGTGTATTATGACGTCATAATGTATCCGCATTATGACATCACAATATATTATGAGAGCGCAACTTGCAAGTTTTATGACTATTTTCGATTACCACAATTTGTGTCACATCTACTGGAGCATCATGAGCATGTATTATGACGTCACAGTATATAATGACATCATAATTAGTATGCACTATGACGTCACAATGTATTATGACGTCATATTGTATCCGCATTATGACATACCAATATATTATGAGAGCGCAACATGCAGGTATTATGAGCAATTTCTCTTACCCCAATTTGTGTCACATCTACTGGAGCATCATGAGCATGTATTATGATGTCACAGTATGTGATGACATCATAATTAGTATGCACTATGATGTCACAATGTATTATGACGTCATAATGTATCCGAATTATGACATCACACTATATTATGAGAGCGCAACATGCAGGTATTATGAGCAATTTCTCTTACCCCAATTTGTGTCACATCTACTGGAGAATCATGAGCATGTATTATGACGTCACAGTATATGATGACATTATAATTAGTATGCACTATGACGTCACAATGTATTATAACGTCATAATGTATCCGCATTATGACATCACAATATATTATGAGAGCGCAACATGCAGGTATTATGAGCAATTTCTCTTACCCCAATTTGTGTCACATCTACTGGAGCATCATGAGCATGTGTTATGACGTCACAGTATATGATGACATCATAATTAGTATGCACTATGATGTCACAATGTATTATGACGTCATTATGTATCCGCATTATGACATCACAATATATTATGAGAGCGCAATTTGCAGGTATTATGAGCAATTTCTCTTACCCCAATTTGTGTCACATCTACTGGAGCATCATGAGCATGTATTATGACGCCACAGTATATGATGACATCATAATTAGTATGCACTATGACGTCACAATGTATTATGACGTCATAGTGTATCCGCATTATGACATCACAATATATTATGAGAGCGCAACATGCAGGTATTATGAGCAACTACTCTTACCCCAAATTGTGTCACATCTACTGTAGCATCATGAGCATGTATTATGACGTCACAGTATATGATGACATCATAATTAGTATGCAGTATGACGTCACAATGTATTATGACGTCATAATGTATCCGCATTATGACATCACAATATATTATGAGAGCGCAACATGCAGGTATTATGAGCAATTTCTCTTACCCCAATTTGTGTCACATCTACTGGAGCATCATGAGCATGTATTATGACGTCACAGTATATGATGACATCATAATTAGTATGCACCATGACGTCACAATGTATTATGATATCATAATGTATCCGCATTATGACATCACAATATATTATGAGAGCGCAATTTGCAGGTTTTATGACCATTTTCGATTACCCCAATTTGTGTCACATCTACTGGAGCATCATGAGCATGTATTATGACGTCACAGTATATGATGACATCATAATTAGTATGCACTATGACGTCACAATGTATTATGACGTTATAATGTATCCGCATTATGACATCACAATATATTATGAGAGCGCAACATACAGGTATTATGAGCAATTTCTCTTACCCCAATTTGTGTCACATCTACTGGAGCATCATGAGCATGTATTATGATGTCAGAGTATATGATGACATCATAATTAGTATGCACTATGACGTCACAATGTATTATGACGTCATAATGTATCCGCATTATGACATCACAATATATTATGAGTGCGCAACATGCAGGTATTATGAGCAATTTCTCGTACCCCAGTTTGTGTCACATCTACTGGAGCATCATGAGCATGTATTATGACGTCACAGTATATGATGATATCATAATTAGTATGCACTATGACGTCACAATATATTATGACGTCATAATGTATCCGCATTATGACATCACAATATATTATGAGAGCGCAACATGCAGGTATTATGAGCAATTTCTCTTACCCCAATTTGTGTCACATCTACTGGAGCATCATGAGCATGTATTATGACGTCACAGTACATGCTGACATCATAATTAGTATGCACTATGACGTCACAATGTGTTATGACGTCATAATGTATCCGCATTATGACCTCACAATATATTATGAGAGCTCAATTTGCAGGTTTTATGACCAATTTCTCTTACCCCAATTTCTTTCACATCTACTGGAGCATCATGAGCATGTATTATGACGTCACAGTATATGATGACATCATAATTAGTATGCAGTATGACGTCACAATGTATTATGACGTCATAATGTATCCGCATTATGACATCACAATATATTATGAGAGCGCAACATGCAGGTATTATGAGCAATTTCTCTTACCCCAATTTCTGTCACATCTACTGGAGAATCATGAGCATGTATTATGACGTCACAGTATATGCTGACATCATAATTAGTATGCACTATGACGTCACAATGTATTATGACGTCATAATGTATCCGCATTATGACATCACAATATATTATGAGAGCGCAACATGCAGGTATTATGAGCAATTTCTCTTACCCCAATTTGTGTCACATCTACTGGGGCATCATGAGCATGTATTATGACGTCACAGTATATGATGACATCATAATTAGTATGCACTATGACGTCACAATGTATTATGACGTCATAATGTATCCGCATTATGACATGACAACATATTATGAGAGCGCAACATGCAGGTATTATGAGCAATTTCTCTTTCCCCAATTTGTGTCACATCTACTGGAGCATCATGAGCATGTATTATGATGTCACAGTATATGATGACATCATAATTAGTATGCACTATGATGTCACAATGTATTATGACGTCATAATGTATCCGCATTATGACATCACAATATATTATGAGAGCACAACATGCAGGTATTATGAGCAATTTCTCTTTCCGAAATTTGTGTCACATCTACTGGAGCATCATGAGCATGTATTATGACGTCACAGTATATCATGACATCATAATTAGTATGCACTATGATGTCACAATGTATTATGACGTCATAAGGTATCCGCATTATGACATCACAATATATTATGAGAGCGCAACATGCAGGTATTATGAGCAATTTCTCTTACCCCAATTTGTGTCACATCTACTGGAGCATCATGAGCATGTATTATGACGTCACAGTATATGATTACATCATAATTAGTATGCACTATGACGTCACAATGTATTATGACGTCATAATGTGTCCACATTATGACGTCACAATATATTATGAGAGCGCAATTTGCAGGTTTTATGACCAATTTCGCTTACCCCAATTTGTTTCACATCTACTGGAGCATCATGAGCATGTATTATGATGTCACAGTATATGATGACATCATAATTAGTATGCAGTATGACGTCACAATGTATTATGACGTCATAATGTATCCACATTATGACATCACAATATATCATGAGAGCGCAACATGCAGGTACTATGAGCAATTTCTCTTACCCCAATTTGTGTCACATCTACTGGAGCGTCATGAGCATGTATTATGATGTCACAGTATATGATGACATCATAATTAGTATCAGTATGACGTCACAATGTATTATGACGTCATAATGTATCTGCATTATGACATCACAATATATTATGAGAGCGCAACATGCAGGTATTATGAGCAATTTCTCTTACCCCAATTCGTGTCACATCTACTGGAGATTCATGAGCATGTATTATGATGTCACAGTATATGATGACATCATAATTAGTATGCACTATGACGTCACAATGTATTATGACGTCATAATGTATCCGCATTATGACATCACAATATATTATGAGAGCGCAATTTGCAGGTTTTATGACCATTTTCGATTACCCCAATTTGTGTCACATCGACTGGAGCATCATGAGCATGTATTATGACGTCACAGTATATGATGACATCATAATTAGTATGCACTATGACGTCACAATGTATTATGACGTCATAATGTATCCGCATTATGACATCACAGTATATTATGAGAGCGCAACATGCAGGTATTATGAGCAATTTCTCATACCCCAATTTGTGTCACATCTACTGGAGCATCATGAGTATGTGTTATGATGTCACAGTATTTGATGACATCATAATTAGTATGCAGTATGACGTCACAATGTATTATGACGTCATAATGTATCCGCATTATGACATCACAATATATTATGAGAGCGCAACATGCAGGTATTATGAGCAATTTCTCTTACCCCAATTTCTGTCACATCTACTGGAGAATCATGAGCATGTATTATGACGTCACAGTATATGCTGACATCATAATTAGTATGCACTATGACGTCACAATGTATTATGACGTCATAATGTATCCGCATTATGACATCACAATATATTATGAGAGCGCAACATGCAGGTATTATGAGCAATTTCTCTTACCCCAATTTGTGTCACATCTACTGGGGCATCATGAGCATGTATTATGACGTCACAGTATATGATGACATCATAATTAGTATGCACTATGACGTCACAATGTATTATGACGTCATAATGTATCCGCATTATGACATGACAATATATTATGAGAGCGCAACATGCAGGTATTATGAGCAATTTCTCTTTCCCCAATTTGTGTCACATCTACTGGAGCATCATGAGCATGTATTATGATGTCACAGTATATGATGACATCATAATTAGTATGCACTATGATGTCACAATGTATTATGACGTCATAATGTATCCGCATTATGACATCACAATATATTATGAGAGCACAACATGCAGGTATTATGAGCAATTTCTCTTTCCGCAATTTGTGTCACATCTACTGGAGCATCATGAGCATGTATTATGACGTCACAGTATATGATGACATCATAATTAGTATGCACTATGACGTCACAATGTATTATGACGTCATAATGTATCCGCATTATGACATCACAATATATTATGAGAGCGCAACATGCAGGTATTATGAGCAATTTCTCGTACCCCAATTTGTGTCACATCTACTGGAGCATCATGAGCATGTATTATGACGTCACAGTATATGAGGACATCATAATTGGTATGCAGTATGACGTCACAATGTATTATGAGGTGATAATGTATCCGCATTATGACATCACAATATATTATGAGAGCGCAACATGCAGGTATTATGAGCAATTTCTCTTACCCCAATATGTGTCACATCTACTGGAGCATCATGAGCATGTATTATGACGTCACAGTATATGATGACATCATAATTAGTATGCACTATGACGTCACAATGTGTTATGACGTCATAATGTATCCGCATTATGACATCACAATATATTATGAGAGCTCAATTTGCAGGTTTTATGACCAATTTCTCTTCCCCAATTTGTTTCACATATACTGGAGCATCTTGAGCATGTATTATGACGTCACAGTATATGATGACATCATAATTAGTATGCAATATGACGTCACAATGTATTATGACGTCATAATGTATCCGCATTATGACATCACAATATATTATGAGATCGCAACTTGCAGGTTTTATGAGTATTTTCGATTACCACAATTTGTGTCACATCTACTGGAGCATCATGAGCATGTATTATGACGTCACAGTATATGATGACACCATAATTAGTATCCACTATGACGTCACAATGTATTATGACGTCATAATGTATCCGCATTATGACATCACAATATATTATGAGAGCGCAATTTGCAGGTTTTATGACCATTTTCTATTACCCCAATTTGTGTCACATCGACTGGAGCATAATGAGCAGGTATAATGACGTCACAGTACATGATGACATCATAATTAGTATGCAGTATGAAGTCACAATGTATTATGACGTCATAATGTATCCGCATTATGACATCACAGTATATTATGAGAGCGCAACATGCAGGTATTATGAGCAATTTCTCATACCCCAATTTGTGTCACATCTACTGGAGCATCATGAGCATGTATTATGACGTCACAGTATATGAGGACATCATAATTAGTATGCAGTATGACGTCACAATGTATAATGACGTCATAATGTATCCGCATTATGACATCACAATATATTATGATAGCGCAAGATGCAGGTATTATAAGTAATTTCTCTTACCCCAATTTGTGTCACATCTACTGGAGCATCATGAGCATGTATTATGATGTCACAGTAAATGATGACATCATAATTAGTATGCACTATGACGTCACAATGTATTATGACGTCATAATGTATCCACATTATGACCTCACAATATATTATGAGAGCGCAATTTGCAGGTTTTATGACCAATTTCGCTTACCCCAATTTGTTTCATATCTACTGGAGCATCATGAGAATGTATTATGATGTCACAGTATATGATGACATCATAATTAGTATGCAGTATGACGTCACAATGTATTATGACGTCATAATGTATCCACATTATGACATCACAATATATCATGAGAGCGCAACATGCAGGTACTATGAGCAATTTCTCTTACCCCAATTTGTGTCACATCTACTGGAGCATCATGAGCATGTATTATGACGTCATAGTATATGATGACATCATAATTACTATGCACTATGATGTCATAATGTATTATGGCGTCATAATGTATCTGCATTATGACATCACAATATATTATGAGTGCGCAATTTGCAGGGTTTATGACCAATTTCGCTTACCCCACTTTGTGTCACATCTACTGGAGCATCATGAGCATATGTTATGATGTCACAGTATATGATAACATCATAATTAGTATGCAGTATGATGTCACAATGTATTATGACTCCATAATGTATCCGCATTATGACATCACAATATATAATGAGAGCGCAACATGCAGGTATTATGAGCAATTTCTCTTACCCCAATTTGTGTCACATCTACTGAAGCATCATAAGCATGTATTATGACGTCACAGTATTTGATGACATCATAATTAGTATGCACTATGACGTCACAATGTATTATGACGTCATAATGTATCCGCATTATGACATCACAATATATTATGAGAGCGCAATTTGCAGGTTTTATGACCATTTTCGATTACCCCAATTTGTGTCACATCGACTGGAGCATCATGAGCATGTATTATGACGTCACAGTATATGATGACATCATAATTAGTATGCACTATGACGTCACAATGTATTATGACGTCATAATGTATCCGCATTATGACATCACAGTATATTATGAGAGCGCAACATGCAGGTATTTTGAGCAATTTCTCTTACCCCAATTTGTGTCACATCTACTGGAGCATCATGAGCATGTATTATGACGTCACAGTATATGATGACATCATAATTAGTATGCACTATGACGTCACAATGTATTATGACGTCAAAATATATCCGCATTATGACATCACAATATATTATGAGAGCGCAACATGCAGTTATTATGAGCAATTTCTCTTACCCCAATTTGTGTCACATCTACTGGAGCATCATGAGCATGTATTATGACGTCACAGTATATGATGACATCATAATTAGTATGCACTATGACGTCACAATGTATTATGACGTCATAATGTATCCGCATTATGACATCACAATATATTATGAGATCGCAACTTGCAGGTTTTATGAGTATTTTCGATTACCACAATTTGTGTCACATCTACTGGAGCATCATGAGCATGTATTATGACGTCAGAGTATATGATGACATCATAATTAGTATGCACTATGACGTCACAATGTATTATGACGTCATAATGTATCCGCATTATGACATCACAATATATTATGAGAGCGCAACATGCAGGTATTATGAGCAATTTCTCGTACCCCAATTTGTGTCACATCTACTGGAGCATCATGAGCATGTATTATGACGTCACAGTATATGATGACATCATAATTAGTATCCACTATGACGTCACAATGTATTATGACGTCATAATGTATCCGCATTATGACATCACAGTATATTATGAGAGCGCAACATGCGGGTATTATGAGCAATTTCTCATACCCCAATTAGTGTCACATCTACTGGAGCATCATGAGCATGTATTGTGACGTCACAGTATATGAGGACATCATAATTAGTATGCAGTATGACGTCACAATGTATTATGACGTCATAATGTATCCGCATTATGACATCACAATATATTATGAGAGCGCAAGATGCAGGTATTATAAGCAATTTCTCTTACCCCAATTTGTGTCACATCTACTGGAGCATCATGAGAATGAATTATGATGTCACAGTAAATGATGACATCATAATTAGTATGCACTATGACGTCACAATGTATTATGACGTCATAATGTATCCACATTATGACCTCACAATATATTATAAGAGCGCAATTTGCAGGTTTTATGACCAATTTCGCTTACCCCAATTTGTTTCATATCTACTGGAGCATCATGAGAATGTATTATGATGTCACAGTATATGATGACATCATAATTAGTATGCAGTATGATGTCACAATGTATTATGACGTCATAATGTATCCACATTATGACATCACAATATATCATGAGAGCGCAACATGCAGGTACTATGAGCAATTTCTCTTACCCCAATTTGTGTCACATCTACTGGAGCATCATGAGCATGTATTATGACGTCATAGTATATGATGACATCATAATTACTATGCACTATGACGTCATAATGTATTATGGCGTCATAATGTATCTGCATTATGACATCACAATATATTATGAGTGCGCAATTTGCAGGGTTTATGACCAATTCCGCTTACCCCAGTTTGTGTCACATCTACTGGAGCATCATGAGCATGTGTTATGATGTCACAGTATATGATAACATCATAATTAGTATGCAGTATGATGTCACAATGTATTATGACTCCATAATGTATCCGCATTATGACATCACAATATATAATGAGAGCGCAACATGCAGGTATTATGAGCAATTTCTCTTACCCCAATTTGTGTCACATCTACTGAAGCATCATAAGCATGTATTATGACGTCACAGTATATGAGGACATCATAATTAGTATGCAGTATGACGTCACAATGTATTATGACGTAATAATGTATCCGCATTATGACATCACAATATATTATGAGAGCGCAAGATGCAGGTATTATAAGCAATTTCTCTTACCCCAATTTGTGTCACATCTACTGGAGCATCATGAGAATGAATTATGATGTCACAGTAAATGATGACATCATAATTAGTATGCACTATGACGTCACAATGTATTATGACGTCATAATGTATCCACATTATGACCTCACAATATATTATAAAAGCGCAATTTGCAGGTTTTATGACCAATTTCGCTTACCCCAATTTGTTTCATATCTACTGGAGCATCATGAGAATGTATTATGATGTCACAGTATATGATGACATCATAATTAGTATGCAGTATGACGTCACAATGTATTATGACGTCATAATGTATCCACATTATGACATCACAATATATCATGAGAGCGCAACATGCAGGTACTATGAGCAATTTCTCTTACCCCAATTTGTGTCACATCTACTGGAGCATCATGAGCATGTATTATGACATCACAGTATATGATGACATCATAATTAGTATGCACTATGACGTCACATTGTATTATGACGTCATAATGTATCCGCATTATGACATCACAATATATTATGAGAGCGCAACTTGAAGGTTTTATGACTATTTTCGATTACCACAATTTGTGTCACATCTACTGGAGCATCATGAGCATGTATTATGACGTCACAGTATATGAGGACATCATAATTGGTATGCAGTATGACGTCACAATGTATTATGAGGTGATAATGTATCCGCATTATGACATCACAATATATTATGAGAGCGCAACATGCAGGTATTATGAGCAATTTCTCTTACCCCAATATGTGTCACATCTACTGGAGCATCATGAGCATGTATTATGACGTCACAGTATATGATGACATCATAATTAGTATGCACTATGAGGTCACAATGTGTTATGACGTCATAATGTATCCGCATTATGACACCACGATATATTATGAGAGCGCAATTTGCAGGTTTTATGACCAATTTCGCTTACCCCAATTTGTGTCACATCTACTGGAGCGTAATGAGCATGTATTATGACGTCACAGTATATGATGACATCATAATTAGCATGCAATATGATGTCACAATGTATTATGACGTCATAATGTATCCGCATTATGACATCACAATATATTATGAGAGCGCAACATGCAGGTATTATGAGCAATTTCTCTTACCCCAATTTGTGTCACATCTACTGTAGCATCATGAGCATGTATTATGACGTCACAGTATATGATTACATCGTAATTAGTATGCAGTATGATGTCACAATGTATTATGACGTCATAATGTATCCACATTATGCATCACAATATATTATGAGGGCGCAAGTTGCAGGTATTATGAGCAATTTCTCTTACCCCAATTTGTTTCACATCTACTGGAGCATCATGAGCATGTGTTATGATGTCACAGTATACGATGACATCATAATTAGTATGCACTATGACGTCACAATGTATTATGACGTCATAATGTATCCGAATTATGACATCACAATATATTATGAGAGCGCAATATGCAGGTATTATGAGCAATTTCTCTTACCGCAATTTGTGTCACATCTACTTGAGCATCATGAGCATGTATTATGACATCACAGTATATGATGACATCATAATTAGTATGCACTATGGCGTCACAATGTATTATGACGTCATAATGTATCCACATTATGACATCACAATATATTATGAGAGCGCAAGATGCAGGTATTATAAGCAATTTCTCTTACCCCAATTTGTGTCACATCTACTGGAGCATCATGAGAATGAATTATGATGTCACAGTAAATGATGACATCATAATTAGTATGCACTATGACGTCACAATGTATTATGACGTCATAATGTATCCACATTATGACCTCACAATATATTATAAGAGCGCAATTTGCAGGTTTTATGACCAATTTCGCTTACCCCAATATGTTTCATATCTACTGGAGCATCATGAGAATGTATTATGATGTCACAGTATATGATGACATCATAATTAGTATGCAGTATGACGTCACAATGTATTATGACGTCATAATGTATCCACATTATGACATCACAATATATCATGAGAGCGCAACATGCAGGTACTATGAGCAATTTCTCTTAACCCAATTTGTGTCACATCTACTGGAGCATCATGAGCATGTATTATGACGTCACAGTATATGATGACATCATAATTAGTATGCACTATGACGTCACATTGTATTATGACGTCATAATGTATCCGCATTATGACATCACAATATATTATGAGAGCGCAACTTGAAGGTTTTATGACTATTTTCGATTACCACAATTTGTGTCACATCTACTGGAGCATCATGAGCATGTATTATGACGTCACAGTATATGAGGACATCATAATTGGTATGCAGTATGACGTCACAATGTATTATGAGGTGATAATGTATCCGCATTATGACATCACAATATATTATGAGAGCGCAACATGCAGGTATTATGAGCAATTTCTCTTACCCCAATATGTGTCACATCTCCTGGAGCATCATGAGCACGTATTATGACGTCACAGTATATGATGACATCATAATTAGTATGCACTATGAGGTCACAATGTGTTATGACGTCATAATGTATCCGCATTATGACACCACGATATATTATGAGAGCGCAATTTGCAGGTTTTATGACCAATTTCGCTTACCACAATTTGTGTCACATCTACTGGAGCGTAATGAGCATGTATTATGACGTCACAGTATATGATGACATCATAATTAGTATGCAATATGATGTCACAATGTATTATGACGTCATAATGTATCCGCATTATGACATCACAATATATTATGAGAGCGCAACATGCAGGTATTATGAGCAATTTCTCTTACCCCAATTTGTGTCACATCTACTGTAGCATCATGAGCATGTATTATGACGTCACAGTATATGATTACATCGTAATTAGTATGCAGTATGATGTCACAATGTATTATGACGTCATAATGTATCCACATTATGACATCACAATATATTATGAGGGCGCAAGTTGCAGGTATTATGAGCAATTTCTCTTACCCCAATTTGTTTCACATCTACTGGAGCATCATGAGCATGTGTTATGATGTCACAGTATACGATGACATCATAATTAGTATGCACTATGACGTCACAATGTATTATGACGTCATAATGTATCCGAATTATGACATCACAATATATTATGAGAGCGCAATATGCAGGTATTATGAGCAATTTCTCTTACCCCAATTTGTGTCACATCTACTTGAGCATCATGAGCATGTATTATGACGTCACAGTATATGATGACATCATAATTAGTATGCACTATGGCGTCACAATGTATTATGACGTCATAATGTATCCACATTATGACATCACAATATATTATGAGAGCGCAAGATGCAGGTATTATAAGCAATTTCTCTTACCCCAATTTGTGTCACATCTACCGGAGCATCATGAGAATGAATTATGATGTCACAGTAATTGATGACATCATAATTAGTATGCACTATGACGTCACAATATATTATGACGTCATAATGTATCCACATTATGACCTCACAATATATTATAAGAGCGCAATTTGCAGGTTTTATGACCAATTTCGCTTACCCCAATTTGTTTCATATCTACTGGAGCATCATGAGAATGTATTATGATGTCACAGTATATGATGACATCATAATTAGTATGCAGTATGACGTCACAATGTATTATGACGTCATAATGTATCCACATTATGACATCACAATATATCATGAGAGCGCAACATGCAGGTACTATGAGCAATTTCTCTTACCCCAATTTGTGTCACATCTACTGGAGCATCATGAGCATGTATTATGACGTCACAGTATATGATGACATCATAATTAGTATGCACTATGACGTCACATTGTATTATGACGTCATAATGTATCCGCATTATGACATCACAATATATTATGAGAGCGCAACTTGAAGGTTTTATGACTATTTTCGATTACCACAATTTGTGTCACATCTACTGGAGCATCATGAGCATGTATTATAACGTCACAGTATATGAGGACATCATAATTGGTATGCAGTATGACGTCACAATGTATTATGAGGTGATAATGTATCCGCATTATGACATCACAATATATTATGAGAGCGCAACATGCAGGTATTATGAGCAATTTCTCTTACCCCAATATGTGTCACATCTACTGGAGCATCATGAGCATGTATTATGACGTCACAGTATATGATGACATCATAATTAGTATGCACTATGAGGTCACAATGTGTTATGACGTCATAATGTATCCGCATTATGACACCACGATATATTATGAGAGCGCAATTTGCAGGTTTTATGACCAATTTCGCTTACCCCAATTTGTGTCACATCTACTGGAGCGTAATGAGCATGTATTATGACGTCACAGTATATGATGACATCATAATTAGTATGCAATATGATGTCACAATGTATTATGACGTCATAATGTATCCGCATTATGACATCACAATATATTATGAGAGCGCAACATGCAGGTATTATGAGCAATTTCTCTTACCCCAATTTGTGTCACATCTACTGTAGCATCATGAGCATGTATTATGACGTCACAGTATATGATTACATCGTAATTAGTATGCAGTATGATGTCACAATGTATTATGACGTCATAATGTATCCACATTATGACATCACAATATATTATGAGGGCGCAAGTTGCAGGTATTATGAGCAATTTCTCTTACCCCAATTTGTTTCACATCTACTGGAGCATCATGAGCATGTGTTATGATGTCACAGTATACGATGACATCATAATTAGTATGCACTATGACGTCACAATGTATTATGACGTCATAATGTATCCGAATTATGACATCACAATATATTATGAGAGCGCAATATGCAGGTATTATGAGCAATTTCTCTTACCCCAATTTGTGTCACATCTACTTGAGCATCATGAGCATGTATTATGACGTCACAGTATATGATGACATCATAATTAGTATGCACTATGGCGTCACAATGTATTATGACGTCATAATGTATCCACATTATGACATCACAATATATTATGAGAGCGCAACATGCAGGTATTATGAGCAATTTCTCTTACCCCAATTTGTTTCACATCTTCTGGAGCATCATAAGCATGTATTATGATGTCACAGTATATGATGACATCATAATTAGTATACACTATGACGTCACAGTTTTTTTTCGCTTACCCCAATTTGTGTCACATCTACTGGAGCGTAATGAGCATGCATTATGACGTCACAGTGTATGATGACATCATAATTAGTATGCACTATGATGTCACAATGTATTATGACGTCATAATGTATCCGCATTATGACATCACAATATATTATTAGAGCGCAACATGCAGGTATTATGAGCAATTTCTCTTAACCCAATTTGTGTCACATCTACTGGAGCGTAATGAGCATGTATTATGACGTCACAGTATATGATGACATCATAATTAGTATGCAGTATGATGTCACAATGTATTATGACGTCATAATGTATCCGCATTATGACATCACAATATATTATGAGAGCGCAACATGCAGGTATTATGAGCAATTTCTCTTACCCCAATTTGTGTCACATCTACTGGAGCATCATGAGCATGTATTATGACGTCACAGTATATGATGACATCATAATTAGTATGCACTATGACGTCACATTGTATTATGACGTCATAATGTATCCGCATTATGACACCACAATATATTATGAGAGCCCAACTTGAAGGTTTTATGACTATTTTCGATTACCACAATTTGTGTCACATCTACTGGAGCATCATGAGCATGTATTATGACGTCACAGTATATGAGGACATCATAATTGGTATGCAGTATGACGTCACAATGTATTATGAGGTGATAATGTATCCGCATTATGACATCACAATATATTATGAGAGCGCAACATGCAGGTATTATGAGCAATTTCTCTTACCCCAATATGTGTCACATCTACTGGAGCATCATGAGCATGTATTATGACGTCACAGTATATGATGACATCATAATTAGTATGCACTATGACGTCACAATGTGTTATGACGTCATAATGTATCCGCATTATGACATCACAATATATTATGAGAGCTCAATTTGCAGGTTTTATGACCAATTTCTCTTCCCCAATTTGTTTCACATTTACTGGAGCATCTTGAGCATGTATTATGACGTCACAGTATATGATGACATCATAATTAGTATGCAGTATGACGTCAAAATGTATTATGACGTCACAATGTATCCGCATTATGACATCACAATATATTATAAGAGCGCAACATGCAGGTATTATGAGCAATTTCTCTTACCCCAATTTGTGTCACATCTACTTGAGCATCATGAGCATGTATTATGACGGCACAGTATATGATGACATCATAATTAGTATGCACTATGACGTCACAATGTATTATGACGTCATAATGTATCCGCATTATGACATCACAATATATTATGAGAGCGCAACATGCAGGTATTATGAGCAATTTCTCTTACCCCAATTTGTGTCACATCTACTGTAGCATCATGAGCATGTATTATGACGTCACAGTATATGATTACATCGTAATTAGTATGCAGTATGATGTCACAATGTATTATGACGTCATAATGTATCCACATTATGACATCACAATATATTATGAGGGCGCAAGTTGCAGGTATTATGAGCAATTTCTCTTACCCCAATTTGTTTCACATCTACTGGAGCATCATGAGCATGTGTTATGATGTCACCGTATACGATGACATCATAATTAGTATGCACTATGACGTCACAATGTATTATGACGTCATAATGTATCCGAATTATGACATCACAATATATTATGAGAGCGCAATATGCAGGTATTATGAGCAATTTCTCTTACCCCAATTTGTGTCACATCTACTTGAGCATCATGAGCATGTATTATGACGTCACAGTATATGATGACATCATAATTAGTATGCACTATGGCGTCACAATGTATTATGACGTCATAATGTATCCGCATTATGACATCACAATATATTATGAGAGCGCAACATGCAGGTATTATGAGCAATTTCTCTTACCCCAATTTGTTTCACATCTTCTGGAGCATCATAAGCATGTATTATGATGTCACAGTATATGATGACATCATAATTAGTATACACTATGACGTCACAGTTTTTTTTCGCTTACCCCAATTTGTGTCACATCTACTGGAGCGTAATGAGCATGTATTATGACGTCACAGTGTATGATGACATCATAATTAGTATGCACTATGATGTCACAATGTATTATGACGTCATAATGTATCCGCATTATGACATCACAATATATTATTAGAGCGCAACATGCAGGTATTATGAGCAATTTCTCTTACCCCAATTTGTGTCACATCTACTGGAGCGTAATGAGCATGTATTATGACGTCACAGTATATGATGACATCATAATTAGTATGCAGTATGATGTCACAATGTATTATGACGTCATAATATATCCGCATTATGACATCACAATATATTATGAGAGCACTACATGCAGGTATTATGAGCAATTTCTCTTACCCCAATTTGTGTCACATCTACTGGAGCATCATGAGCATGTATTATGACGTCACAGTATATGATGACATCATAATTAGTATGCACTATGACGTCACAATATATTATGACGTCATAATGTATCCGCATTATGACATCACAATATATTATGAGAGCGCAACATGCAGGTATTATGAGCAATTTCTCTTACCCCAATTTGTGTCACATCTACTGGAGCATCATGAGCATGTATTATGACGTCACAGTATATGATGACATCATAATTAGTATGCACTATGACGTCACAATGTATTATGACGTCATAATGTATCCGCATTATGACATCACAATATATTATGAGAGCGCAACATGCAGGTATTATGAGCATTTTCTCTTACCCCAATTTGTTTCACATCTTCTGGAGCATCATAAGCATGTATTATGATGTCACAGTATATGATGACATCATGATTAGTATGCACTATGCCGTCACAATGTATTATGACGTCATAATGTATCCACATTATGACATCACAATATATTATGAGAGCGCAATTTGCAGGTTTTATGACCAATTTCGCTTACCCCAATTTGTGTCAAATCTACTGGAGCATCATGAGCATGTATTATGATGTCACAGTATATGATGACATCATAAATAGTATGCAGTATGATGTCACAATGTATTATGACGTCATAATGTATCCGCATTATGACATCACAATATATTATGAGAGCGCAACATGCAGGTTTTATGATCAATTTCTCTTACCCCAATTTGTGTCACATCTACTGGAGCATCATGAGCATGTATTATGACGTCACAGTATATGATGACATCATAATTAGTATACAATATGACGTCACAGTGTATTATGACGTCCTAATGTATCCACATTATGACATCACAGTATATTATGAGAGCGCAACTTGCAAGTTTTATGACTATTTTCGATTACCACAATTTGTGTCACATCTACTGGAGCATCATGAGCATGTATTATGACGTCACAGTATATGATGACATCATAATTAGTATGCAGTATGACGTCACAATGTATTATGACGTCATAATGTATCCGCATTATGACATCACAATATATTATGAGAGCGCAACATGCAGGTATTATGAGCAATTTCTCTTACCCCAATTTGTGTCACATCTACTGGAGCATCATGAGCATGTATTATGACATCACAGTATATGATGACATCATAATTAGTATGCACTATGACGTTACAATGTATTATGACGTCATAATGTATCCGTATTATGACATCACAATATATTATGAGAGCGCAATTTGCAGGTTTTATGACCAATTTCGCTTACCCCAATTTGTGTCACATCTACTGGAGCGTAATGAGCATGTATTATGACGTCACAGTATATGATGACATCATAATTAGTATGCAGTATGATGTCACAATGTATTATGACGTCATAATGTATCCGCATTATGACATCACAATATATTATGAGAGCGCAACATGCAGGTATTATGAGCAATTTCTCTTACCCCAATTTGTGTCACATCTACTGGAGCATCATGAGCATGTATTATGACGTCACAGTATATGATGACATCATAATTAGTATGCACTATGACGTCACAATGTATTATGATGTCATAATGTATCCGCATTATGACATCACAGTATATTATGAGAGCGCAACATGCAGGTATTATGAGCAATTTCTCTTACCCCAATTTGTGTCACATCTACTGGAGCATCATGAGCATGTATTATGACGTCACAGTATATGATGACATCATAATTAGTATGCACTATGACGTCACAATGTATTATGACGTCATAATGTATCCGCATTATGACATCACAATATATTATGAGAGCGCAACATGCAGGTATTATGAGCAATTTCTCTTACCCCAATTTGTTTCACATCTTCTGGAGCATCATAAGCATGTATTATGATGTCACAGTATATGATGACATCATGATTAGTATGCACTATGCCGTCACAATGTATTATGACGTTATAATGTATCCACATTATGACATCACAATATATTATGAGAGCGCAATTTGCAGGTTTTATGACCAATTTCGCTTACCCCAATTTGTGTCAAATCTACTGGAGCATCATGAGCATGTATTATGACGTCACAGTATATGATGACATCATAAATAGTATGCAGTATGATGTCACAATGTATTATGACGTCCTAATGTATCCGCATTATGACATCACAATATATTATGAGAGCGCAACATGCAGGTTTTATGATCAATTTCTCTTACCCCAATTTGTGTCACATCTACTGGAGCATCATGAGCATGTATTATGACCTCACAATATATGATGACATCGTAATTAGTATGCACTATGACGTCACAATGTATTATGACGTCATAATGTAACCGCATTATGACATCACAATATATTATGAGAGCGCAACATGCAGGTATTATGAGCAATTTCTCTTACCCCAATTTGTGTCACATCTACTGGAGCATCATGAGCATGTATTATGACGTCACAGTATATGATGACATCATAATTAGTATACACTATGACGTCACAGTGTATTATGATGTCATAATGTATCCGCATTATGACATCACAATATATTATGAGAGCGCAACTTGCAAGTTTTATGACTATTTTCGATTACCACAATTTGTGTCACATCTACTGGAGCATCATGAGCATGTATTATGATGTCACAGTATATGATGACATCATAATTAGTATGCACTATGACGTCACAATGTATTATGACGTCATAATGTATCCGCATTATGACATCACAATATATTATGAGAGCGCAACATGCAGGTATTATGAGCAATTTCTCTTACCCCAATTTGTGTCACATCTACTGGAGCATCATGAGCATGTATTATGACGTCACAGTATATGATGACATCATAGTTAGTATGCACTATGACGTCACAATGTATTATGACGTCATAATGTATCCGCATTATGACATCACAATATATTATGAGAGCGCAACATGCAGGTATTATGAGCAATTTCTCTTACCCCAATTTGTTTCACATCTTCTGGAGCATCATAAGCATGTATTATGATGTCACAGTATATGATGACATCATAATTAGTATGCACTATGCCGTCACAATGTATTATGACGTCATAATGTATCCACATTATGATATCACAATATATTATGAGAGCGCAGTTTGCAGGTTCTATGACCAATTTCGCTTACCCAAATTTGTGTCACATCTACTGGAGCGTAATGAGCATGTATTATGACGTCACAGTATATGATGACATCATAATTATTATGCACTATGACGTCACAATGTATTATGACGTCATAATGTATCCGCATTATGACATCACAATATGTTATGAGAGCGCAACATGCAGGTATTATGAGCAATTTCTCTTACCCCAATTTGTGTCACATCTACTGGAGCATCATGAGCATGTATTATGACGTCACAGTATATGATGACATCATAATTAGTATGCACTATGACGTCACAATGTATTATGACGTCATAATGTATCCGCATTATGACATCACAATATATTATGAGAGCGCAATTTGCAGGTTTTATGACCAATTTCGCTTACCCCAATTTGTGTCAAATCTACTGGAGCATCATGAGCATGTATTATGACGTCACAGTATATGATGACATCATAATTAGTATGCACTATGACGTCACAATGTATTATGACGTCATAATGTATCCGCATTATGACATCACAATATATTATGAGAGCGCAACATGCAGGTTTTATGAGCAATTTCTCTAACCCCAATTTGTTTCACATCTTCTGGAGCATCATGAGCATGTATTATGACGTCACAGTATATGATGACATAATAATTAGTATGCACTATGACGTCACAATGTATTATGACGTCATAATGTATCCGCATTATGACATCACAATATATTATGAGAGCGCAACATGCAGGTATTATCAGCAATTTCTCTTACCCCAATTTGTTTCACATCTTCTGGAGCATCATAAGCATGTATTATGATGTCACAGTATATGATGACATCATAATTAGTATGCACTATGCCGTCACAATGTATTATGACGTCATAATGTATCCACCTTATGACATCACAATATATTATGAGAACGCAATTTGCAGGTTTTATGACCAATTTCGCTTACCCCAATTTGTGTCACATCTACTGGAGCGTAATGAGCATGTATTATGACGTCACAGTGTATGATGACATCATAATTAGTATGCACTATGATGTCACAATGTATTATGACGTCATAATGTATCCGCATTATGACATCACAATATATTATGAGAGCGCAACATGCAGGTTTTATGACCAATTTCGCTTACCCCAATTTGTGTCACATCTACTGGAGCGTAATGAGCATGTATTATGACGTCACAGTATATGATGACATCATAATTAGTATGCAGTATGATGTCACAATGTATTATGACGTCATAATGTATCCGCATTATGACATCACAATATATTATGAGAGCGCAACATGCAGGTATTATGAGCAATTTCTCTTACCCCAATTTGTGTCACATCTACTGGAGCATCATGAGCATGTATTATGACGTCACAGTATATGATGACATCATAATTAGTATGCACTATGACTTCACAATGTATTATGACGTCATAATGTATCCGCATTATGACATCACAATATATTATGAGAGCGCAACATGCAGGTATTATGAGCAATTTCTCTTACCCCAATTTGTTTCACATCTTCTGGAGCATCATAAGCATGTATTATGATGTCACAGTATATGATGACATCATAATTAGTATGCACTATGCTGTCACAATGTATTATGACGTCATAATGTATCCACATTATGACATCACAATATATTATGAGAGCGCAATTTGCAGGTTTTATGACCAATTTCGCTTACCACAATTTGTGTCACATCTACTGGAGCGTAATGAGCATGTATTATGACGTCACAGTATATGATGACATCATAATTAGTATGTAGTATGCTGTCACAATGTATTATGACGTCATAATGTATCCACATTATGACATCACAATATATTATGAGAGCGCAACATGCAGGTATTATGAGCAATTTCTCTTACCCCAATTTGTGTCACATCTACTGGAGCATCATGAGCATGTATTATGACGTCACAGTATATGATGACATCATAATTAGTATGCACTATGACGTCACAATGTATTATGACGTCATAATGTATCCGCATTATGACATCACAATATATTATGAGAGCGCAACATGCAGGTATTATGAGCAATTTCTCTTACCCCAATTTGTTTCACATCTTCTGGAGCATCATAAGCATGTATTATGATGTCACAGTATATGATGACATCATAATTAGTATGCACTATGACGTCACAATGTATTATGACGTCATAATGTATCCACATTATGACATCACAATATATTATGAGAGCGCAATTTGCAGGTTTTATGACCAATTTCACTTACCCCAATTTGTGTCAAATCTACTGGAGCATCATGAGCATGTATTATGACTTCACAGTATATGATGACATCATAAATAGTATGTAATATGATGTCACAATGTATTATGACGTCATAATGTATCCGCATTATGACATCACAATATATTATGAGAGCGCAACATGCAGGTTTTATGATCAATTTCTCTTACCCCAATTTGTGTCACATCTACTGGAACATCATGAGCATGTATTATGACGTCACAGTATATGATGATATCATAATTAGTATGCAGTATGACGTCAAAATGTATTATGACGTCACAATGTATCCGCTTTATGACATCACAATATATTATGAGAGCGCAATTTGCAGGTTTTATGACCAATTTCGCTTACCCCAATTCGTGTCACATCTACTGTAGCATCATGAGCATGTATTATGACGTCACATTATATGATGAAATCATAATTAGTATGCAGTATGACGTCACAACGTATTATGACGTCATAATGTATCCGCATTATGACATCACAATATATTATGAGAGCGCAATTTGCAGGTATTATGAGCAATTTCTCTTACCCCAATTTGTGTCACATCTACTGGAGCATCATGAGCATGTATTATGACGTCACAGTATATGATGACATCATAATTAGTATGCACAATGACGTCACAATGTGTTATGACGTCATAATGTATCCGCATTATGACATCACAATATATTATGAGAGCTCAATTTGCACGTTTTATGACCAATTTCTCTTACCCCAATTTGTTTCACATTTACTGGAGCATCATGAGCATGTATTATGACGTCACAGTATATGATGACATCATAATTAGTATGCAGTATGACGTCAAAATGTATTATGACGTCACAATGTATCCGCATTATGACATCACAATATATTATGAGAGCGCAACATTCAGGTATTATGAGCAATTTCTCTTACCCCAATTTGTGTCACATCTACTTGAGCATCATTAGGATGTATTATGACGGCACAGTATATGATGACATCATAATTAGTATGCACTATGTCGTCACAATGTATTATGACGTCATAATTTTTCCGCATTATGACATCACAATATATTATGAGAGCGCAACATGCAGGTATTATGAGCAATTTCTCTTACCCCAATTTGTTTCACATCTAATGGAGCATCATGAGCATGTATTATGACGTCACAGTATATGATGACATCATAATTAGTATGCACTATGCCGTCACAATGTATTATGACGTCATAATGTATCCGCATTATGACATCACAATATATTATGAGAGCGCAATTTGCAGGTTTTATGAACAATTTCGCTTACCACAATTTGTGTCACATCTACTAGAGCGTAATGAGCATGTATTATGACGTCACAGTATATGATGACATCATAATTAGTATGCACTATGACGTCACAATGTATTATGACGTCATAATGTATCCGCATTATGACATCACAATATATTATGAGAGCGCAACATGCAGGTATTATGAGCAATTTCTCTTACCCCAATTTGTGTCACATCTACTGGAGCATCATGAGCATGTATTATGACGTCACAGTATATGATGGCATCATAATTAGTATGCAGTATGACGTCACAACGTATTATAACGTCATAATGTATCCGCATTATGACATCACAATATATTCTGAGAGCGCAACATGCAGGTATTATCAGGAATTTCTCTTACCCCAATTTGTGTCACATCACCTGGAGCATCATGAGCATGTATTATGATGTCACAGTATATGATGACATCATAATTACTATGCACTATGACGTCACAATGTATTATGACGTCATAATGTATCCGCATTATGACATCACAATATATTATGAGAGCGCAACATGCAGTTATTATGAGCAATTTCTCTTACTCCAGTTTGTGTCACATCTACTGGAGCATCAGGAGCATGTATTGCGACGTCACAGTATATGATGACATCATAATTAGTATGCACTATGACGTCACAATGTATTATGACGTCATAATGTATCCGCATTACGACATCACAATATATTATGAGAGCGCAACATGCAGGCATTATGAGCAAATTCTCTTACGCCAATTTGTGTCACATCTACTGGAGCATCATGAGCATGTATTATGATGTCACAGTATATGATGACATCATAATTAGTATGCACTATGACGTCACATTGTATTATGACGTCATAATGTATCCGCATTATGACATCACAATATATTATGAGAGCGCAATTTGCAGGTTTTATGACCAATTTCGCTTACCCCAATTTGTGTCACATCTACTGGAGCATCATGAGCATGTATTATGATGTCACAGAATATGATGACATCATAATTAGTATGCACTATGACGTCACAATGTATTATGACATCATAATGTATCCGCATTATGACATCACAATATATTATGAGAGCGCAATTTGCAGGTATTATGAACAATTTCGCTTACCCCAAATTGTGTCACATCTACTGGAGCATCATGAGCTTGTATTATGACGTCACAGTATATGATGACATCATAATTAGTATGCACTATGACGTCACAATGTATTATGACGTCATAATGTATCCGCATTATGACATCACAATATATTATGGGAGCGCATCATGCAGGTATTATGAGCAATTTCTCTTACCCCAATTTGCGTCACATCTACTGGAGCATCATGTGCATGTATTATGACGTCACAGTATATGATGACATCATAATTAGTATGCACTATGACATCACAATGTATTATGACGTCATAATGTGTCCGCATTATGACATCACAATATATTATGAGAGCGCAATATGCAGGTATTATGAGCAATTTCTCTAACCCCAATTTGTGTCACATCTACTGGAGAATCATGAGTATGTATTATGACATCACAGTATATGATGACATCATAATTAGTATGCACTATGACGTCACAATGTATTATGACGTCATAATGTATCCGCATTATGACATCACAATATATTATGAGAGCGCAACATGCAAGTATTATGAGCAATTTCTCTTACCCCAATTTGTGTCACATCTACTGTAGCATCATGAGCATGTATTATGACGTCACAGTATATGATGACATCATAATTAGTATGCACTATGACGTCACTATGAATTATGACGTCATAACGTATCCGCATTATGACATCACAATATATTATGAGAGGGCAACATGCAGGTATTATGAGCAATTTCTCTTACCCCAATATGTGTGACATCTACTGGAGCATCATGAGCATGTATTATGACGTCACAGTATATGGTGACATCATAATTAGTATGCACTATGACGTCACAATGTATTATGACGGCATAATATATCCGCATTATGACATCACAATATATTATGAGAGCATAATTTGCAGGATTTATGACCAATTTCGCTTACCCCAATTTGTGTCACATCTACTGGAGCATCATGAGCATGTATTATGACGTCACAGTATATGATGACATCATAATTAGTATGTACTATGACGTCACAATGTATTATGACGTCATAATGTTTCCACATTATGACATCACAATATATTATGAGAGCGCAACATGCACTTATTATGAGCAATTTCTCTTACCCCAATTTGTGTCACATCTACTGGAGCATCATGAGCATGTATTATGTTGTCACAGTATATGATGACATCATAATTAGTATGCACTATGATGTCACAATGTATTATGACGTCATAATGTATCAGCATTATGACATCACAATATATTATGAGAGCGCAGCATGCAGGTATTATGAGCAATTTCTCTTACCCCAATTTGTGTCACATCTACTGGAGCATCATGAGCATGTATTATGACGTCACAGTATATGATGACATCATAATTAGTATGCAGTATGACGTCACAATGTATTATGACGTCATGGTGTATCCGCATTATGACATCACAATAAATTATGAGAGCGCAACATGCAGGTATTATGAGCAATTTCTCTCACCCCAATTTGTGTCACATCTACTGGAGCATCATGAGCATGTATTATGACGTCACAGTATATGATGACATCATAATTAGTATGCACTATGACGTCATAATGTTTCCACATTATGACATCACAATATATTATGAGAGCGCAACATGCAGGTATTATGAGCAATTTCTCTTACCCCAATTTGTGTCACATCTACTGGAGCATCATGAGAATGTATTATGACGTCACAGTATATGATGACATCATAATTAGTATGCAGTATGATGTCACAATGTATTATGACGTCATAATGTATCCGCATTATGACATCACAATATATTATGAGAGCGCAACATGCAGGTATTATGAGCAATTTCTCTTACCCCAATTTGTGTCACATCTACTGGAGCATCATGAGCATGTATTATGACGTCACAGTATATGATGACATCATAATTAGTATGCACTATGATGTTAAAATGTATTATGGCGTCATAATGTATCCGCATTATGACATCACAATATATTATGAGAGCGCAATTTGCAGGTTTTATGACCAATTTCGCTTACCCCAATTTGTGTCAAATCTACTGGAGCATCATGAGCATGTATTATGACGTCACAGTATATGATGACATCATAATTAGAATGCACTATGACGTCACAATGTATTATGACGTCATAATGTATCCGCATTATGACATCACAATATATTATGAGAGCGCAACATGCAGGTATTATGAGCAATTTCTCTTACCCCAATTTGTGTCACATCTACTGGAGCATCATGAGCATGTATTATGACGTCACAGTATATGATGACATCATAATTAGTATGCACTATGACGTCACAATGTATTATGACGTCATAATGTATCCGCATTATGACATCACAATATATTATGAGAGCGCAACATGCAGGTATTATGAGCAATTCCTCTTACCCCAATTTGTTTCACATCTTCTGGAGCATCATAAGCATGTATTATGATGTCACAGTATATGATGACATCATAATTAGTATGCACTATGCCGTCACAATGTATTATGACATCATAATGTATCCACATTATGACATCACAATATATTATGAGAGCGCAATTTGCAGGTTTTATGACCAATTTCGCTTACCCCAATTTGTGTCACATCTACTGGAGCGTAATGAGCATGTATTATGACGTCACAGTATATGATGACATCATAATTAGTATGCAGTATGATGTCACAATGTATTATGACGTCATAATCTATCCGCATTATGACATCACAATATATTATGAGAGCGCAACCTGCAGGTATTATGAGCAATTTCTCTTACCCCAATTTGTGTCACATCTACTGGAGCATCATGAGCATGTATTATGACGTCACAGTATATGATGACATCATAATTAGTATGCACTATGACGTCACAATGTATTATGACGTCATAATGTATCCGCATTATGACATCACAATATATTATGAGAGCGCAAAATGCAGGTATTATGAGCAATTTCTCTTACCCCAATTTGTGTCACATCTACTGGAGCATCATGAGCATGTATTATGACGTCACAGTATATGATGACATCATAATTAGTATGCACTATGACTTCACAATGTTTTATGACGTCATAATGTATCCGCATTATGACATCACAATATATTATGAGAGCGCAACTTGAAGGTTTTATGACTATTTTCGATTACCACAATTTGTGTCACATCTACTGGAGCATCATGAGCATGTATTATGACGTCACAGTATATGAGGACATCATAATTGGTATGCAGTATGACGTCACAATGTATTATGAGGTGATAATGTATCCGCATTATGACATCACAATATATTATGAGAGCGCAACATGCAGGTATTATGAGCAATTTCTCTTACCCCAATATGTGTCACATCTACTGGAGCATCATGAGCATGTATTATGACGTCACAGTATATGATGACATCATAATTAGTATGCACTATGAGGTCACAATGTGTTATGACGTCATAATGTATCCGCATTATGACACCACGATATATTATGAGAGCGCAATTTGCAGGTTTTATGACCAATTTCGCTTACCCCAATTTGTGTCACATCTACTGGAGCGTAATGAGCATGTATTATGACGTCACAGTATATGATGACATCATAATTAGTATGCAATATGATGTCACAATGTATTATGACGTCATAATGTATCCGCATTATGACATCACAATATATTATGAGAGCGCAACATGCAGGTATTATGAGCAATTTCTCTTACCCCAATTTGTGTCACATCTACTGTAGCATCATGAGCATGTATTATGACGTCACAGTATATGATTACACCGTAATTAGTATGCACTATGATGTCACAATGTATTATGACGTCATAATGTATCCACATTATGACATCACAATATATTATGAGGGCGCAAGTTGCAGGTATTATGAGCAATTTCTCTTACCCCAATTTGTTTCACATCTACTGGAGCATCATGAGCATGTGTTATGATGTCACAGTATACGATGACATCATAATTAGTATGCACTATGACGTCACAATGTATTATGACGTCATAATGTATCCGAATTATGACATCACAATATATTATGAGAGCGCAATATGCAGGTATTATGAGCAATTTCTCTTACCCCAATTTGTGTCACATCTACTTGAGCATCATGAGCATGTACTATGACGTCACAGTATATGATGACATCATAATTAGTATGCACTATGGCGTCACAATGTATTATGACGTCATAATGTATCCACATTATGACCTCACAATATATTATAAGAGCGCAATTTGCAGGTTTTATGACCAATTTCGCTTACCCCAATTTGTTTCATATCTACTGGAGCATCATGAGAATGTATTATGATGTCACAGTATATGATGACATCATAATTAGTATGCAGTATGACGTCACAATGTATTATGACGTCATAATGTATCCACATTATGACATCACAATATATCATGAGAGCGCAACTTGCAGGTACTATGAGCAATTTCTCTTACCCCAATTTGTGTCACATCTACTGGAGCATCATGAGCATGTATTATGACGTCACAGTATATGATGACATCATAATTAGTATGCACTATGACGTCACATTGTATTATGACGTCATAATGTATCCGCATTATGACATCACAATATATTATGAGAGCGCAACTTGAAGGTTTTATGACTATTTTCGATTACCACAATTTGTGTCACATCTACTGGAGCATCATGAGCTTGTATTATGACGTCACAGTATATGAGGACATCATAATTGGTATGCAGTATGACGTCACAATGTATTATGAGGTGATAATGTATCCGCATTATGACATCACAATATATTATGAGAGCGCAACATGCAGTTATTATGAGCAATTTCTCTTACCCCAATATGTGTCACATCTACTGGAGCATCATGAGCATGTATTATGACGTCACAGTATATGATGACATCATAATTAGTATGCACTATGAGGTCACAATGTGTTATGACGTCATAATGTATCCGCATTATGACACCACGATATATTATGAGAGCGCAATTTGCAGGTTTTATGACCAATTTCGCTTACCCCAATTTGTGTCACATCTACTGGAGCGTAATGAGCATGTATTATGACGTCACAGTATATGATGACATCATAATTAGTATGCAATATGATGTCACAATGTATTATGACGTCATAATGTATCCGCATTATGACATCACAATATATTATGAGAGCGCAACATGCAGGTATTATGAGCAATTTCTCTTACCCCAATTTGTGTCACATCTACTGTAGCATCATGAGCATGTATTATGACGTCACAGTATATGATTACATCGTAATTAGTATGCAGTATGATGTCACAATGTATTATGACGTCATAATGTATCCACATTATGACATCACAATATATTATGAGGGCGCAAGTTGCAGGTATTATGAGCAATTTCTCTTACCCCAATTTGTTTCACATCTACTAGAGCATCATGAGCATGTGTTATGATGTCACAGTATACGATGACATCATAATTAGTATGCACTATGATGTCACAATGTATTATGACGTCATAATGTATCCGAATTATGACATCACAATATATTATGAGAGCGCAATATGCAGGTATTATGAGCAATTTCTCTTACCCCAATTTGTGTCACATCTACTTGAGCATCATGAGCATGTATTATGACGTCACAGTATATGATGACATCATAATTAGTATGCACTATGGCGTCACAATGTATTATGACGTCATAATGTATCCACATTATGACATCACAATATATTATGAGAGGGCAACATGCAGGTATTATGAGCAATTTCTCTTACCCCAATTTGTTTCACATCTTCTGGAGCATCATAAGCATGTATTATGATGTCACAGTATATGATGACATCATAATTAGTATACACTATGACGTCACAGTATATGATGACATCATAATTAGTATACACTATGACGTCACAGTTTTTTTTCGCTTACCCCAATTTGTGTCACATCTACTGGAGCGTAATGAGCATGTATTATGACGTCACAGTGTATGATGACATCATAATTAGTATGCACTATGATGTCACAATGTATTATGACGTCATAATGTATCCGCATTATGACATCACAATATATTATTAGAGCGCAACATGCAGGTATTATGAGCAATTTCTCTTACCCCAATTTGTGTCACATCTACTGGAGCGTAATGAGCATGTATTATGACGTCACAGTATATGATGACATCATAATTAGTATGCAGTATGATGTCACAATGTATTATGACGTCATAATGTATCCGCATTATGACATCACAATATATTATGAGAGCGCAACATGCAGGTATTATGAGCAATTTCTCTTACCCCAATTTGTGTCACATCTACTGGAGCATCATGAGCATGTATTATGACGTCACAGTATATGATGACATCATAATTAGTATGCACTATGACGTCACAATGTATTATGACGTCATAATGTATCCGCATTGTGACATCACAATATATTATGAGAGCGCAACATGCAGGTATTATGAGCAATTTCTCTTACCCCAATTTGTGTCACATCTACTGGAGCATCATGAGCATGTATTATGACGTCACAGTATATGATGGCATCATAATTAGTATGCACTATGACGTCACAATGTATTATGACGTCATAATGTATCCGCATTATGACATCACAACATATTATGAGAGCGCAACATGCAGGTATTATGAGCAATTTCTCTTACCCCAATTTGTATCACATCTACTGGAGCATCATGAGCATGAATTATGATGTCACAGTAAATGATGACATCATAATTAGTATGCACTATGACGTCACAATGTATTATGACGTCATAATGTATCCACATTATGACCTCACAATATATTATAAGAGCGCAATTTGCAGGTTTTATGACCAATTTCGCTTACCCCAATTTGTTTCATATCTACTGGAGCATCATGAGAATGTATTATGATGTCACAGTATATGATGACATCATAATTAGTATGCAGTATGACGTCACAATGTATTATGACGTCATAATGTATCCATATTATGACATCACAATATATCATGAGAGCGCAACATGCAGGTACTATGAGCAATTTCTCTTACCCCAATTTGTGTCACATCTACTGGAGCATCATGAGCATGTATTATGACGTCATAGTATATGATGACATCATAATTACTATGCACTATGACGTCATAATGTATTATGGCGTCATAATGTATCTGCATTATGGCATCACAATATATTATGAGTGCGCAATTTGCAGGGTTTATGACCAATTTCGCTTACCCCAGTTTGTGTCACATCTACTGGAGCATCATGAGCATGTGTTATGATGTCACAGTATATGATAACATCATAATTAGTATGCAGTATGATGTCACAATGTATTATGACTCCATAATGTATCCGCATTATGACATCACAATATATAATGAGAGCGCAACATGCAGGTATTATGAGCAATTTCTCTTACCCCAATTTGTGTCACATCTACTGAAGCATCATAAGCATGTATTATGACGTCACAGTATATGATGACATCATAATTAGTATGCACTATGACGTCACAATGTATTATGACGTCATAATGTATCCGCATTATGACATCACAATATATTATGAGAGCGCAATTTGCAGGTTTTATGAGCAATTTCCCTTACCCCAATTTGTGTCACATCTACTGGAGCATCATGAGCATGTATTATGACGTCACAGTATATGACGACATCATAATTAGTATGCAGTATGACGTCACAATGTATTATGACGTCATAATGTGTCCGCATTATGACATCACAATATATTATGAGAGCGCAACATGCAGGTATTATGAGCAATTTCTCTTACCCCAATTTGTGTCACATCTACTGGAGCATCATGAGCATGTATTATGACATCACAGTATATGATGACATCATAATTAGTATGCACTATGACGTTACAATGTATTATGACGTCATATTGTATCCGAATTATGACATCACAATATATTATGAGAGCGCAATTTGCAGGTTTTATGACCAATTTCGCTTAACCCAATTTGTGTCAAATCTACTGGAGCATCATGAGCATGTATTATGACGTCACAGTATATGAGGACATCATAATTGGTATGCAGTATGACGTCACAATGTATTATGAGGTGATAATGTATCCGCATTATGACATCACAATATATTATGAGAGCGCAACATGCAGGTATTATGAGCAATTTCTCTTACCCCAATATGTGTCACATCTACTGGAGCATCATGAGCATGTATTATGACGTCACAGTATATGATGACATCATAATTAGTATGCACTATGACGTCACAATGTGTTATGACGTCATAATGTATCCGCATTATGACATCACAATATATTATGAGAGCTCAATTTGCAGGTTTTATGACCAATTTCTCTTCCCCAATTTGTTTCACATTTACTGGAGCATCTTGAGCATGTATTATGACGTCACAGTATATGATGACATCATAATTAGTATGCAGTATGACGTCAAAATGTATTATGACGTCACAATGTATCCGCATTATGACATCACAATATATTATAAGAGCGCAACATGCAGGTATTATGAGCAATTTCTCTTACCCCAATTTGTGTCACATCTACTTGAGCATCATGAGCATGTATTATGACGGCACAGTATATGATGACATCATAATTAGTATGCACTATGACGTCACAATGTATTATGACGTCATAATGTATCCGCATTATGACATCACAATATATTATGAGAGCGCAACATGCAGGTATTATGAGCAATTTCTCTTACCCCAATTTGTTTCACATCTACTGGAGCATCATAAGCATGTATTATGATGTCACAGTATATGATGACATCATAATTAGTATGCACTATGCCGTCACAATGTATTATGACGTCATAATGTATCCGCATTATGACATCACGATATATTATGAGAGCGCAATTTGCAGGTTTTATGACCAATTTCGCTTACCCCAATTTGTGTCACATCTACTGGAGCGTAATGAGCATGTATTATGACGTCACAGTATATGATGACATCATAATTAGTATGCAATATGATGTCACAATGTATTATGACGTCATAATGTATCCGCATTATGACATCACAATATATTATGAGAGCGCAACATGCAGGTATTATGAGCAATTTCTCTTACCCCAATTTGTGTCACATCTACTGTAGCATCATGAGCATGTATTATGACGTCACAGTATAAGATTACATCGTAATTAGTATGCAGTATGATGTCACAATGTATTATGACGTCATAATGTATCCACATTATGACATCACAATATATTATGAGGGCACAAGTTGCAGGTATTATGAGCAATTTCTCTTACCCCAATTTGTTTCACATCTACTGGAGCATCATGAGCATGTGTTATGATGTCACCGTATACGATGACATCATAATTAGTATGCACTATGACGTCACAATGTATTATGACGTCATAATGTATCCGAATTATGACATCACAATATATTATGAGAGCGCAATATGCAGGTATTATGAGCAATTTCTCTTACCCCAATTTGTGTCACATCTACTTGAGCATCATGAGCATGTATTATGACGTCACAGTATATGATGACATCATAATTAGTATGCACTATGGCGTCACAATGTATTATGACGTCATAATGTATCCGCATTATGACATCACAATATATTATGAGAGCGCAACATGCAGGTATTATGAGCAATTTCTCTTACCCCAATTTGTTTCACATCTTCTGGAGCATCATAAGCATGTATTATGATGTCACAGTATATGATGACATCATAATTAGTATACACTATGACGTCACAGTTTTTTTTCGCTTACCCCAATTTGTGTCACATCTACTGGAGCGTAATGAGCATGTATTATGACGTCACAGTGTATGATGACATCATAATTAGTATGCACTATGATGTCACAATGTATTATGACGTCATAATGTATCCGCATTATGACATCACAATATATTATTAGAGCGCAACATGCAGGTATTATGAGCAATTTCTCTTACCCCAATTTGTGTCACATCTACTGGAGCGTAATGAGCATGTATTATGACGTCACAGTATATGATGACATCATAATTAGTATGCAGTATGATGTCACAATGTATTATGACGTCATAATGTATCCGCATTATGACATCACAATGTATTATGAGAGCGCTACATGCAGGTATTATGAGCAATTTCTCTTACCCCAATTTGTGTCACATCTACTGGAGCATCATGAGCATGTATTATGACGTCACAGTATATGATGACATCATAATTAGTATGCACTATGACGTCACAATATATTATGACGTCATAATGTATCCGCATTATGACATCACAATATATTATGAGAGCGCAACATGCAGGTATTATGAGCAATTTCTCTTACCCCAATTTGTGTCACATCTACTGGAGCATCATGAGCATGTATTATGACGTCACAGTATATGATGACATCATAATTAGTATGCACTATGACGTCACAATGTATTATGACGTCATAATGTATCCGCATTATGACATCACAATATATTATGAGAGCGCAACATGCAGGTATTATGAGCAATTTCTCTTACCCCAATTTGTTTCACATCTTCTGGAGCATCATAAGCATGTATTATGATGTCACAGTATATGATGACATCATGATTAGTATGCACTATGCCGTCACAAAGTATTATGACGTCATAATGTATCCACATTATGACATCACAATATATTATGAGAGCGCAATTTGCAGGTTTTATGACCAATTTCGCTTACCCCAATTTGTGTCAAATCTACTGGAGCATCATGAGCATGTATTATGATGTCACAGTATATGATGACATCATAAATAGTATGCAGTATGATGTCACAATGTATTATGACGTCATAATGTATCCGCATTATGATATCACAATATATTATGAGAGCGCAACATGCAGGTTTTATGATCAATTTCTCTTACCCCAATTTGTGTCACATCTACTGGAGCATCATGAGCATGTATTATGACGTCACAGTATATGATGACATCATAATTGGTATACACTATGACGTCACAGTGTATTATGACGTCATAATGTATCCGCATTATGACATCACAGTATATTATGAGAGCGCAACTTGCAAGTTTTATGAATATTTTCGATTACCACAATTTGTGTCACATCTACTGGAGCATCATGAGCATGTATTATGACGTCACAGTATATGATGACATCATAGTTAGTATGCACTATGACGTCACAATGTATTATGACGTCATAATGTATCCGCATTATGACATCACAATATATTATGAGAGCGCAACATGCAGGTATTATGAGCAATTTCTCTTACCCCAATTTGTTTCATATCTTCTGGAGCATCATAAGCATGTATTATGATGTCACAGTATATGATGACATCATAATTAGTATGCACTATGCCGTCACAATGTATTATGACGTCATAATGTATCCACATTATGATATCACAATATATTATGAGAGCGCAGTTTGCAGGTTCTATGACCAATTTCGCTTACCCAAATTTGTGTCACATCTACTGGAGCGTAATGAGCATGTATTATGACGTCACAGTATATGATGACATCATAATTAGTATACAGTATGATGTCACAATGTATTATGACGTCATAATGTATCCGCATTATGACATCACAATATGTTATGAGAGCGCAACATGCAGGTATTATGAGCAATTTCTCTTACCCCAATTTGTGTCACATCTACTGGAGCATCATGAGCATGTATTATGACGTCACAGTATATGATGACATCATAATTAGTATGCACTATGACGTCACAATGTATTATGACGTCATAATGTATCCGCATTATGACATCACAATATATTATGAGAGCGCAATTTGCAGGTTTTATGACCAATTTCGCTTACCCCAATTTGTGTCAAATCTACTGGAGCATCATGAGCATGTATTATGACGTCACAGTATATGATGACATCATAATTAGTATGCACTATGACGTCACAATGTATTATGACGTCATAATGTATCCGCATTATGACATCACAATATATTATGAGAGCGCAACATGCAGGTTTTATGAGCAATTTCTCTAACCCCAATTTGTTTCACATCTTCTGGAGCATCATGAGCATGTATTATGACGTCACAGTATATGATGACATAATAATTAGTATGCACTATGACGTCACAATGTATTATGACGTCATAATGTATCCGCATTATGACATCACAATATATTATGAGAGCGCAACATGCAGGTATTATCAGCAATTTCTCTTACCCCAATTTGTTTCACATCTTCTGGAGCATCATAAGCATGTATTATGATGTCACAGTATATGATGACATCATAATTAGTATGCACTATGCCGTCACAATGTATTATGACGTCATAATGTATCCACCTTATGACATCACAATATATTATGAGAGCGCAATTTGCAGGTTTTATGACCAATTTCGCTTACCCCAATTTGTGTCACATCTACTGGAGCGTAATGAGCATGTATTATGACGTCACAGTATATGATCACATCATAATTAGTATGCAGTAAGATGTCACAATGTATTATGACGTCATAATGTATCCGCATTATGACATCACAATATATTATGAGAGCGCAACATGAAGGTTTTATGACCAATTTCGCTTACCCCAATTTGTGTCACATCTACTGGAGCGTAGTGAGCATGTATTATGACGTCACAGTATATGATGACATCATAATTAGTATGCAGTATGATGTCACAATGTATTATGACGTCATAATGTATCCGCATTATGACATCACAATATATTATGAGAGCGCAACATGCAGGTATTATGAGCAATTTCTCTTACCCCAATTTGTGTCACATCTGCTGGAGCATCATGAGCATGTATTATGACGTCACAGTATATGATGACATCATAATTAGTATGCACTATGACTTCACAATGTATTATGACGTCATAATGTATCCGCATTATGACATCACAATATATTATGAGAGCGCAACATGCAGGTATTATGAGCAATTTCTCTTACCCCAATTTGTTTCACATCTTCTGGAGCATCATAAGCATGTATTATGATGTCACAGTATATGATGACATCATAATTAGTATGCACTATGCCGTCACAATGTATTATGACGTCATAATGTATCCACATTATGACATCACAATATATTATGAGAGCGCAATTTGCAGGTTTTATGACCAATTTCGCTTACCACAATTTGTGTCACATCTACTGGAGCGTAATGAGCATGTATTATGACGTCACAGTATATGATGACATCATAATTAGTATGTAGTATGATGTCACAATGTATTATGACGTCATAATGTATCCGCATTATGACATCACAATATATTATGAGAGCGCAACATGCAGGTATTATGAGCAATTTCTCTTACCCCAATTTGTGTCACATCTACTGGAGAATCATGAGCATGTATTATGACGTCACAGTATATGATGACATCATAATTAGTATGCACTATGACGTCACAATGTATTATGACGTCATAATGTATCCGCATTATGACATCACAATATATTATGAGAGCGCAACATGCAGGTATTATGAGCAATTTCTCTTACCCCAATTTGTTTCACATCTTCTGGAGCATCATAAGCATGTATTATGATGTCACAGTATATGATGACATCATTATTAGTATGCACTATGACGTCACAATGTATTATGACGTCATAATGTATCCACATTATGACATCACAATATATTATGAGAGCGCAATTTGCAGGTTTTATGACCAATTTCACTTACCCCAATTTGTGTCAAATCTACTGGAGCATCATGAGCATGTATTATGACGTCACAGTATATGATGACATCATAAATAGTATGTAATATGATGTCACAATGTATTATGACGTCATAATGTATCCGCATTATGACATCACAATGTATTATGAGAGCGCAACATGCAGGTTTTATGATCAATTTCTCTTACCCCAATTTGTGTCACATCTACTGGAACATCATGAGCATGTATTATGACGTCACAGTATATGATGATATCATAATTAGTATGCAGTATGACGTCAAAATGTATTATGACGTCACAATGTATCCGCTTTATGACATCACAATATATTATGAGAGCGCAATTTGCAGGTTTTATGACCAATTTCGCTTACCCCAATTTGTGTCACATCTACTGGAGCATCATGAGCATGTATTACGACGTCACAGTATATGATGACATCATAATTAGTATGCACTATGACATCACAATGTATTATGACGTCATAATATGTCCGCATTATGACATCACAATATATTATGAGAGCGCAACATGCAGGTATTATGAGCAATTTCTCTAACCCCAATTTGTGTCACATCTACTGGAGAATCATGAGTATGTATTATGACATCACAGTATATGATGACATCATAATTAGTATGCACTATGACGTCACAATGTATTATGACGTCATAATGTATCCGCATTATGACATCACAATATATTATGAGAGCGCAACATGCAAGTATTATGAGCAATTTCTCTTACCCCAATTTGTGTCACATCTACTGGAGCATCATGAGCATGTATTATGACGTCACAGTATATGATGACATCATAATTAGTATGCACTATGACGTCACTATGAATTATGACGTCATAATGTATCCGCATTATGACATCACAATATATTATGAGAGCGCATCATGCAGGTATTATGAGCAATTTCTCTTACCCCAATTTGTGTCACAACTACTGGAGCATCATGTGCATGTATTACGACGTCACAGTATATGATGACATCATAATTAGTATGCACTATGACATCACAATGTATTATGACGTCATAATGTATCCGCATTATGACATCACAATATATTATGAGAGCGCAACATGCAGGTATTATGAGCAATTTCTCTTATCCCAATTTGTGTCACATCTACTGGAGCATCATGAGCATGTATTATGACGTCACAGTATATGATGACATCATAATTAGTACGGACTATGACGTCAAAATGTATTATGACGTCATAATGTATCCGCATTATGACATCACAATATATTATGAGAGCGCAACATGCAGGTATTATGAGCAATTTCTCTTACCCCAATTTGTTTCACATCTACTGGAGCATCATGAGCATGTATTATGACGTCACAGTATATGATGACATCATAATTAGTATGCACTATGACGTCACAATGTATTATGACGTCATAATGTATCCGCATTATGACATCACAATATATTATGAGAGCGCAACATGCAGGTATTATGAGCAATTTCTCTTACCCCAATTTGTGTCACATCTACTGGAGAATCATGAGCATGAATTATGACATCACAGTATATGATGACGTCATAATTAGTATGCACTATGACGTCACAATGTATTATGACGTCATAATATATCCGCATTATGACATCACAATATATTATGAGAGCGCAACATGCAGGTATTATGAGCAATTTCTCTTACCCCAATTTGTGTCACATCTACTGGAGCATCATGAGCATGTATTATGTTGTCACAGTATATGATGACATCATAATTAGTATGCAGTATGACGTTACAATGTATTATGACGTCATAATGTATCCGCATTATGACATCACAATAAATTATGAGAGCGCAACATGCAGGTATTATGAGCAATTTCTCTCACCCCAATTTGTGTCACATCTACTGGAGCATCATGAGCATGTATTATGGTGTCACAGTATATGATGACATCATAATTAGTATGCACTATGACGTCATAATGTATTATGACGTCATATTGTATCCGCATTATGACATCACAATATACTATGAGAGCGCAACATGAAGGTATTATGAGCAATTTCTCTTACCCCAATATGTGTCACATCTACTGGAGCATCATGAGCATGTATTATGACGTCACAGTATATGATGACATCATAATTAGTATGCACTATGACGTCACAATGTATTATGACGTCATAATGTATCCGCATTATGACATCACAATATATTATGAGAGCGCAACCTGCAGGTAATATGAGCAATTTCTCTTACCCCAATTTGTGTCACATCTACTGGAGCATCATGAGCATGTATTATGACGTCACAGTATATGATGACATCACAATTAGTATGCACTATGACGTCACAATATATTATGACGTCATAATGTATCCGCATTATGACATCACAATATATTATGAGAGCGCAACATGCAGGTATTATGAGCAATTTCTCTCACCCCAATTTGTGTCACATCTACTGGAGCATCATGAGCATGTATTATGACGTCACAGTATATGATGACATCATAAATAGTATGCAGTATGACGTCACAATGTATTATGACGTCATAATGTATCCGCATTATGACATCACAATATATTATGAGAGCGCAATTTGCAGGTTTTATGACCAATGTCTCTTACCCCAATTTGTATCACATCTAATGGAGCATCATGAGCATGTATTATGACATCACAGTATATGATGACATCATAATTGGTATGCACTATGACGTCACAATGTATTATGACGTCATAATGTATCCGCATTATGACATCACAATATATTATGAGAGCGCAACATGCAGGTATTATGAGCAATTTCTCTTACCCCAATATGTGTCACATCTACTGGAGAATCATGAGCATGTATTATGACGTCACAGTATATGATGACATCATAATTAGTATGCACTATGACGTCACAATGTATTATGACGTCATAATATATCCGCATTATGACATCACTATATAGTACGAGAGCGCAATTTGCAGGTATTATGACCAATTTCGCTTACCCCAATACGTGTCACATCTACTGGAGCATCATGAGCATGTATTATGACGTCACAGTATATGATGACATCATAATTAGTATGCAGTATGACATCACAATGTATTATGACGTCATAATGTATCCGCATTATGACATCACAATATATTAGGAGAGCGCAACATGCAGGTATTATGACCAATTTCTCTTACCCCAATTTGTGTCACATCTAATGGAGCATCATGAGCATGTATTATGACATCACAGTATATGATGACATCATAATTGGTATGCACTATGACGTCACAATGTATTATGACGTCATAATGTATCCACATTATGACATCACAATATATTATGAGAGCAAAACATGCAGGTATTATGAGCAATTTCTCTTACCCCAATTTGTGTCACATCTACTGGAGCATCATGAGCATGTATTATGACGTCACAGTATATGATGGCATCATAATTAGTATGCACTATGACATCACAATGTATTATGATGTCATAATGTATCCGCATTATGACATCACAATATATTATGAGAGCGCAACATGCAGGTATTATGAGAAATTTCTCTGACCCCAATTTGTGTCACATCTACTGGAGAATCATGAGCATGTACTATGACATCACAGTATATGATGACATCATAATTAGTATGCACTATGACGTCACAATGTATTATGACGTCATAATGTATCCGCATTATGACATCACAATATATTATGAGAGCGCAACATGCAGGTATGAGCAATTTCTCTTACCCCAATTTGTGTCACATCACTGGAGCATCATGAGCATGTATTATGACGTCACAGTATATGATGACATCATAATTAGTATGCACTATGAAGTCACAATGTATTATGACGTCATAATGTATCCGCATTATGACATCACAATATACTATGAGAGCGCAATTTACAGGTTTTATGACCAATTTCGCTTACCCCAATTTGTGTCACATCTACTGGAGCATCATGAGCATATATTATGATGTCACAGTATATGATGACATCATAATTAGTATGCACTATGACGTCACAATGTATTATGACGTCATACTGTATCCGCATTATGACATCACAATATATTATGAGAGCGCAACATACAGTTATTATGAGCAATTTCTCTTACCCCAATTTGTGTGACATCTACTGGAGCATCATGAGCATATATTATGATGTCACAGTATATGATGACATCATAATTAGTATGCACTATGACGTCACAATGTATTATGACGTCATAATGTATCCGCATTATGACATCACAATATATTATGAGAGCGCAACATGCAGGTATTATGAGCAATTTCTCTTACCCCAATTTGTGTCACATCTACTGGAGAATCATGAGCATGAATTATGACATCACAGTATATGATGACGTCATAATTAGTATGCACTATGACGTCACAATGTATTATGACGTCATAATATATCCGCATTATGACATCACAATATATTATGAGAGCGCAACATGCAGGTATTATGAGCAATTTCTCTTACCCCAATTTGTGTCACATCTACTGGAGCATCATGAGCATGTATTATGTTGTCACAGTATATGATGACATCATAATTAGTATGCAGTATGACGTTACAATGTATTATGACGTCATAATGTATCCGCATTATGACATCACAATAAATTATGAGAGCGCAACATGCAGGTATTATGAGCAATTTCTCTCACCCCAATTTGTGTCACATCTACTGGAGCATCATGAGCATGTATTATGGTGTCACAGTATATGATGACATCATAATTAGTATGCACTATGACGTCATAATGTATTATGACGTCATATTGTATCCGCATTATGACATCACAATATATTATGAGAGCGCAACATGAAGGTATTATGAGCAATTTCTCTTACCCCAATATGTGTCACATCTACTGGAGCATCATGAGCATGTATTATGACGTCACAGTATATGATGACATCATAATTAGTATGCACTATGACGTCACAATGTATTATGACGTCATAATGTATCCGCATTATGACATCACAATATATTATGAGAGCGCAACATGCAGGTAATATGAGCAATTTCTCTTACCCCAATTTGTGTCACATCTACTGGAGCATCATGAGCATGTATTATGACGTCACAGTATATGATGACATCACAATTAGTATGCACTATGACGTCACAATATATTATGACGTCATAATGTATCCGCATTATGACATCACAATATATTATGAGAGCGCAACATGCAGGTATTATGAGCAATTTCTCTCACCCCAATTTGTGTCACATCTACTGGAGCATCATGAGCATGTATAATGACGTCACAGTATATGATGACATCATAAATAGTATGCAGTATGACGTCACAATGTATTATGACGTCATAATGTATCCGCATTATGACATCACAATATATTAGGAGAGCGCAACATGCAGGTATTATGACCAATTTCTCTTACCCCAATTTGTATCACATCTAATGGAGCATCATGAGCATGTATTATGACATCACAGTATATGATGACATCATAATTGGTATGCACTATGACGTCACAATGTATTATGACGTCATAATGTATCCGCATTATGACATCACAATATATTATGAGAGCGCAACATGCAGGTATTATGAGCAATTTCTCTTACCCCAATATGTGTCACATCTACTGGAGAATCATGAGCATGTATTATGACGTCACAGTATATGATGACATCATAATTAGTATGCACTATGACGTCACAATGTATTATGACGTCATAATATATCCGCATTATGACATCACTATATAGTACGAGAGCGCAATTTGCAGGTATTATGACCAATTTCGCTTACCCCAATACGTGTCACATCTACTGGAGCATCATGAGCATGTATTATGACGTCACAGTATATGATGACATCATAATTAGTATGCAGTATGACATCACAATGTATTATGACGTCATAATGTATCCGCATTATGACATCACAATATATTAGGAGAGCGCAACATGCAGGTATTATGACCAATTTCTCTTACCCCAATTTGTGTCACATCTAATGGAGCATCATGAGCATGTATTATGACATCACAGTATATGATGACATCATAATTGGTATGCACTATGACGTCACAATGTATTATGACGTCATAATGTATCCACATTATGACATCACAATATATTATGAGAGCAAAACATGCAGGTATTATGAGCAATTTCTCTTACCCCAATTTGTGTCACATCTACTGGAGCATCATGAGCATGTATTATGACGTCACAGTATATGATGACATCATAATTGGTATGCACTATGACGTCACAATGTATTATGACGTCATAATGTATCCACATTATGACATCACAATATATTATGAGAGCGCAACATGCAGGTATTATGAGCAATTTCTCTTACCCCAATTTGTGTCACATCTACTGGAGCATCATGAGCATGTATTATGACGTCACAGTATATGATGACAGCATAATTGGTATGCAGTATGACGTCACAATGTATTATGACGTCATAATGTATGCGCATTATGACATCACAATATATTATGAGAGCGCAAGATGCAGGTATTATGAGCAATTTCTCTTACCCCAATTTGTGTCACATCTACTGGAGCATCATGAGCATGTATTATGACGTCACAGTATATGATGACATCATAATTAGTATGCACTATGACGTCACAATGTATTATGACGTCATAATGTATCCGCATTATGACATCACAATATATTATGAGAGCGCAACATGCAGGTATTATGAGCAATTTCTCTTACCCCAATTTGTGTCACATCTACTGGAGCATCATGAGCATGTATTATGATGTCACAGTATATGATGACATCATAATTAGTATGCACTCTGACGTCACAATGTATTATGACGTCATAATGTATCCGCATTATGACATCACAATATATTATGAGAGCGCAACATGCAGGTATTATGAGAAATTTCTCTTACCCCAATTTGTGTCACATCTACTGGAGCATCATGAGCATGTATTATGACGTCACAGTATATGATGACATCATAATTAGTATGCAGTATGACGTCACAATGTATTATGACGTCATAATATATCCGCATTATGACATCACAATATATTATGAGAGCGCAACATGCAGGTATTATGAGCAATTTCTCTTATCCCAATTTGTGTCACATCTACTGGAGCATCATGAGCATGTATTATGACGTCACAGTATATGATGACATCATAATTAGTACGGACTATGACGTCAAAATGTATTATGACGTCATAATGTATCCGCATTATGACATCACAATATATTATGAGAGCGCAACATGCAGGTATTATGAGCAATTTCTCTTACCCCAATTTGTTTCACATCTACTGGAGCATCATGAGCATGTATTATGACGTCACAGTATATGATGACATCATAATTAGTATGCACTATGACGTCACAATGTATTATGACGTAATAATGTATCCGCATTATGACATCACAATATATTATGAGAGCGCAACATGCAGGTATTATGAGCAATTTCTCTTACCCCAATTTGTGTCACATCTACTGGAGAATCATGAGCATGAATTATGACATCACAGTATATGATCACGTCATAATTAGTATGCACTATGACGTCACAATGTATTATGACGTCATAATATATCCGCATTATGACATCACAATATATTATGAGAGCGCAACATGCAGGTATTATGAGCAATTTCTCTTACCCCAATTTGTGTCACATCTACTGGAGCATCATGAGCATGTATTATGTTGTCACAGTATATGATGACATCATAATTAGTATGCAGTATGACGTTACAATGTATTATGACGTCATAATGTATCCGCATTATGACATCACAATAAATTATGAGAGCGCAACATGCAGGTATTATGAGCAATTTCTCTCACCCCAATTTGTGTCACATCTACTGGAGCATCATGAGCATGTATTATGGTGTCACAGTATATGATGACATCATAATTAGTATGCACTATGACGTCATAATGTATTATGACGTCATATTGTATCCGCATTATGACATCACAATATATTATGAGAGCGCAACATGAAGGTATTATGAGCAATTTCTCTTACCCCAATATGTGTCACATCTACTGGAGCATCATGAGCATGTATTATGACGTCACAGTATATGATGACATCATAATTAGTATGCACTATGACGTCACAATGTATTATGACGTCATAATGTATCCGCATTATGACATCACAATATATTATGAGAGCGCAACATGCAGGTAATATGAGCAATTTCTCTTACCCCAATTTGTGTCACATCTACTGGAGCATCATGAGCATGTATTATGACGTCACAGTATATGATGACATCACAATTAATATGCACTATGACGTCACAATATATTATGACGTCATAATGTATCCGCATTATGACATCACAATATATTATGAGAGCGCAACATGCAGGTATTATGAGCAATTTCTCTCACCCCAATTTGTGTCACATCTACTGGAGCATCATGAGCATGTATAATGACGTCACAGTATATGATGACATCATAAATAGTATGCAGTATGACGTCACAATGTATTATGACGTCATAATGTATCCGCATTATGACATCACAATATATTAGGAGAGCGCAACATGCAGGTATTATGACCAATTTCTCTTACCCCAATTTGTATCACATCTAATGGAGCATCATGAGCATGTATTATGACATCACAGTATATGATGACATCATAATTGGTATGCACTATGACGTCACAATGTATTATGACGTCATAATGTATCCGCATTATGACATCACAATATATTATGAGAGCGCAACATGCAGGTATTATGAGCAATTTCTCTTACCCCAATATGTGTCACATCTACTGGAGAATCATGAGCATGTATTATGACGTCACAGTATATGATGACATCATAATTAGTATGCACTATGACGTCACAATGTATTATGACGTCATAATATATCCGCATTATGACATCACTATATAGTACGAGAGCGCAATTTGCAGGTATTATGACCAATTTCGCTTACCCCAATACGTGTCACATCTACTGGAGCATCATGAGCATGTATTATGACGTCACAGTATATGATGACATCATAATTAGTATGCAGTATGACATCACAATGTATTATGACGTCATAATGTATCCGCATTATGACATCACAATATATTAGGAGAGCGCAACATGCAGGTATTATGACCAATTTCTCTTACCCCAATTTGTGTCACATCTAATGGAGCATCATGAGCATGTATTATGACATCACAGTATATGATGACATCATAATTGGTATGCACTATGACGTCACAATGTATTATGACGTCATAATGTATCCACATTATGACATCACAATATATTATGAGAGCAAAACATGCAGGTATTATGAGCAATTTCTCTTACCCCAATTTGTGTCACATCTACTGGAGCATCATGAGCATGTATTATGACGTCACAGTATATGATGACATCATAATTGGTATGCACTATGACGTCACAATGTATTATGACGTCATAATGTATCCACATTATGACATCACAATATATTATGAGAGCGCAACATGCAGGTATTATGAGCAATTTCTCTTACCCCAATTTGTGTCACATCTACTGGAGCATCATGAGCATGTATTATGACGTCACAGTATATGATGACAGCATAATTGGTATGCAGTATGACGTCACAATGTATTATGACGTCATAATGTATGCGCATTATGACATCACAATATATTATGAGAGCGCAAGATGCAGGTATTATGAGCAATTTCTCTTACCCCAATTTGTGTCACATCTACTGGAGCATCATGAGCATGTATTATGACGTCACAGTATATGATGACATCATAATTAGTATGCACTATGACGTCACAATGTATTATGACGTCATAATGTATCCGCATTATGACATCACAATATATTATGAGAGCGCAACATGCAGGTATTATGAGCAATTTCTCTTACCCCAATTTGTGTCACATCTACTGGAGCATCATGAGCATGTATTATGACGTCACAGTATATGATGACATCATAATTAGTATGCACTCTGACGTCACAATGTATTATGACGTCATAATGTATCCGCATTATGACATCACAATATATTATGAGAGCGCAACATGCAGGTATTATGAGAAATTTCTCTTACCCCAATTTGTGTCACATCTACTGGAGCATCATGAGCATGTATTATGACGTCACAGTATATGATGACATCATAATTAGTATGCAGTATGACGTCACAATGTATTATGACGTCATAATATATCCGCATTATGACATCACAATATATTATGAGAGCGCAACATGCAGGTATTATGAGCAATTTCTCTTATCCCAATTTGTGTCACATCTACTGGAGCATCATGAGCATGTATTATGACGTCACAGTATATGATGACATCATAATTAGTACGGACTATGACGTCTAAATGTATTATGACGTCATAATGTATCCGCATTATGACATCACAATATATTATGAGAGCGCAACATGCAGGTATTATGAGCAATTTCTCTTACCCCAATTTGTTTCACATCTACTGGAGCATCATGAGCATGTATTATGACGTCACAGTATATGATGACATCATAATTAGTATGCACTATGACGTCACAATGTATTATGACGTCATAATGTATCCGCATTATGACATCACAATATATTATGAGAGCGCAACATGCAGGTATTATGAGCAATTTCTCTTACCCCAATTTGTGTCACATCTACTGGAGAATCATGAGCATGAATTATGACATCACAGTATATGATGACGTCATAATTAGTATGCACTATGACGTCACAATGTATTATGACGTCATAATATATCCGCATTATGACATCACAATATATTATGAGAGCGCAACATGCAGGTATTATGAGCAATTTCTCTTACCCCAATTTGTGTCACATCTACTGGAGCATCATGAGCATGTATTATGTTGTCACAGTATATGATGACATCATAATTAGTATGCAGTATGACGTTACAATGTATTATGACGTCATAATGTATCCGCATTATGACATCACAATAAATTATGAGAGCGCAACATGCAGGTATTATGAGCAATTTCTCTCACCCCAATTTGTGTCACATCTACTGGAGCATCATGAGCATGTATTATGGTGTCACAGTATATGATGACATCATAATTAGTATGCACTATGACGTCATAATGTATTATGACGTCATATTGTATCCGCATTATGACATCACAATATATTATGAGAGCGCAACATGAAGGTATTATGAGCAATTTCTCTTACCCCAATATGTGTCACATCTACTGGAGCATCATGAGCATGTATTATGACGTCACAGTATATGATGACATCATAATTAGTATGCACTATGACGTCACAATGTATTATGACGTCATAATGTATCCGCATTATGACATCACAATATATTATGAGAGCGCAACCTGCAGGTAATATGAGCAATTTCTCTTACCCCAATTTGTGTCACATCTACTGGAGCATCATGAGCATGTATTATGACGTCACAGTATATGATGACATCACAATTAGTATGCACTATGACGTCACAATATATTATGACGTCATAATGTATCCGCATTATGACATCACAATATATTATGAGAGCGCAACATGCAGGTATTATGAGCAATTTCTCTCACCCCAATTTGTGTCACATCTACTGGAGCATCATGAGCATGTATTATGACGTCACAGTATATGATGACATCATAAATAGTATGCAGTATGACGTCACAATGTATTATGACGTCATAATGTATCCGCATTATGACATCGCAATATATTAGGAGAGCGCAACATGCAGGTATTATGACCAATTTCTCTTACCCCAATTTGTATCACATCTAATGGAGCATCATGAGCATGTATTATGACATCACAGTATATGATGACATCATAATTGGTATGCACTATGACGTCACAATGTATTATGACGTCATAATGTATCCGCATTATGACATCACAATATATTATGAGAGCGCAACATGCAGGTATTATGAGCAATTTCTCTTACCCCAATATGTGTCACATCTACTGGAGAATCATGAGCATGTATTATGACGTCACAGTATATGATGACATCATAATTAGTATGCACTATGACGTCACAATGTATTATGACGTCATAATATATCCGCATTATGACATCACTATATAGTACGAGAGCGCAATTTGCAGGTATTATGACCAATTTCGCTTACCCCAATACGTGTCACATCTACTGGAGCATCATGAGCATGTATTATGACGTCACAGTATATGATGACATCATAATTAGTATGCAGTATGACATCACAATGTATTATGACGTCATAATGTATCCACATTATGACATCACAATATATTATGAGAGCGCAACATGCAGGTATTATGAGAAATTTCTCTGACCCCAATTTGTGTCACATCTACTGGAGAATCATGAGCATGTACTATGACATCACAGTATATGATGACATCATAATTAGTATGCACTATGACGTCACAATGTATTATGACGTCATAATGTATCCGCATTATGACATCACAATATATTATGAGAGCGCAACATGCAGGTATGAGCAATTTCTCTTACCCCAATTTGTGTCACATCACTGGAGCATCATGAGCATGTATTATGACGTCACAGTATATGATGACATCATAATTAGTATGCACTATGAAGTCACAATGTATTATGACGTCATAATGTATCCGCATTATGACATCACAATATACTATGAGAGCGCAATTTACAGGTTTTATGACCAATTTCGCTTACCCCAATTTGTGTCACATCTACTGGAGCATCATGAGCATATATTATGATGTCACAGTATATGATGACATCATAATTAGTATGCACTATGACGTCACAATGTATTATGACGTCATACTGTATCCGCATTATGACATCACAATATATTATGAGAGCGCAACATACTGTTATTATGAGCAATTTCTCTTACCCCAATTTGTGTGACATCTACTGGAGCATCATGAGCATATATTATGACGTCACAGTATATGATGACATCATAATTAGTATGAACTATGACGTCACAATGTATTATGACGTCATAATGTATCCGCATTATGACATCACAATATATTATGAGAGCACAATTTGCAGGATTTATGACCAATTTCGCTTACCCCAATTTGTGTCACAATTACTGGAGCATCATGAGCATGTATTATGACGTCACAGTATATGATGACATCATAATTAGTATCAACTATGACGTCACAATGTATTATGACGTCATAATGTATCCGCATTATGACATCACAATATATTATGAGAGCGCAACATGCAGGTATTATGAGAAATTTCTCTTACCCCAATTTGTGTCACATCTACTGCAGAATCATGAGCATGAATTATGACATCACAGTATATGATGACATCATAATTAGTATGCACTATGACGTCACAATGTATTATGACGTCATAATGTATCCGCATTATGACATCACAATATATTATGAGAGCGCAACATGCAGGTATTATGAGCAATTTCTCTTACCCCAATTTGTGTCACATCTAGTGGAGCATCATGAGCATGTATTATGACGTCACAGTATATGATGACATCATAATTAGTATGCACTATGACGTCACAATGTATTATGACGTCATAATGTATCCGCATTGTGACATCACAATATATTATGAGAGCGCAACATGCAGGTATTATGAGAAATTTCTCTTACCCCAATTTGTGTCACATCTACTGGAGCATCATGAGCATGTATTAGGACGTCACAGGATATGATGACATCATAATTAGTATGCACTATGAAGTCACAATGTATTATGACGTCATAATGTATCCGCATTATGACATCACAATATATTAGGAGAGCACAACATTCAGGTATTATGAGCAATTTCTCTTACCCCAATTTGTGTCACATCTACTGGAGCATCATGAGCATGTATTATGACGTCACAGTATATGATGACATCATAATTAGTATGCAGTATGACGTCACAATATATTATCACATCATAATGTATCCGCATTATGACATCACAATATATTATGAGAGCGCAACATGAAGGTATTATGAGCAATTTCTCTTGCCCCAATTTGTGTCACATCTACTGGAGCATCATGAGCATGTATTATGACGTCACAGTATATGATGACATCATAATTGGTATGCAGTATTACGTCACAATGTATTATGACGTCATAATGTATCCGCATTATGACATCACAATATATTATGAGAGCGCAACATGCAGGTATTATGAGCAATTTCTCTTACCCCAATTTGTGTCACATCCACTGGAGCATCATGAGCATGTATTATGACGTCACAGAATATGATGACATCATAATTAGTATGCACCATGACGTCACAATGTATTATGACGTCATAATGTATCCGTATTATGACATCACAATATATTATGAGAGCGCAACATGCAGGTATTATGAGCAATTTCTCTTACCCCAATTTGTGTCACATCTACTGGAGCATCATGAGCATGTATTATGACGTCACAGTATATGATGACATCATAATTAGTATGCAGTATGGCGTCACAATGTATTATGACATCATTATGTATCCGCATTATGACATCACAATATATTATGAGAGCGCAACATGCAGGTATTATGACCAATTTCGCTTACCCCAATTTGTGTCACATCTACTGGAGTATCATGAGCATGTATTATGACGTCACAGTATATGATGACATCATAATTAGTATGCACTATGACATCACAATGTATTATGACGTCATAATGTATCCGCAGTATGACATCACAATATATTATTAGAGCGCAATTTGCAGGATTTATGACCAATTTCGCTTACCCCAATTTGTGTCACATCTACTGGAGCACCATGAGCATGTATTATGACGTCACAGTATATGATGACATCATAATTAGTATGCACTATGACGTCACAATATATTATGACGTCATAATATTTCCACATTATGACAACACAATATATTATTAGAGCGCAACATGCACTTATTATGGGCAATTTCTCTTACCCCAATTTGTGTCACATCTACTGGAGAATCATGAGGATGTATTATGATGTTACAGTATATGATGACATCATAATTAGTATGCACTATGACGTCACAATATATTATGACGTCATAATGTATCCGCATTATGACATCACAATATATTATGAGAGCGCAACATGCAGGTATTATGAGCAATTATTCTTACCCCAATTTGTGTCACATCTACTGGAGCATCATGAGCATGTATTATGACGTCACAGTATATGATGACATCATAATTAGTATGCACTATGACGTCACAATGTATTATGACGTCATAATGTATCCGCATTATGACATCACAATATATTATGAGAGCGCAATTTTCAGGTATTATGACCAATTTCTCTTACCCCAATTTGTGTCACATCTACTGGAGCATCATGAGCATGTATTATGACGTCACAGTATATGATGACATCATAATTAGTATGCACTATGACATCACAATGTATTATGACGTCATAATGTATCCGCATTATGACATCACAATATATTATGAGAGCGCAACATGCAGGTATTATGAGAAATTTCTCTTACCCCAATTTGTGTCACATCTACTGGAGCATCATGAGCATGTATTATGATGTCACAGTATATGATGACATCATAATTAGTATGCACTATGACGTCACAATGTATTATGACGTCATAATGTATCCGTATTATGACATCACAATATATTATGAGAGCGCAACATGCAGGTATTATGAGCAATTTCTCTTACCCCAATTTGTGTCACATCTACTGGAGCATCATGAGCATGTATTAGGACGTCACAGTATATGATGACATCATAATTAGTATGCAGTATGGCGTCACAATGTATTATGACGTCATTATGTATCCGCATAATGACATCACAATATATTATGAGAGCGCAACATGCAGGTATTATGACCAATTTCGCTTACCCCAATTTGTGTCACATCTACTGGAGTATCATGAGCATGTATTATGACGTCACAGTATATGATGACATCATAATTAGTATGCACTATGACATCACAATGTATTATGACATCATAATCTATCCGCAGTATGACATCACAATATATTATGAGTGCGCAACATGCAGTTATTATGAGCAATTTCTCTTACCCCAATTTGTGTCACATCTACTGGAGCATCATGAGCATGTATTATGACGTCACAGTATATGATGACATCATAATTAGTATGCACTATGACGTCACAGTGTATTATGACGTCATAATGTTTCCACATTATGACATCACAATATATTATTAGAGCGCAACATGCACTTATTATGGGCAATTTCTCTTACCCCAATTTGTGTCACATCTACTGGAGAATCATGAGGATGTATTATGATGTTACAGTATATGATGACATCATAATTAGTATGCACTATGACGTCACAATATATTATGACGTCATAATGTATCCGCATTATGACATCACAATATATTATGAGAGCGCAACATGCAGGTATTATGAGCCATTTGTCTTACCCCAATTTGTGTCACATCTACTGGAGCATCATGAGCATGTATTATGACGTCACAGTATATGATGACATCATAATTAGTATGCACTATGACTTCACAATGTATTATGACGTCATAATGCATCCGTATTATGACATCACAATATATTATGAGAGCGCAATTTGCAGGTTTTATGACCAATTTCGCTTACCCCAATATGTGTCACATCTACTGGAGCATCATGAGCATGTATTATGACGTCACAGTATATGATGACATCATAATTAGTATGCACTATGACGTCACAATGTATTATGACGTCATAATGTATCCGCATTATGACATCACAATATATTATGAGAGCGCAATTTACAGGTTTTATGACCATTTTCGATTACCCCAATTTGTGACACATCTACTGGAGCATCATGAGCATGTATTATGATGTCACAGTATAAGATGACATCATAATTAGTATGCAGTATGACGTCACAATGTATTATGACGTCATAGTGTATCCGCATTATGACATCACAATAAATTATGAGAGCGCAACATGCAGGTATTTTGAGCAATTTCTCTTACCCCAATTTGTGTCACATCTACTGGAGCATCATGAGCATGTATTATGACGTCACAGTATATGATGTCATCATAATTAGTATGCACTATGACGTTACAATGTATTATGACGTCATATTGTATCCGCATTATGACATCACAATATATTATGAGAGCACAACATGCAAGTATTATGAGCAATTTCTCTTACCCCAATTTCTGTCACATCTACTGGAGCATCATGAGCATGTATTATGACGTCACAGTATATGATGACATCATAATTAGTATGCACTTTGACGTCACAATGTATTATGACGTCATAATGTATCCGCATTATGACATCACAATATATTATGAGAGCGCAACATGCAGGTATTATGAGCAATTCCTCTTACCCCAATTTGTTTCACATCTTCTGGAGCATCATAAGCATGTATTATGATGTCACAGTATATGATGACATCATAATTAGTATGCACTATGCCGTCACAATGTATTATGACGTCATAATGTATCCACATTATGACATCACAATATATTATGAGAGCGCAATTTGCAGGTTTTATGACCAATTTCGCTTACCCCAATTTGTGTCACATCTACTGGAGCGTAATGAGCATGTATTATGACGTCACAGTATATGATGACATCATAATTAGTATGCAGTATGATGTCACAATGTATTATGACGTCATAATGTATCCGCATTATGACATCACAATATATTATGAGAGCGCAACATGCAGGTATTATGAGCAATTTCTCTTACCCCAATTTGTGTCACATCTACTGGAGCATCATGAGCATGTATTATGAAGTCACAGTATATGATGACATCATAATTAGTATGCACTATGACGTCACAATGTATTATGACGTCATAATGTATCCGCATTATGACATCACAATATATTATGAGGGCGCAACATGCAGCTATTATGAGCAATTTCTCTTACGCCAATTTGTGTCACATCTACTGGAGCATCATGAGCATGTATTATGACGTCACAGTATATGATGACATCATAATTAGTATGCACTATGACGTCACAATGTATTATGACGTCATAATGTATCCGCATTATGACATCACAATATCTTATGAGAGCGCAACATGCAGGTATTATGAGCAATTTCTCTTACCCCAATTTGTTTCACATCTTCTGGAGCATCATAAGCATGTATTATGATGTCACAGTATATGATGACATCATAATTAGTATGCACTATGCCGTCACAATGTATTATGACGTCATAATGTATCCACATTATGACATCACAATATATTATGAGAGTGCAATTTACAGGTTTTATGACCAATTTCGCTTACCCCAATTTGTGTCACATCTACTGGAGCGTAATGAGCATGTATTATGACGTCACAGTATATGATGACATCATAATTAGTATGTAGTATGATGTCACAATGTATTATGACGTCATAATGTATCCGCATTATGACATCACAATATATTATGAGAGCGCAACATGCAGGTATTATGAGCAATTTCTCTTACCCCAATTTGTGTCACATCTACTGGAGCATCATGAGCATGTATTATGACGTCACAGTATATGATGACATCATAATTAGTATGCACTAAGACGTCACAATGTATTATGACGTCATAATGTATCCGCATTATGACATCACAATATATTATGAGAGCGCAACATGCAGGTATTATGAGCAATTCCTCTTACCCCAATTTGTTTCACATCTTCTGGAGCATCATAAGCATGTATTATGATGTCACAGTATATGATGACATCATAATTAGTATGCACTATGCCGTCACAATGTATTATGACATCATAATGTATCCACATTATGACATCACAATATATTATGAGAGCGCAATTTGCAGGTTTTATGACCAATTTCGCTTACCCCAATTTGTGTCACATCTACTGGAGCGTAATGAGCATGTATTATGACGTCACAGTATATGATGACATCATAATTAGTATGCAGTATGATGTCACAATGTATTATGACGTCATAATGTATCCGCATTATGACATCACAATATATTATGAGAGCGCAACATGCAGGTATTATGAGCAATTTCTCTTACCACAATTTGTTTCACATCTACTGGAGCATCACGAGCATGTATTATGACGTCACAGTATATGATGACATCATAATTAGTATGCACTATGACGTCACAATGTATTATGACGTCATAATGTATCCGCATTATGACATCACAATATATTATGAGAGCGCAACATGCAGGTATTATGAGCAATTTCTCTTACCCCAATTTGTGTCACATCTACTGGAGCATCATGAGCGTGTATTATGACGTCACAGTATATGATGACATCATAATTAGTATGCACTATGACTTCACAATGTATTATGACGTCATAATGTATCCGCATTATGACATCACAATATATTATAAGAGCGCAACATGCAGGTATTATGAGCAATTTCTCTTACCCCAATTTGTTTCACATCTTCTGGAGCATCATAAGCATGTATTATGATGTCACAGTATATGATGACATCATAATTAGTATGCACTATGCCGTCACAATGTATTATGACGTCATAATATATCCACATTATGACATCACAATATATTATGAGAGCGCAATTTGCAGGTTTTATGACCAATTTCGCTTACCCCAATTTGTGTCACATCTACTGGAGCGTCATGAGCATGTATTATGACGTCACAATATATGATGACATCATAATTAGTATGCACTATGACGTCACAATGTATTATGACGTCATAATGTATCCGCATTATGACATCACAATATATTATGAGAGCGCAACATGCAGGTATTATGAGCAATTTCTCTTACCCCAATTTGTTTCACATCTTCTGGAGCATCATAAGCATGTATTATGATGTCACAGTATATGATGACATCATAATTAGTATGCACTATGACGTCACAATGTATTATGATGTCATAATGTATCCACATTATGACATCACAATATATTATGAGAGCGCAATTTGCAGGTTTTATGACCAATTTCACTTACCCCAATTTGTGTCAAATCTACTGGAGCATCATGAGCATGTATTATGACGTCACAGTATATGATGACATCATAAATAGTATGTAATATGATGTCACAATGTATTATGACGTCATAATATATCCGCATTATGACATCACAGTATATTATGAGAGCGCAACATGCAGGTTTTATGATCAATTTCTCTTACCCCAATTTGTGTCACATCTACTGGAGCATCATGAGCATGTATTATGACGTCACAGTATATGATGATATCATAATTAGTATGCACTATGACGTCACAATGTATTATGACGTCATAATGTATCCGCATTATGACATCACAATATACTATGAGAGCGCAACTTGCAGGTATTATGAGCAATTTTTCTTACCCCAATTTGTGTCACATCTACTGGAGCATCATGAACATGTATTATGACATCACAGTATATGATGACATCATAATTAGTATGCAGTATGACATCACAATGTATTATGACGTCCTAATGTATCCGCATTATGACATCACAATATATTATGAGAGCGCAATTTGCAGGTTTCATGACCATTTTCGATTACCCCAATTTGAGTCACATCTACTGGAGCATCATGAGCATGTATTATGACGTCACAGTATATGATGACATCATAATTAGTATGCACTATGACATCACAATGTATTATGACGTCATAATGTATCCGCATTATGACATCACAATATATTATGAGAGCGCAACATGCAGGTATTATGAGCAATTTCTCTTACCCCAATTTGTGTCACATCTACTGGAGCATCATGAGCATGTATTATGACGTCACAGTATATGATGACATCATAATTAGTATGCACTATGACGTCACAAAGTATTATGACGTCATAATGTATCCGCATTATGACATCACAATATATTATGAGAGCGCAACATGCAGGTAATATGAGCAATTTCTCTTACCCCAATTTGTGTCACATCTACTGGAGCATCATGAGCATGTATTATGACGTCACAGCATATGATGACATCATAATTAGGATGCACTATGAAGTCACAATGTATTATGACGTCATAATGTATCCGCATTATGACATCACAATATATTATGAGAGCGCAACATGCATGTATTATGAGCAATTTCTCTTACCCCAATTTGTGTGACATCTACTGGAGCATCATGAGCATGTATTATGTTGTAACAGTATATGATGACATCATAATTAGTATGCACTATAACGTCACAATGTATTATGACGTCATAATGTATCCGGATTATAACATCACAATATCTTATGAGAGTGCAACATGCAGGCATTATGAGCAATTTCTCTTACCCCAAATTGTGTCACATCTACTGGAGCATCATGAGCATGTATTATGACGTCACAGTATATGATGATATCATAATTAGTATGCACTATGACGTCACAATATATTATGACGTCATAATGTATCCGCATTATGACATCACAATATATTATGAGAGCGCAATTTGCAGGTTTATGATCATTTTCGTTTACCCGAATTTGTGTCACATCTACTGGAGCATCATGAGCATGTATTATGACGTCACAGTATATGATGACATCATAATTAGTATGCACTATGACGTCACAATGTATTATGACGTCATAATGTATCCGCATTATGACATCACAATATATTATGAGAGCGCAACATGCAGGTATTATGAGCAATTCCTCTTACCCCAATTTGTTTCACATCTTCTGGAGCATCATAAGCATGTATTATGATGTCACAGTATATGATGACATCATAATTAGTATGCACTATGCCGTCACAATGTATTATGACGTCATAATGTATCCACATTATGACATCACAATATATTATGAGAGCGCAATTTGCAGGTTTTATGACCAATTTCGCTTACCCCAATTTGTGTCACATCTACTGGAGCGTAATGAGCATGTATTATGACGTCACAGTATATGATGACATCATAATTAGTATGCACTATGACGTCACAATGTATTATGATGTCATAATGTATCCACATTATGACATCACAATATATTATGAGAGCGCAATTTGCAGGTTTTATGACCAATTTCACTTACCCCAATTTGTGTCAAATCTACTGGAGCATCATGAGCATGTTTTATGACGTCACAGTATATGATGACATCATAAATAGTATGTAATATGATGTCACAATGTATTATGACGTCATAATATATCCGCATTATGACATCACAGTATATTATGAGAGCGCAACATGCAGGTTTTATGATCAATTTCTCTTACCCCAATTTGTGTCACATCTACTGGAGCATCATGAGCATGTATTATGACGTCACAGTATATGATGATATCATAATTAGTATGCACTATGACGTCACAATGTATTATGACGTCATAATGTATCCGCATTATGACATCACAATATACTATGAGAGCGCAACTTGCAGGTATTATGAGCAATTTTTCTTACCCCAATTTGTGTCACATCTACTGGAGCATCATGAACATGTATTATGACATCACAGTATATGATGACATCATAATTAGTATGCAGTATGACATCACAATGTATTATGACGTCCTAATGTATCCGCATTATGACATCACAATATATTATGAGAGCGCAATTTGCAGGTTTCATGACCATTTTCGATTACCCCAATTTGAGTCACATCTACTGGAGCATCATGAGCATGTATTATGACGTCACAGTATATGATGACATCATAATTAGTATGCACTATGACATCACAATGTATTATGACGTCATAATGTATCCGCATTATGACAACACAATATATTATGAGAGCGCAACATGCAGGTATTATGAGCAATTTCTCTTACCCCAATTTGTGTCACATCTACTGGAGCATCATGAGCATGTATTATGACGTCACAGTATATGATGACATCATAATTAGTATGCACTATGACGTCACAAAGTATTATGACGTCATAATGTATCCGCATTATGACATCACAATATATTATGAGAGCGCAACATGCAGGTAATATGAGCAATTTCTCTTACCCCAATATGTGTCACATCTACTGGAGCATCATGAGCATGTATTATGACGTCACAGCATATGATGACATCATAATTAGGATGCACTATGAAGTCACAATGTATTATGACGTCATAATGTATCCGCATTATGACATCACAATATATTATGAGAGCGCAACATGCATGTATTATGAGCAATTTCTCTTACCCCAATTTGTGTGACATCTACTGGAGCATCATGAGCATGTATTATGTTGTAACAGTATATGATGACATCATAATTAGTATGCACTATAACGTCACAATGTATTATGACGTCATAATGTATCCGGATTATAACATCACAATATCTTATGAGAGTGCAACATGCAGGCATTATGAGCAATTTCTCTTACCCCAAATTGTGTCACATCTACTGGAGCATCATGAGCATGTATTATGACGTCACAGTATATGATGATATCATAATTAGTATGCACTATGACGTCACAATATATTATGACGTCATAATGTATCCGCATTATGACATCACAATATATTATGAGAGCGCAATTTGCAGGTTTATGATCATTTTCGTTTACCCGAATTTGTGTCACATCTACTGGAGCATCATGAGCATGTATTATGACGTCACAGTATATGATGACATCATAATTAGTATGCACTATGACGTCACAATGTATTATGACGTCATAATGTATCCGCATTATGGCATCACAATATATTATGAGAGCGCAACATGCAGGTATTATGAGCAATTCCTCTTACCCCAATTTGTTTCACATCTTCTGGAGCATCATAAGCATGTATTATGATGTCACAGTATATGATGACATCATAATTAGTATGCACTATGCCGTCACAATGTATTATGACGTCATAATGTATCCACATTATGACATCACAATATATTATGAGAGCGCAATTTGCAGGTTTTATGACCAATTTCGCTTACCCCAATTTGTGTCACATCTACTGGAGCGTAATGAGCATGTATTATGACGTCACAGTATATGATGACATCATAATTAGTATGCAGTATGATGTCACAATGTATTATGACGTCATAATGTATCCGCATTATGACATCACAATATATTATGAGAGCGCAACATGCAGGTATTATGAGCAATTTCTCTTACCCCAATTTGTGTCACATCTACTGGAGCATCATGAGCATGTATTATGAAGTCACAGTATATGATGACATCATAATTAGTATGCACTATGACGTCACAATGTATTATGACGTCATAATGTATCCGCATTATGACATCACAATATATTATGAGGGCGCAACATGCAGCTATTATGAGCAATTTCTCTTACGCCAATTTGTGTCACATCTACTGGAGCATCATGAGCATGTATTATGACATCACAGTATATGATGACATCATAATTAGTATGCACTATGACGTCACAATGTATTATGACGTCATAATGTATCCGCATTATGACATCACAATATATTATGAGAGCGCAACATGCAGGTATTATGAGCAATTTCTCTTACCCCAATTTGTTTCACATCTTCTGGAGCATCATAAGCATGTATTATGATGTCACAGTATATGATGACATCATAATTAGTATGCACTATGCCGTCACAATGTATTATGACGTCATAATGTATCCACATTATGACATCACAATATATTATGAGAGCGCAATTTACAGGTTTTATGACCAATTTCGCTTACCCCAATTTGTGTCACATCTACTGGAGCGTAATGAGCATGTATTATGACGTCACAGTATATGATGACATCATAATTAGTATGTAGTATGATGTCACAATGTATTATGACGTCATAATGTATCCGCATTATGACATCACAATATATTGTGAGAGCGCAACATGCAGGTATTATGAGCAATTTCTCTTACCCCAATTTGTGTCACATCTACTGGAGCATCATGAGCATGTATTATGACGTCACAGTATATGATGACATCATAATTAGTATGCACTAAGACGTCACAATGTATTATGACGTCATAATGTATCCGCATTATGACATCACAATATATTATGAGAGCGCAACATGCAGGTATTATGAGCAATTCCTCTTACCCCAAATTGTTTCACATCTTCTGGAGCATCATAAGCATGTATTATGATGTCACAGTATATGATGACATCATAATTAGTATGCACTATGCCGTCACAATATATTATGACATCATAATGTATCCACATTATGACATCACAATATATTATGAGAGCGCAATTTGCAGGTTTTATGACCAATTTCGCTTACCCCAATTTGTGTCACATCTACTGGAGCGTAATGAGCATGTATTATGACGTCACAGTATATGATGACATCATAATAAGTATGCAGTATGATGTCACAATGTATTATGACGTCATAATGTATCCGCATTATGACATCACAATATATTATGAGAGCGCAACATGCAGGTATTATGAGCAATTTCTCTTACCCCAATTTGTGTCACATCTACTGGAGCATCACGAGCATGTATTATGACGTCACAGTATATGATGACATCATAATTAGTATGCACTATGACGTCACAATGTATTATGACGTCATAATGTATCCGCATTATGACATCACAATATATTATGAGAGCGCAACATGCAGGTATTATGAGCAATTTCTCTTACCCCAATTTGTGTCACATCTACTGGAGCATCATGAGCGTGTATTATGACGTCACAGTATATGATGACATCATAATTAGTATGCACTTTGACGTCACAATGTATTATGACGTCATAATGTATCCGCATTATGACATCACAATATAATATGAGAGCGCAACATGCAGGTATTATGAGCAATTTCTCTTACCCCAATTTGTTTCACATCTTCTGGAGCATCATAAGCATGTATTATGATGTCACAGTATATGATGACATCATAATTAGTATGCACTATGCCGTCACAATGTATTATGACGTCATAATGTATCCACATTATGACATCACAATATATTATGAGAGCGCAATTTGCAGGTTTTATGACCAATTTCGCTTACCCCAATTTGTGTCACATCTACTGGAGCGTCATGAGCATGTATTATGACGTCACAGTATATGATGACATCATAATTAGTATGCACTATGACGTCACAATGTATTATGACGTCATAATGTATCCGCATTATGACATCACAATATATTATGAGAGCGCAACATGCAGGTATTATGAGCAATTTCTCTTACCCCAATTTGTTTCACATCTTCTGGAGCATCATAAGCATGTATTATGATGTCACAGTATATGATGACATCATAATTAGTATGCACTATGACGTCACAATGTATTATGATGTCATAATGTATCCACATTATGACATCACAATATATTATGAGAGCGCAATTTGCAGGTTTTATGACCAATTTCACTTACCCCAATTTGTGTCAAATCTACTGGAGCATCATGAGCATGTATTATGACGTCACAGTATATGATGACATCATAAATAGTATGTAATATGATGTCACAATGTATTATGACGTCATAATATATCCGCATTATGACATCACAATATATTATGAGAGCGCAACATGCAGGTTTTATGATCAATTTCTCTTACCCCAATTTGTGTCACATCTACTGGAGCATCATGAGCATGTATTATGACGTCACAGTATATGTGTCTGGTGGAGGACCTTTGGGCCCCCCCCCCAGCCACATGGAAAGTGCCTAACTTCCGGATGACGAAAGCCCCCTCCTCCCTTGCAAGGAGGGTCCCTTATCTCACTCTGTCTACGGCCTTGGCTCGGCCCGATTCCAGCAGCCTTCCGGATGACGAAAGCCCCCTCCTCCCTCGCAAGGAGGGTCCCTTATCTCACTCTGTCTACGGCCTTGGTTCGGCCCGATTCCAGCAGCCTTCCGGATGACGAAAGCCCCCTCCTCCCTCGCAAGGAGGGTCCCTTATCTCACTCTGTCTACGGCCTTGGTTCGGCCCGATTCCAGCAGCCTTCCGGCCGGGCAACCAACTGAACCAATCACCATCCACTCCACCAGCTCTCCAGTAACTTCCGGCCCGACAAGCTCCCCGCCCGGCAGACACCCCCCCCCCCCGACAGCCAACCTGACTCATTACCACCTGCCAAATCAGCTCTCCCACTCCCCCAATCCTTTTACCCCTATAAAAACCGCCAAACAAAAAAAGTCGGCGCGAGACTGCTGACTCTCCCCCCGGCACGAGTCCAGTCCACCCGGAGACTCTCCAATAAAGCCTGAACTCCTAAACTGCCTATTTGCCTGATATAATTCGGTCGCTCTCTTGGGTTCAAGCAACGAGGGTCTGGGCAGGTCGGACAAGTGGTGCCGAAACCCGGGAGGGGTTGGCTGGTCCGTTGCCTGGCCCTCGTGGCCCGGCTGCGGCCCCCCCCCCAACCTCAGTCTGCCTGCCTCACCGCCGCAGAACTCCGGATAAGGTAAGGCTTTTACCTACCTTATTATCCCTCCTCCTCTTTAGTGGCCGCGGTAATTAGCCTCCCGGTGCCAAACCTTCCGGACTCCTCGCCCTAGACTCGGCCGAGCCGAGGCAGTCCTCCGGCTCCTGGAGCCTCCGTACGAAGGTAACAGACAGACGGGGACGCCTTTCTGACTGTTAACTTCACCAGTCCGTAGGGTCTGCAACGAGAAGGGACGCCTTCTCCTTGCTTTCTCCCTATCCGGCACCGGTAGGTTCGTCATCCGGTCATGGGGAACACGGAGTCTAAAGTGGACCCAAACACCCCTTTAGGGTGTTTGCTTCTAAATTTTTCTAGACTGGGATATTCGCAAACCCTGCGCAAGAAAACGCTCATATTCTTGTCCCAGGTTGCTTGGCCCCAATACAAACTTGATAACCAGTCACATTGGCCCCCGACTGGCACTTTCAATTTCAACATACTTCAGGATCTCAATAATTTCTGCCACCGCACTGGCAAAGACAATGAAATTCCCTATGTTCAGGCTTTCTGGGATCTCCGTACCCGTCCTGATCTTTGCTCCTCCTGCTCCACCCATCAAATTCTTCTAGCTCGCACCCCTCATAAACCCTCCTCCACTGCCTCTCCCCCTCCTTATCCCTCGTCGGAAGATCTGCCTGAACATCTGTCCCCTCCCATCAGTTCTAGCAATCAGCCACCTTCAGCCGCTCGCTCCTCCCCCAACCCCTCTGCTCCGGAGGCCACGCCTCCCCTGCTCTCTCCGGCAGCAGCCCATACCCCCACCCTCTCTGTGCCTTCCGCTCCGGAGGCCACGCCTCCCCTGCTCTCTCCGGCAGCAGCCCATACCCCCACCCTCTCTGTGCCTTCCGCTTCGGAGGCCTCGCCTCCTCTTGCTTCCCCGGTGGCAGCCCATACTCGCTCTCATCAACCCACAATCCTAGCCCCTCTTCGAGAAGTAGCAGGCACAGAGGGCTTAGTTCGGGTCCATGTCCCTTTCTCACTCCAAGATCTGTCACAGATTGAGCGACGACTTGGCTCATTCTCAGCAGACCCCTCTAATTATATCAAGGAATTCCAATATCTCACTCAGGCATACAGCCTCACTTGGCATGACATCCGCGTTATCTGTACCTCCACACTCACAGTGGAGGAGCATGAGCGTATCCTTGCTGCAGCCAGACACCAAGCAGATAAGGACCACGCTATAGATAACCAGGTCCCTTTAGGCCCTGAAGTAGTCCCAAATGAAGACCCTCAGTGGAACTATCAGGCTGGTCATGGGTCTAATATACCCCAGAGGGACCGCATGATCCGGTACCTCCTCAGGGGCATGGATGTTGTGTCTAACAAAGTTGTAAATTATGACAAATTAAGGGAAGTCACTCAACTCCCTGATGAAAACCCTGCCCTTTTCCTCACCCGCTTGCAGGAGGCGTTAGTCCGTTACACCCGACTAGACCCTGCCTCCCAGAATGGGGCCACCGTCCTAGCCTCCCATTTTATCTCTCAATCGGCCCCTGATATCCGGAAAAAACTAAAAAAAGTGGAGGAAGGTCCGGAAACCCCCATACAAGACCTGGTAAAAATGGCCTTTAAAGTTTTTAATGCTAGGGAAGACACAGCTGAGGCAGCCCGCCAAGCCCGGATGAAGCAGAAGGTCACTTTACAGACCCAAGCTCTAGTGGCAGCCCTGAGGCCGGCAGGAAACCAGAAACCTAGAAGCGATTCCCGCACTCCTCCGGGTGCGTGTTTTAAATGTGGAAAAGAAGGACACTGGTCTAAGACCTGTCCCCAGCCTCGTCCACCCACCAAGCCCTGTCCCATCTGCCAGCTTATGGGACATTGGAAGTCTGACTGCCCCAGTTCATCCAGGGTCCCAGTCTCTCCAGACCGGCATACTGGACAACAGGGGACGGTCACTGGAGGCCTGGAACCTGTTCATGCTGTCCAGGAGCCAGGCCTCCCAAACCCTCCATTCCCAGAACTGTTAGGACTGGTAGAGGACTAGCAGGGCCCTGGCTCTCCAACCCTGGTTACCCTAGCCGAGCCCAGGGTCACGCTCAAGGTAGCGGGTAAAAGTGTCTCCTTCTTGCTCGACACCGGGGCTACCTTCTCTGTGCTTCCCATTTATTCTGGAAAAACTTTCCCTTCCCAGGTCTCTGTCATGGGAATTAACGGAACTCCCTCCACTCCCAGCCAAACCCCTCCACTTACGTGTTCTTTTAACTCCTCTATATTCACACACTCCTTTCTAGTCATTCCCTCATGTCCAGTGCCTCTCCTGGGACGAGATATCTTGGCCAAACTGCAAGCCACTATTGTCTTTCCTCACGCCAATGCCTTCCTCCTCTCCCTTACTGCAGACCCACCAACCTCCTGCCAACCCACCCAACTTCTCCCTGACGTCTGTCCCCAAGTCTGGGACACCAGTACTCCAACTGTAGCTTCCCACCACCATCCTGTACGCATCCGCCTGAAAGATCCTTTCTCCTTTCCCGCCCGTCCCCAATTTCCAATCTCCAAAACGCACCGCCTAGGCCTCCACCCTATTATAGAAAAGCTAAAAAAACAGGGTCTGCTAATCCCAATTAACTCCCCGTGTAATACTCCCATTTTGCCAGTACGAAAGCCCTCTGGCCAGTATAGACTAGTCCAAGATCTCCGCCTCATCAATGCAGCTGTCATACCTGTACACCCAGTAGTTCCAAACCCATACACCATCCTCTCCCACATCCCGCCCATAACTACCCACTTCTCAGTATTAGATCTAAAGGATGCTTTCTTCACCATTCCCCTACACCCTGAATCCTATTTTCTATTTGCCTTCACCTGGGAAGACCCTGTCTCTAACACATCCCAACAACTTACCTGGACTGTCTTACCTCAGGGATTCCGAGACAGCCCCCACCTGTTCGGCCAAGCATTAGCCGCTGACCTGCAAAACTGCAACATTGCCCCGTCCCGTCTACTTCAATATGTAGACGACATTCTAATTTGCTCTCCATCCCGCCATGAATGCCTTTCAGCCACCACAACCCTATTAAACTTTCTGGGCAACAAAGGGTATCGGGTATCACCCGCCAAAGCACAAATAGCTACTCCCTCTGTTACATATCTGGGGCTGCAAATCACCCCCGGATATCGAGCAATCACTACTGATAGATTACAGGCCCTCAAGGCCCTCCAACCTCCCACTTCAGCAAATGAAATCCTCTCCTTTTTAGGTCTGGTAGGATTCTTCCGACACTGGGTACCCAGCTTTGCTCTCCTAGCCAAGCCGCTCTACCATGCAGCAAAACAGGCCCCTGTAGGACCCTTGTCCTCCCAGGGGACTGTTAACCAGGCCTTCAAAGCTCTCCTTAAGGCCCTATACACAACCACCAGTTTAGCCTTGCCCAACCCTAACAAGCCTTTTCACCTATACACAGAAGAAAAGCAGCATACGGCAGTAGGGGTCCTTACTCAGCCAATAGGGGCTACTCTCCTACCAATAGCCTATCTGTCCAAGCAACTAGACCCCACTGTACGGGGATGGCAACCGTGCTTACGGGCCCTCGCAGCTGCAGCTGACCTCACTACCGAAGCTCTGAAACTTAACCTACATTCCCCTCTCCAGGTTTTTTCCCCACACCGGCTCACCGACCTACTCACTCACCAAGCATTATCTCATCTCGGACCCTCCCGACTCCAACTTCTACACCTACTATTCATCGAAAACCCTGCTATCACTCTTTCACATTGCTCTCCACTAAACCCTGCCACTCTTGTCCCTCTCCCCTCAAAACCTCCAGCACAACACTCGTGCTCAGAAATTCTTAAATTCAGCCAGTCCCCGCGCCCAGATCTATCTGACCAGCCAATACCAACTGCCTCAGTTACTCTCTATGTCGATGGCAGTTCAGCCCTTAACACCCCAGGACCCCGAAAGGCTGCCTATGCCATTGTCACAGACACTGACATCATTGAAACTCAGCCCTTACCCCTGGGAACTACCTCGCAGCAAGCTGAATTAGTCGCTCTCACTCGGGCGCTAGTCTGGGCAACCGGAAAAGCAGTAAACATCTACACAGACTCCAAATATGCCTTCCTGATTGCACACACACATTGCATGATATGGAAAGAACGAGGTTTTCTCACCACTAAAGGTACCCCTGTTCTCAATGGAAAGCTCATTTCTCAGCTTATTCAGGCAATCCAGCTCCCCAGCAAGGTAGCAATCATCCACTGCAAGGGACACCAATCCACACTTACTCCTGTAGCTAAAGGCAATGCCTTTGCTGACTCAGTTGCCAGAGCCACAGCAAGGGAAAAGGCCCCTCCAGCCACCCTCTGCTTCCTTTCCAAAACCTACAACCCTCAATACTCCCCCACTGAACTAGCCAACCTTCAATCCTCACCCGAAGTTCAATTCCGAGACAAATGGGCCTTCAAACATAACCTCCTTATTCTCCCTGAAAAACAAAGGTATCAAATAATCCAAGACATACACAACTCACTCCACATCGGACCTAAAGCTTTATACCAGTTCCTCAGCCCGCTCTTTCACCCCCACCACCTCCTTAATACAATACAGGAAGTCCAATCCTCTTGCACTGTTTGTGCAAAAACCAACTCCCAAGGTTCCTGTCATCCTCGGCGTCAGCTTCATCAACTACGTGGGTTCCTACCTGGCCAAGACTGGCAAATTGATTTTACCCACATGCCAAAGCACAAGCAATACCGATATCTGCTAACCATTGTTGACACTTTTTCAGGCTGGATCGAAGCCTACCCCGCAGCCTCTGAATCTGCAGAAACAGTGGCCACTCACCTTATCCAGGACATCATACCACGCTTCGGACTCCCGGCTACCATACAATCTGACAACGGCCCAGCATTCATCTCTAAAGTTATTAATGCTGTTTCTACCTCTCTAGGAATCCAGTGGAAATTACACACTGCTTACCATCCTCAATCCTCTGGTAAGGTAGAGCAGGCCAATGGCCTCATCAAGGAACATCTAACCAAACTTATGCTTGAGCTCCGCCAGTCCTGGGTCACTTTACTCCCTATAGCCCTCACCAGGCTACGAGCAAGCCCCCGAGGCCCATCACAGCTAAGCCCATTTGAGCTGCTGTACGGTCGCCCCTTCCTACTTTCAACTCCCCCATCACCCAACGTCACACCCCTAGATAATTACCTCCCTTATTTCACCCTCCTTCGAAACCTCCTCAGGGAACACGCCAACGCTTCTCTTCCCCAACCCATCCAGTCATCCGAAACTACCCAAAAAGTATCTCCGGGTGACTCAGTCTTTATCAAATCCCTCTCCCCAAAACCCCTTGCCCCCAGATGGGAAGGACCATACACCGTTATCCTTACCACCCCATCAGCCATAAAAATTGCTGAAATCCAATCTTGGATCCACCTGTCCCGGGTAAAAAAGGCCCCCCATGGATCTCCCTCACTATGGAAAGCTGTTCCTACTGGCCCTCTATCTATCAAACTTACCAAGGTCTAGCAGCCACACCCCTTATGTATGGAGGTTCTACCTAACTGAAAACTATACCAAAACCACCTTCATCTGTAACACCCCCCCCTACAGCCATAATCACCTCCTTGCAACCTCGGACTGCCCCTCAACAGGGTGCAGCACCACCATCTATCTAAACTTTACCAAGTTTAACAACATCCATTACCCATACCCTCTACTCTGTTTTGAGCACGATCAAACAGGAGAATGTAAAACTACCTCCTGGCGTTCCTGCATGGGGTGCACTTGGGGCACGTGTTCCACCCACCCAGCCACAAGAGCGCAGAATCACCCCTCTCGCCTAAAAATTGTTCCAAATATAGATGGAGAGGGAAACACCATAATTGGTTCCACCCAGTTCTCCCTTATAATAACTGACCCTTGGGATAGTCGCTGGACATCTCCCCAAAAGGCATCAGTATATGAAACTGACACTACCTCCTATCCGTCTTCCCATCTGTACATATGGCGAGCATATGAGCGCACAGTACATGAAGTCCATACCGCCATAAAACAACAAGAACAAACCTTAACTACCCACCTACAGCCACAGTCATCTCCATTTTCCTGGCTCACCTTCCTTAAGGAAGGCATTACACTAGCCAACCTCTCCGGGCTAACCAACCTAACCCCGTGCCTCATGTGCGCCTCACTGGGACAAACCCCTTTTGTTGCTGTTCCCTATCCCTTCCCTCTCAAGACATCTGCCTCCACTTCTCCCTTCCCTCCCATCAAGGAAGTAAGTCTCTATACTCCACCTGATTTCACACAGCTGCCAATATGCTACTCTGTAAGCCAAAACTACCCTAACTGTAACCGGACCATACCGGTAACTACTAATTTAACAGCCCCACAGGGAACCTTTTTCTGGTGTAACAAAACCCTAACAAAAACTATCCATAATAGCCTGCCACCAACTCTCTTATGCCTCCCAGTAACCTTAGTCCCCCGACTAACTATCTACTCCCCAGCCGAATTTCAAATACAACAAATGCCACATCACCGCACCCGCCGGGCTGCCTTTCTGCCCCTCGCCGTAGGCCTCTCCCTTGCTAGTTCAGCACTGGCGGCTGGGTTAGGGGGCGGAGCACTAAGCCACTCTCACCAAGCCTTAGCTCGCCTAACCTCGCAATTCCAAGCAGCTATTGATAACTCTGCTGAGTCCCTGGCATCCCTCCAACGACAGATCACCTCTGTAGCCCAAGTTGCTTTGCAGAACCGAAGAGCTCTAGACCTGCTCACTGCTGAACGAGGAGGTACTTGTATCTTCTTACAAGAAGAATGCTGCTACTACATCAATGAATCCGGCTTGGTAGAAATCCGAATTGAAAACCTCCAAAAAATTAAAACTAACCTACAAAACCAGAAGTTTTCAACTGAAGCCACAGCATGGTGGTCTTCCTCAATGTACACCCTTTTATCCCCGTTGCTCGGGCCCCTAATAGTTGTCTGCCTAATTTTACTCATTGCTCCTTGTTTTCTACAGTTTCTACAGCGGCGCTTCCAGGAACTTACTCGGGTCACAGTTAATCAAATGCTACTGCAGCCACTCATTCCAGACCCCTAGCCTCCTCCAGCCAACCTAACTCCTTATCCTTTTTCCCTTTCGCCGCCCAAAATCAGCAGGAAGTAGCCAGAAAGAAAGCCGCCGCCCCTTTTTCCTCTTTAAGGAGTTGGGAATGTCTGGTGGAGGACCTTTGGGACCCCCCCCAGCCACATGGAAAGTGCCTAACTTCCGGATGACGAAAGCCCCCTCCTCCCTTGCAAGGAGGGTCCCTTATCTCACTCTGTCTACGGCCTTGGCTCGGCCCGATTCCAGCAGCCTTCCGGATGACGAAAGCCCCCTCCTCCCTCGCAAGGAGGGTCCCTTATCTCACTCTGTCTACGGCCTTGATTCGGCCCGATTCCAGCAGCCTTCCGGATGACGAAAGCCCCCTCCTCCCTCGCAAGGAGGGTCCCTTATCTCACTCTGTCTACGGCCTTGGTTCGGCCCGATTCCAGCAGCCTTCCGGCCGGGCAACCAACTGAACCAATCACCATCCACTCCACCAGCTCTCCAGTAACTTCCGGACCGACAAGCTCCCCGCCCGGCAGACACCCCCCCCCCCGACAGCCAAACTGACTCATTACCACCTGCCAAATCAGCTCTCCCACTCCCCCAATCCTTTTACCCCTATAAAAACCGCCAAACAAAAAAAGTCGGCGCGAGACTGCTGACTCTCCCCCCGGCACGAGTCCAGTCCACCCGGAGACTCTCCAATAAAGCCTGAACTCCTAAACTGCCTATTTGCCTGATATAATTCGGTCGCTCTCTGGGGTTCAAGCAACGAGGGTCTGGGCAGGTCGGACAATATGATGATATCATAATTAGTATGCACTATGACGTCACAATGTATTATGACGTCATAATGTATCCGCATTATGACATCACAATATATTATGAGAGCGCAACTTGCAGGTATTATGAGCAATTTTTCTTACCCCAATTTGTGTCACATCTACTGGAGCATCATGAACATGTATTATGACATCACAGTATATGATGACATCATAATTAGTATGCAGTATGACATCACAATGTATTATGACGTCCTAATGTATCCGCATTATGACATCACAATATATTATGAGAGCGCAATTTGCAGGTTTCATGACCATTTTCGATTACCCCAATTTGAGTCACATCTACTGGAGCATCATGAGCATGTATTATGACGTCACAGTATATGATGACATCATAATTAGTATGCACTATGACATCACAATGTATTATGACGTCATAATGTATCCGCATTATGACATCACAATATATTATGAGAGCGCAACATGCAGGTATTATGAGCAATTTCTCTTACCCCAATTTGTGTCACATCTACTGGAGCATCATGAGCATGTATTATGACGTCACAGTATATGATGACATCATAATTAGTATGCACTATGACGTCACAAAGTATTATGACGTCATAATGTATCCGCATTATGACATCACAATATATTATGAGAGCGCAACATGCAGGTAATATGAGCAATTTCTCTTACCCCAATTTGTGTCACATCTACTGGAGCATCATGAGCATGTATTATGACGTCACAGCATATGATGACATCATAATTAGTATGCACTATGAAGTCACAATGTATTATGACGTCATAATGTATCCGCATTATGAAATCACAATATATTATGAGAGCGCAACATGCATGTATTATGAGCAATTTCTCTTACCCCAATTTGTGTGACATCTACTGGAGCATCATGAGCATGTATTATGTTGTAACAGTATATGATGACATCATAATTAGTATGCACTATAACGTCACAATGTATTATGACGTCATAATGTATCCGGATTATAACATCACAATATATTATGAGAGCGCAACATGCAGGTATTATGAGCAATTTCTCTTACCCCAATTTGTGTCACATCTACTGGAGCATCATGAGCATGTATTATGATGTCAGAGTATATGATGACATCATAATTAGTATGCACTATGACGTCACAATGTATTATGACGTCATAATATATCCGCATTATGACAACACAATATCTTATGAGAGTGCAACATGCAGGCATTATGAGCAATTTCTCTTACCCCAAATTGTGTCACATCTACTGGACCATCATGAGCATGTATTATGACGTCACAGTATATGATGATATCATAATTAGTATGCACTATGACGTCACAATATATTATGACGTCATAATGTATCCGCATTATGACATCACAATATATTATGAGAGCGCAATTTGCAGGTTTATGATCATTTTCGTTTACCCGAATTTGTGTCACATCTACTGGAGCATCATGAGCATGTATTATGACGTCACAGTATATGATGACATCATAATTAGTATGCACTATGACGTCACAATGTATTATGACGTCATAATGTATCCGCATTATGACATCACAATATATTATGAGAGCGCAACATGCAGGTATTATGAGCAATTCCTCTTACCCCAATTTGTTTCACATCTTCTGGAGCATCATAAGCATGTATTATGATGTCACAGTATATGATGACATCATAATTAGTATGCACTATGCCGTCACAATGTATTATGACGTCATAATGCATCCACATTATGACATCACAATATATTATGAGAGCGCAATTTGCAGGTTTTATGACCAATTTCGCTTACCCCAATTTGTGTCACATCTACTGGAGCGTAATGAGCATGTATTATGACGTCACAGTATATGATGACATCATAATTAGTATGCAGTATGATGTCACAATGTATTATGACGTCATAATGTATCCGCATTATGACATCACAATATATTATGAGAGCGCAACATGCAGGTATTATGAGCAATTTCTCTTACCCCAATTTGTGTCACATCTACTGGAGCATCATGAGCATGTATTATGAAGTCACAGTATATGATGACATCATAATTAGTATGCAGTATGACGTCACAATGTATTATGACGTCATAATGTATCCGCATTATGACATCACAATATATTATGAGAGCGCAACATGCAGGTATTATGAGCAATTTCTCTTACGCCAATTTGTGTCACATCTACTGGAGCATCATGAGCATGTATTATGACGTCACAGTATATGATGACATCATAATTAGTATGCACTATGACGTCACAATGTATTATGACGTCATAATGTATCCGCATTATGACATCACAATATATTATGAGAGCGCAACATGCAGGTATTATGAGCAATTTCTCTTACCCCAATTTGTTTCACATCTTCTGGAGCATCATAAGCATGTATTATGATGTCACAGTATATGATGACATCATAATTAGTATGCACTATGCCGTCACAATGTATTATGACGTCATAATGTATCCACATTATGACATCACAATATATTATGAGAGCGCCATTTGCAGGTTTTATGACCAATTTCGCTTACCCCAATTTGTGTCACATCTACTGGAGCGTAATGAACATGTATTATGACGTCACAGTATATGATGACATCATAATTAGTATGTAGTATGATGTCACAATGTATTATGACGTCATAATGTATCCGCATTATGACATCACAATATATTATGAGAGCGCAACATGCAGGTATTATGAGCAATTTCTCTTACCCCAATTTGTGTCACATCTACTGGAGCATCATGAGCATGTATTATGACGTCACAGTATATGATGACATCATAATTAGTATGCACTAAGACGTCACAATGTATTATGACGTCATAATGTATCCGCATTATGACATCACAATATATTATGAGAGCGCAACATGCAGGTATTATGAGCAATTCCTCTTACCCCAATTTGTTTCACATCTTCTGGAGCATCAAAAGCATGTATTATGATGTCACAGTATATGATGACATCATAATTAGTATGCACTATGCCGTCACAATGTATTATGACATCATAATGTATCCATATTATGACATCACAATATATTATGAGAGCGCAATTTGCAGGTGTTATGACCAATTTCGCTTACCCCAATTTGTGTCACATCTACTGGAGCGTAATGAGCATGTATTATGACGTCACAGTATATGATGACATCATAATTAGTATGCAGTATGATGTCACAATGTATTATGACGTCATAATGTATCCGCATTATGACATCACAATATATTATGAGAGCGCAACATGCAGGTATTATGAGCAATTTCTCTTACCCCAATTTGTGTCACATCTACTGGAGCATCATGAGCATGTATTATGACGTCACAGTATATGATGACATCATAATTAGTATGCACTATGACGTCACAATGTATTATGACGTCATAATGTATCCGCATTATGACATCACAATATATTATGAGAGCGCAACATGCAGGTATTATGAGCAATTTCTCTTACCCCAATTTGTGTCACATCTACTGGAGCATCATGAGCATGTATTATGACGTCACAGTATATGATGACATCATAATTAGTATGCACTATGACTTCACAATGTATTATGACGTCATAATGTATCCGCATTATGACATCACAATATATTATGAGAGCGCAACATGCAGGTATTATGAGCAATTTCTCTTACCCCAATTTGTTTCACATCTTCTGGAGCATCATAAGCATGTATTATGATGTCACAGTATATGATGACATCATAATTAGTATGCACTATGCCGTCACAATGTATTATGACGTCATAATGTATCCACATTATGACATCACAATATATTATGAGAGCGCAATTTGCAGGTTTTATGACCAATTTCGCTTACCCCAATTTGTGTCACATCTACTGGAGCGTAATGAGCATGTATTATGACGTCACAGTATATGATGACATCATAATTAGTATGTAGTATGATGTCACAATGTATTATGACGTCATAATGTATCCGCATTATGACATCACAATATATTATGAGAGCGCAACATGCAGGTATTATGAGCAATTTCTCTTACCCCAATTTGTGTCACATCTACTGGAGCATCATGAGCATGTATTATGACGTCACAGTATATGATGACATCATAATTAGTATGCACTATGACGTCACAATGTATTATGACGTCATAATGTATCCGCATTATGACATCACAATATATTATGAGAGCGCAACATGCAGGTATTATGAGCAATTTCTCTTACCCCAATTTGTTTCACATCTTCTGGAGCATCATAAGCATGTATTATGATGTCACAGTATATGATGACATCATAATTAGTATGCACTATGACGTCACAATGTATTATGATGTCATAATGTATCCACATTATGACATCACAATATATTATGAGAGCGCAATTTGCAGGTTTTATGACCAATTTCACTTACCCCAATTTGTGTCAAATCTACTGGAGCATCATGAGCATGTATTATGACGTCACAGTATATGATGACATCATAAATAGTATGTAATATGATGTCACAATGTATTATGACGTCATAATGTATCCGCATTATGACATCACAATATATCATGAGAGCGCAATTTGCAGGTATTATGAGCAATTTCTCTTACCCCAATTTGTGTCACATCTACTGGAGCATCATGAGCATGTATTATGACGTCACAGTATATGATGACATCATAATTAGTATGCACAATGACGTCACAATGTGTTATGACGTCATAATGTATCCGCATTATGACATCACAATATATTATGAGAGCTCAATTTGCACGTTTTATGACCAATTTCTCTTACCCAATTTGTTTCACATTTACTGGAGCATCATGAGCATGTATTATGACGTCACAGTATATGATGACATCATAATTAGTATGCACTATGACGTCACAATGTATTATGACGTCACAATGTATCCGCATTATGACATCACAATATATTATGAGAGCGCAACATTCAGGTATTATGAGCAATTTCTCTTACCCCAATTTGTGTCACATCTACTTGAGCATCATTAGGATGTATTATGACGGCACAGTATATGATGACATCATAATTAGTATGCACTATGTCGTCACAATGTATTATGACGTCATAATTTTTCCGCATTATGACATCACAATATATTATGAGAGCGCAACATTCAGGTATTATGAGCAATTTCTCTTACCCCAATTTGTTTCACATCTACTGGAACATCATGAGCATGTATTATGACGTCACAGTATATGATGACATCATAATTAGTATGCACTATGCCGTCACAATGTATTATGACGTCAAAATGTATCCGCATTATGACATCACAATATATTATGAGAGCGCAATTTGCAGGTTTTATGAAAAATTTCGCTTACCCCAATTTGTGTCACATCTACTAGAGCGTAATGAGCATGTATTATGACGTCACAGTATATGATGACATCATAATTAGTATGCACTATGACGTCACAATGTATTATGACGTCATAATGTATCCGCATTATGACATCACAATATATTATGAGAGCGCAACATGCAGGTATTATGAGCAATTTCTCTTACCACAATTTGTGTCACATCTACTGGAGCATCATGAGCATGTATTATGACGTCACAGTATATGATGACATCATAATTAGTATGCAGTATGACGTCACAATGTATTATGACGTCATAATGTATCCGCATTATGACATCACAATATATTCTGAGAGCGCAACATGCAGGTATTATCAGGAATTTCTCTTACCCGAATTTGTGTCACATCACCTGGAGCATCATGAGCATGTATTATGATGTCACAGTATATGATGACATCATAATTAGTATGCACTATGACGTCACAATGTATTATGACGTCATAATGTATCCGCATTATGACATCACAATATATTATGAGAGCGCAACATGCAGTTATTATGAGCAATTTCTCTTACTCCAGTTTGTGTCACATCTACTGTAGCATCAGGAGCATGTATTGCGACGTCACAGTATATGATGACATCATAATTAGTATGCACTATGACGTCACAATGTATTATGACGTCATAATGTATCCGCATTACGACATCACAATATATTATGAGAGCGCAACATACAGGCATTATGAGCAAATTCTCTTACGCCAATTTGTGTCACATCTACTGGAGCATCATTAGCATGTATTATGACGTCACAGTATATGATGACATCATAATTAGTATGCACTATGACGTCACATTGTATTATGACGTCATAATGTATCCGCATTATGACATCACAATATATTATGAGAGCGCAATTTGCAGGTTTTATGACCAATTTCGCTTACCCCAATTTGTGTCACATCTACTGGAGCATCATAAGCATGTATTATGACGTCACAGTATATGATGACATCATAATTAGTATGCACTATGACGTCACAATGTATTATGACATCATAATGTATCCGCATTATGACATCACAATATATTATGAGAGCGCAATTTGCAGGTATTATGACCAATTTCGCATACCCCAAATTGTGTCACATCTACTGGAGCATCATGAGCATGTATTATGACGTCACAGTATATGATGACATCATAATTAGTATGCACTATGACGTCACAATGTATTATGACGTCATAATGTATCCGCATTATGACATCACAATATATTATGGGAGCGCATCATGCAGGTATTATGAGCAATTTCTCTTACCCCAATTTGTGTCACATCTACTGGAGCATCATGTGCATGTATTATGACGTCTCAGTATATGATGACATCATAATTAGTATGCACTATGACATCACAATGTATTATGACGTCATAATGTGTCCGCATTTTGACATCACAATATATTATGAGAGCGCAACATGCAGGTATTATGAGCAATTTCTCTAACCCCAATTTGTGTCACATCTACTGGAGAATCATGAGTATGTATTATGACATCACAGTATATGATGACATCATAATTAGTATGCACTATGACGTCACAATGTATTATGACGTCATAATGTATCCGCATTATGACATCACAATATATTATGAGAGCGCAACATGCAAGTATTATGAGCAATTTCTCTTACCCCAATTTGTGTCACATCTACTGGAGCATCATGAGCATGTATTATGACGTCACAGTATATGATGACATCATAATTAGTATGCACTATGACGTCACTATGAATTATGACGTCATAATGTATCCGCATTATGACATCACAATATATTATGAGAGCGCAACATGCAGGTATTATGAGCAATTTCTCTTACCCCAATATGTGTGACATCTACTGGAGCATCATGAGCATGTATTATGATGTCACAGTATATGATGACATCATAATTAGTATGCACTATGACGTCACAATGTATTATGACGTCATAATGTATCAGCATTATGACATCACAATATATTATGAGCGCGCAGCATGCAGGTATTATGAGCAATTTCTCTTACCCCAATTTGTGTCACATCTACTGGAGCATCATGAGCATGTATTATGACGTCACAGTATATGATGACATCATAATTAGTATGCACTATGACGTCACAATGTATTATGACGTCATAATGTTTCCACATTATGACATCACAATATATTATGAGAGCGCAACATGCACTTATTATGAGCAATTTCTCTTACCCCAATTTGTGTCACATCTACTGGAGCATCATGAGCATGTATTATGTTGTGACAGTATATGATGACATCATAATTAGTATGCACTATGACGTCACAATGTATTATGACGTCATAATGTATCAGCATTATGACATCACAATATATTATGAGAGCGCAGCATGCAGGTATTATGAGCAATTTCTCTTACCCCAATTTGTGTCACATCTACTGGAGCATCATGAGCATGTATTATGACGTCACAGTATATGATGACATCATAATTAGTATGCAGTATGACGTCACAATGTATTATGACGTCATGGTGTATCCGCATTATGACATCACAATAAATTATGAGAGCGCAACATGCAGGTATTATGAGCAATTTCTCTCACCCCAATTTGTGTCACATCTACTGGAGCATCATGAGCATGTATTATGACGTCACAGTATATGATGACATCATAATTAGTATGCACTATGACGTCACAATGTTTCCACATTATGGCATCACAATATATTATGAGAGCGCAACATGCAGGTATTATGAGCAATTTCTCTTACCCCAATTTGTGTCACATCTACTGGAGCATCATGAGAATGTATTATGACGTCACAGTATATGATGACATCATAATTAGTATGCAGTATGACGTCACAATGTATTATGACGTCATAATGTATCCGCATTATGACATCACAATATATTATGAGAGCGCAATTTACAGGTTTTATGACCATTTTCGATTACCCCAATTTGTGTCACATCTACTGGAGCATCATGAGCATGTATTATGATGTCACAGTATATGATGACATCATAATTAGTATGCAGTATGACGTCACATTGTATTATGACGTCATAGTGTATCCGCATTATGACATCACAATAAATTATGAGAGCGCAACATGCAGGTATTATGAGCAATTTCTCTCACCTCAATTTGTGTCACATCTTCTGGAGCATCATGAGGATGTATTATGACGTCACAGTATATGATGACATCATAATTAGTATGCACTATGACGTCACAATGTATTATGACGTCATATTGTATCCGCATTATGACATCACAATATATTATGAGAGTGCAACATGCAGGTATTATGAGCAATTTCTCTTACCCCAATTTGTGTCACATCTACTGGAGCATCATGAGCATGTATTATGACGTCACAGTATATGATGACAGCATAATTGGTATGCAGTATGACGTCACAATGTATTATGACGTCATAATGTATGCGCATTATGACATCACAATATATTATGAGAGCGCAAGATGCAGGTATTATGAGCAATTTCTCTTACCCCAATTTGTGTCACATCTACTGGAGCATCATGAGCATGTATTATGACGTCACAGTATATGATGACATCATAATTGGTATGCACTATGACGTCACAATGTATTATGACGTCATAATGTATCCGCATTATGACATCACAATATATTATGAGAGCGCAACATGCAGGTATTATGAGCAATTTCTCTTACCCCAATTTGTGTCACATCTACTGGAGCATCATGAGCATGTATTATGATGTCACAGTATATGATGACATCATAATTAGTATGCACTATGACGTCACAATGTATTATGACGTCATAATGTATCCGCATTATGACATCACAATATATTATGAGAGCGCAACATGCAGGTATTATGAGAAATTTCTCTTACCCCAATTTGTGTCACATCTACTGGAGCATCATGAGCATGTATTATGACGTCACAGTATATGATGACATCATAATTAGTATGCACTATGACGTCACAATGTATTATGACGTCATAATGTATCCGCATTATGACATCACAATATATTATGAGAGCGCAACATGCAGGTATTATGAGCAATTTCTCTTATCCCAATTTGTGTCACATCTACTGGAGCATCATGAGCAAGTATTATGACGTCACAGTATATGATGACATCATAATTAGTATGGACTATGACGTCAAAATGTATTATGACGTCATAATGTATCCGCATTGTGACATCACAATATATTATGAGAGCGCAACATGCAGGTATTATGAGCAATTTCTCTTACCCCAATTTGTGTCACATGTACTGGGGCATCATGAGCATGTATTATGACGTCACAGTATATGATGACATCATAATTAGTATGCACTATGACGTCACAATGTATTATGACGTCATAATGTATCCGCATTATGACATCACAATATATTATGAGAGCGCAACATGCAGGTATTATGAGCAATTTCTCTTACCCCAATTTGTGTCACATCTACTGGAGAATCATGAGCATGAATTATGACATCACATTATCTGATGACGTCATAATTAGTATGCACTATGACGTCACAATGTATTATGACGTCATAATATATCCGCATTATGACATCACAATATATTATGAGAGCGCAACATGCAGGTATTATGAGCAATTTCTCTTACCCCAATTTGTGTCACATCTACTGGAGCATCATGAGCATGTATTATGTTGTCACAGTATATGATGACATCATAATTAGTATGCAGTATGACGTTACAATGTATTATGACGTCATAATGTATCCGCATTATGACATCACAATAAATTATGAGAGCGCAACATGCAGGTATTATGAGCAATTTCTCTCACCCCAATTTGTGTCACATCTACTGGAGCATCATGAGCATGTATTATGATGTCACAGTATATGATGACATCATAATTAGTATGCACTATGTCGTCATAATGTATTATGATGTCATATTGTATCCGCATTATGACATCACAATATATTATGAGAGCGCAACATGAAGGTATTATGAGCAATTTCTCTTACCCCAATATGTGTCACATCTACTGGAGCATCATGAGCATGTATTATGACGTCACAGTATATGATGACATCATAATTAGTATGCACTATGACGTCACAATGTATTATGACGTCATAATGTATCCGCATTATGACATCACAATATATTATGAGAGCGCAACATACAGGTATTATGAGCAATTTCTCTTACCCCAATTTGTGTCACATCTACTGGAGCATCATGAGCATGTATTATGATGTCACAGTATATGATGACATCATAATTAGTATGCACTATGACGTCACAATGCATTATGACGTCATAATGTATCCGCATTATGACATCACAATATATTATGAGAGCGCAACATGCAGGTATTATGAGCAATTTCTCTTACCCCAATTTGTGTCACATCTACTGGAGCATCATGAGCATGTATTATGACGTCACAGTATATGATGACATCACAATTAGTATGCACTATGACGTCACAATATATTATGACGTCATAATGTATCCGCATTATGACATCACAATATATTATGAGAGCGCAACATGCAGGTATTATGAGCAATTTCTCTCACCCCAATTTGTGTCACATCTACTGGAGCATCATGAGCATGTATTATGATGTCACAGTATATGATGACATCATAATTAGTATGAAGTATGACGTCACAATGCATTATGACGTCATAATGTATCCGCATTATGACATCACAATATATTAGGAGAGCGCAACATGCAGGTATTATGACCAATTTCTCTTACCCCAATTTGTGTCACATCTAATGGAGCATCATGAGCATGTATTATGACATCACAGTATATGATGACATCATAATTGGTATGCACTATGACGTCACAATGTATTATGACGTCATAATGTATCCGCATTATGACATCACAATATATTATGAGAGCGCAACATGCAGGTATTATGAGCAATTTCTCTTACCCCAATATGTGTCACATCTACTGGAGCATCATGAGCATGTATTATGACGTCACAGTATATGATGACATCATAATTAGTATGCACTATGACGTCACAATGTATTATGACGTCATAATATATCCACATTATGACATCACTATATAGTACGAGAGCGCAATTTGCAGGTATTATGACCAATTTCGCTTACCCCAATTCGTGTCACATCTACTGGAGCATCATGAGCATGTATTATGACGTCACAGTATATGATGACATCATAATTAGTATGCAGTATGACATCACAATGTATTATGACGTCATAATGTATCCGCATTATGACATCACAATATATTAGGAGAGCGCAACATGCAGGTATTATGACCAATTTCTCTTACCCCAATTTGTGTCACATCTAATGGAGCATCATGAGCATGTATTATGACATTACAGTATATGATGACATCATAATTGGTATGCACTATGACGTCACAATGTATTATGACGTCATAATGTATCCACATTATGACATCACAATATATTATGAGAGCAAAACATGCAGGCATTATGAGCAATTTCTCTTACCCCAATTTGTGTCACATCTACTGGAGCATCATGAGCATGTATTATGACGTCACAGTATATGATGGCATCATAATTAGTATGCACTATGACATCACAATATATTATGACGTCATAATGTATCCGCATTATGACATCACAATATATTATGAGAGCGCAACATGCAGGTATTATGAGCAATTTCTCTTACCCCAATTTGTGTCACATCTACTGGAGAATCATGAGCATGTACTATGACATCACAGTATATGATGACATCATAATTAGTATGCACTATGACGTCACAATGTATTATGACGTCATAATGTATCCGCATTATGACATCACAATATATTATGAGAGCGCAACATGCAGGTATGAGCAATTTCTCTTACCCCAATTTGTGTCACATCACTGGAGCATCATGAGCATGTATTATGACGTCACAGTATATGATGACATCATAATTAGTATGCACTATGCCGTCACAATGTATTATGACGTCATAATGTATCCGCATTATGACATCACAATATATTATGAGAGCGCAACATGCAGGTATTATGAGCAATTTCTCTTACCCCAATTTGTGTCACATCTACTGGAGCATCATGAGCATATATTATGATGTCACAGTATATGATGACATCATAATTAGTATGCACTATGACGTCACAATGTATTATGACGTCATACTGTATCCGCATTATGACATCACAATATATTATGAGAGCGCAACATACAGTTATTATGAGCAATTTCTCTTACCCCAATTTGTGTGACATCTACTAGAGCATCATGAGCATATATTATGACGTCACAGTATATGATGACATCATAATTAGTATGAACTATGACGTCACAATGTATTATGACGTCATAATGTATCCGCATTATGACATCACAATATATTATGAGAGCACAATTTGCAGGATTTATGACCAATTTCGCTTACCCCAATTTGTGTCACAATTACTGGAGCATCATGAGCATGTATTATGACGTCACAGTATATGATGACATCATAATTAGTATCAACTATGACGTCACAATGTATTATGACGTCATAATGTATCCGCATTATGACATCACAATATATTATGAGAGCGCAACATGCAGGTATTATGATAAATTTCTCTTACCCCAATTTGTTTCACATCTACTGGAGAATCATGAGCATGAATTATGACATCACAGTATATGATGACATCATAATTAGTATGCACTATGACGTCACAATGTATTATGACGTCATAATGTATCCGCATTATGACATCACAATATATTATGAGAGCGCAACATGCAGGTATTATGAGCAATTTCTCTTACCCCAATTTGTGTCACATCTAGTGGAGCATCATGAGCATGTATTATGACGTCAGAGTATATGATGACATCATAATTAGTATGCACTATGACGTCACAATGTATTATGACGTCATAATGTATCCGCATTGTGACATCACAATATAATATGAGAGCGCAACATGCAGGTATTATGAGCAGTTTCTCTCACCCCAATTCGTGTCACATCTACTGGAGCATCATGAGCATGTATTATGACGTCACAGTATATGATGAAATCATAATTAGTATGCACTTTGACGTCACAATGTATTATGACGTCATAATGTATCCGCATTATGACATCACAATATATTATGAGAGCGCAACGTGCAGGTATTATGAGCAATTTCTCTTACCTCAATTTGTGTCACATCTACTGGAGCATCATGAACATGTATTATGACGTCACAGTATATGATGACATCATAATTAGTATGCACTAAGACGTCACAATGTATTATGATGTCATAATGTATCCGCATTATGACATCACAATATATTATGAGAGCGCAACATGCAGGTATTAAGAGCAATTTCTCTTACCCCAATTTGTGTCACATCTACTGGAGCATCATGAGCATGTATTATGACGTCACAGTATATGATGACATCATAATTAGTATGCACTATGACGTCACAATGTATTATGACGTCATAATGTATCCGCATTATGACATCACAATATATTATGAGAGCGCAATTTTCAGGTATTATGACCAATTTCTCTTACCCCAATTTGTGTCACATCTACTGGAGCATCATGAGCATGTATTATGACGTCACAGTATATGATGACATCATAATTAGTATGCACTATGACATCACAATGTATTATGACGTCATAATGTATCCGCATTATGATATCACTATATATTATGAGAGCGTAACATGCAGGTATTATGAGAAATTTCTCTTACCCCAATTTGTGTCACATCTACTGGAGAATCATGAGCATGAATTATGACATCACAGTATATGATGACATCATAATTAGTATGCACTATGACGTCACAATGTATTATGACGTCATAATGTATCCGCATTATGACATCACAATATATTATGAGAGCGCAACATGCAGGTATTATGAGAAATTTCTCTTACCCCAATTTGTGTCACATCTACTGGAGCATCATGAGCATGTATTAGGACGTCACAGTATATGATGACATCATGATTAGTATGCACTATGAAGTCACAATGTATTATGACGTCATAATGTATCCGCATCATGACATCACAATATATTAGGAGAGCACAACATTCAGGTATTATGAGCAATTTCTCTTACCCCAATTTGTGTCACATCTACTGGAGCATCATGAGCATGTATTATGACGTCACAGTATATGATGACATCATAATTAGTATGCACTATGACGTCACAATATATTATCACGTCATAATGTATCCGCATTATGACATCACAATATATTATGAGAGCGCAACATGCAGGTATTATGAGCAATTTCTCTTGCCCCAATTTGTGTCACATGTACTGGAGCATCATGAGCATGTATTATGACGTCACAGTATATGATGACATCAGAATTAGTATGCACTATGACGTCACAATGTATTATGACGTCATAATGTATCCGAATTATGACATCACAATATATTATGAGAGCGCAATTTACAGGTTTTATGAGCAATTTCTCTTACCCCAATTTGTGTCACATCTACTGGAGCATCATGAGCATGTATTATGTTGTCACAGTATATGATGGCATCATAATTAGTATGCAGTATGATGTCACAATGTATTATGACGTCATAATGTATCCGCATTATGACATCACAATAAATTATGAGAGCGCAACATGCAGGTATTATGAGCAATTTCTCTCACCCCAATTTGTGTCACATCTACTGGAGCATCATGAGCATGTATTATGACGTCACAGTATATGATGACATCATAATTAGTATGCAGTATGGCGTCACAATGTATTATGACATCATTATGTATCCGCATTATGACATCATAATATATTATGAGAGCGCAACATGCAGGTATTATGAGCAATTTCTCTTACCCCAATATGTGTCACATCTACTGGAGCATCATGAGCATGTATTATGTCGTCACAGTATATGATGACATCATAATTACTATGCACTATGACGTCACAATGTATTATGACGTCATAATGTATCCGCATTATGACATCACAATATATTATGAGAGCGCAACATGCAGGTATTATGAGCAATTTCTCTTACCCCAATTTGTGTCACATCTACTGGAGCATCATGAGCATGTATTATGACGTCACAGTATATGATGACATCATAATTAGTATGCACTATGACGTCACAATATATTATGACGTCATAATGTATCCGCATTATGACATCACAATATATTATGAGAGCGCAACATGCAGGTATTATGAGCAATTTCTCTCACCCCAATTTGTGTCACATCTACTGGAGCATCATGAGCATGTATTATGACGTCACAGTATATGATGACATCATAATTAGTATGCACTATGACGTCACAATGTATTATGACGTCATAATGTATCCGCATTATGACATCACAGTATATTATGAGAGCGCAACATGCAGGTATTATGACCAATTTCTCTTACCCCAATTTGTGTCACATCTACTGGAGCATCATGAGCATGTATTATGACGTCACAGTATATGATGACATCATAATTAGTATGCACTATGACGTCACAATGTATTATGACGTCATAATGTATCCGCATTATGACATCACAATATATTATGAGAGCGCAACATGCAGGTATTATGAGCAATTTCTCTTACCCCAATTTGTGTCACATCTACTGGAGAATCATGAGCATGTATTATGACGTCACAGTATATGATGACATCATAATTAGTATGCACTATGACGTCACAATGTATTATGACGTCATAATATATCCGCATTATGACATCACTATATAGTATGAGAGCGCAATTTGCAGGTGTTATGACCAATTTCGCTTACCCCAATTTGTGTCACATCTACTGGAGCATCATGAGCATGTATTATGACGTCACAGTATATGATGACATCATAATTAGTATGCAGTATTACATCACAATGTATTATGACGTCATAATGTATCCACATTATGATATCACAATATATTATGAGAGCGCTACATGCAGGTATTATGAGCAATTTCTCTTACCCCAATTTGTGTCACATCTACTGGAGCATCATGAGCATTTATTATGACGTCACAGTATATGATGGCATCATAATTAGTATGCACTATGACATCACAATGTATTATGACGTCATAATGTATCCGCATTATGACATCACAATATATTATGAGAGCGCAACATGCAGGTATTATGAGAAATTTCTCTTACCCCAATTTGTGTCACATCTACTGGAGAATCATGAGCATGTATTATGACATCACAGTATATGATGACATCATAATTAGTATGCACTATAACGTCACAATGTATTATGACGTCATAATGTATCTGCATTATGACATCACAATATATTATGAGAGCGCAACATGCAGGTATTATGAGCAATTTCTCTTACCCCAATTTGTGTCACATCTACTGGAGCATCATGAGCATGTATAATGACGTCACAGTATATGATGACATCATAATTAGTATGCAGTATGACGTCACAATGTATTATGACGTCATAATGTATCCGCAATATGACATCACAATATATTATGAGAGCGCAACCTGCAGGTATTATGAGCAATTTCTCTTACCCCAATTTGTGTCACATCTACTGGAGCATCATGAGCATGTATTATGTTGTCACAGTATATGATGACATCATAATTAATATGCAGTATTACGTCACAATGTATTATGAAGTCATAGTGTATCCGCATTATGACATCACAATAAATTATGAGAGCGCAACATGCAGGTATTATGAGCAATTTCTCTCACCCCAATTTGTGTCACATCTACTGGAGCATTATGAGCATGTATTATGACGTCACAGTATATGATGACATCATAATTAGTATGCACTATGACGTCACAATGTATTATGACGTCATATTGTTTCCGCATTATGACATCACAATATATTATGAGAGCGCAGCATGCAGGTGTTATGAGCAATTTCTCTTACCCCAATTTGTGTCACATCTACTGGAGCATCATGAGCATGTATTATGACGTCACAGTATATGATGACATCATAATTAGTATGCACTATGACGTCACAATGTATTATGACGTCATAATGTATCCGCATTATGACATCACAATATATTATGAGAGCGCAATTTGCAGGTTTTATGACCAATTTCGCTTACCCCAATTTGTGTCACATCTACTGGAGCATCATGAGCATGTATTATGACGTCACAGTATATTATGACATCATAATTAGTATGCACTATCACGTCACAATGTATTATGACGTCATAATGTATCCGCATTATGACATCACAATATATTATGAGAGCGCAACATACAGGTTTTATGACCATTTTCGATTACCCCAATTTGTGTCACATCTACTGGAGCATTATGAGGATGTATTATGATGTCACAGTATAAGATGACATCATAATTAGTATGCAGTATGACGTCACAATGTATTATGACGTCATAGTGTATCCACATTATGACATCACAATAAATTATGACAGCGCAACATGCAGGTATTATGAGCAATTTCTCTTACCCCAATTTGTGTCACATCTACTGGAGCATCATGAGCATGTATTATGACGTCACAGTACATGATGTCATCATAATTAGTATGCACTATGACGTCACAATGTATTATGACGTCATAATGTATCCGCATTATGACATCACAATATATTATGAGAGCGCAATTTGCAGGTATTATGACCAATTTCGCTTTCCCCAATTTGTGTCACATCTACTGGAGCATCATGAGCATGTATTATGACCTCACAGTATATGATGACATCATAATTAGTATGCAGTATGACGTCACAATGTATTATGACGTCATAATGTATCCGCATTATGACATCACAATTTATTATGAGAGCGCAACATGCAGGTATTATGAGCAATTTCTCTTACCCCAATTTGTGTCACATCTACTGGAGCATCATGAGCATGTATTATGACGTCACAGTATATGATGACATCATAATTAGTATGCACTATGAAGACACAATGTATTATGACGTCATAATGTATCCGCATTATGACATCACAATATATTATGAGAGCGCAACATGCAGGTATTATGAGCAATTTCTCTTACCCCAAATTGTGTCACATCTACTGGAGCATCATGAGCATGTATTATGACATCACAGTATATCATGACATCATAATTAGTATACACTATGACGTCACAATGTATTATGACGTCATAATGTATCCGCATTATGACATCACAATATATTATGAGAGCGCAACATGCAGGTATTATGAGCAATTTCTCTTTCCCCAATTTGTGTCACATCTACTGGAGCATCATGAGCATGTGTTATGACGTCACAGTATATGATGACATCATAATTAGTATGCACTATGACGTCACAATTTATTATGACGTCATAATGTATCCGCATTATGACATCACAATATATTATGAGAGCGCAACATGCAGGTATTATGAGCAATTTCTCTTACCCCAATTTGTGTCACATCTACTGTAGCATCATGAGCATGTATTATGACGTCACAGTATATGATGACATCATAATTAGTATGCACTATGACGTCACAATGTATTATGACGTCATAATGTATCCGCATTATGACATCACAATATATTATGAGAGCGCAACATGCAGGTATTATGAGTAATTTCTCTTACCCCAATTTGTTTCACATCTACTGGAGCATCATGAGCATGTATTATGACGTCACAGCATATGATGACATCATAATCAGTATGCACTATGACGTCACAATGTATTATGACGTCATACTGTATCCGTATTATGACATCACAATATATTATGAGTGCGCAACATGCAGTTATTATGAGCAATTTCTCTTACCCCAATTTGTGTCACATCTACTGGAGCATCATGAGCATGTATTTTGACGTCACAGTATATGATTAAATCATAATTAGTATGCACTATGACGTCACAATGTATTATGACGTCATAATGTATCCGCATTATGACATCACAATATATTATGAGAGCGCAACATGCAGGTATTATGAGCAATTTCTCTTTCCCCAATTTGTGTCACATCTACTGCAGCATCATGAGCATGTGTTATGACGTCACAGTATATGATGACATCATAATTAGTATGCACAATGACGTCACAATGTATTATGACGTCATAATGTATCCGCATTATGACATCACAATATATTATGAGAGCGCAACATGCAGGTATTATGAGCAATTTCTCTTACCCCAATTTGTGTCACATCTACTGTAGCATCATGAGCATGTATTATGACGTCACAGTATATGATGACATCATAATTAGTATGCAGTATGACGTCACAATGTATTATGACGTCATAATGTATCCGCATTATGACATCACAATATATTATGAGAGCGCAATTTGCAGGTTTTATGACCATTTTCTATTACCCCGATTTGAGTCACATCGACTGGAGCATAATGAGCATGTATTATGACGTCACAGTACATGATGACATCATAATTAGTATGCAGTATGACGTCACAATGTATTATGACGTCATAATGTATCCGCATTATGACATCACAATATATTATGAGAGCGCAACATGCAGGTATTATGAGCAATTTCTCGTACCCCAGTTTGTGTCACATCTACTGGAGCATCATGAGCATGTATTATGACGTCACAGTATATGATGATATCATAATTAGTATGCACTATGACGTCACAATGTATTATGACGTCATAATGTATCCGCATTTTGACATCACAATATATTATGAGAACGCAATTTGCAGGTTTTATGACCATTTTCGATTACCCCAGTTTGTGTCACATCGACTTGAGCATCATGAGCATGTATTATAACGTCACAGTATATGATGACATCAAAATTAGTATGCACTATGACGTCACAATGTATTATGACGTCATAATGTATCCGCATTATGACATCACAATATATTATGAGAGCGCAACATGCAGGTATTATGAGCAATTTCTCTAACCCCAATTTGTGTCACATCTACTGCAGCATCATGAGCATGTATTATGACGTCACAGTATATGATGATATCATAACTAGTATGCACTATGACGTCACAATGTATTATGACGTCATAATGTATCCGCATTATGACATCACAATATATTATGAGAGCGCAACATGCAGGTATTATGAGCAATTTCTCGTACCCCAATTTGTGTCACATCTACTGGAGCATCATGAGCATGTATTATGACGTCACAGTATATGATGACATCATAATTAGTATGCAGTATGACGTCACAATGTATTATGACGTCATAATGTATCCGCATTATGACATCACAATATATTATGAGAGCGCAATTTGCAGGTTTTATGACCATTTTCTATTACCCCGATTTGAGTCACATCGACTGGAGCATAATGAGCATGTATTATGACGTCACAGTACATGATGACATCATAATTAGTATGCAGCATGACGTCACAATGTATTATGACGTCATAATGTATCCGCATTATGACATCACAATATATTATGAGAGCGCAACATGCAGGTATTATGAGCAATTTCTCTTACCCCAATTTGTGTCACATCTACTGGAGCATCATGAGCATGTATTATGACGTCACAGTATATGATGACATCACAAATAGTATGTAGTATGATGTCGCAATGTATTATGACGTCATAATGTATCCGCATTATGACATCACAATATATTATGAGAGCGCAACATGCTGGTTTTATGAGCAATTTCTCTTACACCAATTTGTGTCACATCTACTGGAACATCATGAGCATGTATTATGACGTCACAATATATGATGACATCATAATTAGTATGCACTATGACGTCACAATGTGTTATGACGTCATAATGTATCCGCATTATGACATTACAATATATTATGAGAGCTCAATTTGCAGGTTTTATGACCAATTTCTCTTACTCCAATTTGTTTCACATCTACTGGGGCACCATGAGCATGTATTATGACGTCACAGTATATGATGACATCATAATTAGTATGCAGTATGACGTCACAATGTATTATGACGTCATAATGTATCCGCATTATGACATCACAATATATTATGAGAGCGCAACATGCAGGTATTATGACCAACATCTCTTACCCCAATTTGTGTCACATCTACTGGAGAATCATGAGCATGTATTATGATGTCACAGTATATGAGGACATCATAATTAGTATGCAGCATGACGTCACAATGTATTATGACGTCATAATGTATCCGCATTATGACATCACAATATATTATGAGAGCGCAACATGCAGGTATTATGAGCAATTTCTCATACCCCAATTTGTGTCACATCTACTGGAGCATCATGAGCATGTATTATGACGTCACAGTATATGATGACATCATAATTAGTATGCAGTATGACGTCACAATGTATTATGACGTCATAATGTATCCGCATTATGACATCACAATATATTATGTGAGCGCAACATGCAGGTATTATGAGCAATTTCTCTTGCCCCAATTTGTGTCACATCTACTGGAGCATCATGAGCATGTATTATGATGTCACAGTATATGATGACATCATAATTAGTATGCACTATGACGTCAGAATGTATTATGACGTCATAATGTATCCACATTATGACCTCACAATATATTATGAGAGCGCAATTTGCAGGTTTTATGACCAATTTCGCTTACCCCAATTTGTTTCACATCTACTGGAGCATCATGAGCATGTATTATGATGTCACAGTATATGATGACATCATAATTAGAATGCAGTATGACGTCACAATGTATTATGACGTCATAATGTACCCACATTATTACATCACAATATATCATGAGAGCGCAACATGCAGGTAGTATGAGCAATTTCTCTTACCCCAATTTGTGTCACATCTACTGGAGCATCATGAGCATGTATTATGACGTCATAGTATATGATGACATCATAATTACTATGCACTATGACGTCACAATGTATTATGACGTCATAATGTATCTGCATTATGACATCACAATATATTATGAGTGCGCAATTTGCAGGGTTTATGACCAATTTCGCTTACCCCAATTTGTGTCACATCTACTGGAGCATCATGAGCATGTGTTATGATGTCACAGTATATGATGACATCATAATTAGCATGTAGTATGATGTCACAATGTATTATGACTTCATAATGTATCCGCATTATGACATCACAATATATAATGAGAGCGCAACATGCAGGTATTTTGAGCAATTTCTCTTACAACAATTTGTGTCACATCTACTGGAGCATCATGAGCATGTATTATGACATCACAGTATATGATGACATCATAATTAGTATGCACTATGACGTCACAATGTGTTATGACGTCATAATGTATCCGCATTATGACATCACAATATATTATGAGAGCTCAATTTGCAGGTTTTATGACCAATTTCTCTTACCCCAATTTCTTTCACATCTACTGGAGCATCATGAGCATGTATTATGTCGTCACAGTATATGATGACATCATAATTAGTATGCAGTATGACGTCACAATGTATTATGACGTCATAATGTATCCGCATTATGACATCACAATATATTATGAGAGCGCAACATGCAGGTATTATGACCAATTTCTATTACCCCAATTTGTGTCACATCTACTGGAGCATCATGAGCATGTATTATGACGTCACAGTATATGATGACATCATAATTAGTATGCATTATGACGTCATAATGTATTATGACGTCATAATATATCCGCATTATGACATCACAATATATTATGAGAGCGCAACATGCAGGTATTATGAGCAATTTCTCTTACCCCAATTTGTGTCACATCTACTGGAGCATCATGAGCATGTATTATGACGTCACAGTATATGATGACATCATAATTAGTACGCACTATGACGTCACAATGTATTATGACGTCATAATGTATCCGCATTATGACATCACAATATATTATGAGAGCGCAACATGCAGGTATTATGAGCAATTTCTCTTACCCCAATATGTGTCAAATCTACTGGAGCGTCATGAGCATGTATTATGATGTCACAGTATATGATGACATCATAATTAGTATCAGTATGACGTCACAATGTATTATGACGTCATAATGTATCTGCATTATGACATCACAATATATTATGAGAGCGCAACATGCAGGTATTATGAGCAATTTCTGTTACCCCAATTTGTGTCACATCTACTGGAGCATCATGAGCATGTATTATGATGTCACAGTATATGATGACGTCATAAGTTGTATGCAGTATGACGTCACAATGTATTATGACGTCATAATGTATCCGCATTATGACATCACAATATATTATGAGAGCGCAATTTGCAGGTAATATAAGCAATTTCTCTTTCCCCAATTTGTGTAACATCTACTGGAGCATCATGAGCATGTATTATGACGTCACAGTATATGATGACATCATAATTATTATGCAGTATGACGTCACAATGTATTATGACGTCATAATGTATCCGCATTATGACATCACAATATATTATGAGAGCGCAACATGTAGGTATTATGAGCAATTTCTCTTACCCCAATTTGTGTCACATCTACTGGAGCATCATGAGCATGTATTATGACGTCACAGTATATGATGACATCATAATTAGTATGCACTATGACGTCAGAAAGTATTATGACCTCACAATATATTATGAGAGCGCAATTTGCAGGTTTTATGACCAATTTCGATTACCCCAATTTGTGTCACATCTACTGGAGCATTATGAGGATGTATTATGATGTCACAGTATAAGATGACTTCATAATTAGTATGCAGTATGACGTCACAATGTATTATGACGTCATAGTGTATCCGCATTATGACATCACAATAAATTATGACAGCGCAACATGCAGGTATTATGAGCAATTTCTCTTACCCCAATTTGTGTCACATCTACTGGAGCATCATGAGCATGTATTATGACGTCACAGTACATGATGTCATCATAATTAGTATGCACTATGACGTCACAATGTATTATGACGTCATAATGTATCCGCATTTTGACATCACAATATATTATGAGAGCGCAACATGCAGGTATTATGAGCAATTTCTCTTTCCCCAATTTGTGTCACATCTACTGGAGCATCATGAGCATGTATTATGACCTCACAGTATATGATGACATCATAATTAATATGCACTATGACGTCACAATGTATTATGACGTCATAATGTATCCGCATTATGACATCACAATATTTTATGAGAGCGCAACATGCAGGTATTATGAGAAATTTCTCTAACCCCAATTTGTGTCACATCTACTGCAGCATCATGAGCATGTATTATGACGTCACAGTATATGATGATATCATAATTAGTATGCACTATGACGTCACAATGTATTATGACGTCATAATGTATCCGCATTATGACATCACAATATATTATGAGAGCGCAACATGCAGGTATTATGAGCAATTTCTCGTAACCCAATTTGTGTCACATCTACTGGAGCATCATGAGCATGTATTATGACGTCACAGTATATGATGACATAATAATTAGTATGCAGTATGACGTCACAATGTATTATGACGTCATAATGTATCCGCATTATGACATCACAATATAGTATGAGAGCGCAATTTGCAGGTTTTATGACCATTTTCTATTACCCCGATTTGTGTCACATCGACTGGTGCATAATGAGCATGTATTATGACGTCACAGTACATGATGACATCATAATTAGTATGCAGTATGGCGTCACAATGTATTATGACGTCGTAATGTATCCGCATTATGACATCACAATATATTATGAGAGCGCAACATGCAGGTATTATGAGCAATTTCTCTTACCCCAATTTGTGTCACATCTACTGGAGCATCATGAGCATGTATTATGACATCACAGTATATGATGACATCATAATTAGTATGTACTATGACGTTACAATGTATTATGACGTCATAATGTATCCGCATTATGACATCACAATATATTATGAGAGCTCAATTTGCAGGTTTTATGACCAATTTCGCTTACCCCAATTTGTGTCAAATCTACTGGAGCATCATGAGCATGTATTATGATGTCACAGTATATGATGACATCACAAATAGTATGTAGTATGATGTCACAATGTATTATGACGTCATAATGTATCCGCATTATGACATCACAATATATTATGAGAGCGCAACATGCAGGTTTTATGAGCAAATTCTCTTACACCAATTTGTGTCACATCTACTGGAGCATCATGAGCATGTATTATGACGTCACAATATATGATGACATCATAATTAGTATGCACTATGACGTCACAATGTGTTATGACGCCATAATGTATCCGCATTATGACATTACAATATATTATGAGAGCTCAATTTGCAGGTTTTATGACCAATTTCTCTTACTCCAATTTGTGTCACATCTACTGGAGCATCATGAGCATGTATTATGACGTCACAGTATATGATGACATCATAATTAGTATGCAGTATGACGTCACAATGTATTATGACGTCATAATGTATCCGCATTATGACATCACAATATATTATGAGAGCGCAACATGCAGGTATTATGACCAATTTCTCTTACCCCAATTTGTGTCACATCTACTGGAGGATCATGAGCATGTATTATGACGTCACAGTATATGATGACATCATAATTAGTATGCACTATGACGTCACAATGTATTATGACGTCATAATGTATCCGCATTATGACATCACAATATATTATGAGAGCGCAACATGCAGGTATTATGAGCAATTTCTCTTACCCCAATTTGTGTCACATCTACTGGAGCATCATGAGCATGTATTATGACGTCACAGTATATGATGACATCATAATTAGTATGCACTATGACGTCACAATGTATTATGACGTCATAATGTATCCGCATTTTGACATCACAATATATTATGAGAGCGCAACATGCAGGTATTATGAGCAATTTCTCTTTCCCCAATTTGTGTCACATCTACTGGAGCATCATGAGCATGTATTATGACGTCACAGTATATGATGACATCATAATTAGTATGCACTATGACGTCACAATGTATTATGACGTCATAATGTATCCACATTATGACGTCACAATATATTATGAGAGCGCAATTTGCAGGTTTTATGACCAATTTCGCTTACCCCAATTTGTTTCACATCTACTGGAGAATCATGAGCATGTATTATGATGTCACAGTATATGAGGACATCATAATTAGTATGCAGTATGACGTCACAATGTATATGTCATCATAATGTATCCACATTATTATATCACAATATATCATGAGAGCGCAACATGCAGGTACTATGAGCAATTTCTCTTACCCCAATTTGTGTCACATCTACTGGAGCGTCATGAGCATGTATTATGATGTCACAGTATATGATGACATCATAATTAGTATGCAGTATGACGTCACAATGTATTATGACGTCATAATGTATCTGCATTATGACATCACAATATATTATGAGAGCGCAACATGCAGGTATTATGAGCAATTTCTCTTACCCCAATTTGTGTCACATCTACTGGAGCATCATGAGCATGTATTATGACGTCACAGTATATGATGACATCATAATTAGTATGCAGTATGACGTCACAATATATTATGACGTCATAATGTATCTGCATTATGACTTCACAATATATTATGAGAGCACAACATGAAGGTAGTATGAGCAATTTCTCTTGCCCCAATATCTGTCACATCTACTGGAGCATCATGAGCATGTATTATGACGTCACAGTATATGATGACATCATAATTAGTATGCAGTATGACGTCACAATGTATTATGACGTCATAATGTATCCGCATTATGACATCACAATATATTATGAGAGCGCAACATGCAGGTATTATGAGCAATTTCTCTTACCACAATTTGTGTCACATCTACTGGAGCATCATGAGCATGTATTATGACGTCACAGTATATGATGACATCATAATTAGTATGCACTATGACGTCACAATGTATTATGACGTCATAATGTATCCGTATTATGACATCACAATATATTATGAGAGCGCAACATGCAGGTATTATGAGCAATTTCTCTTACCCCAATTTGTGTCACATCTACTGGAGCACCATGAGCATGTATTATGACGTCACAGTATATGATGACATCATAATTAGTATGCAGTATGACGTCACAATGTATTATGACGTCATAATGTATCCGCATTATGACATCACAATATATTATGAGAGCGCAACATGCAGGTATTATGACCAATTTCGCTTACCCCAATTTGTGTCACATCTACTGGAGCATCATGAGCATGTATTATGACGTCACAGTATATGATGACATCATAACTAGTATGCACGATGACGTCACAATGTATTATGACGTCATAATATATCCGCATTATGACATCGCAATATATTAAGAGAGCGCAACATGCAGGTATTATGAGCAATTTCTCTTACCCCAATTTGTGTCACATCTACTGGAGCATCATGAGCATGTATTATGTCGTCACAGTATATGATGACATCATAATTAGTATGCACGATGACGTCACAATGTATTATGACGTCATAATGTATCCGCATTATGACATCACAATATATTATGAGAGCGCAACATGCAGGTATTATGAGAAATTTCTCTTACCCCAATTTGTGTCACATCTACTGTAGCATCATGAGCATGTATTATGACATCACAGTTTATCATGACATCATAATTAGTATGCACTATGACGTCACAATGTATTATGACGTCATAATGTTTTCGCATTATGACATCACAATATATTATGAGATCGCAACTTGCAGGTTTTATGACTATTTTCGATTACCACAATTTGTGTCACATCTACTGGAGCATCATGAGCATGTATTATGACGTCACAGTATATGATGACATCATAATTAGTATGCACTATGACGTCACAATGTATTATGACGTCATAATGTATCCGCATTATGACATCACAATATATTATGAGAGCGCAACATGCAGGTATTATGAGTAATTTCTCTAACCCCAATTTGGGTCACATCTACTGCAGCATCATGAGCATGTATTATGACGTCACAGTATATGATGATATCATAATTAGTATGCACTATGACATCACAATGTATTATGACGTCATAATATATCCGCATTATGACATCACAATATATTATGAGAGCGCAACATGCAGGTATTATGAGCAATTTCTCTTACCCCAATTTGTGTCACATCTACTGGAGCATCATGAGCATGTATTATGACGTCACAGTACATGAGGTCATCATAATTAGTATGCACTATGACGTCACAATGTATTATGACGTCATAATGTATCCGCATTATGACATCACAATATATTATGAGAGCGCAATTTGCAGGTATTATGTCCAATTTCGCTTACCCCAATTTGTGTCACATCTACTGGAGCATCATGAGCATGTATTATGACCTCACAGTATATGATGACATCATAATTAGTATGCACTATGACGTCACAATGTATTATGACGTCATAATGTATCCGCATTATGACATCACAATATTTTATGAGAGCGCAACATGCAGGTATTATGAGCAATTTCTCTAACCCCAATTTGTGTCACATCTACTGCAGCATCATGAGCATGTATTATGACGTCACAGTATATGATGATATCATAATTAGTATGCACTATGACGTCACAATGTATTATGACGTCATAATGTATCTGCCTTATGACATCACAATATATTATGAGAGCGCAACATGCAGGTATTATGAGCAATTTCTCGTACCCCAATTTGTGTCACATCTACTGGAGCATCATGAGCATGTATTATGACGTCACAGTATATGATGACATAATAATTAGTATGCAGTATGACGTCACAATGTATTATGACGTCATAATGTATCCGCATTATGACATCACAATATAGTATGAGAGCGCAATTTGCAGGTTTTATGACCATTTTCTATTACCCCGATTTGTGTCACATCGACTGGAGCATAATGAGCATGTATTATGACGTCACAGTACATGATGACATCATAATTAGTATGCAGTATGGCGTCACAATGTATTATGACGTCGTAATGTATCCGCATTATGACATCACAGTATATTATGAGAGCGCAACATGCAGGTATTATGAGCAATTTCTCTTACCCCAATTTGTGTCAAATCTACTGGAGAATCATGAGCATGTATTATGACATCACAGTATATGATGACATCATAATTAGTATGTACTATGACGTTACAATGTATTATGACGTCATAATGTATCCGCATTATGACATCACAATATATTATGAGAGCTCAATTTGCAGGTTTTATGACCAATTTCGCTTACCCCAATTTGTGTCAAATCTACTGGAGCATCATGAGCATGTATTATGATGTCACAGTATATGATGACATCACAAATAGTATGTAGTATGATGTCACAATGTATTATGACGTCATAATGTATCCGCATTATGACATCACAATATATTATGAGAGCGCAACATGCAGGTTTTATGAGCAATTTCTCTTACACCAATTTGTGTCACATCTACTGGAGCATCATGAGCATGTATTATGACGTCACAATATATGATGACATCATAATTAGTATGCACTATGACGTCACAATGTGTTATGACGTCATAATGTATCCGCATTATGACATTACAATATATTATGAGAGCTCAATTTGCAGGTTTTATGACCAATTTCTCTTACTCCAATTTGTGTCACATCTACTGGAGCATCATGAGCATGTATTATGACGTCACAGTATATGATGACATCATAATTAGTATGCAGTATGACGTCACAATGTATTATGACGTCATAATGTATCCGCATTATGACATCACAATATATTATGAGAGCGCAACATGCAGGTATTATGACCAATTTCTCTTACCCCAATTTGTGTCACATCTACTGGAGCATCATGAGCATGTATTATGACGTCACAGTATATGATGACATCATAATTAGTATGCACTATGACGTCACAATGTATTATGACGTCATAATGTATCCGCATTATGACATCACAATATATTATGAGAGCGCAACATGCAGGTATTATGAGCAATTTCTCTTACCACAATTTGTGTCACATCTACTGGAGCATCATGAGCATGTATTATGACGTCACAGTATATGATGACATCATAATTAGTATGCACTATGACGTCACAATGTATTATGACGTCATAATGTATCCGCATTTTGACATCACAATATATTATGAGAGCGCAACTTGCAGGTATTATGAGCAATTTCTCTTTCCCCAATTTGTGTCACATCTACTGGAGCATCATGAGCATGTATTATGACGTCACAGTATATGATGACATCATAATTAGTATGCACTATGACGTCACAATGTATTATGACGTCATAATGTAGCCACATTATGACGTCACAATATATTATGAGAGCGCAATTTGCAGGTTTTATGACCAATTTCGCTTACCCCAATTTGTTTCACATCTACTGGAGAATCATGAGCATGTATTATGATGTCACAGTATATGAAGACATCATAATTAGTATGCAGTATGACGTCACAATGTATTATGTCATCATAATATATCCACATTATTATATCACAATATATCATGAGAGCGCAACATGCAGGTACTATGAGCAATTTCTCTTACCCCAATTTGTGTCACATCTACTGGAGCGTCATGAGCATGTATTATGATGTCACAGTATATGATGACATCATAATTAGTATGCAGTATGACGTCACAATGTATTATGACGTCATAATGTATCTGCATTATGACATCACAATATATTATGAGAGCGCAACATGCAGGTATTATGAGCAATTTCTCTTACCCCAATTTGTGTCACATCTACTGGAGCATCATGAGCATGTATTATGACGTCACAGTATATGATGACATCATAATTAGTATGCACTATGACGTCACAATGTATTATGATGTCATAATGTATCCGCATTTTGACATCACAATATATTATGAGAGCGCAACATGCAGGTATTATGAGCAATTTCTCTTTCCCCAATTTGTGTCACATCTACTGGAGCATCATGAGCATGTATTATGACGTCACAGTATATGATGACATCATAATTAGTATGCACTATGACGTCACAATGTATTATGACGTCATAATGTATCCACATTATGACGTCACAATATATTATGAGAGCGCAATTTGCAGGTTTTATGACCAATTTCGCTTACCCCAATTTGTTTCACATCTACTGGAGAATCATGAGCATGTATTATGATGTCACAGTATATGAGGACATCATAATTAGTATGCAGTATGACGTCACAATGTATATGTCATCATAATGTATCCACATTATTATATCACAATATATCATGAGAGCGCAACATGCAGGTACTATGAGCAATTTCTCTTACCCCAATTTGTGTCACATCTACTGGAGCGTCATGAGCATGTATTATGATGTCACAGTATATGATGACATCATAATTAGTATGCAGTATGACGTCACAATGTATTATGACGTCATAATGTATCTGCATTATGACATCACAATATATTATGAGAGCGCAACATGCAGGTATTATGAGCAATTTCTCTTACCCCAATTTGTGTCAGATCTACTGGAGCATCATGAGCATGTATTATGACGTCACAGTATATGATGACATCATAATTAGTATGCAGTATGACGTCACAATATATTATGACGTCATAATGTATCTGCATTATGACGTCACAATATATTATGAGAGCACAACATGAAGGTAGTATGAGCAATTTCTCTTGCCCCAATATCTGTCACATCTACTGGAGCATCATGAGCATGTATTATGACGTCACAGTATATGATGACATCATAATTAGTATGCAGTATGACGTCACAATGTATTATGACGTCATAATGTATCCGCATTATGACATCACAATATATTATGAGAGCGCAACATGCAGGTATTATGAGCAATTTCTCTTACCACAATTTGTGTCACATCTACTGGAGCATCATGAGCATGTATTATGACGTCACAGTATATGATGACATCATAATTAGTATGCACTATGACGTCACAATGTATTATGACGTCATAATGTATCCGTATTATGACATCACAATATATTATGAGAGCGCAACATGCAGGTATTATGAGCAATTTCTCTTACCCCAATTTGTGTCACATCTACTGGAGCACCATGAGCATGTATTATGACGTCACAGTATATGATGACATCATAATTAGTATGCAGTATGACGTCACAATGTATTATGACGTCATAATGTATCCGCATTATGACATCACAATATATTATGAGAGCGCAACATGCAGGTATTATGACCAATTTCGCTTACCCCAATTTGTGTCACATCTACTGGAGCATCATGAGCATGTATTATGACGTCACAGTATATGATGACATCATAACTAGTATGCACGATGACGTCACAATGTATTATGACGTCATAATATATCCGCATTATGACATCGCAATATATTAAGAGAGCGCAACATGCAGGTATTATGAGCAATTTCTCTTACCCCAATTTGTGTCACATCTACTGGAGCATCATGAGCATGTATTATGTCGTCACAGTATATGATGACATCATAATTAGTATGCACGATGACGTCACAATGTATTATGACGTCATAATGTATCCGCATTATGACATCACAATATATTATGAGAGCGCAACATGCAGGTATTATGAGAAATTTCTCTTACCCCAATTTGTGTCACATCTACTGTAGCATCATGAGCATGTATTATGACATCACAGTTTATCATGACATCATAATTAGTATGCACTATGACGTCACAATGTATTATGACGTCATAATGTTTTCGCATTATGACATCACAATATATTATGAGATCGCAACTTGCAGGTTTTATGACTATTTTCGATTACCACAATTTGTGTCACATCTACTGGAGCATCATGAGCATGTATTATGACGTCACAGTATATGATGACATCATAATTAGTATGCACTATGACGTCACAATGTATTATGACGTCATAATGTATCCGCATTATGACATCACAATATATTATGAGAGCGCAACATGCAGGTATTATGAGTAATTTCTCTAACCCCAATTTGGGTCACATCTACTGCAGCATCATGAGCATGTATTATGACGTCACAGTATATGATGATATCATAATTAGTATGCACTATGACATCACAATGTATTATGACGTCATAATATATCCGCATTATGACATCACAATATATTATGAGAGCGCAACATGCAGGTATTATGAGCAATTTCTCTTACCCCAATTTGTGTCACATCTACTGGAGCATCATGAGCATGTATTATGACGTCACAGTACATGAGGTCATCATAATTAGTATGCACTATGACGTCACAATGTATTATGACGTCATAATGTATCCGCATTATGACATCACAATATATTATGAGAGCGCAATTTGCAGGTATTATGTCCAATTTCGCTTACCCCAATTTGTGTCACATCTACTGGAGCATCATGAGCATGTATTATGACCTCACAGTATATGATGACATCATAATTAGTATGCACTATGACGTCACAATGTATTATGACGTCATAATGTATCCGCATTATGACATCACAATATTTTATGAGAGCGCAACATGCAGGTATTATGAGCAATTTCTCTAACCCCAATTTGTGTCACATCTACTGCAGCATCATGAGCATGTATTATGACGTCACAGTATATGATGATATCATAATTAGTATGCACTATGACGTCACAATGTATTATGACGTCATAATGTATCCGCCTTATGACATCACAATATATTATGAGAGCGCAACATGCAGGTATTATGAGCAATTTCTCGTACCCCAATTTGTGTCACATCTACTGGAGCATCATGAGCATGTATTATGACGTCACAGTATATGATGACATAATAATTAGTATGCAGTATGACGTCACAATGTATTATGACGTCATAATGTATCCGCATTATGACATCACAATATAGTATGAGAGCGCAATTTGCAGGTTTTATGACCATTTTCTATTACCCCGATTTGTGTCACATCGACTGGAGCATAATGAGCATGTATTATGACGTCACAGTACATGATGACATCATAATTAGTATGCAGTATGGCGTCACAATGTATTATGACGTCGTAATGTATCCGCATTATGACATCACAGTATATTATGAGAGCGCAACATGCAGGTATTATGAGCAATTTCTCTTACCCCAATTTGTGTCAAATCTACTGGAGAATCATGAGCATGTATTATGACATCACAGTATATGATGACATCATAATTAGTATGTACTATGACGTTACAATGTATTATGACGTCATAATGTATCCGCATTATGACATCACAATATATTATGAGAGCTCAATTTGCAGGTTTTATGACCAATTTCGCTTACCCCAATTTGTGTCAAATCTACTGGAGCATCATGAGCATGTATTATGATGTCACAGTATATGATGACATCACAAATAGTATGTAGTATGATGTCACAATGTATTATGACGTCATAATGTATCCGCATTATGACATCACAATATATTATGAGAGCGCAACATGCAGGTTTTATGAGCAATTTCTCTTACACCAATTTGTGTCACATCTACTGGAGCATCATGAGCATGTATTATGACGTCACAATATATGATGACATCATAATTAGTATGCACTATGACGTCACAATGTGTTATGACGTCATAATGTATCCGCATTATGACATTACAATATATTATGAGAGCTCAATTTGCAGGTTTTATGACCAATTTCTCTTACTCCAATTTGTGTCACATCTACTGGAGCATCATGAGCATGTATTATGACGTCACAGTATATGATGACATCATAATTAGTATGCAGTATGACGTCACAATGTATTATGACGTCATAATGTATCCGCATTATGACATCACAATATATTATGAGAGCGCAACATGCAGGTATTATGACCAATTTCTCTTACCCCAATTTGTGTCACATCTACTGGAGCATCATGAGCATGTATTATGACGTCACAGTATATGATGACATCATAATTAGTATGCACTATGACGTCACAATGTATTATGACGTCATAATGTATCCGCATTATGACATCACAATATATTATGAGAGCGCAACATGCAGGTATTATGAGCAATTTCTCTTACCACAATTTGTGTCACATCTACTGGAGCATCATGAGCATGTATTATGACGTCACAGTATATGATGACATCATAATTAGTATGCACTATGACGTCACAATGTATTATGACGTCATAATGTATCCGCATTTTGACATCACAATATATTATGAGAGCGCAACTTGCAGGTATTATGAGCAATTTCTCTTTCCCCAATTTGTGTCACATCTACTGGAGCATCATGAGCATGTATTATGACGTCACAGTATATGATGACATCATAATTAGTATGCACTATGACGTCACAATGTATTATGACGTCATAATGTAGCCACATTATGACGTCACAATATATTATGAGAGCGCAATTTGCAGGTTTTATGACCAATTTCGCTTACCCCAATTTGTTTCACATCTACTGGAGAATCATGAGCATGTATTATGATGTCACAGTATATGAGGACATCATAATTAGTATGCAGTATGACGTCACAATGTATTATGTCATCATAATATATCCACATTATTATATCACAATATATCATGAGAGCGCAACATGCAGGTACTATGAGCAATTTCTCTTACCCCAATTTGTGTCACATCTACTGGAGCATCATGAGCATGTATTATGACGTCACAGTATATGATGACATCATAATTAGTATGCAGTATGACGTCACAATATATTATGACGTCATAATGTATCCGCATTATGACATCACAATATATTATGAGAGCACAACATGAAGGTAGTATGAGCAATTTCTCTTGCCCCAATATCTGTCACATCTACTGGAGCATCATGAGCATATATTATGACGTCACAGTATATGATGACATCATAATTAGTATGCAGTATGACGTCACAATGTATTATGACGTCATAATGTATCCGCATTATGACATCACAATATATTATGAGAGCGCAACATGCAGGTATTATGAGCAATTTCTCTTACCACAATTTGTGTCACATCTACTGGAGCATCATGAGCATGTATTATGACGTCACAGTATATGATGACATCATAATTAGTATGCACTATGACGTCACAATGTATTATGACGTCATAATGTATCCGTATTATGACATCACAATATATTATGAGAGCGCAACATGCAGGTATTATGAGCAATTTCTCTTACCCCAATTTGTGTCACATCTACTGGAGCACCATGAGCATGTATTATGACGTCACAGTATATGATGACATCATAATTAGTATGCAGTATGACGTCACAATGTATTATGACGTCATAATGTATCCGCATTATGACATCACAATATATTATGAGAGCGCAACATGCAGGTATTATGACCAATTTCGCTTACCCCAATTTGTGTCACATCAACTGGAGCATCATGAGCATGTATTATGACGTCACAGTATATGATGACATCATAACTAGTATGCACGATGACGTCACAATGTATTATGACGTCATAATATATCCGCATTATGACATCGCAATATATTAAGAGAGCGCAACATGCAGGTATTATGAGCAATTTCTCTTACCCCAATTTGTGTCACATCTACTGGAGCATCATGAGCATGTATTATGTCGTCACAGTATATGATGACATCATAATTAGTATGCACGATGACGTCACAATGTATTATGACGTCATATTGTATCCGCATTATGACATCACAATATATTATGAGAGCGCAACATGCAGGTATTATGAGAAATTTCTCTTACCCCAATTTGTGTCACATCTACTGTAGCATCATGAGCATGTATTATGACATCACAGTTTATCATGACATCATAATTAGTATGCACTATGACGTCACAATGTATTATGACGTCATAATGTATCCGCATTATGACATCACAGTATATTATGAGAGTGAAGCATGCAGGTATTATGAGCAATTTCTCTTACCCCAATTTGTGTCACATCTACTGGAGCATCATGAGCATGTATTATGACGTCACAGTATATGATGACATCATAATTAGTATGCAGTATGACGTCACAATGTATTATGACGTCATAATGTTTTCGCATTATGACAACACAATATATTATGAGATCGCAACTTGCAGGTTTTATGACTATTTTCGATTACCACAATTTGTGTCACATCTACTGGAGCATCATGAGCATGTATTATGACGTCACAGTATATGATGACATCATAATTAGTATGCACTATGACGTCACAATGTATTATGACGTCATAATGTTTTCGCATTATGACAACACAATATATTATGAGAGCTCAATTTGCAGGTTTTATGACCAATTTCGCTTACCCCAATTTGTGTCAAATCTACTGGAGCATCATGAGCATGTATTATGATGTCACAGTATATGATGACATCACAAATAGTATGTAGTATGATGTCACAATGTATTATGACGTCATAATGTATCCGCATTATGACATCACAATATATTATGAGAGCGCAACATGCAGGTTTTATGAGCAATTTCTCTTACACCAATTTGTGTCACATCTACTGGAGCATCATGAGCATGTATTATGACGTCACAATATATGATGACATCATAATTAGTATGCACTATGACGTCACAATGTGTTATGACGTCATAATGTATCCGCATTATGACATTACAATATATTATGAGAGCTCAATTTGCAGGTTTTATGACCAATTTCTCTTACTCCAATTTGTGTCACATCTACTGGAGCATCATGAGCATGTATTATGACGTCACAGTATATGATGACATCATAATTAGTATGCAGTATGACGTCACAATGTATTATGACGTCATAATGTATCCGCATTATGACATCAGAATATATTATGAGAGCGCAACATGCAGGTATTATGACCAATTTCTCTTACCCCAATTTGTGTCACATCTACTGGAGCATCATGAGCATGTATTATGACGTCACAGTATATGATGACATCATAATTAGTATGCACTATGACGTCACAATGTATTATGACGTCATAATGTATCCGCATTATGACATCACAATATATTATGAGAGCGCAACATGCAGGTATTATGAGCAATTTCTCTTACCCCAATTTGTGTCACATCTACTGGAGCATCATGAGCATGTATTATGACGTCACAGTATATGATGACATCATAATTAGTATGCACTATGACGTCACAATGTATTATGACGTCATAATGTATCCGCATTTTGACATCACAATATATTATGAGAGCGCAACATGCAGGTATTATGAGCAATTTCTCTTTCCCCAATTTGTGTCACATCTACTGGAGCATCATGAGCATGTATTATGACGTCACAGTATATGATGACATCATAATTAGTATGCACTATGACGTCACAATGTATTATGACGTCATAATGTATCCACATTATGACGTCACAATATATTATGAGAGCGCAATTTGCAGGTTTTATGACCAATTTCGCTTACCCCAATTTGTTTCACATCTACTGGAGAATCATGAGCATGTATTATGATGTCACAGTATATGAGGACATCATAATTAGTATGCAGTATGACGTCACAATGTATTATGTCATCATAATGTATCCACATTATTATATCACAATATATCATGAGAGCGCAACATGCAGGTACTATGAGCAATTTCTCTTACCCCAATTTGTGTCACATCTACTGGAGCGTCATGAGCATGTATGATGATGTCACAGTATATGATGACATCATAATTAGTATGCAGTATGACGTCACAATGTATTATGACGTCATAATGTATCTGCATTATGACATCACAATATATTATGAGAGCGCAACATGCAGGTATTATGAGCAATTTCTCTTACCCCAATTTGTGTCACATCTACTGGCGCATCATGAGCATGTATTATGACGTCACAGTATATGATGACATCATAATTAGTATGCAGTATGACGTCACAATATATTATGACGTCATAATGTATCCGCATTATGACATCACAATATATTATGAGAGCACAACATGAAGGTAGTATGAGCAATTTCTCTTGACCCAATATCTGTCACATCTACTGGAGCATCATGAGCATGTATTATGACGTCACAGTATATGATGACATCATAATTAGTATGCAGTATGACGTCACAATGTATTATGACGTCATAATGTATCCGCATTATGACATCACAATATATTATGAGAGCGCAACATACAGGTATTATGAGCAATTTCTCTTACCACAATTTGTGTCACATCTACTGGAGCATCATGAGCATGTATTATGACGTCACAGTATATGATGACATCATAATTAGTATGCACTATGACGTCACAATGTATTATGACGTCATAATGTATCCGTATTATGACATCACAATATATTATGAGAGCGCAACCTGCAGGTATTATGAGCAATTTCTCTTACCACAATTTGTGTCACATCTACTGGAGCACCATGAGCATGTATTATGACGTCACAGTATATGATGACATCATAATTAGTATGCAGTATGACGTCACAATGTATTATGACGTCATAATGTATCCGCATTATGACATCACAATATATTATGAGAGCGCAACATGCAGGTATTATGACCAATTTCGCTTACCCCAATTTGTGTCACATCTACTGGAGCATCATGAGCATGTATTATGACGTCACAGTATATGATGACATCATAACTAGTATGCACGATGACGTCACAATGTATTATGACGTCATAATATATCCGCATTATGACATCGCAATATATTAAGAGAGCGCAACATGCAGGTATTATGAGCAATTTCTCTTACCCCAATTTGTGTCACATCTACTGGAGCATCATGAGCATGTATTATGTCGTCACAGTATATGATGACATCATAATTAGTATGCACGATGACGTCACAATGTATTATGACGTCATAATGTATCCGCATTATGACATCACAATATATTATGAGAGCGCAACATGCAGGTATTATGAGAAATTTCTCTTACCCCAATTTGTGTCACATCTACTGTAGCATCATGAGCATGTATTATGACATCACAGTTTATCATGACATCATAATTAGTATGCACTATGACGTCACAATGTATTATGACGTCATAATGTATCCGCATTATGACATCACAGTATATTATGAGAGTGAAGCATGCAGGTATTATGAGCAATTTCTCTTACCCCAATTTGTGTCACATCTACTGGAGCATCATGAGCATGTATTATGACGTCACAGTATATGATGACATCATAATTAGTATGCAGTATGACGTCACAATGTATTATGACGTCATAATGTTTTCGCATTATGACAACACAATATATTATGAGATCGCAACTTGCAGGTTTTATGACTATTTTCGATTACCCCAATTTGTGTCACATCTACTGGAGCATCATGAGCATGTATTATGACGTCACAGTATATGATGACATCATAATTAGTATGCACTATGACGTCACAATGTATTATGACGTCATAATGTATCCGCATTATGACATCACAATATATTATGAGAGCGCAACATGCAGGTATTATGAGTAATTTCTCTAACCCCAATTTGGGTCACATCTACTGCAGCATCATGAGCATGTATTATGACGTCACAGTATATGATGATATCATAATTAGTATGCACTATGACATCACAATGTATTATGACGTCATAATATATCCGCATTATGACATCACAATATATTATGAGAGCGCAACATGCAGGTATTATGAGCAATTTCTCGTACCCCAATTTGTGTCACATCTACTGGAGCATCATGAGCATGTATTATGACGTCACAGTATATGATGACATCATAATTAGTATGCAGTATGACGTCACAATGTATTATGACGTCATAATGTATCCGCATTATGACATCACAATATATTATGAGAGCGCAATTTGCAGGTTTTATGACCATTTTCTATTACCCCAATTTGTGTCACATCGACTGGAGCATAATGAGCATGTATTATGACATCACAGTACATGATGACATCATAAGTAGTATGCAGTATGACGTCACAATGTATTATGACGTCATAATGTATCCGCATTATGACATCACAGTATATTATGAGAGCGCAACATGCAGGTATTATGAGCAATTTCTCATACCCCAATTTGTGTCACATCTACTGGAGCATCATGAGCATGTATTATGACGTCACAGTATATGATGACATCATAATTAGTATGCAGTATGACGTCACATTGTATTATGACGTCATAATGTATCCGCATTATGACATCACAATATATTATGAGAGCGCAACATGAAGGTAGTGTGAGCAATTTCTCTTCCCCCAATTTGTGTCACATCTACTGGAGCATCATGAGTATGTATTATGATGTCAAAGTATATGATGACATCATAATTATTATGCACTATGACGTCAGAATGTATTATGACCTCACAATATATTATGAGAGCGCAATTTGCAGGTTTTATGACCAATTTCGCTTACCCCAATTTGTATCACATCTACTGGAGCATCATGAGCATGTATCATGATGTCACAGTATATGATGACATCATAATTAGAATGCAGTATGACGTCACAATGTATTATGACGTCATAATGTATCCACAATATGACCTCACAATATATTATGAGAGCACAATTTGCTGGTTTTATGACCAATTTCGCTTACCCCAATTTGTTTCACATCTACTGGAGCATCATGAGCATGTATTATGATGTCACAGTATATGATGACATCATAATTAGAATGCAGTATGACGTCACAATGTATTATGACATCATAATGTATCCACATTATGACATCACAATATATCATGAGAGCGCAACATGCAGGTAGTATGAGCAATTTCTCTTACCCCAATTTGTGTCACATCGACTGGAGCATCATGAGCATGTATTATGACGTCATAGTATATGATGACATCATAATTACTATGCACTATGACGTCACAATGTATTATGACGTCATAATGTATCTGCATTATGACATCACAATATATTATGAGTGCGCAATTTGCAGGGTTTATGACCAATTTCGCTTACCCCAATTTGTGTCACATCTACTGGAGCATCATGAGCATGTGTTATGATGTCACAGTATATGATGACATCATAATTAGTATGCAGTATGATGTCACAATGTATTATGACTTCATAATGTATCCGCATTATGACATCACAATATATATTGAGAGCGCAACATGCAGGTATTATGAGCAATTTCTCTTACCCCAATTTGTGTCACATCTACTGGAGCATCATGAGCATGTATTATGACGTCACAGTATATGATGACATCATAATTAGTATGCACTATGACGTCACAATGTATTATGACGTCATAATGTATCCGCATTATGACATCACAATATATTATGAGAGCGCAACATGCAGGTATTATGAGCAATTTCTCTTACCCCAATTTGTGTCACATCTACTGGAGCATCATGAGCATGTATTATGACGTCACAGTATATGATGACATCATAATTAGTATGCACTATGACGTCACAATGTATTATGACGTCATAATGTATCCGCATTTTGACATCACAATATATTATGAGAGCGCAACATGCAGGTATTATGAGCAATTTCTCTTTCCCCAATTTGTGTCACATCTACTGGAGCATCATGAGCATGTATTATGACGACACAGTATATGATGACATCATAATTAGTATGCACTATGACGTCACAATGTATTATGACGTCATAATGTATCCACATTATGACGTCACAATATATTATGAGAGCGCAATTTGCAGGTTTTATGACCAATTTCGCTTACCCCAATTTGTTTCACATCTACTGAAGAATCATGAGCATGTATTATGATGTCACAGTATATGAGGACATCATAATTAGTATGCAGTATGACGTCACAATGTATTATGTCATCATAATGTATCCACATTATTATATCACAATATATCATGAGAGCGCAACATGCAGGTAGTATGAGCAATTTCTCTTACCCCAATTTGTGTCACATCTACTGGAGCGTCATGAGCATGTATTATGATGTCACAGTATATGATGACACCATAATTAGTATGCAGTATGACGTCACAATGTATTATGACGTCATAATGTATCTGCATTATGACATCACAATATATTATGAGAGCGCAACATGCAGGTATTATGAGCAATTTCTCTTACCCCAATTTGTGTCACATCTACTGGAGCATCATGAGCATGTATTATGACGTCACAGTATATGATGACATCATAATTAGTATGCAGTATGACGTCACAATATATTATGACGTCATAATGTATCCGCATTATGACATCACAATATATTATGAGAGCACAACATGAAGGTAGTATGAGCAATTTCTCTTGCCCCAATATCTGTCACATCTACTGGAGCATCATGAGCATGTATTATGACGTCACAGTATATGATGACATCATAATTAGTATGCAGTATGACGTCACAATGTATTATGACGTCATAATGTATCCGCATTATGACATCACAATATATTATGAGAGCGCAACATGCAGGTATTATGAGCAATTTCTCTTACCACAATTTGTGTCACATCTACTGGAGCATCATGAGCATGTATTATGACGTCACAGTATATGATGACATCATAATTAGTATGCACTATGACGTCACAATGTATTATGACGTCATAATGTATCCGTATTATGACATCACAATATATTATGAGAGCGCAACATGCAGGTATTATGAGCAATTTCTCTTACCCCAATTTGTGTCACATCTACTGGAGCACCATGAGCATGTATTATGACGTCACAGTATATGATGACATCATAATTAGTATGCAGTATGACGTCACAATGTATTATGACGTCATAATGTATCCGCATTATGACATCACAATATATTATGAGAGCGCAACATGCAGGTATTATGATCAATTTCGCTTACCCCAATTTGTGTCACATCTACTGGAGCATCATGAGCATGTATTATGACGTCACAGTATATGATGACATCATAACTAGTATGCACGATGACGTCACAATGTATTATGACGTCATAATATATCCGCATTATGACATCGCAATATATTAAGAGAGCGCAACATGCAGGTAGTATGAGCAATTTCTCTTACCCCAATTTGTGTCACATCTACTGGAGAATCATGAGCATGTATTATGTCGTCACAGTATATGATGACATCATAATTAGTATGCACGATGACGTCACAATGTATTATGACGTCATAATGTATCCGCATTATGACATCACAATATATTATGAGAGCGCAACATGCAGGTATTATGAGAAATTTCTCTTACCCCAATTTGTGTCACATCTACTGTAGCATAATGAGCATGTATTATGACATCACAGTTTATCATGACATCATAATTAGTATGCACTATGACGTCACAATGTATTATGACGTCATAATGTATCCGCATTTGACATCACAGTATATTATGAGAGTGAAGCATGCAGGTATTATGAGCAATTTCTCTTACCCCAATTTGTGTCACATCTACTGGAGCATCATGAGCATGTATTATGACGTCACAGTATATGATGACATCATAATTAGTATGCAGTATGACGTCACAATGTATTATGACGTCATAATGTTTTCGCATTATGACATCACAATATATTATGAGATCGCAACTTGCAGGTTTTATGACTATTTTCGATTACCACAATTTGTGTCACATCTACTGGAGCATCATGAGCATGTATTATGACGTCACAGTATATGATGACATCATAATTAGTATGCACTATGACGTCACAATGTATTATGACGTCATAATATATCCGCATTATGACATCACAATATATTATGAGAGCGCAACATGCAGGTATTATGAGTAATTTCTCTAACCCCAATTTGGGTCACATCTACTGCAGCATCATGAGCATGTATTATGACGACACAGTATATGATGAGATCATAATTAGTATGCAGTATGACGACACAATGTATTATGACGTCATAATGTATCCGCATTATGACATCACAATATATTATGAGAGCGCAATTTGCAGGTTTTATGACCATTTTCTATTACCCCAATTTGTGTCACATCGACTGGAGCATAATGAGCATGTATTATGACGTCACAGTACATGATGACATCATAATTAGTATGCAGTATGACGTCACAATGTATTATGACGTCATAATGTATCCGCATTATGACATCACAGTATATTATGAGAACGCAACATGCAGGCATTATGAGCAATTTCTCATACCCCAATTTGTGTCACATCTACTGGAGCATCATGAGCATGTATTATGACGTCACAGTATATAATGACATCATAATTAGTATGCAGTATGACGTCACAATGTATTATGACGTCATAATGTATCTGCATTATGACATCACAATATATTATGAGAGCGCAACATGCAGGTATTATGAGCAATTTCTCTTACCCCAATTTGTGTCACATCTACTGGAGCATCATGAGCATGTATTATGACGTCACAGTATATGATGACATCATAATTAGTATGCAGTATGACGTCACAATGTATTATGACGTCATAATGTTTTCGCATTATGACAACACAATATATTATGAGATCGCAACTTGCAGGTTTTATGACTATTTTCGATTACCACAATTTGTGTCACATCTACTGGAGCATCATGAGCATGTATTATGACGTCACAGTATATGATGACATCATAATTAGTATGCACTATGACGTCACAATGTATTATGACGTCATAATGTATCCGCATTATGACATCACAATATATTATGAGAGCGCAACATGCAGGTATTATGAGTAATTTCTCTAACCCCAATTTGGGTCACATCTACTGCAGCATCATGAGCATGTATTATGACGTCACAGTATATGATGATATCATAATTAGTATGCACTATGACATCACAATGTATTATGACGTCATAATATATCCGCATTATGACATCACAATATATTATGAGAGCGCAACATGCAGGTATTATGAGCAATTTCTCGTACCCCAATTTGTGTCACATCTACTGGAGCATCATGAGCATGTATTATGACGTCACAGTATATGATGACATCATAATTAGTATGCAGTATGACGTCACAATGTATTATGACGTCATAATGTATCCGCATTATGACATCACAATATATTATGAGAGCGCAATTTGCAGGTTTTATGACCATTTTCTATTACCCCAATTTGTGTCACATCGACTGGAGCATAATGAGCATGTATTATGACGTCACATTACATGATGACATCATAAGTAGTATGCAGTATGACGTCACAATGTATTATGACGTCATAATGTATCCGCATTATGACATCACAGTATATTATGAGAGCGCAACATGCAGGTATTATGAGCAATTTCTCATACCCCAATTTGTGTCACATCTACTGGAGCATCATGAGCATGTATTATGACGTCACAGTATATGATGACATCATAATTAGTATGCAGTATGACGTCACATTGTATTATGACGTCATAATGTATCCGCATTATGACATCACAATATATTATGAGAGCGCAACATGAAGGTAGTGTGAGCAATTTCTCTTACCCCAATTTGTGTCACATCTACTGGAGCATCATGAGTATGTATTATGATGTCAAAGTATATGATGACATCATAATTAGTATGCACTATGACGTCAGAATGTATTATGACCTCACAATATATTATGAGAGCGCAATTTGCAGGTTTTATGACCAATTTCGCTTACCCCAATTTGTATCACATCTACTGGAGCACCATGAGCATGTATCATGATGTCACAGTATATGATGACATCATAATTAGAATGCAGTATGACGTCACAATGTATTATGACGTCATAATGTATCCACAATATGACCTCACAATATATTATGAGAGCACAATTTGCAGGTTTTATGACCAATTTCGCTTACCCCAATTTGTTTCACATCTACTGGAGCATCATGAGCATGTATTATGATGTCACAGTATATGATGACATCATAATTAGAATGCAGTATGACGTCACAATGTATTATGACATCATAATGTATCCACATTATGACATCACAATATATCATGAGAGCGCAACATGCAGGTAGTATGAGCAATTTCTCTTACCAAAATTTGTGTCACATCGACTGGAGCATCATGAGCATGTATTATGACGTCATAGTATATGATGACATCATAATTACTATGCACTATGACGTCACAATGTATTATGACGTCATAATGTATCTGCATTATGACATCACAATATATTATGAGTGCGCAATTTGCAGGGTTTATGACCAATTTCGCTTACCCCAATTTGTGTCACATCTACTGGAGCATCATGAGCATGTGTTATGATGTCACAGTATATGATGACATCATAATTAGTATGCAGTATGATGTCACAATGTATTATGACTTCATAATGTATCCGCATTATGACATCACAATATATATTGAGAGCGCAACATGCAGGTATTATGAGCAATTTCTCTTACCCCAATTTGTGTCACATCTACTGGAGCATCATGAGCATGTATTATGACGTCACAGTATATGATGACATCATAATTAGTATGCACTATGACGTCACAATGTATTATGACGTTATAATATATCCGCATTATGACATCACAATATATTATGAGAGCGCAACATGCAGGTATTATGAGCAATTTCTCTTACCCCAATTTGTGTCACATCTACTGGAGCATCATGAGCATGTATTATGACGTCACAGTATATGATGACATCATAATTAGTATGCACTATGACGTTACAATGTATTATGACGTCATAATGTATCCGCATTTTGACATCACAATATATTATGAGAGCGCAACATGCAGGTATTATGAGCAATTTCTCTTTCCCCAATTTGTGTCACATCTACTGGAGCATCCTGAGCATGTATTATGACGTCACAGTATATGATGACATCATAATTAGTATGCACTATGACGTCACAATGTATTATGACGTCATAATGTATCCACATTATGACGTCACAATATATTATGAGAGCGCAATTTGCAATTTTTATGACCAATTTCGCTTACCCCAATTTGTTTCACATCTACTGGAGAATCATGAGCATGTATTATGATGTCACAGTATATGAGGACATCATAATTAGTATGCAGTATGACGTCACAATGTATTATGTCATCATAATGTATCCACATTATTATATCACAATATATCATGAGAGCGCAACATGCAGGTAGTATGAGCAATTTCTCTTACCCCAATTTGTGTCACATCTACTGGAGCGTCATGAGCATGTATTATGATGTCACAGTATATGATGACATCATAATTAGTATGCAGTATGACGTCACAATGTATTATGACGTCATAATGTATCTGCATTATGACATCACAATATATTATGAGAGCGCAACATGCAGGTATTATGAGCAATTTCTCTTACCCCAATTTGTGTCACATCTACTGGAGCATCATGAGCATGTATTATGACGTCACAGTATATGATGACATCATAATTAGTATGCAGTATGACGTCACAATATATTATGACGTCATAATGTATCCGCATTATGACATCACAATATATTATGAGAGCACAACATGAAGGTAGTATGAGCAATTTCTCTTGCCCCAATATCTGTCACATCTACTGGAGCATCATGAGCATGTATTATGACGTCACAGTATATGATGACATCATAATTAGTATGCAGTATGACGTCACAATGTATTATGACGTCATAATGTATCCGCATTATGACATCACAATATATTATGAGAGCGCAACATGCAGGTATTATGAGCAATTTCTCTTACCACAATTTGTGTCACATCTACTGGAGCATCATGAGCATGTATTATGACGTCACAGTATATGATGACATCATAATTAGTATGCACTATGACGTCACAATGTATTATGACGTCATAATGTATCCGTATTATGACATCACAATATATTATGAGAGCGCAACATGCAGGTATTATGAGCAATTTCTCTTACCCCAATTTGTGTCACATCTACTGGAGCACCATGAGCATGTATTATGACGTCACAGTATATGATGACATCATAATTAGTATGCAGTATGACGTCACAATGTATTATGACGTCATAATGTATCCGCATTATGACATCACAATATATTATGAGAGCGCAACATGCAGGTATTATGATCAATTTCGATTACCCCAATTTGTGTCACATCTATTGGAGCATCATGAGCATGTATTATGACGTCACAGTATATGATGACATCATAACTAGTATGCACGATGACGTCACAATGTATTATGACGTCATAATATATCCGCATTATGACATCGCAATATATTAAGAGAGCGCAACATGCAGGTATTATGAGCAATTTCTCTTACCCCAATTTGTGTCACATCTACTGGAGCATCATGAGCATGTATTATGTCGTCACAGTATATGATGACATCATAATTAGTATGCACGATGACCTCACAATGTATTATGACGTCATAATGTATCCGCATTATGACATCACAATATATTATGAGAGCGCAACATGCAGGTATTATGAGAAATTTCTCTTACCCCAATTTGTGTCACATCTACTGTAGCATCATGAGCATGTATTATGACATCACAGTTTATCATGACATCATAATTAGTATGCACTATGACGTCACAATGTATTATGACGTCATAATGTATCCGCATTATGACATCACAGTATATTATGAGAGTGAAGCATGCAGGTATTATGAGCAATTTCTCTTACCCCAATTTGTGTCACATCTACTGGAGCATCATGAGCATGTATTATGACGTCACAGTATATGATGACATCATAATTAGTATGCAGTATGACGTCACAATGTATTATGACGTCATAATGTTTTCGCATTATGACATCACAATATATTATGAGATCGCAACTTGCAGGTTTTATGACTATTTTCGATTACCACAATTTGTGTCACATCTACTGGAGCATCATGAGCATGTATTATGACGTCACAGTATATGATGACATCATAATTAGTATGCACTATGACGTCACAATGTATTATGACGTCATAATGTATCCGCATTATGACATCACAATATATTATGAGAGCGCAACATGCAGGTATTATGAGTAATTTCTCTAACCCCAATTTGGGTCACATCTACTGCAGCATCATGAGCATGTATTATGACGTCACAGTATATGATGATATCATAATTAGTATGCACTATGACATCACAATGTATTATGACGTCATAATATATCCGCATTATGACATCACAATATATTATGAGAGCGCAACATGCAGGTATTATGAGCAATTTCTCGTACCCCAATTTGTGTCACATCTACTGGAGCATCATGAGCATGTATTATGACGTCACAGTATATGATGACATCATAATTAGTATGCAGTATGACGTCACAATGTATTATGACGTCATAATGTATCCGCATTATGACATCACAATATATTATGAGAGCGCAATTTGCAGGTTTTATGACCATTTTCTATTACCCCAATTTGTGTCACATCGACTGGAGCATAATGAGCATGTATTATGACGTCACATTACATGATGACATCATAAGTAGTATGCAGTATGACGTCACAATGTATTATGACGTCATAATGTATCCGCATTATGACATCACAGTATATTATGAGAGCGCAACATGCAGGTATTATGAGCAATTTCTCATACCCCAATTTGTGTCACATCTACTGGAGCATCATGAGCATGTATTATGACGTCACAGTATATGATGACATCATAATTAGTATGCAGTATGACGTCACATTGTATTATGACGTCATAATGTATCCGCATTATGACATCACAATATATTATGAGAGCGCAACATGAAGGTAGTGTGAGCAATTTCTCTTACCCCAATTTGTGTCACATCTACTGGAGCATCATGAGTATGTATTATGATGTCAAAGTATATGATGACATCATAATTAGTATGCACTATGACGTCAGAATGTATTATGACCTCACAATATATTATGAGAGCGCAATTTGCAGGTTTTATGAACAATTTCGCTTACCCCAATTTGTATCACATCTACTGGAGCACCATGAGCATGTATCATGATGTCACAGTATATGATGACATCATAATTAGAATGCAGTATGACGTCACAATGTATTATGACGTCATAATGTATCCACAATATGACCTCACAATATATTATGAGAGCACAATTTGCAGGTTTTATGACCAATTTCGCTTACCCCAATTTGTTTCACATCTACTGGAGCATCATGAGCATGTATTATGATGTCACAGTATATGATGACATCATAATTAGAATGCAGTATGACGTCACAATGTATTATGACATCATAATGTATCCACATTATGACATCACAATATATCATGAGAGCGCAACATGCAGGTAGTATGAGCAATTTCTCTTACCCCAATTTGTGTCACATCGACTGGAGCATCATGAGCATGTATTATGACGTCATAGTATATGATGACATCATAATTACTATGCACTATGACGTCACAATGTATTATGACGTCATAATGTATCTGCATTATGACATCACAATATATTATGAGTGCGCAATTTGCAGGGTTTATGACCAATTTCGCTTACCCCAATTTGTGTCACATCTACTGGAGCATCATGAGCATGTGTTATGATGTCACAGTATATGATGACATCATAATTAGTATGCAGTATGATGTCACAATGTATTATGACTTCATAATGTATCCGCATTATGACATCACAATATATATTGAGAGCGCAACATGCAGGTATTATGAGCAATTTCTCTTACCCCAATTTGTGTCACATCTACTGGAGCATCATGAGCATGTATTATGACGTCACAGTATATGATGACATCATAATTAGTATGCACTATGACGTCACAATGTATTATGACGTCATAATATATCCGCATTATGACATCACAATATATTATGAGAGCGCAACATGCAGGTATTATGAGCAATTTCTCTTACCCCAATTTGTGTCACATCTACTGGAGCATCATGAGCATGTATTATGACGTCACAGTATATGATGACATCATAATTAGTATGCACTATGACGTTACAATGTATTATGACGTCATAATGTATCCGCATTTTGACATCACAATATATTATGAGAGCGCAACATGCAGGTATTATGAGCAATTTCTCTTTCCCCAATTTGTGTCACATCTACTGGAGCATCCTGAGCATGTATTATGACGTCACAGTATATGATGACATCATAATTAGTATGCACTATGACGTCACAATGTATTATGACGTCATAATGTATCCACATTATGACGTCACAATATATTATGAGAGCGCAATTTGCAATTTTTATGACCAATTTCGCTTACCCCAATTTGTTTCACATCTACTGGAGAATCATGAGCATGTATTATGATGTCACAGTATATGAGGACATCATAATTAGTATGCAGTATGACGTCACAATGTATTATGTCATCATAATGTATCCACATTATTATATCACAATATATCATGAGAGCGCAACATGCAGGTAGTATGAGCAATTTCTCTTACCCCAATTTGTGTCACATCTACTGGAGCGTCATGAGCATGTATTATGATGTCACAGTATATGATGACATCATAATTAGTATGCAGTATGACGTCACAATGTATTATGACGTCATAATGTATCTGCATTATGACATCACAATATATTATGAGAGCGCAACATGCAGGTATTATGAGCAATTTCTCTTACCCCAATTTGTGTCACATCTACTGGAGCATCATGAGCATGTATTATGACGTCACAGTATATGATGACATCATAATTAGTATGCAGTATGACGTCACAATATATTATGACGTCATAATGTATCCGCATTATGACATCACAATATATTATGAGAGCACAACATGAAGGTAGTATGAGCAATTTCTCTTGCCCCAATATCTGTCACATCTACTGGAGCATCATGAGCATGTATTATGACGTCACAGTATATGATGACATCATAATTAGTATGCAGTATGACGTCACAATGTATTATGACGTCATAATGTATCCGCATTATGACATCACAATATATTATGAGAGCGCAACATGCAGGTATTATGAGCAATTTCTCTTACCAAAATTTGTGTCACATCTACTGGAGCATCATGAGCATGTATTATGACGTCACAGTATATGATGACATCATAATTAGTATGCACTATGACGTCACAATGTATTATGACGTCATAATGTATCCGTATTATGACATCACAATATATTATGAGAGCGCAACATGCAGGTATTATGAGCAATTTCTCTTACCCCAATTTGTGTCACATCTACTGGAGCACCATGAGCATGTATTATGACGTCACAGTATATGATGACATCATAATTAGTATGCAGTATGACGTCACAATGTATTATGACGTCATAATGTATCCGCATTATGACATCACAATATATTATGAGAGCGCAACATGCAGGTATTATGATCAATTTCGCTTACCCCAATTTGTGTCACATCTATTGGAGCATCATGAGCATGTATTATGACGTCACAGTATATGATGACATCATAACTAGTATGCACGATGACGTCACAATGTATTATGACGTCATAATATATCCGCATTATGACATCGCAATATATTAAGAGAGCGCAACATGCAGGTATTATGAGCAATTTCTCTTACCCCAATTTGTGTCACATCTACTGGAGCATCATGAGCATGTATTATGTCGTCACAGTATATGATGACATCATAATTAGTATGCACGATGACCTCACAATGTATTATGACGTCATAATGTATCCGCATTATGACATCACAATATATTATGAGAGCGCAACATGCAGGTATTATGAGAAATTTCTCTTACCCCAATTTGTGTCACATCTACTGTAGCATCATGAGCATGTATTATGACATCACAGTTTATCATGACATCATAATTAGTATGCACTATGACGTCACAATGTATTATGACGTCATAATGTATCCGCATTATGACATCACAGTATATTATGAGAGTGAAGCATGCAGGTATTATGAGCAATTTCTCTTACCCCAATTTGTGTCACATCTACTGGAGCATCATGAGCATGTATTATGACGTCACAGTATATGATGACATCATAATTAGTATGCAGTATGACGTCACAATGTATTATGACGTCATAATGTTTTCGCATTATGACATCACAATAGATTATGAGATCGCAACTTGCAGGTTTTATGACTATTTTCGATTACCACAATTTGTGTCACATCTACTGGAGCATCATGAGCATGTATTATGACGTCACAGTATATGATGACATCATAATTAGTATGCACTATGACGTCACAATGTATTATGACGTCATAATGTATCCGCATTATGACATCACAATATATTATGAGAGCGCAACATGCAGGTATTATGAGTAATTTCTCTAACCCCAATTTGGGTCACATCTACTGCAGCATCATGAGCATGTATTATGACGTCACAGTATATGATGATATCATAATTAGTATGCACTATGACATCACAATGTATTATGACGTCATAATATATCCGCATTATGACATCACAATATATTATGAGAGCGCAACATGCAGGTATTATGAGCAATTTCTCGTACCCCAATTTGTGTCACATCTACTGGAGCATCATGAGCATGTATTATGACGTCACAGTATATGATGAGATCATAATTAGTATGCAGTATGACGTCACAATGTATTATGACGTCATAATGTATCCGCATTATGACATCACAATATATTATGAGAGCGCAATTTGCAGGTTTTATGACCATTTTCTATTACCCCAATTTGTGTCACATCGACTGGAGCATAATGAGCATGTATTATGACGTCACAGTACATGATGACATCATAATTAGTATGCAGTATGACGTCACAATGTATTATGACGTCATAATGTATCCGCATTATGACATCACAGTATATTATGAGAGCGCAACATGCAGGTATTATGAGCAATTTCTCATACCCCAATTTGTGTCACATCTACTGGAGCATCATGAGCATGTATTATGACGTCACAGTATATGATGACATCATAATTAGTATGCAGTATGACGTCACATTGTATTATGACGTCATAATGTATCCGCATTATGACATCACAATATATTATGAGAGCGCAACATGAAGGTAGTGTGAGCAATTTCTCTTACCCCAATTTGTGTCACATCTACTGGAGCATCATGAGCATGTATTATGATGTCACAGTATATGATGACATCATAATTAGTATGCACTATGACGTCAGAATGTATTATGACCTCACAATATATTATGAGAGCGCAATTTGCAGGTTTTATGACCAATTTCGCTTACCCCAATTTGTATCACATCTACTGGAGCATCATGAGCATGTATCATGATGTCACAGTATATGATGACATCATAATTAGAATGCAGTATGACGTCACAATGTATTATGACGTCATAATGTATCCACAATATGACCTCACAATATATTATGAGAGCACAATTTGCAGGTTTTATGACCAATTTCGCTTACCCCAATTTGTTTCACATCTACTGGAGCATCATGAGCATGTATTATGATGTCACAGTATATGATGACATCATAATTAGAATGCAGTATGACGTCACAATGTATTATGACATCATAATGTATCCACATTATGACATCACAATATATCATGAGACCGCAACATGCAGGTAGTATGAGCAATTTCTCTTACCCCAATTTGTGTCACATCGACTGGAGCATCATGAGCATGTATTATGACGTCATAGTATATGATGACATCATAATTACTATGCACTATGACGTCACAATGTATTATGACGTCATAATGTATCTGCATTATGACATCACAATATATTATGAGTGCGCAATTTGCAGGGTTTATGACCAATTTCGCTTACCCCAATTTGTGTCACATCTACTGGAGCATCATGAGCATGTGTTATGATGTCACAGTATATGATGACATCATAATTAGTATGCAGTATGATGTCACAATGTATTATGACTTCATAATGTATCCGCATTATGACATCACAATATATATTGAGAGCGCAACATGCAGGTATTATGAGCAATTTCTCTTACCCCAATTTGTGTCACATCTACTGGAGCATCATGAGCATGTATTATGACGTCACAGTATATGATGACATCATAATTAGTATGCACTATGACGTCACAATGTATTATGACGTCATAATGTATCCGCATTATGACATCACAATATATTATGAGAGCTCAATTTGCAGGTTTTATGACCAATTTCGCTTACCCCAATTTGTGTCAAATCTACTGGAGCATCATGAGCATGTATTATGATGTCACAGTATATGATGACATCACAAATAGTATGTAGTATGATGTCACAATGTATTATGACGTCATAATGTATCCGCATTATGACATCACAATATATTATGAGAGCGCAACATGCAGGTTTTATGAGCAATTTCTCTTACACCAATTTGTGTCACATCTACTGGAGCATCATGAGCATGTATTTTGACGTCACAATATATGATGACATCATAATTAGTATGCACTATGACGTCACAATGTGTTATGACGTCATAATGTATCCGCATTATGACATTACAATATATTATGAGAGGTCAATTTGCAGGTTTTATGACCAATTTCTCTTACTCCAATTTGTGTCACATCTACTGGAGCATCATGAGCATGTATTATGACGTCACAGTATATGATGACATCATAATTAGTATGCAGTATGACGTCACAATGTATTATGACGTCATAATGTATCCGCATTATGACATCACAATATATTATGAGAGCGCAACATGCAGGTATTATGACCAATTTCTCTTACCCCAATTTGTGTCACATCTACTGGAGCATCATGAGCATGTATTATGACGTCACAGTATATGATGACATCATAATTAGTATGCACTATGACGTCACAATGTATTATGACGTCATAATGTATCCGCATTATGACATCACAATATATTATGAGAGCGCAACATGCAGGTATTATGAGCAATTTCTCTTACCCCAATTTGTGTCACATCTACTGGAGCATCATGAGCATGTATTATGACGTCACAGTATATGATGACATCATAATTAGTATGCACTATGACGTCACAATGTATTATGACGTCATAATGTATCCGCATTTTGACATCACAATATTTTATGAGAGCGCAACATGCAGGTATTATGAGCAATTTCTCTTTCCCCAATTTGTGTCACATCTACTGGAGCATCATGAGCATGTATTATGACGTCACAGTATATGATGACATCATAATTATTATGCACTATGACGTCACAATGTATTATGACGTCATAATGTATCCACATTATGACGTCACAATATATTATGAGAGCGCAATTTGCAGGTTTTATGACCAATTTCGCTTACCCCAATTTGTTTCACATCTACTGGAGAATCATGAGCATGTATTATGATGTCACAGTATATGAGGACATCATAATTAGTATGCAGTATGACGTCACAATGTATTATGTCATCATAATGTATCCACATTATTATATCACAATATATCATGAGAGCGCAACATGCAGGTACTATGAGCAATTTCTCTTACCCCAATTTGTGTCACATCTACTGGAGCGTCATGAGCATGTATTATGATGTCACAGTATATGATGACATCATAATTAGTATGCAGTATGACGTCACAATGTATTATGACGTCATAATGTATCTGCATTATGACATCACAATATATTATGAGAGCGCAACATGCAGGTATTATGAGCAATTTCTCTTACCCCAATTTGTGTCACATCTACTGGAGCATCATGAGCATGTATTATGACGTCACAGTATATGATGACATCATAATTAGTATGCAGTATGACGTCACAATATATTATGACGTCATAATGTATCCGCATTATGACATCACAATATATTATGAGAGCACAACATGAAGGTAGTATGAGCAATTTCTCTTGCCCCAATATCTGTCACATCTACTGGAGCATCATGAGCATGTATTATGACGTCACAGTATATGATGACATCATAATTAGTATGCAGTATGACGTCACAATGTATTATGACGTCATAATGTATCCGCATTATGACATCACAATATATTATGAGAGCGCAACATGCAGGTATTATGAGCAATTTCTCTTACCCCAATTTGTGTCACATCTACTGGAGCATCATGAGCATGTATTATGACGTCACAGTATATGATGACATCATAATTAGTATGCACTATGACGTCACAATGTATTATGACGTCATAATGTATCCGTATTATGACATCACAATATATTATGAGAGCGCAACATGCAGGTATTATGAGCAATTTCTCTTACCCCAATTTGTGTCACATCTACTGGAGCACCATGAGCATGTATTATGACGTCACAGTATATGATGACATCATAATTAGTATGCAGTATGACGTCACAATGTATTATGACGTCATAATGTATCCGCATTATGACATCACAATATATTATGAGAGCGCAACATGCAGGTATTATGACCAATTTCGCTTACCCCAATTTGTGTCACATCTACTGGAGCATCATGAGCATGTATTATGACGTCACAGTATATGATGACATCATAACTAGTATGCACGATGACGTCACAATGTATTATGACGTCATAATATATCCGCATTATGACATCGCAATATATTAAGAGAGCGCAACATGCAGGTATTATGAGCAATTTCTCTTACCCCAATTTGTGTCACATCTACTGGAGCATCATGAGCATGTATTATGACGTCACAGTATATGATGACATCATAATTATTATGCAGTATGACGTCACAATGTATTATGACGTCATAATGTTTTCGCATTATGACATCACAATATATTATGAGATCGCAACTTGCAGGTTTTATGACTATTTTCGATTACCACAATTTGTGTCACATCTACTGGAGCATCATGAGCATGTATTATGACGTCACAGTATATGATGACATCATAATTAGTATGCACTATGACGTCACAATGTATTATGACGTCATAATGTATCCGCATTATGACATCACAATATATTATGAGAGCGCAACATGCAGGTATTATGAGTAATTTCTCTAACCCCAATTTGGGTCACATCTACTGCAGCATCATGAGCATGTATTATGACGTCACAGTATATGATGATATCATAATTAGTATGCACTATGACATCACAATGTATTATGACGTCATAATATATCCGCATTATGACATCACAATATATTATGAGAGCGCAACATGCAGGTATTATGAGCAATTTCTCGTACCCCAATTTGTGTCACATCTACTGGAGCATCATGAGCATGTATTATGACGTCACAGTATATGATGAGATCATAATTAGTATGCAGTATGACGTCACAATGTATTATGACGTCATAATGTATCCGCATTATGACATCACAATATATTATGAGAGCGCAATTTGCAGGTTTTATGACCATTTTCTATTACCCCAATTTGTGTCACATCGACTGGAGCATAATGAGCATGTATTATGACGTCACAGTACATGATGACATCATAATTAGTATGCAGTATGACGTCACAATGTATTATGACGTCATAATGTATCCGCATTATGACATCACAGTATATTATGAGAGCGCAACATGCAGGTATTATGAGCAATTTCTCATACCCCAATTTGTGTCACATCTACTGGAGCATCATGAGCATGTATTATGACGTCACAGTATATGATGACATCATAATTAGTATGCAGTATGACGTCACATTGTATTATGACGTCATAATGTATCCGCATTATGACATCACAATATATTATGAGAGCGCAACATGAAGGTAGTGTGAGCAATTTCTCTTACCCCAATTTGTGTCACATCTACTGGAGCATCATGAGCATGTATTATGATGTCAAAGTATATGATGACATCATAATTAGTATGCACTATGACGTCAGAATGTATTATGACCTCACAATATATTATGAGAGCGCAATTTGCAGGTTTTATGACCAATTTCGCTTACCCCAATTTGTATCACATCTACTGGAGCATCATGAGCATGTATCATGATGTCACAGTATATGATGACATCATAATTAGAATGCAGTATGACGTCACAATGTATTATGACGTCATAATGTATCCACAATATGACCTCACAATATATTATGAGAGCACAATTTGCAGGTTTTATGACCAATTTCGCTTACCCCAATTTGTTTCACATCTACTGGAGCATCATGAGCATGTATTATGATGTCACAGTATATGATGACATCATAATTAGAATGCAGTATGACGTCACGATGTATTATGACATCATAATGTATCCACATTATGACATCACAATATATCATGAGAGCGCAACATGCGGGTAGTATGAGCAATTTCTCTTACCCCAATTTGTGTCACATCGACTGGAGCATCATGAGCATGTATTATGACGTCATAGTATATGATGACATCATAATTACTATGCACTATGACGTCACAATGTATTATGACGTCATAATGTATCTGCATTATGACATCACAATATATTATGAGTGCGCAATTTGCAGGGTTTTTGACCAATTTCGCTTACCCCAATTTGTGTCACATCTACTGGAGCATCATGAGCATGTGTTATGATGTCACAGTATATGATGACATCATAATTAGTATGCAGTATGATGTCACAATGTATTATGACTTCATAATGTATCCGCATTATGACATCACAATATATATTGAGAGCGCAACATGCAGGTATTATGAGCAATTTCTCTTACCCCAATTTGTGTCACATCTACTGGAGCATCATGAGCATGTATTATGACGTCACAGTATATGATGACATCATAATTAGTATGCACTATGACGTCACAATGTGTTATGACGTCATAATGTATCCGCATTATGACATCACAGTATATTATGAGAGCTCAATTTGCAGGTTTTATGACCAATTTCTCTTACCCCTATTTCTTTCACATCTACTGGAGCATCATGAGCATGTATTATGACGTCACAGTATATGATGACATCATAATTAGTATGCAGTATGACGTCACAATGTATTATGACGTCATAATGTATCCGCATTATGACATCACAATATATTATGAGAGCGCAACATGCAGGTATTATGACCAATTTCTATTACCCCAATTTGTGTCACATCTACTGGAGCATCATGAGCATGTATTATGACGTCACAGTATATGATGACATCATAATTAGTATGCATTATGACGTCATAATGTATTATGACGTCATAATATATCCGCATTATGACATCACAATATATTATGAGAGCGCAACATGCAGGTATTATGAGCAATTTCTCATACCCCAATTTGTGTCACATCGACTGGAGCATCATGAGCATGTATTATGACGTCATAGTATATGATGACATCATAATTACTATGCACTATGACGTCACAATGTATTATGACGTCATAATGTATCTGCATTATGACATCACAATATATTATGAGTGCGCAATTTGCAGGGTTTATGACCAATTTCGCTTACCCCAATTTGTGTCACATCTAATGGAGCATCATGAGCATGTGTTATGATGTCACAGTATATGATGACATCATAATTAGTATGCAGTATTATGTCACAATGTATTATGACTTCATAATGTATCCGCATTATGACATCACAATATATAATGACAGCGCAACATGCAGGTATTATCAGCAATTTCTCTTACCCCAATTTGTGTCACATCTACTGGAGCATGATGAGCATGTATTATGACGTCACAGTATATGATGACATCATAATTAGTATGCACTATGTCGTCACAATGTATTTTGACGTAATAATGTATCAGCATTTTGACATCACAATATATTATGAGAGCGCAACATGCAGGTATTATGAGCAATTTCTCTTACCCCAATTTGTGTCACATCTACTGGAGCATCATGAGCATGTATTATGACGTCACAGTATATGATGACATCATAATTAGTATGCACTATGACGTCACAATGTATTATGACGTCATAATGTATCCGCATTATGACATCACAATATATTATATGAGCGCAATTTGCAGGTTTTATGAGCAATTTCCCTTACCCCAATTTTTGTCACATCTACTGGAGCATCATGAGCATGTATTATGACGTCACAGTATATGATGATATCATAATTAGTATGCAGTATGATGTCACAATATATTATGACGCCATAGTGTATCCGCATTATGACATCACAATAAATTATGAGGGCGCAACATGCAGGTATTATGAGCAATTTCTCTTACCCCAATTTGTGTCACATCTACTGGAGCATCATGAGCATGTTTTATGACGTCACAGTACATGATGACATCATAATTAGTATGCACTATGATGTCACAATGTATTATGACGTCATAATGTATCCGCATTATGACATCCCAATATATTATGAGAGCGCAATATGCAGGTATTATGAGCAATTTCTCTTACCCCAATTTGTGTCACATCTACTGGAGCATCATGAGCATGTATTATGACGTCACAGTATATGATGACATCATTAGTATGCACTATGATGTCACAATGTATTATGACGTCATAATGTATCCGCATTATGACATCACACTATATTATGAGAGCGCAACATGCAGGTATTATGAGCAATTTCCCTTACCCCAATTTGTGTCACATCTACTGTAGCATCATGAGCATGTATTATGACATCACAGTATATCATGACATCATAATTAGTATGCACTATGACGTCACAATGTATTATGATGTCATAATGTATCCGCATTATGACATCACAATATATTATGAGAGCGCAACATGCAGGTATTGTGAGCAATTTCTCTTACCCCAATTTGTGTCACATCTACTGGAGCATCATGAGCATGTATTATGACGTCACAGTATATGATGACATCATAATTAGTATGCAGTATGACGTCACAATGTATTATGACGTCATAATGTTTCCGCATTATGACATCACAATATATTATGAGATCGCAACTTGCAGGTTTTATGACTATTTTCGATTACCACAATTTGTGTCACATCTACTGGAGCATCATGAACATGTATTATGACGTCACAGTATATGATGACATCATAATTAGTATGCAGTATGACGTCACAATGTATTATGACGCCATAATGTATCCGCATTATGACATCACAATATATTATGAGAGCGCAACATGCAGGTATTATGACCAATTTCTCGTACCCCAATTTGTGTCACATCTACTGGAGCATCATGAGCATGTATTATGACGTCACAGTATATGATGACATCATAATTAGTATGCAGTATGACGTCACAATGTATTATGACGTCATAATGTATCCGCATTATGACATCACAATATATTATGAGAGCGCAATTTGCAGGTTTTATGACCATTTTCTATTACCCCAATTTGTGTCACATCGACTGGAGCATAATGAGCATGTATTATGACGTCACAGTACATGATGACATCATAATTAGTATACAGTATGACGTCACAATGTATTATGACGTCATAATGTATCCGCGTTATGACATCACAGTATATTATGAGAGCGCAACATGCAGGTATTATGAGCAATTTCTCATACCCCAATTTGTGTCACATCTACTGGAGCATCATGAGCATGTATTATGACGTCACAGTATATGATGACATCATAATTAGTATGCAGTATGACGTCACAATGTATTATGACGTCATAATGTATCCGCATTATGACATCACAATATATTATGAGAGCGCAACATGCAGGTATTATGAGCAATTTCTCTTACCCCAATTTGTGTCACATCTACTGAAGCATCATGAGCATGTGTTATGATGTCACAGTATATGATGACATCATAATTAGTATGCACTATGACGTCAGAATGTATTATGACGTCATAATGTATTAACATTATGACCTCACAATATATTATGAGAGGGCAATTTGCAGGTAGTATGAGCAATTTCTCTTACCCCAATTTGTGTCACATCTACTGGAGCATCATGAGCATGTATTATGACGTCATAGTATATGATGACATCATAATTACTATGCACTATGACGTCACAATGTATTATGACGTCATAATGTATCTGCATTATGACATCACAATATATTATGAGTGCGCAATTTGCAGGGTTTATGACCAATTTCGCGTACCCCAATTTGTGTCACATCTACTGGAGCATCATGAGCATGTGTTATGATGTCACAGTATATGATGACATCATAATTAGTATGCAGTATGATGTCACAATGTATTATGAATTCATAATGTATCCGCATTATGACATCACAATATATAACGAGAGCGCAACATGCAGGTATTATGAGCAATTTCTCTTACCCCAATTTGTGTCACATCTACTGGAGCATCATGAGCATGTATTATGACGTCACAGTATATGATGACATCATAATTAGTATGCACTATGACGTCACAATGTGTTATGACGTCATAATGTATCCGCATTATGACATCACAGTATATTATTAGAGCTCAATTTGCAGGTTTTATGACCAATTTCTCTTACCCCAATTTCTTTCACATCTACTGGAGCATCATGAGCATGTATTATGACGTCACAGTATATGATGACATCAGAATTAGTATGCAGTATGACGTCACAAGGTATTATGAAGTCATAATGTATCCGCATTATGACATCACAATATATTATGAGAGCGCAATTTGCAGGTTTTATGAGCAATTTCCCTTACCCCAATTTGTGTCACATCTACTGGAGCATCATGAGCATGTATTATGACGTCACAGTATATGACGACATCATAATGAGTATGCACTATGACGTCACAATGTATTATGACGTCATAATATATCCGCATTATGACATCACAATATATTATGAGAGCGCAATTTGCAGGTTTTATGAACAATTTCGCTTACCCCAATTTGTGTCACATCTACTGGAGCATCATGAGCGTGTATTATGACGTCACAGTATATGATGACATCATAATTAGTATGCAATATGACGTCACAATGTATTATGACGTCATATTGTATCCGCATTATGACATCCCAATACATTATGAGAGCGAAACATGCAGGTATTATGAGCAATTTCTCTTACCCCAATTTGTGTCACATCTACTGGGGCATCATGAGCATGTATTATGACGTCACAGTATATGATGACATCATTAGTATGCACTATGATGTCACAATGTATTATGACGTCATAATGTATCCGCATTATGACATCACACTATATTATGAGAGCGCAACATGCAGGTATTATGAGCAATTTCTCTTACCCCAATTTGTGTCACATCTACTGTAGCATCATGAGCATGTATTATGACATCACAGTATATCATGACATCATAATTAGTATGCACTATGACGTCACAATGTATTATGACGTCATAATGTATCCGCATTATGACATCACAATATATTATGAGAGCGAAGCATGCAGGTATTATGAGCAATTTCTCTTACCCCAATTTGTGTCACATCTACTGGAGCATCATGAGCATGTATTATGACATCACAGTATATATTGTCATCATAATTAGTATGCAGTATGACGTCACAATGTATTATGACGTCATATTGTTTCCGCATTATGACATCACAATATATTATGAGATCGCAACTTGCAGGTTTTATGACTATTTTCGATTACCACAATTTGTGTCACATCTACTGGAGCATCATGAGCATGTATTATGACGTCACAGTATATGATGACATCATAATTAGTATGCAGTATGACGTCACAATGTATTATGACGTCATAATGTATCCGCATTATGACATCACAATATATTATGAGAGCGCAACATGCAGGTATTATGAGCAATTTCTCGTACCCCAATTTGTGTCACATCTACTGGAGCATCATGAGCATGTATTATGACGTCACAGTATATGATGACATCATAATTAGTATGCAGTATAACGTCACAATGTATTATGACGTCATAATGTATCCGCATTATGACATCACAATATATTATGAGAGCGCAATTTGCAGGTTTTATGACCATTTTCTATTACCCCAATTTGTGTCACATCGACTGGAGCATAATGAGCATGTATTATGACGTCACAGTACATGATGACATCATAATTAGTATGCAGTATGACGTTACAATGTATTATGACGTCATAATGTATCCACATTATGACATCACAATATATCATGAGAGCGCAACATGCAGGTACTATGAGCAATTTCTCTTACCCCAATTTGTGTCACATGTACTGGAGCATCATGAGCATGTTTTATGATGTCACAGTATATGATGACATCATAATTAGTATCAGTATGACGTCACAATGTATTATGACGTCATAATGTATCTGCATTATGACATCACAATATATTATGAGAGCGCAACATGCAGGTATTATGAGCAATTTCTCTTACCCCAGTTTGTGTCACATCTACTGGAGCATCATGAGCATGTATTATGATGTCACAGTATATGATGACGTCATAATTTGTATGCACTATGACGTCACAATGTATTATGACGTCATAATGTATCCGCATTATGACATCACAATGTATTATGAGAGCGCAACATGCAGGTATTATGATCAATTTCTCTTACCCCAATTTGTGTCACATCTACTGGAGCATCATGAGCATGTATTATGACGTCACAGTACATGATGACATCATAATTAGTATGCACTATGACGTCAGAATGTATTATGACGTCATAATGTATCCACATTATGACCTCACAATATATTATGAGAGCGCAATTTGCAGGTTTTATGACCAATTTCGCTTACCCCAATTTGTGTCACATCTACTGGAGCATCATGAGCATGTATTATGACGTCACAGTATATGATGACATCATAATTAGTATGCAGTATGACGTCACAATGTATTATGACGTCATAATGTATCCGCATTATGACATCACAATATATTATGAGAGCGCAACATGCAGGTATTATGAGCAATTTCTCTTACCCCAATTTGTGTCACATCTACTGAAGCATCATGAGCATGTGTTATGATGTCACAGTATATGATGACATCATAATTAGTATGCACTATGACGTCAGAATGTATTATGACGTCATAATGTATTAACATTATGACCTCACAATATATTATGAGAGGGCAATTTGCAGGTAGTATGAGCAATTTCTCTTACCCCAATTTGTGTCACATCTACTGGAGCATCATGAGCATGTATTATGACGTCATAGTATATGATGACATCATAATTACTATGCACTATGACGTCACAATGTATTATGACGTCATAATGTATCTGCATTATGACATCACAATATATTATGAGTGCGCAATTTGCAGGGTTTATGACCAATTTCGCGTACCCCAATTTGTGTCACATCTACTGGAGCATCATGAGCATGTGTTATGATGTCACAGTATATGATGACATCATAATTAGTATGCAGTATGATGTCACAATGTATTATGAATTCATAATGTATCCGCATTATGACATCACAATATATAACGAGAGCGCAACATGCAGGTATTATGAGCAATTTCTCTTACCCCAATTTGTGTCACATCTACTGGAGCATCATGAGCATGTATTATGACGTCACAGTATATGATGACATCATAATTAGTATGCACTATGACGTCACAATGTGTTATGACGTCATAATGTATCCGCATTATGACATCACAGTATATTATTAGAGCTCAATTTGCAGGTTTTATGACCAATTTCTCTTACCCCAATTTCTTTCACATCTACTGGAGCATCATGAGCATGTATTATGACGTCACAGTATATGATGACATCAGAATTAGTATGCAGTATGACGTCACAAGGTATTATGAAGTCATAATGTATCCGCATTATGACATCACAATATATTATGAGAGCGCAATTTGCAGGTTTTATGAGCAATTTCCCTTACCCCAATTTGTGTCACATCTACTGGAGCATCATGAGCATGTATTATGACGTCACAGTATATGACGACATCATAATGAGTATGCACTATGACGTCACAATGTATTATGACGTCATAATATATCCGCATTATGACATCACAATATATTATGAGAGCGCAATTTGCAGGTTTTATGAACAATTTCGCTTACCCCAATTTGTGTCACATCTACTGGAGCATCATGAGCGTGTATTATGACGTCACAGTATATGATGACATCATAATTAGTATGCAATATGACGTCACAATGTATTATGACGTCATATTGTATCCGCATTATGACATCCCAATACATTATGAGAGCGAAACATGCAGGTATTATGAGCAATTTCTCTTACCCCAATTTGTGTCACATCTACTGGGGCATCATGAGCATGTATTATGACGTCACAGTATATGATGACATCATTAGTATGCACTATGATGTCACAATGTATTATGACGTCATAATGTATCCGCATTATGACATCACACTATATTATGAGAGCGCAACATGCAGGTATTATGAGCAATTTCTCTTACCCCAATTTGTGTCACATCTACTGTAGCATCATGAGCATGTATTATGACATCACAGTATATCATGACATCATAATTAGTATGCACTATGACGTCACAATGTATTATGACGTCATAATGTATCCGCATTATGACATCACAATATATTATGAGAGCGAAGCATGCAGGTATTATGAGCAATTTCTCTTACCCCAATTTGTGTCACATCTACTGGAGCATCATGAGCATGTATTATGACATCACAGTATATATTGTCATCATAATTAGTATGCAGTATGACGTCACAATGTATTATGACGTCATATTGTTTCCGCATTATGACATCACAATATATTATGAGATCGCAACTTGCAGGTTTTATGACTATTTTCGATTACCACAATTTGTGTCACATCTACTGGAGCATCATGAGCATGTATTATGACGTCACAGTATATGATGACATCATAATTAGTATGCAGTATGACGTCACAATGTATTATGACGTCATAATGTATCCGCATTATGACATCACAATATATTATGAGAGCGCAACATGCAGGTATTATGAGCAATTTCTCGTACCCCAATTTGTGTCACATCTACTGGAGCATCATGAGCATGTATTATGACGTCACAGTATATGATGACATCATAATTAGTATGCAGTATAACGTCACAATGTATTATGACGTCATAATGTATCCGCATTATGACATCACAATATATTATGAGAGCGCAATTTGCAGGTTTTATGACCATTTTCTATTACCCCAATTTGTGTCACATCGACTGGAGCATAATGAGCATGTATTATGACGTCACAGTACATGATGACATCATAATTAGTATGCAGTATGACGTTACAATGTATTATGACGTCATAATGTATCCACATTATGACATCACAATATATCATGAGAGCGCAACATGCAGGTACTATGAGCAATTTCTCTTACCCCAATTTGTGTCACATGTACTGGAGCATCATGAGCATGTTTTATGATGTCACAGTATATGATGACATCATAATTAGTATCAGTATGACGTCACAATGTATTATGACGTCATAATGTATCTGCATTATGACATCACAATATATTATGAGAGCGCAACATGCAGGTATTATGAGCAATTTCTCTTACCCCAGTTTGTGTCACATCTACTGGAGCATCATGAGCATGTATTATGATGTCACAGTATATGATGACGTCATAATTTGTATGCACTATGACGTCACAATGTATTATGACGTCATAATGTATCCGCATTATGACATCACAATGTATTATGAGAGCGCAACATGCAGGTATTATGATCAATTTCTCTTACCCCAATTTGTGTCACATCTACTGGAGCATCATGAGCATGTATTATGACATCACAGTATATCATGACATCATAATTAGTATGCACTATGACGTCACAATGTATTATGACGTCATAATGTATCCGCATTATGACATCACAATATATTATGAGAGCGAAGCATGCAGGTATTATGAGCAATTTCTCTTACCCCAATTTGTGTCACATCTACTGGAGCATCATGAGCATGTATTATGACATCACAGTATATATTGTCATCATAATTAGTATGCAGTATGACGTCACAATGTATTATGACGTCATATTGTTTCCGCATTATGACATCACAATATATTATGAGATCGCAACTTGCAGGTTTTATGACTATTTTCGATTACCACAATTTGTGTCACATCTACTGGAGCATCATGAGCATGTATTATGACGTCACAGTATATGATGACATCATAATTAGTATGCAGTATGACGTCACAATGTATTATGACGTCATAATGTATCCGCATTATGACATCACAATATATTATGAGAGCGCAACATGCAGGTATTATGAGCAATTTCTCGTACCCCAATTTGTGTCACATCTACTGGAGCATCATGAGCATGTATTATGACGTCACAGTATATGATGACATCATAATTAGTATGCAGTATAACGTCACAATGTATTATGACGTCATAATGTATCCGCATTATGACATCACAATATATTATGAGAGCGCAATTTGCAGGTTTTATGACCATTTTCTATTACCCCAATTTGTGTCACATCGACTGGAGCATAATGAGCATGTATTATGACGTCACAGTACATGATGACATCATAATTAGTATGCAGTATGACGTTACAATGTATTATGACGTCATAATGTATCCACATTATGACATCACAATATATCATGAGAGCGCAACATGCAGGTACTATGAGCAATTTCTCTTACCCCAATTTGTGTCACATGTACTGGAGCATCATGAGCATGTTTTATGATGTCACAGTATATGATGACATCATAATTAGTATCAGTATGACGTCACAATGTATTATGACGTCATAATGTATCTGCATTATGACATCACAATATATTATGAGAGCGCAACATGCAGGTATTATGAGCAATTTCTCTTACCCCAGTTTGTGTCACATCTACTGGAGCATCATGAGCATGTATTATGATGTCACAGTATATGATGACGTCATAATTTGTATGCACTATGACGTCACAATGTATTATGACGTCATAATGTATCCGCATTATGACATCACAATGTATTATGAGAGCGCAACATGCAGGTATTATGATCAATTTCTCTTACCCCAATTTGTGTCACATCTACTGGAGCATCATGAGCATGTATTATGACGTCACAGTACATGATGACATCATAATTAGTATGCACTATGACGTCAGAATGTATTATGACGTCATAATGTATCCACATTATGACCTCACAATATATTATGAGAGCGCAATTTGCAGGTTTTATGACCAATTTCGCTTACCCCAATTTGTTTCACATCTACTGGAGCATCATGAGAATGTATTATGATGTCACAGTATATGATGACATCATAATTAGTATGCAGTATGACGTCACAATGTATTATGACGTCATAATGTATCCGCATTATGACATCACAATATATTATGAGAGCGCAATTTGCACGTAATATAAGCAATTTCTCTTACCCCAATTTGTGTCACATCTACTGGAGCATCATGAGCATGTATTATGACGTCACCGTATATGATGACATCATAATTATTATGCAGTATGACGTCACAATGTATTATGACGTCATAATGTATCCGCATTATGACATCACAATATATTATGAGAGCGCAACATGCAGGTATTATGAGCAATTTCTCTTACCCCAATTTGTGTCACATCTACTGGAGCATCATGAGCATGTATTATGACGTCACAGTATATGATGACATTATAATTAGCATGCACTATGACGTCACAATGTATTATAACGTCATAATGTATCCGCATTATGACATCACAATATATTATGAGAGCGCAACATGCAGGTATTATGAGCAATTTCTCTTACCCCAATTTGTGTCACATCTACTGGAGCATCATGAGCATGTATTATGACGTCACAGTATATGATGACATCATAATTAGTATGCACTATGACGTCACAATGTATTATGACGTCATAATGTATCCGCATTATGACATCACAATATATTATGAGAGCGCAACATGCAGGTATTATGAGCAACTTCTCTTACCCCAATTTGTGTCACATCTACTGGAGCATCATGAGCATGTATTATGACGTCACAGTATATGATGACATCATAAGTAGTATGCAATATGATGTCACAATGTATTATGACGTCATAATGTATCCACATTATTACATCACAATATATTATGAGAGCGCAACATGCAGGTATTATGAGCAATTACTCTTACCCCAATTTGTGTCACATCTACAGTAGCATCATGAGCATGTATTATGACGTCACAGTATATGATGACATCATAATTAGTATGCACTGTGACGTCACAATGTATTATGACGTCATAATGTATCCGCATTATGACATCACAATATATTATGAGAGCGCAAGTTGCAGGTTTTATGACCATTTTCGATTACCCCAATTTGTGTCACATCGACTGGAGCATCATGAGCATGTATTATGACGTCACAGTATATGATGACATCATAATTAGTATGCACTATGACGTCACAATGTATTATGACGTCATAATGTATCCGCATTATGACATCACAATATATTATGAGAGCGCAACATGCAGGTATTATGAGCAATTTCTCATACCCCAATTTGTGTCACATCTACTGGAGCATCATGAGCATGTGTTATGATGTCACAGTATTTGATGACATCATAATTAGTATGCAGTATGACGTCACAATGTATTATGACGTCATAATGTATCCGCATTATGACATCACAATATATTATTTGAGCGCAAAATGCAGGTATTATGAGCAATTTCTCTTACCCCAATTTGTGTCACATCTACTGGAGCATCATGAGCATGTATTATGATGTCACAGTATATGATGACATCATAATTAGTATGCACTATGACGTCACAATGTATTATGACGTCATAATGTATCCGCATTATGACATCACAATATATTATGAGAGCGCAACATGCAGGTATTATGAGCAATTTCTCTTACCCCAATTTGTGTCACATCTACTGGAGCATCATGAGCATGTATTATGACGTCACAGTATATGATGACATCATAATTAGTATGCACTATGACGTCACAATGTATTATGACGTCATAATGTATCCGCATTATGACATCACAATATATTATGAGATCGCAACTTGCAGGTTTTATGAGTATTTTCGATTACCACAATTTGTGTCACATCTACTGGAGCATCATGAGCATGTATTATGACGTCACAGTATATGATGACATCATAATTAGCATGCACTATGTCGTCACAATGTATTATGACGTCATAATGTATCCGCATTTTGACATCACAATATATTATGAGAGCGCAACATGCAGGTATTATGAGCAATTTCTCTTACCCCAATTTGTGTCACATCTACTGGAGCATCATGAGCATGTATTATGACGTCACAGTATATGATGACATCATAATTAGTATGCACTATGACGTCACAATGTATTATGACGTCATAATGTATCCGCATTATGACATCACAATATATTATGAGAGTGGAATTTGCAGGTTTTATGAGCAATTTCCCTTACCCCAATTTGTGTCACATCTACTGGAGCATCATGAGCATGTATTATGACGTCACAGTATATGACGACATCATAATTAGTATGCACTATGACGTCACAATGTATTATGACGTCATAATGTATCTGCATTATGACATCACAATATATTATGAGTGCGCAATTTGCAGGGTTTATGACCAATTTCGCTTACCCCAATTTGTGTCACATCTACTGGAGCATCATGAGCATGTGTTATGATGTCACAGTATATGATAACATCATAATTAGTATGCAGTATGATGTCACAATGTATTATGACTCCATAATGTATCCGCATTATGACATCACAATATATAATGAGAGCGCAACATGCAGGTATTATGAGCAATTTCTCTTACCCCAATTTGTGTCACATCTACTGGAGCATGATGAGCATGTATTATGACGTCACAGTATATGATGACATCATAATTAGCATGCACTATGACGTCACAATGTATTATGACGTCATAATGTACCCGCATTTTGACATCACAATATATTATGAGAGCGCAACATGCAGGTATTATGAGCAATTTCTCTTACCCCAATTTGTGTCACATCTACTGAAGCATCATAAGCATGTATTATGACGTCACAGTATAGGATGACATCATAATTAGTATGCACTATGACGTCACAATGTATTATGACGTCATAATGTATACGCATTATGACATCACAATATATTATGAGAGCGCAATTTGCAGGTTTTATGAGCAATTTCCCTTACCCCAATATGTGTCACATCTACTGCAGCATCATGAGCATGTATTATGACGTCACAGTATATGATGACATCATAATTAGTATGCAGTATGACGTCACAATGTATTATGACGTCATAATGTATCCGCATTATAACATCACAATATATTATGAGAGCGCAATTTGCAGGTATTATGAGCAATTTCTTTTACCCCAATTTGTGTCACATCTACTGGAGCATCATGAGCATGTATTATGACGTCACAGTATATGATGACATCATAATTAGTATGCACTATGACGTCACAATGTGTTATGACGTCATAATGTATCCGCATTATGACTTCACAATATATTATGAGAGCTCAATTTGCAGGTTTTATGACCAATTTCTCTTACCCCAATTTGTTTCACATTTACTGGAGCATCATGAGCATGTATTATGACGTCACAGTATATGATGACATCATAATTAGTATGCAGTATGACGTCAAAATGTATTATGACGTCACAATGTATCCGCATTATGACATCACAATATATTATAACAGCGCAACATGCAGGTATTATGAGCAATTTCTCTTACCCCAATTTGTGTCACATCTACTTGAGCATCATGAGCATGTATTATGACGGCACAATATATGAAAACATCATAATTAGTATGCACTATGACGTCACAATGTATTATGACGTCATAATGTATCCGCATTATGACATCACAATATATTATGAGAGCGCAACATGCAGGTATTATGAGCAATTTCTCTTACCCCAATTTGTGTCACATCTACTGTAGCATCATGAGCATGTATTATGACGTCACAGTATATGATGATATCGTAATTAGTATGCAGTATGATGTCACAATGTATTATGACGTCATAATGTATCCACATTATGACATCACAATATATTATGAGGGCGCAATCTGCAGGTATTATGAGCAATTTCTCTTACCCCAATTTGTTTCACATCTACTGGAGCATCATGAGCATGTGTTATGATGTCACAGTATATGATGACATCATAATTAGTATGCACTATGACATCACAATGTATTATGACGTCATAATGTATCCGCATTATGACATCACAGCATATTATGAGAGCGCAACATGCAGGTATTATGAGCAATTTCTCTTACCCCAATTTGTGTCACATCTACTGTAGCATCATGAGCATGTATTATGACGTCACAGTATATGATGACATCATAATTAGTATGCACTATGACGTCACAATGTATTATGACGTCATAATGTATCCGCATTATGACGTCACAATATATTATGAGAGCGCAACATGCAGGTATTATGAGCAATTTCTCTTACCCCAATTTGTGTCACATCTACTGGAACATCATGAGTATGTATTATGACGTCGCAGTATATGATGACACCATAATCAGTATGCAGTATGATGTCACAATGTATTATGACGTCATAATGTATCCGCATTATGACATCACAATATATTATGAGAGCGCAACATGCAGGTATTATGAGCAATTTCTCTTACCCCAATTTGTGTCACATCTACTGGAGCATCATGAGCATGTATTATGACGTCACAGTATATGATGACATCATAATTAGTATGCACTATGACGTCACATTGTATTATGACGTCATAATGTATCCGCATTATGACATCACAATATATTATGAGAGCGCAACTTGAAGGTTTTATGACTATTTTCGATTACCACAATTTGTGTCACATCTACTGGAGCATCATGAGCATGTATTATGACGTCACAGTATATGATGACATCATAATTAGTATGCACTATGACGTCACAATGTATTATGACGTCATAATGTATCCGCATTATGACATCACAATATATTATTGGAGCGCAACATGCAGGTATTATGAGCAATTTCTCTTACCCCAATTTGTTTCACATCTACTTGAGCATCATGAGCATGTATTATGACGGCACAGTATATGATGACATCATAATTAGTATGCACTATTACGTCACAATGTATTATGACGTCATAATGTATCCGCATTATGACATCACGATATATTATGAGAGCGCAATTTGCAGGTTTTATGACCAATTTCGCTTACCCCAATTTGTGTCACATCTACTGGAGCGTAATGAGCATGTATTATGACGTCACAGTATATGATGACATCATAATTAGTATGCAATATGATGTCACAATGTATTATGACGTCATAATGTATCCGCATTATGACATCACAATATATTATGAGAGCGCAACATGCAGGTATTATGAGCAATTTCTCTTACCCCAATTTGTGTCACATCTACTGTAGCATCCTGAGCATGTATTATGACGTCACAGTATATGATTACATCGTAATTAGTATGCAGTATGATGTCACAATGTATTATGACGTCATAATGTATCCACATTATGACATCACAATATATTATGAGGGCGCAAGTTGCAGGTATTATGAGCAATTTCTCTTACCCCAATTTGTTTCACATCTACTGGAGCATCATGAGCATGTATTATGACGTCACAGTATATGATGACATCATAATTAGTATGCACTATGACGTCACAATGTATTATGACGTCATAATGTATCCGCATTATGACATCACAATATATTATGAGAGCGCAACATGCAGGTATTATGATCAATTTCTCTTACCCCAATTTGTGTCACATCCTCTGGAGCATCATGAGCATGTATTATGACGTCACAGTATATGATGACATCATAATTATTATGCACTATGACGTCACAATGTATTATGACGTCATAATGTATCCGCATTATGACATCTCAATATATTAGGAGAGCGCAACATGCAGGTATTATGAGCAATTTCTCTTACCCCAATATGTTTCACATCTTCTGGAGCATCATAAGCATGTATTATGATGTCACAGTATATGATGACATCATAATTAGTATGCACTATGCCGTCACAATGTATTATGACGTCATAATGTATCCACATTATGACATCACAATATATTATGAGAGCGGAATTTGCAGGTTTTATGACCAATTTCGCTTACCCCAATTTGTGTCACATCTACTGGAGCATCATGAGCATGTATTATGACATCACAGTATATGATGACATCATAATTAGTATGCACTATGACGTCACAATGTATTATGACGTCATAATGTTTCCGCATTATGACATCACAATATATTATGAGATCGCAACTTGCAGGTTTTATGACTATTTTCGATTACCACAATTTGTGTCACATCTACTGGAGCATCATGAGCATGTATTATGACGTCACAGTATATGATGACATCATAATTAGTATGCAGTATGACGTCACAATGTATTATGATGTCATAATGTATCCGCATTATGACATCACAATATATTATGAGAGCGCAACATGCAGGTATTATGAGCAATTTCTCGTACCCCAATTTGTGTCACATCTACTGGAGCATCATGAGCATGTATTATGACGTCACAGTATATGATGACATCATAATTAGTATGCAGTATGACGTCACAATGTATTATGACGTCATAATGTATCCGCATTATGACATCACAATATATTATGAGAGCGCAATTTGCAGGTTTTATCACCATTTTCTATTACCCCAATTTGTGTCACATCGACTGGAGCATAATGAGCATGTATTATGACGTCACAGTACATGATGACATCATAATTAGTATGCAGTATGACGTTACAATGTATTATGACGTCATAATGTATCCACATTATGACATCACAATATATCATGAGAGCGCAACATGCAGGTATTATGAGCAATTTCTCTTACCCCAATTTGTGTCACATGTACTGGAGCATCATGAGCATGTATTATGATGTCACAGTATATGATGACATCATAATTAGTATCAGTATGACGTCACAATGTATTATGACGTCATAATGTATCTGCATTATGACATCACAATATATTATGAGAGCGCAACATGCAGGTATTATGAGCAATTTCTCTTACCCCAATTTGTGTCACATCTACTGGAGCATCATGAGCATGTATTATGATGTCACAGTATATGATGACGTCATAATTTGTATGCACTATGATGTCACAATGTATTATGACGTCATAATGTATCCGCATTATGACATCACAATGTATTATGAGAGCGCAACATGCAGGTATTATGATCAATTTCTCTTACCCCAATTTCTGTCACATCTACTGGAGCATCATGAGCATGTATTATGACGTCACAGTATATGATGACATCATAATTAGTATGCACTATGACGTCACAATGTATTATGAGGTCATAATGTATCCGCATTATTGCATCACAATATATTATGTGAGCGCAATTTGCAGGTAATATAAGCAATTTCTCTTACCCCAATTTGTGTCACATCTACTGGAGCATCATGAGCATGTATTATGACGACACAGGATATGATGACATCATAATTATTATGCAGTATGACGTCACAATGTATTATGACGTCATAATGTATCCGCATTATGACATCACAATATATTATGAGAGCGCAACATGTAGGTATTATGAGCAATTTCTCTTACCCCAATTTGTGTCAAATCTACTGGAGCATCATGAGCATGTATTATGACGTCAGAGTATATGATGACATCATAATTAGTATGCAGTATGACGTCACAATGTATTATGACGTCATAATGTATCCGCATTATGACATCACAATATATTATGAGAGCGCAACATGCAGGTATTATGAGCAATTTCTCTTACCCCAATTTGTGTCACATCTACTGGAGCATCATGAGCATGTATTATGACGTCACAGTATATGATGACATTATAATTACTATGCACTATGACGTGATAATGTATTATAACGTCATAATGTATCCGCATTATGACATCACAATATATTATGAGAGCGCAACATGCAGGTATTATGAGCAATTTCTCTTACCCCAATTTGTGTCACATCTACTGGAGCATCATGAGCATGTGTTATGACGTCACAGTATATGATGACATCATAATTAGTATGCACTATGACGTCACAATGTATTATGACGTCATAATGTATCCGCATTATGACATCACTATATATTATGAGAGCGCAATGTGCAGGTATTATGAGCAATTTCTCTTACCCCAATTTGTGTCACATCTACTGGAGCATCATGAGCATGTATTATGACGTCACAGTATATGATGACATCATAATTAGTATGCACTATGATGTCACAATGTATTATGACGTCATAATGTATCCGCATTATGACATCACAATATATTATGAGAGCGCAACACGCAGGTATTATGAGCAATTACTCTTACCCCAATTTGTGTCACATCTACAGTAGCATCATGAGCATGTATTATGACGTCACAGTATATGATGACATCATAATTAGTATGCACTATGACGTCACAATGTATTATGACGTCATAATGTATCCGCATTATGACATCACAATATATTATGAGAGCGCAATTTGCAGGTTTTTTGACCATTTTCGATTACCCCAATTTGTGTCACATCGACTGGAGCATCATGAGCATGTATTATGACGTCACAGTATATGATGACATCATAATTAGTATGCACTATGACGTCACAATGTATTATGACGTCATAATGTATCCGCATTATGACATCACAGTATATTATGAGAGCGCAACATGCAGGTATTATGAGCAATTTCTCATACCCCAATTTGTGTCACATCTACTGGAGCATCATGAGCATGTATTATGACGGCACAGTATATGATGACATCATAATTAGTATGCACTATTACGTCACAATGTATTATGACGTCATAATGTATCCGCATTATGACATCACGATATATTATGAGAGCGCAATTTGCAGGTTTTATGACCAATTTCGCTTACCCCAATTTGTGTCACATCTACTGGAGCGTAATGAGCATGTATTATGACGTCACAGTATATGATGACATCATAATTAGTATGCAATATGATGTCACAATGTATTATGACGTCATAATGTATCCGCATTATGACATCACAATATATTATGAGAGCGCAACATGCAGGTATTATGAGCAATTTCTCTTACCCCAATTTGTGTCACATCTACTGTAGCATCCTGAGCATGTATTATGACGTCACAGTATATGATTACATCGTAATTAGTATGCAGTATGATGTCACAATGTATTATGACGTCATAATGTATCCACATTATGACATCACAATATATTATGAGGGCGCAAGTTGCAGGTATTATGAGCAATTTCTCTTACCCCAATTTGTTTCACATCTACTGGAGCATCATGAGCATGTGTTATGATGTCACAGTATACGATGACATCATAATTAGTATGCACTATGACGTCACAATGTATTATGACGTCATAATGTATCCGCATTATGACATCACAATATATTATGAGAGCGCAATTTGCAGGTTTTATGAACAATTTCTCTTACCCCAATTTGTGTCAAATCTACTGGAGCATCATGAGCATGTATTATGACGTCACAGTATATGATGACATCATAATTAGTATGCACTATGACGTCACAATGTATTATGACGTCATAATGTATCCGCATTATGACATCACAATATATTATGAGAGCGCAACATGCAGGTATTATGAGCAATTTCTCTTACCCCAATTTGTGTCACATCCTCTGGAGCATCATGAGCATGTATTATGACGTCACAGTATATGATGACATCATAATTATTATGCACTATGACGTCACAATGTATTATGACGTCATAATGTATCCGCATTATGACATCTCAATATATTAGGAGAGCGCAACATGCAGGTATTATGAGCAATTTCTCTTACCCCAATATGTTTCACATCTTCTGGAGCATCATAAGCATGTATTATGATGTCACAGTATATGATGACATCATAATTAGTATGCACTATGCCGTCACAATGTATTATGACGTCATAATGTATCCACATTATGACATCACAATATATTATGAGAGCGGAATTTGCAGGTTTTATGACCAATTTCGCTTACCCCAATTTGTGTCACATCTACTGGAGCATCATGAGCATGTATTATGATGTCACAGTATATGATGACATCATAATTAGTATGCACTATGCCGTCACAATGTATTATGACGTCATAATGTATCCGCATTATGACATCACAATATATTATGAGAGCGCAACATGCAGGTATTATGAGCAATTTCTCTTACCCCAATTTGTGTCACATCTACTGGAGCATCATGAGCATGTATTATGACATCACAGTATATGATGACATCATAATTAGTATGCACTATGACGTCACAATGTATTATGACGTCATAATGTATCCGCATTATGACATCACAATATATTATGAGAGCTCAATTTGCAGGTTTTATGACCAATTTCTCTTACCCCAATTTGTTTCACATTTACTGGAGCATCATGAGCATGTATTATGACATCACAGTATATGATGACATCATAATTAGTATGCAGTATGACGTCAAAATGTATTATGACGTCACAATGTATCCGCATTATGACATCAGAATATATTATAAGAGCGCAACATGCAGGTATTATGAGCAATTTCTCTTACCCCAATTTGTGTCACATCTACTTGAGCATCATGAGCATGTATTATGACGGCACAGTATATGATGACATCATAATTAGTATGCACTATTACGTCACAATGTATTATGACGTCATAATGTATCCGCATTATGACAACACAATATATTATGAGAGCGCAACATGCAGGTATTATGAGCAATTTCTCTTACCCCAATTTGTTTCACATCTACTGGAGCATCATAAGCATGTATTATGATGTCACAGTATATGATGACATCATAATTAGTATGCACTATGCCGTCACAATGTATTATGACGTCATAATATATCCACATTATGACATCACGATGTATTATGAGAGCGCAATTTGCAGGTTTTATGACCAATTTCGCTTACCCCAATTTGTGTCACATCTACTGGAGCGTAATGAGCATGTATTATGACGTCACAGTATATGATGACATCATAATTAGTATGCAATATGATGTCACAATGTATTATGACGTCATAATGTATCCGCATTATGACATCACAATATTTTATGAGAGCGCAACATGCAGGTATTATGAGCAATTTCTCTTACCCCAATTTGTGTCACATCTACTGTAGCATCATGAGCATGTATTATGACGTCACAGTATATGATTACATCGTAATTAGTATGCAGTATGATGTCACAATGTATTATGACGTCATAATGTATCCACATTATGACATCACAATATATTATGAGGGCGCAAGTTGCAGGTATTATGAGCAATTTCTCTTACCCCAATTTGTTTCACATCTACTGGAGCATCATGAGCATGTGTTATGATGTCACAGTATACGATGACATCATAATTAGTATGCACTATGACGTCACAATGTATTATGACGTCATAATGTATCCGCATTATGACATCACAATATATTATGAGAGCGCAATTTGCAGGTTTTATGAACAATTTCGCTTACCCCAATTTGTGTCAAATCTACTGGAGCATCATGAGCATGTATTACGACGTCACAGTATATGATGACATCATAATTAGTATGCACTATGACGTCACAATGTATTATGACGTCATAATGTATCCGCATTATGACATCACAATATATTATGAGAGCGCAACATGCAGGTATTATGAGCAATTTCTCTTACCCCAATTTGTGTCACATCCTCTGGAGCATCATGAGCATGTATTATGACGTCACAGTATATGATGACATCATAATTATTATGCACTATGTCGTCACAATGTATTATGACGTCATAATGTATCCGCATTATGACATCACAATATATTAGGAGAGCGCAACATGCAGGTATTATGAGCAATTTCTCTTACCCCAATATGTTTCACATCTTCTGGAGCATCATAAGCATGTATTATGATGTCACAGTATATGATGACATCAGAATTAGTATGCACTATGCCGTCACAATGTATTATGACGTCATAATGTATCCACATTATGACATCACAATATATTATGAGAGCGGAATTTGCAGGTTTTATGACCAATTTCGCTTACCCCAATTTGTGTCACATCTACTGGAGCGTAATGAGCATGTATTATGACGTCACAGTATATGATGACATCATAATTACTATGCACTATGATGTCACAATGTATTATGACGTCATAATGTATCCGCATTATGACATCACAATATATTATGAGAGCGCAACATGCAGGTATTATGAGCAATTTCTCTTACCCCAATTTGTTTCACATCTTCTGGAGCATCATAAGCATGTATTATTATGTCACAGTATATGATGACATCATAATTAGTATGCACTATGACGTCACAATGTATTATGACGTCATAATGTATCCGCATTATGACATCACAATATATTATGAGAGCGCAACTTGCAGGTTTTATGACTATTTTCGATTACCACAATTTGTGTCACATCTACTGGAGCATCATGAGCATGTATTATGACGTCACAGTATATGATGACATCATAATTAGTATGCACTATGACGTCACAATGTATTATGACGTCATAATGTATCCGCATTATGACATCACAATATATTATGAGAGCGCAACATGCAGGTATTATGAGCAACTTCTCTTACCCCAATTTGTGTCACATCTACTGGAGCATCATGAGCATGTATTATGACGTCACAGTATATGATGACATCATAATTAGTATGCACTATGACGTCACAATGTATTATGACGTCATAATGTATCCGCATTATGACATCACAATATATTATGAGAGCGCAACATGCAGGTATTATGAGTAATTTCTCTTACCCCAATTTGTTTCACATCTTCTGGAGATTCATAAGCATGTATTATGATGTCACAGTATATGATGACATCATAATTAGTATGCACTATGCCGTCACAATGTATTATGACGTCATAATGTATCCACATTATGACATCACAATATATTATGAGAGCGCAATTTGCAGGTTTTATGACCAATTTCGCTTACCCCAATTTGTGTCACATCTACTGGAGCGTAATGAGCATGTATTATGATGTCACAGTATATGATGACATCATAATTAGTGTGCAGTATGATGTCACAATGTATTATGACGTCATAATGTATCCGCATTATGACATCACAATATATTATGAGAGCGCAACATGCAGGTATTATGAGCAATTTCTCTTACCCCAATTTGTGTCACATCTACTGGAGCATCATGATCATGTATTATGACGTCACAGTATATGATGACATCATAATTAGTATGCACTATGACGTCACAATGTATTATGACGTCATAATGTATCCGAATTATGACATCACAATATATTATGAGAGCGCAACATGCAGGTATTATGAGCAATTTCTCTTACCCCAATTTGTGTCACATCTACTGGAGCATCATGAGCATGTATTATGACATCACAGTATATGATGACATCATTATTAGTATGCACTATGACGTTACAATGTATTATGACGTCATAATGTATCCGCATTATGACATCACAATATATTATGAGAGCGCAATTTGCAGGTTTTATGACCAATTTCGCTTACCCCAATTTGTGTCAAATCTACTGGAGCATCATGAGCATGTATTATGACTTCACAGTATGTGATGACATCAAAATTAGTATGCACTATGACGTCACAATGTATTATGACGTCATAATGTATCCGCATTATGACATCACAATATATTATGAGAGCGCAACATGCAGGTATTATGAGCAATCTCTCTTACCCCAATATGTTTCACATCTTCTGGAGCATCATAAGCATGTATTATGATGTCACAGTATATGATGACATCATAATTAGTATGCACTATGCCGTCACAATGTATTATGAAGTCATAATGTATCCACATTATGACATCACAATATATTATGAGAGCGGAATTTGCAGGTTTTATGACCAATTTCGCTTACCCCAATTTGTGTCACATCTACTGGAGCGTAATGAGCATGTATTATGACGTCACAGTATATGATGACATCATAATTAGTATGCAATATGATGTCACAATGTATTATGACGTCATAATGTATCCACATTATGACATCACAATATATTATGAGAGCGCAACATGCAGGTATTATGAGCAATTTCTCTTACCCCAATTTGTGTCACATCTACTGTAGCATCATGAGCATGTATTATGACGTCACAGTATATGATTACATCGTAATTAGTATGCAGTATGATGTCACAATGTATTATGACGTCATAATGTATCCGCATTATGACATCACTATATATTATGAGGGCGCAAGTTGCAGGTATTATGAGCAATTTCTCTTACCCCAATTTGTTTCACATCTACTGGAGCATGATGAGCATGTGTTATGATGTCACAGTATACGATGACATCATAATTAGTATGCACTATGACGTCACAATGTATTATGACGTCATAATGTATCCGCATTATGACATCACTATATATTATGAGGGCGCAAGTTGCAGGTATTATGAGCAATTTCTCTTACCCCAATTTGTTTCACATCTACTGGAGCATGATGAGCATGTGTTATGATGTCACAGTATACGATGACATCATAATTAGTATGCACTATGACGTCACAATGTATTATGACGTCATAATGTATCCGCATTATGACATCACAATATATTAGGAGAGCGCAACATGCAGGTATTATGATCAATTTCTCTTACCCCAATTTGTGTCACATCTACTGGAGCATCATGAGCATGTATTATGACGTCACAGTATATGATGACATCATAATTAGTATGCACTATGACGTCACAATGTATTATGACGTCATAATGTATCCACATTATGACATCACAATATATTATGAGGGCGCAATTTGCAGGTATTATGAGCAATTTCTCTTACACCAATTTGTGTCACATCTACTGGAGCATCATGAGCATGTGTTATGATGTCACAGTATATGATGACATCATAATTAGTATGCACTATGACATCACAATGTATTATGACGTCATAATGTATCCGCATTATGACATCACAGCATATTATGAGAGCGCAACATGCAGGTATTATTAGCAATTTCTCATACCCCAATGTGTGTCACATCTACTGGAGCATCATGAGCATGTGTTAGGATGTCACAGTATATGATGACATCATAATTAGTATGCAGTATGACGTCACAATGTATTATGACGTCATAATGTATCCGCATTATGACATCACAATATATTATGAGAGCGCAACATGCAGGTATTATGAGCAATTTCTCTTACCCCAATTTGTTTCACATCTTCTGGAGCATCATAAGCATGTATTATGATGTCACAGTATATGATGACATCATAATTAGTATGCACTATGCAGTCACAATGTATTATAACGTCATAATGTATCCACATTATGACAACACAATATATTATGAGAGCGCAATTTGCAGGTTTTATGACCAATTTCGCTTACCCCAATTTGTGTCAAATCTACTGGAGCATCATGAGCATGTATTATGACGTCACAGTATATGATGACATCATAAATAGTATGTAGTATGATGTCACAATGTATTATGACGTCATAATGTATCCGCATTATGACATCACAATATATTATGAGAGCGCAACATGCAGGTTTTATGATCAATTTCTCTTACCCCAATTTGTGTCACATCTACTGGAGCATCATGAGCATGTATTATGACGTCACTGTATATGATGATATCATAATTAGTATGCAGTATGACGTCAAAATGTATTATGACGTCACAATGTATCCGCATTATGACATCACAATATATTATGAGAGCGCAACATGCAGGTATTATGAGCAATTTCGCTTACCCCAATTCGTGTCACATCTACTGTAGCATCATGAGCATGTATTATGACGTCACATTATATGATGAAATCATAAATAGTATGCAGTATGACGTCACAATGTATTATGACGTCATAATGTATCCGCATTATGACATCACAATATATTATGAGAGCGCCATTTGCAGGTATTATGAGCAATTTCTCTTACCCCAATTTGTGTCACATCTACTGGAGCATCATGAGCATGTATTATGACGTCACAGTATATGATGACATCATAATTAGTATGCACAATGACGTCACAATGTGTTATGACGTCATAATGTATCCGCATTATGACATCACAATATTTTATGAGAGCTCAATTTGCAGGTTTTATGACCAATTTCTCTTACCCCAATTTGTTTCACATTTACTGGAGCATGATGAGCATGTATTATGACGTCACAGTATATGATGATATCATAATTAGTATGCAGTATGACGTCAAAATGTATTATGACGTCACAATGTATCCGCATTATGACATCACAATATATTATGAGAGCGCAACATTCAGGTATTATGAGCAATTTCTCTTACCCCAATTTGTGTCACATCTACTTGAGCATCATTAGGATGTATTATGATGGCACAGTATATGATGACATCATAATTAGTATGCACTATGACGTCACAATGTATTATGACGTCATAATGTATCCGCATTATGACATCACAATATATTATGAGAGAGCAATTTGCAGGTTTTATGACCAATTTCGCTTACCCCAATTTGTGTCACATCTACTGGAGCGTCATGAGCATGTATTATGACATCACAGTATATGATGACATCATAATTAGTATGCAGTATGACGTCACAATGTATTATGATGTCATAATGTATCCGCATTATGACATCACAATATATAATGAGAGCGCAACATGCAGGTATTATGAGCAATTTCTCTTACCCCAATTTGTGTCACATCTACTGGAGCATCATGAGCATGTATTATGACGTCACAGTATATGATGACATCATAATTAGTATGCACTATGACGTCACAATATATTATGACGTCATAATATATCCGCATTATGACATCACAATATATTATGAGAGCGCAATTTGCAGGTTTTATGACCAATTTCGCTTACCCCAATTTGTGTCACATCTACTGGAGCATCATGAGCATGTATTATGATGTCACAGTATATGAGGACGTCATAATTATTATGCACTATGACGTCACAATGTATTATGACGTCATGATGTATCCGCATTATGACATCACAATATATTATGAGAGAGCAATTTGCAGGTTTTATGACCAATTTCGCTTACCCCAATTTGTGTCACATCTACTGGAGCGTCATGAGCATGTATTATGACATCACAGTATATGATGACATCATAATTAGAATGCAGAATGATGTAACAATGTATTATGACGTCATAATGTATCCGCATTATGACATCACAATATATTATGAGAGCGCAACATGCAGGTTTTATGAGCAATTTCTCTTACCCCAATTTGTTTCACATCTTCTGGAGCATCATGAGTATGTATTATGACATCACAGTATATGATGACATCATAATTAGTATGCACTATGACGTCAAAATGTATTATGACGTCATAATGTATCCGCATTATGACATCACAATATATTATGAGAGCGCAACATGCAGGTATTATGAGCAATTTCTCTTACCCCAATTTGTTTCACATCTTCTGGAGCATCATAAGCATGTATTATTATGTCACAGTATATGATGACATCATAATTAGTATGCACTATGACGTCACAATGTATTATGACGTCATAATGTATCCGCATTATGACATCACAATATATTATGAGAGCGCAACTTGCAGGTTTTATGACTATTTTCGATTACCAAAATTTGTGTCACATCTACTGGAGCATCAAGAGCATGTATTATGACGTCACAGTATATGATGACATCATAATTAGTATGCACTATGACGTCACAATGTATTATGACGTCATAATGTATCCGCATTATGACATCACAATATATTATGAGAGGGCAACATGCAGGTATTATGAGCAATTTCTCTTACCCCAATTTGTTTCACATCTTCTGGAGCATCATAAGCATGTATTATGATGTCACAGTATATGATGATATCATAATTAGTATGCAGTATGCCGTCAGAATGTATTATGACGTCATAATGTATCCACATTATGACATCACAGTATATTATGTTAGCGCAATTTGCAGGTTTTATGACCAATTTCGCTTACCCCAATTTGTGTCACATCTACTGGAGCGTTATGAGCATGTATTATGACGTCACAGTATATGATGACATCATAATTAGTATGCAGGATGATGTCACAATGTATTATGACGTCATAATGTATCCGCATTATGACATCACAATATATTATGAGAGCGCAACATGCAGGTATTATGAGCAATTTTTCTTATCCCAATTTGTGTCACATCTACTGGAGCATCATGATCATGTATTATGACGTCACAGTATATTATGACATCATAATTAGTATGCACTATGACGTCACAATGTATTATGACGTCATAATGTATCCGCATTATGACATCACAATATATTATGAGAGCGCAACATGCAGGTATTATGAGCAATTTCTCTTACCCCAATTTGTGTCACATCTACTGGAGCATCATGAGCATGTATTATGACATCACAGTATATGATGACATCATAAATAGTATGCACTATGACGTTACAATGTATTATGACGTCATAATGTATCCGCATTATGACATCACAATATATTATGAGAGCGCAATTTGCAGGTTTTATGACCAATTTCGCTTACCCCAATTTGTGTCAAATCTACTGGAGCATCATGAGCATGTATTATGACGACACAGTACGTGATGACATCATAATTAGTATGCACTATGACGTCACAATGTATTATGACGTCATAATGTATCCGCATTATGACATCACAATATATTATGAGAGCGCAACATGCAGGTATTATGAGCAATTTCTCTTACCCCAATTTGTTTCACATCTTCTGGAGCATCATGAGCATGTATTATGACATCACAGTATATGATGACATCATAATTAGTATGCACTATGCCGTCACAATGTATTATGACGTCATAATGTATCCAAATTATGACATCACAATATATTATGAGAGAGCAATTTGCAGGTTTTATGACCAATTTCGCTTACCCCAATTTGTGTCACATCTACTGGAGCGTTATGAGCATGTATTATGACGTCACAGTATATGATGACATCATAATTAGTATGCAGTATGATGTCACAATGTATTATGACGTCATAATGTATCCGCATTATGACATCACAATATATTATGAGAGCGCAACATGCAGGTATTATGAGCAATTTCTCTTACCCCAATTTGTGTCACATCTACTGGAGCATCATGAGCATGTATTATGACATCACAATATATGATGACATCATAATTAGTATGCACTATGACGTTACAATGTATTATGACGTCATACTGTATCCGCATTATGACATCACAGTATATTATGAGAGCGCAATTTGCAGGTTTTATGACCAATTTCGCTTACCCCAATTTGTGTCAAATCTACTGGAGCATCATGAGCATGTATTATGACGTCACAGTATATGATGACATCATAATTAGTATGCACTATGACGTCACAATGTATTATGACGTCATAATGTATCCGCATTATGACATCACAATATATTATGAGAGCGCAATTTGCATGTTTTATGACCAATTTCGCTTCCCCCAATTAGTGTCACATCTACTGGAGCTTCATGAGCATGTATTATGACGTCACAGTATATGATGACATCATAATTAGTATGCACTATGACGTCACAAAGTAGTATGACGTCATAATGTATCCGCATTATGACATCACAATATATTATGAGAGCGCAACATGCAGGTGTTATGAGCAATTTCTCTTACCCCAATTTGTGTCACATCTACTGGAGCATCATGAGCATGTATTATGACGTCACAGTATATGATGACATCATAATTAGTATGCACTATTACGTCACAATATATTATGACGTCATAATGTATCCGCATTATGACATCACAATATATTACGAGAGCGCAACATGCAGGTATTATGAGCAATTTCTCTTACCCCAATTTGTTTCACATCTTCTGGAGCATCATAAGCATGTATTATGATGTCACAGTATATGATGACATCATAATTAGTATGCACTACGCCGTCACAATGTATTATGACGTGATAATGTATCCACATTATGACAACACAATATATTATGAGAGCGCAATTTGCAGGTTTTATGACCAATTTCGCTTACCCCAATTTGTGTCACATCTACTGTAGCGTAATGAGCATGTATTATGACGACACAATATATGATGACATCATAATTAGTATGCAGTATGATGTCACAATGTATTATGACGTCATAATGTATCCGCATTATGACATCACAATATATTATGAGAGCGCAACATGCAGGTATTATGAGCAATTTCTCTTACCCCAATTTGTGTCACATCTACTGGAGCATCATGAGCATGTATTATGACGTCACAGTATATGATGACATCATAATTAGTATGCACTATGACGTCACAATGTATTATGACGTCATAATGTATCCGCATTATGACATCACAATATATTATGAGAGCGCAACATGCAGGTATTATGAGCAATTTCTCTTACCCCAATTTGTTTCACATCTTCTGGAGCATCATAAGCATGTATTATGATGTCACAGTATATGATGACATCATAATTAGTATGCACTATGCCGTCACAATGTATTATGACGTCATAATGTATCCACATTATGACATCACAATATATTATGAGAGCGCAATTTGCAGGTTTTATGACCAATTTCGCTTACCCCAATTTGTGTCAAATCTACTGGAGCATCATGAGCATGTAATATGACGTCACAGTATATGATGACATCATAAATAGTATGTAGTATGATGTCACAATGTATTATGACGTCATAATGTATCCGCATTATGACATCACAATATATTATGAGAACGCAACATGCAGGTTTTATGATCAATTTCTCTTACGCCAATTTGTGTCACATCTACTGGAGCATCATGAGCATGTATTATGACCTCACAGTATATGATGATATCATAATTAGTATGCAGTATGACGTCAAAATGTATTATGACGTCACAATGTATCCGCATTATGACATCACAATATATTATGAGAGCGCAATTTGCAGGTTTTATGACCAATTTCGCTTACCCCAATTCGTGTCACATCTACTGTAGCATCATGAGCATGTATTATGACGTCACATTATATGATGAAATCATAATTAGTATGCAGTATGACGTCACAATGTATTATGACGTCATAATGTATCCGCATTATGACATCACAATATATTATGAGAGCGCAATTTGCAGGTATTATGAGCAATTTCTCTTACCCCAATTTGTGTCACATCTACTGGAGCATCATGAGCATGTATTATGACGTCACAGTATATGATGACATCATAATTAGTATGCACTATGGCGTCACAATGTGTTATGACGTCATAATGTATCCGCAATATGACATCACAATATATTATGAGAGCTCAATTTGCAGGTTTTATGACCAATTTCTCTTACCCCAATTTGTTTCACATTTACTGGAGCATCATGAGCATGCATTATGACGTCACAGTATATGATGATATCATAATTAGTATGCAGTATGACGTCAAAATGTATTATGACGTCACAATATATCCGCATTATGACATCACAATATATTATGAGAGCGCAACATTCAGGTATTATGAGCAATTTCTCTTACCCCAATTTGTGTCACATCTACTTGAGCATCATTAGGATGTATTATGACGGCACAGTATATGATGACATCATAATTAGTATGCACTATGATGTCACAATGTATTATGACGTCATAATTTATCCGCATTATGACATCACAATATATTATGAGAGCGCAACATGCAGGTATTATGAGCAATTTCTCTTACCCCAATTTGTTTCACATCTACTGGAGCATCATAAGCATGAATTATGACGTCACAGTATATGATGACATCATAATTAGTATGCACTATGCCGTCACAATGTATTATGACGTCATAATGTATCCGCATTATGACATCACAATATATTATGAGAGCGCAATTTGCAGGTTTTATGAACAATTTCGCTTACCCCAATTTGTGTCACATCTACTGGAGCGTAATGAGCATGTATTATGACGTCACAGTATATAATGACATCATAATTAGTATGCAGTATGATGTCACAATGTATTACGACGTCATAATGTATCCGCATTATGACATCACAATATATTATGAGAGCGCAACATGCAGGTATTATGAGCAATTTCTCTTACCCCAATTTGTGTCACATCTACTGGAGCATCATGAGCATGTATTATGACGTCACAGTATATGATGACATCATAATTAGTATGCAGTATGACGTCACAATGTATTATGACGTCATAATGTATCCGCATTATGACATCACAATATATTATGAGAGCGCAACATGCAGGTATTATGAGCGATTTCTCTTACCACAATTTGTGTCACATCTACTGGAGCATCATGAGCATGTATTATGACGTCACAGTATGTGAGGTTATCATAATCAGTATGCACTATGCCGTCACAATGTATGATGACGTCATAATGTATCCGCATTATGACATCACAATATATTATGAGAGCGCAATTTGCAGGTTTTATGACCAATTTCGCTTACAACAATTTGTGTCACATCTAATGTAGCATCATGAGCATGTATTATGACGTCACAGTATATGATGACATCGTAATTAGTATGCAGTATGATGTCACAATGTATTATGACGTCATAATGTATCCACATTATGACATCACAATATATTATGAGGGCGCAATTTGCAGGTATTATGAGCAATTTCTCTTACCCCAATTTGTGTCACATCTACTGGAGCATCATGAGCATGTATTATTATGTCACAGTATATGATGACATCATAATCAGTATGCACTATGACGTCACAATGTATTATGACATCATAATGTATCCGCATTATGACATCACAATATATTATGAGAGCGCAACTTGCAGGTTTTATGACTATTTTCGATTACCACAATTTGTGTCACATCTACTGGAGCATCATGAGCATGTATTATGACGTCACAGTATATGATGACATCATAATTAGTATGCACTATGACGTCACAATGTATTATGACGTCATAATGTATCCACATTATGACATCACAGTATATTATGAGAGCGCAACATGCAGGTATTATGAGCAATTTCTCTTACCCCAATTTGTGCCACATCTGCTGGAGCATCATGAGCATGTATTTTGACGTCACAGTATATGATGACATCATAATTAGTAAGCACTATGACGTCACAATGTATTATGACCTCAAAATGTATGCGCATTATGACAGCACAATATATTATGAGAGCGCAGTTTGCAGGTATTATGAGCAATTTCTCTTACCCCAATTTGTGTCACATCTACTGGAGCATCATGAGCATGTATTATGACGTCACAGTATATGATGACATCATAATTAGTATGCAGTATGACGTCACAATGTATTATGACGTAATAATGTATCCGCATTATGAGATCACAATGTATTATTAGAGCGCAATTTGCAGGTATTATGAGCAATTTCTTTTACCCAATTTGTGTCACATCTACTGGAGCATCATGAGCATGTACTATGACATCACAGTATATGATGACATCATAATAAGTATGCACTATGACGTTACAATGTATTATGACGTCATAATGTATCCGCATTATGACATCACAATATATTATGACAGCGCAATTTGCAGGTTTTATGAGCAATTTCTCTTACCCCAATTTGTGTCACATCTTCTGGAGCATCATGAGCATGTATTATGACGACACAGTATATGATGACATCATAATTAGTATGCACTATGATGTCACAATGTATTATGACGTCATAATGTATCCGCATTATAACATCACAATACATTATGAGAGCGCAACATGCAGAAATTATGAGCTATTTCTCTTACCCCAATTTGTGTCACATCTACTGGAGCATCATTAGCATGTATTATGACGTCACAGTATATGATGACATCGTAATTAGTATGCAGTATGACGTCACAATATTATTATGACGTCATAATGTATCCGGATTATGACATCACAATGTATTAAGAGAGCGCAACATGCAGGTACTATGACCAATTTCTCTCACCCCAATTCGTGTCACATCTACTGGAGCAACATGAGCATGTATTATGACGTCACAGTATATGATGACATCATAATTAGTATGCACTATGAGGTCACAATGTATTATGACTTCATAATGTATCCGCATTATGACATCACAATATATTATGAGAGCGCAATTTGCAGGATTTATGACCAATTTCGCTTACCCCAATTTGTGTCACATCTACTGGAGCGTAATGAGCATGTATTATGACGTCACAGTGTATGATGACATCATAATTAGTATGCAGTATGATGTCACAATGTATTATGACGTCATAATGTATCCGCATTATGACATCACAATATATTATGAGAGCGCAACATGCAGGTATTATGAGCAATTTCTCTTACCCCAATTTGTGTCACATCTACTGGAGCATCATGAGCATGTATTATGACGTCACAGTATATGATGACATCATAATTAGTATGCACTATGACGTCACAATGTATTATGACGTCATAATGTATCCGCATTATGACATCACAATATATTATGAGAGCGCAACATGCAGGTATTATGAGCAATTTCTCTTACCCCAATTTGTGTCACATCTACTGGAGCATCATGAGCATGTATTATGACATCTCAATATATGATGACATCATAATTAGTATGCACTATGACGTTACAATGTATTATGACGTCATACTGTATCCGCATTATGACATCACAATATATTATGAGAGCGCAATTTGCAGGTTTTATGACCAATTTCGCTTACCCCAATTTGTGTCAAATCTACTGGAGCATCATGAGCATGTATTATGACGTCACAGTATATGATGACATCATAATTAGTATGCACTATGACGTCACAATGTATTATGACGTCATAATGTATCCGCATTATGACATCACAATATATTATGAGAGCGCAATTTGCATGTTTTATGACCAATTTCGCTTCCCCCAATTAGTGTCACATCTACTGGAGCTTCATGAGCATGTATTATGACGTCACAGTATATGATGACATCATAATTAGTATGCACTATGACGTCACAAAGTAGTATGACGTCATAATGTATCCGCATTATGACATCACAATATATTATGAGAGCGCAATTTGCACGTTTTATGACCAATTTCGCTTACCCCAATTTGTGTCACATCTACTCGAGCGTCATGAGCATCTATTATGATGTCACGGTATATGATGACATCATAATTAGTATGCAGTATGACGTCACAATATATTATGACGTCATAATGTATCCGCATTATGACATCACAATATATTATGAGAGCGCAACATGAAGGTATTATGAGCAATTTCTCTTCCCCCAATTTGTGTCACATCTACTGGAGCATCATGAGCATGTATTTTGACGTCACAGTATATGATGACATCAAAATTAGTATGCACTATGACGTCACAATGTATTATGACGTCATAATGTGTCCGCATTATGACATCACAATATATTATGAGTGCGCAATTTGCAGGTTTTATGACCAATTTCGCTTACCCCAATTTGCGTCACATCTACTGGAGCATCATGAGCATGTATTATGACGTCACAGTATATGATGACATCATAATTAGTATGCACTATGACGTCACAATGTATTATGACATCATAATGTATCCGCATTATGACATCACAATATATTATGAGAGAGCAATTTGCAGGTTTTATGACCAATTTCGCTTACCCCAATTTGTGTCAAATCTACTGGAGCATCATGAGCATGTATTATGACGTCACAGTATATGATGACATCATAATTAGTATGCACTATGACGTCACAATGTATTATGACGTCATAATGTATCCGCATTATGACATCACAATATATTATGCGAGCGCAACATGCAGGTATTATGAGCAATTTCTCTTACCCCAATTTGTTTCACATCTTCTGGAGCATCATAAGCATGTATTATGATGTCACAGTATATGATGACATCATAATTAGTATGCACTATGACGTCACAATGTATTATGACGTCATAATGTATCCACATTATGACATCACAATATATTAGGAGAGCGCAATTTGCAGGTTTTATGACCAATTTCGCTTACCCCAATTTGTGTCACATCTACTGGAGCATCATGAGCATGTACTATGACATCACAGTATATGATGACATCATAATAAGTATGCACTATGACGTTACAATGTATTATGACGTCATAATGTATCCGCATTATGACATCACAATATATTATGACAGCGCAATTTGCAGGTTTTATGAGCAATTTCTCTTACCCCAATTTGTGTCACATCTTCTGGAGCATCATGAGCATGTATTATGACGACACAGTATATGATGACATCATAATTAGTATGCACTATGATGTCACAATGTATTATGACGTCATAATGTATCCGCATTATAACATCACAATACATTATGAGAGCTCAACATGCAGAAATTATGAGCTATTTCTCTTACCCCAATTTGTGTCACATCTACTGGAGCATCATTAGCATGTATTATGACGTCACAGTATATGATGACATCGTAATTAGTATGCAGTATGACGTCACAATATTATTATGACGTCATAATGTATCCGGATTATGACATCACAATGTATTAAGAGAGCGCAACATGCAGGTACTATGACCAATTTCTCTCACCCCAATTTGTGTCACATCTACTGGAGCAACATGAGCATGTATTATGACGTCACAGTATATGATGACATCATAATTAGTATGCACTATGAGGTCACAATGTATTATGACTTCATAATGTATCCGCATTATGACATCACAATATATTATGAGAGCGCAATTTGCAGGTTTTATGACCAATTTCGCTTACCCCAATTTGTGTCACATCTACTGGAGCGTAATGAGCATGTATTATGACGTCACAGTATATGATGACATCATAATTAGTATGCAGTATGATGTCACAATGTATTATGACGTCATAATGTATCCGCATTATGACATCACAACATATTATGAGAGCGCAACATGCAGGTATTATGAGCAATTTCTCTTACCCCAATTTGTGTCACATCTACTGGAGCATCATGAGCATGTATTATGACGTCACAGTATATGATGACATCATAATTAGTATGCACTATGACGTCACAATGTATTATGACGTCATAATGTATCCGCATTATGACATCACAATATATTATGAGAGCGCAACATGCAGGTATTATGAGCAATTTCTCTTACCCCAATTTGTGTCACATCTACTGGAGCATCATGAGCATGTATTATGACATCTCAATATATGATGACATCATAATTAGTATGCACTATGACGTTACAATGTATTATGACGTCATACTGTATCCGCATTATGACATCACAATATATTATGAGAGCGCAATTTGCAGGTTTTATGACCAATTTCGCTTACCCCAATTTGTGTCAAATCTACTGGAGCATCATGAGCATGTATTATGACGTCACAGTATATGATGACATCATAATTAGTATGCACTATGACGTCACAATGTATTATGACGTCATAATGTATCCGCATTATGACATCACAATATATTATGAGAGCGCAATTTGCATGTTTTATGACCAATTTCGCTTCCCCCAATTAGTGTCACATCTACTGGAGCTTCATGAGCATGTATTATGACGTCACAGTATATGATGACATCATAATTAGTATGCACTATGACGTCACAAAGTAGTATGACGTCATAATGTATCCGCATTATGACATCACAATATATTATGAGAGCGCAATTTGCACGTTTTATGACCAATTTCGCTTACCCCAATTTGTGTCACATCTACTCGAGCGTCATGAGCATCTATTATGATGTCACGGTATATGATGACATCATAATTAGTATGCAGTATGACGTCACAATATATTATGACGTCATAATGTATCCGCATTATGACATCACAATATATTATGAGAGCGCAACATGAAGGTATTATGAGCAATTTCTCTTCCCCCAATTTGTGTCACATCTACTGGAGCATCATGAGCATGTATTTTGACGTCACAGTATATGATGACATCATAATTAGTATGCACTATGATGTCACAATGTATTATGACGTCATAATGTGTCCGCATTATGACATCACAATATATTATGAGAGCGCAATTTGCAGGTTTTATGACCAATTTCGCTTACCCCAATTTGCGTCACATCTACTGGAGCATCATGAGCATGTATTATGACGTCACAGTATATGATGACATCATAATTAGTATGCACTATGACGTCACAATGTATTATGACATCATAATGTATCCGCATTATGACATCACAATATATTATGAGAGAGCAATTTGCAGGTTTTATGACCAATTTCGCTTACCCCAATTTGTGTCAAATCTACTGGAGCATCATGAGCATGTATTATGACGTCACAGTATATGATGACATCATAATTAGTATGCACTATGACGTCACAATGTATTATGACGTCATAATGTATCCGCATTATGACATCACAATATATTATGCGAGCGCAACATGCAGGTATTATGAGCAATTTCTCTTACCCCAATTTGTTTCACATCTTCTGGAGCATCATAAGCATGTATTATGATGTCACAGTATATGATGACATCATAATTAGTATGCACTATGACGTCACAATGTATTATGACGTCATAATGTATCCACATTATGACATCACAATATATTATGAGAGCGCAATTTGCAGGTTTTATGACCAATTTCGCTTACCCCAATTTGTGTCACATCTACTGGAGCATCATGAGCATGTACTATGACATCACAGTATATGATGACATCATAATAAGTATGCACTATGACGTTACAATGTATTATGACGTCATAATGTATCCGCATTATGACATCACAATATATTATGACAGCGCAATTTGCAGGTTTTATGAGCAATTTCTCTTACCCCAATTTGTGTCACATCTTCTGGAGCATCATGAGCATGTATTATGACGACACAGTATATGATGACATCATAATTAGTATGCACTATGATGTCACAATGTATTATGACGTCATAATGTATCCGCATTATAACATCACAATACATTATGAGAGCGCAACATGCAGAAATTATGAGCTATTTCTCTTACCCCAATTTGTGTCACATCTACTGGAGCATCATTAGCATGTATTATGACGTCACAGTATATGATGACATCGTAATTAGTATGCAGTATGACGTCACAATATTATTATGACGTCATAATGTATCCGGATTATGACATCACAATGTATTAAGAGAGCGCAACATGCAGGTACTATGACCAATTTCTCTCACCCCAATTTGTGTCACATCTACTGGAGCAACATGAGCATGTATTATGACGTCACAGTATATGATGACATCATAATTAGTATGCACTATGAGGTCACAATGTATTATGACTTCATAATGTATCTGCATTATGACATCACAATATATTATGAGAGCGCAATTTGCAGGTTTTATGACCAATTTCGCTTACCCCAATTTGTGTCACATCTACTGGAGCGTAATGAGCATGTATTATGACGTCACAGTATATGATGACATCATAATTAGTATGCAGTATGATGTCACAATGTATTATGACGTCATAATGTATCCGCATTATGACATCACAATATATTATGAGAGCGCAACATGCAGGTATTATGAGCAATTTCTCTTACCCCAATTTGTGTCACATCTACTGGAGCATCATGAGCATGTATTATGACGTCACAGTATATGATGACATCATAATTAGTATGCACTATGACGTCACAATGTATTATGACGTCATAATGTATCCGCATTATGACATCACAATATATTATGAGAGCGCAACATGCAGGTATTATGAGCAATTTCTCTTACCCCAATTTGTGTCACATCTACTGGAGCATCATGAGCATGTATTATGACATCTCAATATATGATGACATCATAATTAGTATGCACTATGACGTTACAATGTATTATGACGTCATACTGTATCCGCATTATGACATCACAATATATTATGAGAGCGCAATTTGCAGGTTTTATGACCAATTTCGCTTACCCCAATTTGTGTCAAATCTACTGGAGCATCATGAGCATGTATTATGACGTCACAGTATATGATGACATCATAATTAGTATGCACTATGACGTCACAATGTATTATGACGTCATAATGTATCCGCATTATGACATCACAATATATTATGAGAGCGCAATTTGCATGTTTTATGACCAATTTCGCTTCCCCCAATTAGTGTCACATCTACTGGAGCTTCATGAGCATGTATTATGACGTCACAGTATATGATGACATCATAATTAGTATGCACTATGACGTCACAAAGTAGTATGACGTCATAATGTATCCGCATTATGACATCACAATATATTATGAGAGCGCAATTTGCACGTTTTATGACCAATTTCGCTTACCCCAATTTGTGTCACATCTACTCGAGCGTCATGAGCATCTATTATGATGTCACGGTATATGATGACATCATAATTAGTATGCAGTATGACGTCACAATATATTATGACGTCATAATGTATCCGCATTATGACATCACAATATATTATGAGAGCGCAACATGAAGGTATTATGAGCAATTTCTCTTCCCCCAATTTGTGTCACATCTACTGGAGCATCATGAGCATGTATTTTGACGTCACAGTATATGATGACATCATAATTAGTATGCACTATGACGTCACAATGTATTATGACGTCATAATGTGTCCGCATTATGACATCACAATATATTATGAGAGCGCAATTTGCAGGTTTTATGACCAATTTCGCTTACCCCAATTTGCGTCACATCTACTGGAGCATCATGAGCATGTATTATGACGTCACAGTATATGATGACATCATAATTAGTATGCACTATGACGTCACAATGTATTATGACATCATAATGTATCCGCATTATGACATCACAATATATTATGAGAGAGCAATTTGCAGGTTTTATGACCAATTTCGCTTACCCCAATTTGTGTCAAATCTACTGGAGCATCATGAGCATGTATTATGACGTCACAGTATATGATGACATCATAATTAGTATGCACTATGACGTCACAATGTATTATGACGTCATAATGTATCCGCATTATGACATCACAATATATTATGCGAGCGCAACATGCAGGTATTATGAGCAATTTCTCTTACCCCAATTTGTTTCACATCTTCTGGAGCATCATAAGCATGTATTATGATGTCACAGTATATGATGACATCATAATTAGTATGCACTATGACGTCACAATGTATTATGACGTCATAATGTATCCACATTATGACATCACAATATATTATGAGAGCGCAATTTGCAGGTTTTATGACCAATTTCGCTTACCCCAATTTGTGTCAAATCTACTGGAGCATCATGAGCATGTAATATGACGTCACAGTATATGATGACATCATAAATAGTATGTAGTATGATGTCACAATGTATTATGACGTCATAATGTATCCGCATTAAGACATCACAATATATTATGAGAGCGCAACATGCAGGTTTTATGATCAATTTCTCTTACCCCAATTTGTGTCACATCTACTGGAGCATCATGAGCATGTATTATGACCTCACAGTATATGATGATATCATAATTAGTATGCAGTATGACGTCAAAATGTATTATGACGTCACAATGTATCCGCATTATGACATCACAATATATTATGAGAGCGCAATTTGCAGGTTTTATGACCAATTTCGCTTACCCCAATTCGTGTCACATCTACTGTAGCATCAGGAGCATGTATTATGACGTCACATTATATGATGAAATCATAATTAGTATGCAGTATGACGTCACAATGTATTATGACGTCATAATGTATCCGCATTATGACATCACAGTATATTATGAGAGCGCAATTTGCAGGTATTATGAGCAATTTCTCTTACCCCAATTTGTGTCACATCTACTGGAGCATCATGAGCATGTATTATGACGTCACAGTATATGATGACATCATAATTAGTATGCACAATGACGTCACAATGTGTTATGACGTCATAATGTATCCGCAATATGACATCACAATATATTATGAGAGCTCAATTTGCAGGTTTTATGACCAATTTCTCTTACCCCAATTTGTTTCACATTTACTGGAGCATCATGAGCATGCATTATGACGTCACAGTATATGATGATATCATAATTAGTATGCAGTATGACGTCAAAATGTATTATGACGTCACAATGTATCCGCATTATGACATCACAATATATTATGAGAGCGCAACATTCAGGTATTATGAGCAATTTCTCTTACCCCAATTTGTGTCACATCTACTTGAGCATCATTAGGATGTATTATGACGGCACAGTATATGATGACATCATAATTAGTATGCACTATGATGTCACAATGTATTATGACGTCATAATTTATCCGCATTATGACATCACAATATATTATGAGAGCGCAACATGCAGGTATTATGAGCAATTTCTCTTACCCCAATTTGTTTCACATCTACTGGAGCATCATAAGCATGAATTATGACGTCACAGTATATGATGACATCATAATTAGTATGCACTATGCCGTCACAATGTATTATGACGTCATAATGTATCCGCATTATGACATCACAATATATTATGAGAGCGCAATTTGCAGGTTTTATGAACAATTTCGCTTACCCCAATTTGTGTCACATCTACTGGAGCGTAATGAGCATGTATTATGATGTCACAGTATATAATGACATCATAATTAGTATGCAGTATGATGTCACAATGTATTACGACGTCATAATGTATCCGCATTATGACATCACAATATATTATGAGAGCGCAACATGCAGGTATTATGAGCAATTTCTCTTACCCCAATTTGTGTCACATCTACTGGAGCATCATGAGCATGTATTATGACGTCACAGTATATGATGACATCATAATTAGTATGCAGTATGACGTCACAATGTATTATGACGTCATAATGTATCCGCATTATGACATCACAATATATTATGAGAGCGCAACATGCAGGTATTATGAGCGATTTCTCTTACCACAATTTGTGTCACATCTACTGGAGCATCATGAGCATGTATTATGACGTCACAGTATGTGAGGTTATCATAATCAGTATGCACTATGCCGTCACAATGTATGATGACGTCATAATGTATCCGCATTATGACATCACAATATATTATGAGAGCGCAATTTGCAGGTTTTATGACCAATTTCGCTTACAACAATTTGTGTCACATCTAATGTAGCATCATGAGCATGTATTATGACGTCACAGTATATGATGACATCGTAATTAGTATGCAGTATGATGTCACAATGTATTATGACGTCATAATGTATCCACATTATGACATCACAATATATTATGAGGGCGCAATTTGCAGGTATTATGAGCAATTTCTCTTACCCCAATTTGTGTCACATCTACTGGAGCATCATGAGCATGTATTATTATGTCACAGTATATGATGACATCATAATCAGTATGCACTATGACGTCACAATGTATTATGACATCATAATGTATCCGCATTATGACATCACAATATATTATGAGAGCGCAACTTGCAGGTTTTATGACTATTTTCGATTACCACAATTTGTGTCACATCTACTGGAGCATCATGAGCATGTATTATGACGTCACAGTATATGATGACATCATAATTAGTATGCACTATGACGTCACAATGTATTATGACGTCATAATGTATCCGCATTATGACATCACAGTATATTATGAGAGCGCAACATGCAGGTATTATGAGCAATTTCTCTTACCCCAAATTGTGCCACATCTGCTGGAGCATCATGAGCATGTATTTTGACGTCACAGTATATGATGACATCATAATTAGTAAGCACTATGACGTCACAATGTATTATGACCTCAAAATGTATGCGCATTATGACAGCACAATATATTATGAGAGCGCAGTTTGCAGGTATTATGAGCAATTTCTCTTACCCCAATTTGTGTCACATCTACTGGAGCATCATGAGCATGTATTATGACGTCACAGTATATGATGACATCATAATTAGTATGCAGTATGACGTCACAATGTATTATGACGTAATAATGTATCCGCATTATGAGATCACAATGTATTATTAGAGCGCAATTTGCAGGTATTATGAGCAATATCTTTTACCCCAATTTGTGTCACATCTACTGGAGCATCATGAGCATGTACTATGACATCACAGTATATGATGACATCATAATAAGTATGCACTATGACGTTACAATGTATTATGACGTCATTATGTATCCGCATTATGACATCACAATATATTATGACAGCGCAATTTGCAGGTTTTATGAGCAATTTCTCTTACCCCAATTTGTGTCACATCTTCTGGAGCATCATGAGCATGTATTATGACGACACAGTATATGATGACATCATAATTAGTATGCACTATGATGTCACAATGTATTATGACGTCATAATGTATCCGCATTATAACATCACAATACATTATGAGAGCGCAACATGCAGAAATTATGAGCTATTTCTCTTACCCCAATTTGTGTCACATCTACTGGAGCATCATTAGCATGTATTATGACGTCACAGTATATGATGACATCATAATTAGTATGCAGTATGACGTCACAATATTATTATGACGTCATAATGTATCCGGATTATGACATCACAATGTATTAAGAGAGCGCAACATGCAGGTACTATGACCAATTTCTCTTACCCCAATTTGTGTCACATCTACTGGAGCAACATGAGCATGTATTATGACGTCACAGTATATGATGACATCATAATTAGTATGCACTATGAGGTCACAATGTATTATGACTTCATAATGTATCCGCATTATGACATCACAATATATTATGAGAGCGCAATTTGCAGGTTTTATGACCAATTTCGCTTACCCCAATTTGTGTCACATCTACTGGAGTGTAATGAGCATGTATTATGACGTCACAGTATATGATGACATCATAATTAGTATGCAGTATGATGTCACAATGTATTATGACGTCATAATGTATCCGCATTATGACATCACAATATATTATGAGAGCGCAACATGCAGGTATTATGAGCAATTTCTCTTACCCCAATTTGTGTCACATCTACTGGAGCATCATGAGCATGTATTATGACGTCACAGTATATGATGACATCATAATTAGTATGCACTATGACGTCACAATGTGTTATGACGTCATAATGTATCCGCATTATGACATCACAATATATTATGAGAGCGCAACATGCAGGTATTATGAGCAATTTCTCTTACCCCAATTTGTGTCACATCTACTGGAGCATCATGAGCATGTATTATGACATCTCAATATATGATGACATCATAATTAGTATGCACTATGACGTTACAATGTATTATGACGTCATACTGTATCCGCATTATGACATCACAATATATTATGAGAGCGCAATTTGCAGGTTTTATGACCAATTTCGCTTACCCCAATTTGTGTCAAATCTACTGGAGCATCATGAGCATGTATTATGACGTCACAGTATATGATGACATCATAATTAGTATGCACTATGACGTCACAATGTATTATGACGTCATAATGTATCCGCATTATGACATCACAATATATTATGAGAGCGCAATTTGCATGTTTTATGACCAATTTCGCTTCCCCCAATTAGTGTCACATCTACTGGAGCTTCATGAGCATGTATTATGACGTCACAGTATATGATGACATCATAATTAGTATGCACTATGACGTCACAAAGTAGTATGACGTCATAATGTATCCGCATTATGACATCACAATATATTATGAGAGCGCAATTTGCACGTTTTATGACCAATTTCGCTTACCCCAATTTGTGTCACATCTACTCGAGCGTCATGAGCATCTATTATGATGTCACGGTATATGATGACATCATAATTAGTATGCAGTATGACGTCACAATATATTATGACGTCATAATGTATCCGCATTATGACATCACAATATATTATGAGAGCGCAACATGAAGGTATTATGAGCAATTTCTCTTCCCCCAATTTGTGTCACATCTACTGGAGCATCATGAGCATGTATTTTGACGTCACAGTATATGATGACATCATAATTAGTATGCACTATGACGTCACAATGTATTATGACGTCATAATGTGTCCGCATTATGACATCACAATATATTATGAGAGCGCAATTTGCAGGTTTTATGACCAATTTCGCTTACCCCAATTTGCGTCACATCTACTGGAGCATCATGAGCATGTATTATGACGTCACAGTATATGATGACATCATAATTAGTATGCACTATGACGTCACAATGTATTATGACATCATAATGTATCCGCATTATGACATCACAATATATTATGAGAGAGCAATTTGCAGGTTTTATGACCATTTTCGCTTACCCCAATTTGTGTCAAATCTACTGGAGCATCATGAGCATGTATTATGACGTCACAGTATATGATGACATCATAATTAGTATGCACTATGACGTCACAATGTATTATGACGTCATAATGTATCCGCATTATGACATCACAATATATTATGCGAGCGCAACATGCAGGTATTATGAGCAATTTCTCTTACCCCAATTTGTTTCACATCTTCTGGAGCATCATAAGCATGTATTATGATGTCACAGTATATGATGACATCATAATTAGTATGCACTATGACGTCACAATGTATTATGACGTCATAATGTATCCACATTATGACATCACAATATATTATGAGAGCGAAATTTGCAGGTTTTATGACCAATTTCGCTTACCCCAATTTGTGTCAAATCTACTGGAGCATCATGAGCATGTATTATGACATCACAGTATATGATGACATCATAATTAGTATGCACTATGACGTCACAATGTATTATGACGTCATAATGTATCCGCATTATGACATCACAATATATTATGAGAGCGCAACATGCAGGTATTATGAGCAATTTCTCTTACCCCAATTTGTGTCACATCTACTGGAGCATCATGAGCATGTATTATGACCTCACAGTATATGATGACATCATAATTAGTATGCACTATGACGTCACAATATATTATGACGTCATAATGTATCCGCATTATGACATCACAATATATTACGAGAGCGCAACATGCAGGTATTATGAGCAATTTCTCTTACCCCAATTTGTTTCACATCTTCTGGAGCATCATAAGCATGTATTATGATGTCACAGTATATGATGACATCATAATTAGTATGCACTACGCCCTCACAATGTATTATGACGTCATAATGTATCCACATTATGACAACACAATATATTATGAGAGCGCAATTTGCAGGTTTTATGACCAATTTCGCTTACCCCAATTTGTGTCACATCTACTGGAGCGTAATGAGCATGTATTATGACGACACAATATATGATGACATCATAATTAGTATGCAGTATGATGTCACAATGTAATATGACGTCATAATGTATCCGCATTATGACATCACAATATATTATGAGAGCGCAACATGCAGGTATTATGAGCAATTTCTCTTACCCCAATTTGTGTCACATCTACTGGAGCATCATGAGCATGTATTATGACGTCACAGTATATGATGACATCATAATTAGTATGCACTATGACGTCACAATGTATTATGACGTCATAATGTATCCGCATTATGACATCACAATATATTATGAGAGCGCAACATGCAGGTATTATGAGCAATTTCTCTTACCCCAATTTGTTTCACATCTTCTGGAGCATCATAAGCATGTATTATGATGTCACAGTATATGATGACATCATAATTAGTATGCACTATGCCGTCACAATGTATTATGACGTCATAATGTATCCACATTATGACATCACAATATATTATGAGAGCGCAATTTGCAGGTTTTATGACCAATTTCGCTTACCCCAATTTGTGTCAAATCTACTGGAGCATCATGAGCATGTAATATGACATCACAGTATATGATGACATCATAAATAGTATTTAGTATGATGTCACAATGTATTATGACGTCATAATGTATCCGCATTATGACATCACAATATATTATGAGAGCGCAACATGCAGGTTTTATGATCAATTTCTCTTACCCCAATTTGTGTCACATCTACTGGAGCATCATGAGCATGTATTATGACGTCACAGTATGTGAGGTTATCATAATCAGTATGCAGTATGACGTCACAATGTATGATGACGTCATAATGTATCCGCATTATGACATCACAATATATTATGAGAGCGCAATTTGCAGGTTTTATGACCAATTTCGCTTACAACAATTTGTGTCACATCTAATGTAGCATCATGAGCATGTATTATGACGTCACAGTATATGATGACATCGTAATTAGAATGCAGTATGATGTCACAATGTATTATGACGTCATAATGTATCCACATTATGACATCACAATATATTATGAGGGCGCAATTTGCAGGTATTATGAGCAATTTCTCTTACCCCAATTTGTGTCACATCTACTGGAGCATCATGAGCATGTATTATTATGTCACAGTATATGATGACATCATAATCAGTATGCACTATGACGTCACAATGTATTATGACATCATAATGTATCCGCATTATGACATCACAATATATTATGAGAGCGCAACTTGCAGGTTTTATGACTATTTTCGATTACCACAATTTGTGTCACATCTACTGGAGCATCATGAGCATGTATTATGACGTCACAGTATATGATGACATCATAATTAGTATGCACTATGACGTCACAATGTATTATGACGTCATAATGTATCCGCATTATGACATCACAGTATATTATGAGAGCGCAACATGCAGGTATTATGAGCAATTTCTCTTACCCCAATTTGTGCCACATCTGCTGGAGCATCATGAGCATGTATTTTGACGTCACAGTATATGATGACATCATAATTAGTAAGCACTATGACGTCACAATGTATTATGACCTCAAAATGTATGCGCATTATGACAGCACAATATATTATGAGAGCGCAGTTTGCAGGTATTATGAGCAATTTCTCTTACCCCAATTTGTGTCACATCTACTGGAGCATCATGAGCATGTATTATGACGTCACAGTATATGATGACATCATAATTAGTATGCAGTATGACGTCACAATGTATTATGACGTAATAATGTATCCGCATTATGAGATCACAATGTATTATTAGAGCGCAATTTGCAGGTATTATGAGCAATTTCTTTTACCCAATTTGTGTCACATCTACTGGAGCATCATGAGCATGTACTATGACATCACAGTATATGATGACATCATAATAAGTATGCACTATGACGTTACAATGTATTATGACGTCATAATGTATCCGCATTATGACATCACAATATATTATGACAGCGCAATTTGCAGGTTTTATGAGCAATTTCTCTTACCCCAATTTGTGTCACATCTTCTGGAGCATCATGAGCATGTATTATGACGACACAGTATATGATGACATCATAATTAGTATGCACTATGATGTCACAATGTATTATGACGTCATAATGTATCCGCATTATAACATCACAATACATTATGAGAGCGCAACATGCAGAAATTATGAGCTATTTCTCTTACCCCAATTTGTGTCACATCTACTGGAGCATCATTAGCATGTATTATGACGTCACAGTATATGATGACATCGTAATTAGTATGCAGTATGACGTCACAATATTATTATGACGTCATAATGTATCCGGATTATGACATCACAATGTATTAAGAGAGCGCAACATGCAGGTACTATGACCAATTTCTCTCACCCCAATTTGTGTCACATCTACTGGAGCAACATGAGCATGTATTATGACGTCACAGTATATGATGACATCATAATTAGTATGCACTATGAGGTCACAATGTATTATGACGTCATAATGTATCCGCATTATGACATCACAATATATTATGAGAGCGCAATTTGCAGGTTTTATGACCAATTTCGCTTACCCCAATTTGTGTCACATCTACTGGAGTGTAATGAGCATGTATTATGACGTCACAGTATATGATGACATCATAATTAGTATGCAGTATGATGTCACAATGTATTATGACGTCATAATGTATCCGCATTATGACATCACAATATATTATGAGAGCGCAACATGCAGGTATTATGAGCAATTTCTCTTACCCCAATTTGTGTCACATCTACTGGAGCATCATGAGCATGTATTATGACGTCACAGTATATGATGACATCATAATTAGTATGCACTATGACGTCACAATGTATTATGACGTCATAATGTATCCGCATTATGACATCACAATATATTATGAGAGCGCAACATGCAGGTATTATGAGCAATTTCTCTTACCCCAATTTGTGTCACATCTACTGGAGCATCATGAGCATGTATTATGACATCTCAATATATGATGACATCATAATTAGTATGCACTATGACGTTACAATGTATTATGACGTCATACTGTATCCGCATTATGACATCACAATATATTATGAGAGCGCAATTTGCAGGTTTTATGACCAATTTCGCTTACCCCAATTTGTGTCAAATCTACTGGAGCATCATGAGCATGTATTATGACGTCACAGTATATGATGACATCATAATTAGTATGCACTATGACGTCACAATGTATTATGACGTCATAATGTATCCGCATTATGACATCACAATATATTATGAGAGCGCAATTTGCATGTTTTATGACCAATTTCGCTTCCCCCAATTAGTGTCACATCTACTGGAGCTTCATGAGCATGTATTATGACGTCACAGTATATGAGGACATCATAATTAGTATGCACTATGACGTCACAAAGTAGTATGACGTCATAATGTATCCGCATTATGACATCACAATATATTATGAGAGCGCAATTTGCACGTTTTATGACCAATTTCGCTTACCCCAATTTGTGTCACATCTACTCGAGCGTCATGAGCATCTATTATGATGTCACGGTATATGATGACATCATAATTAGTATGCAGTATGACGTCAAAATATATTATGACGTCATAATGTATCCGCATTATGACATCACAATATATTATGAGAGCGCAACATGAAGGTATTATGAGCAATTTCTCTTCCCCCAATTTGTGTCACATCTACTGGAGCATCATGAGCATGTATTTTGACGTCACAGTATATGATGACATCATAATTAGTATGCACTATGACGTCACAATGTATTATGACGTCATAATGTGTCCGCATTATGACATCACAATATATTATGAGAGCGCAATTTGCAGGTTTTATGACCAATTTCGCTTACCCCAATTTGCGTCACATCTACTGGAGCATCATGAGCATGTATTATGACGTCACAGTATATGATGACATCATAATTAGTATGCACTATGACGTCACAATGTATTATGACATCATAATGTATCCGCATTATGACATCACAATATATTATGAGAGAGCAATTTGCAGGTTTTATGACCAATTTCGCTTACCCCAATTTGTGTCAAATCTACTGGAGCATCATGAGCATGTATTATGACGTCACAGTATATGATGACATCATAATTAGTATGCACTATGACGTCACAATGTATTATGACGTCATAATGTATCCGCATTATGACATCACAATATATTATGAGAGCGCAACATGCAGGTATTATGAGCAATTTCTCTTACCCCAATTTGTGTCACATCTACTGGAGCATCATGTGCATGTATTATGACGTCACAGTATATGATGACATCATAATTAGTATGCACTATGACGTCACAATATATTATGACGTCATAATGTATCCGCATTATGACATCACAATATATTACGAGAGCGCAACATGCAGGTATTATGAGCAATTTCTCTTACCCCAATTTGTTTCACATCTTCTGGAGCATCATAAGCATGTATTATGATGTCACAGTATATGATGACATCATAATTAGTATGCACTACGCCCTCACAATGTATTATGACGTCATAATGTATCCACATTATGACAACACAATATATTATGAGAGCGCAATTTGCAGGTTTTATGACCAATTTCGCTTACCCCAATTTGTGTCACATCTACTGGAGCGTAATGAGCATGTATTATGACGACACAATATATGATGACATCATAATTAGTATGCAGTATGATGTCACAATGTATTATGACGTCATAATGTATCCGCATTATGACATCACAATATATTATGAGAGCGCAACATGCAGGTATTATGAGCAATTTCTCTTACCCCAATTTGTGTCACATCTACTGGAGCATCATGAGCATGTATTATGACGTCACAGTATATGATGACATCATAATTAGTATGCACTATGACGTCACAATGTATTATGACGTCATAATGTATCCGCATTATGACATCACAATATATTATGAGAGCGCAACATGCAGGTATTATGAGCAATTTCTCTTACCCCAATTTGTTTCACATCTTCTGGAGCATCATAAGCATGTATTATGATGTCACAGTATATGATGACATCATAATTAGTATGCACTATGCCGTCACAATGTATTATGACGTCATAATGTATCCACATTATGACATCACAATATATTATGAGAGCGAAATTTGCAGGTTTTATGACCAATTTCGCTTACCCCAATTTGTGTCAAATCTACTGGAGCATCATGAGCATGTAATATGACGTCACAGTATATGATGACATCATAAATAGTATTTAGTATGATGTCACAATGTATTATGACGTCATAATGTATCCGCATTATGACATCACAATATATTATGAGAGCGCAACATGCAGGTTTTATGATCAATTTCTCTTACCCCAATTTGTGTCACATCTACTGGAGCATCATGAGCATGTATTATGACCTCACAGTATATGATGATATCATAATTAGTATGCAGTATGACGTCAAAATGTATTATGACGTCACAATGTATCCGCATTATGACATCACAATATATTATGAGAGCGCAATTTGCAGGTTTTATGACCAATTTCGCTTACCCCAATTCGTGTCACATCTACTGTAGCATCATGAGCATGTATTATGACGTCACATTATATGATGAAATCATAATTAGTATGCAGTATGACGTCACAATGTATTATGACGTCATAATGTATCCGCATTATGACATCACAATATATTATGAGAGCGCAATTTGCAGGTATTATGAGCAATTTCTCTTACCCCAATTTGTGTCACATCTACTGGAGCATCATGAGCATGTATTATGACGTCACAGTATATGATGACATCATAATTAGTATGCACAATGACGTCACAATGTGTTATGACGTCATAATGTATCCGCAATATGACATCACAATATATTATGAGAGCTCAATTTGCAGGTTTTATGACCAATTTCTCTTACCCCAATTTGTTTCACATTTACTGGAGCATCATGAGCATGTATTATGACGTCACAGTATATGATGATATCATAATTAGTATGCAGTATGACGTCAAAATGTATTATGACGTCACAATGCATCCGCATTATGACATCACAATATATTATGAGAGCGCAACATTCAGGTATTATGAGCAATTTCTCTTACCCCAATTTGTGTCACATCTACTTGAGCATCATTAGGATGTATTATGACGGCACAGTATATGATGACATCATAATTAGTATGCACTATGATGTCACAATGTATTATGACGTCATAATTTATCCGCATTATGACATCACAATATATTATGAGAGCGCAACATGCAGGTATTATGAGCAATTTCTCTTACCCCAATTTGTTTCACATCTACTGGAGCATCATAAGCATGAATTATGACGTCACAGTATATGATGACATCATAATTAGTATGCACTATGCCGTCACAATGTATGATGACGTCATAATGTATCCGCATTATGACATCACAATATATTATGAGAGCGCAATTTGCAGGTTTTATGATCAATTTCCCTTACAACAATTTGTGTCACATCTAATGTAGCATCATGAGCATGTATTATGACGTCACAGTATATGATGACATCGTAATTAGTATGCAGTATGATGTCACAATGTATTATGACGTCATAATGTATCCACATTATGACATCACAATATATTATGAGGGCGCAACTTGCAGGTTTTATGACTATTTTCGATTACCACAATTTGTGTCACATCTACTGGAGCATCATGAGCATGTATTATGACGTCACAGTATATGATGACATCATAATTAGTATGCACTATGACGTCACAATGTATTATGACGTCATAATGTATCCGCATTATGACATCACAGTATATTATGAGAGCGCAACATGCAGGTATTATGAGCAATTTCTCTTACCCCAATTTGTGCCACATCTACTGGAGCATCATGAGCATGTATTTTGACGTCACAGTATATGATGACATCATAATTAGTAAGCACTATGACGTCACAATGTATTATGACGTCAAAATGTATGCGCATTATGACAGCACAATATATTATGAGAGCGCAGTTTGCAGGTATTATGAGCAATTTCTCTTACCCCAATTTGTGTCACATCTACTGGAGCATCATGAGCATGTATTATGACGTCACAGTATATGATGACATCATAATTAGTATGCAGTATGACGTCACAATGTATTATGACGTAATAATGTATCCGCATTATGAGATCACAATGTATTATTAGAGCGCAATTTGCAGGTATTATGAGCAATTTCTTTTACCCCAATTTGTGTCACATCTACTGGAGCATCATGAGCATGTACTATGACATCACAGTATATGATGACATCATAATAAGTATGCACTATGACGTTACAATGTATTATGACGTCATAATGTATCCGCATTATGACATCACAATATATTATGACAGCGCAATTTGCAGGTTTTATGAGCAATTTCTCTTACCCCAATTTGTGTCACATCTTCTGGAGCATCATGAGCATGTATTATGACGACACAGTATATGATGACATCATAATTAGTATGCAGTATGACATCACAATGTATTATGACTTCATAATGTATCCGCATTATGACATCACAATATTTTATGAGAGAGCAATTTGCAGGTTTTATGACCATTTTCGATTACCCCAATTTGTGTCACATCTACTGGAGCATCATGAGCATGTATTATGACGTCACAGTATATGATGACATCATAATTAGTATGCACTATGACGTCACAATGTATTATGACGTCATAATGTATCCGCATTATGACATCACCATATATTATGCGAGCGCAATTTGCAGGCATTATGAGCAATTTCTCTTTCCCCAATTTGTGTCACATCTATTGGAGCAACATGAGCATGTATTATGACGTCACTGTATATGATGACATCAAAATTAGTATGCACTATGAAGTCACAATGTATTATGACGTCATAATGTGTCCGCGTTATGATTTCACAATATATTATGAGAGCGCAATTTGCAGGTATAATTAGCAATTTCTCTTACCGCAATTTGTGTCACATCTACTGAAGCATCATGTGTATGTATTATGACGTCACAGTTTATGATGACATCATAATTAGTATGCAGTATGACATCACAATGTATTATGACGTAATAATGTATCCGCATTATGAGATCACAATTTATTATTAGAGCGCAATTTGCAGGTATTATGAGCAATTTCGTTTACCCCAATTTGTGTCACATCTACTGGAGCATCATGAGCATGTATTATGACGTCACAGTATATGATGACATCATAGTGAGTATGCAGTATGACGTCACAATGTATTATGCCGTCATAATGTATCCGCATAATGACATCACAATATATTATGAGAGCGCAACATGCAGGTAGTATGAGCAATTTCTCGTACCCCAATTTGTGTCACATCTACTGGAGCATCATGAGCATGTATTATGACGTCACAGTATATGATGACATCATAGTGAGTATGCAGTATGACGTCACAATGTATTATGCCGTCATAATGTATCCGCATAATGACATCACAATATATTATGAGAGCGCAACATGCAGGTAGTATGAGCAATTTCTCGTACCCCAATTTGTGTCACATCTACTGGAGCATCATGAGCATGTATTATGACGTCACAGTATATGATGACATAATAATTAGTATGCAGTATGACGTCACAATGTATTATGACGTCATAATGTATCCGCATTATGACATCACAATATATTATGAGAGCGCAACATGCAGGTATTATGAACAATTTCGCTTACCCCAATTTGTGTCACATCTACTGGAGCATCATGAGCATGTATTATGACGTCACAGTATATGATGACATCATAATTAGTGTGGACTATGACGTCACAATGTGTTATGACGTCATAATGTATCCGCATTATGACATCACAATGTATTATGAGAGTGAAATTTGCAGGTATTATGAGCAATTTCTCTTACCCCAATTTGTGTCACATCTACTGGAGCATCATGAGCATGTATTATGATGTCACAGTATATGATGACATCATAATTAGTATGCACTATGACGTCACAATGTACTATGATGTCATAATGTATCAGCATTATGACATCACAATATATTATGAGAGCGCAATTTGCAGGAATTATGAGCAATTTCGCTTACCCCAATTTGTGTCACATCTACTGGAGCATCATGAGCATGTATTATGACGTCACAGTATATGATGACATCATAATTAGTATGCAGTATGACGTCACAATGTATTATGACGTAAAAATGTATCCGCATTATGAGATCACAATTTATTATTAGAGCGCAATTTGCAGGTATTATGAGCAATTTCTCTTACCCCAATTTGTGTCACATCCACTGGAGCATCATGAGCATGTACTATGACATCACAGTATATGATGACATCATAATTAGTATGCACTATGACGTTACAATGTATTATGACGTCATAATGTATCCGCATTATGACATCACAATATATTATGAGAGCGCAATTTGCAGGTTTTATGAGCAATTTCTCTGACCCCAATTTGTGTCACATCTACTGGAGCATCATGAGCATGTATTATGACGTCACAGTATATGATGACATCATAATTAGTATGCACTATGATGTCACAATGTATTATGACGTCATAATGTATCCGCATTATAACATCACAATACATTATGAGAGCGCAACATGCAGATATTATGAGCAATTTCTCTTACCCCAATTTGTGTCACATCAACTGGAGCAGCATGAGCATATATTATGACGTCACAGTATATGATGACATCATAATTAGTATGCACTATGACGTCACAATGTCTTATGACGTCATAATGTATCCGCATTATAACATCACAATATATTATGAGAGCGCAATTTGCAGGTTTTATGACCAATTTCGCTTACCCCAAATTGTGTCACATGTACTGGAGCATCATTAGCATGTATTATGACGTCATAGTATATGATGACATCATAATTAGTATGCAGTATGACGTCACAATATATTATGACGTCATAATGTATCCGGATTATGACATCACAATGTATTATGAGAGCGCAACATGCAGGTACTATGACCAATTTCTCTTACCCCAATTTGTGTCACATCTACTGGAGCAACATGAGCATGTATTATGACGTCACAGTATATGATGACATCATAATTAGTATGCACTATGACGTCACAATGTATTATGACGTCATAATGTATCCGCATTATGACATCACAATATTTTATGAGAGCGCAATTTGCAGGTTTTATGACCATTTTCGATAACCCCAATTTGTGTCACATCTACTGGAGCATCATGAGCATGTATTATGACGTCACAGTATATGATGACATCCTAATTAGTATGCAGTATGACGTCGACAATGTATTATGCCGTCATAATGTATCCGCATTATGACATCACAATATATTATGAGAGCGCAACATGCAGGTATTATGAGCAATTTCTCGTACCCCAATTTGTGTCACATCTACTGGAGCATCATGAGCATGTATTATGACGTCACAGTATATGATGACATCATAATTAGTATGCACTATGACGTCACAATGTATTATGACGTCATAATGTATACGCATTATGACATCACCATATATTATGAGAGCGCAATTTGCAGGCATTATGAGCAATTTCTGTTTCCCCAATTTGTGTCACATCTATTGGAGCAACATGAGCATGTATTATGACGTCACAGTATATGATGACATCATAATTAGTATGCACCATGAAGTCACAATGTATTATGACGTCATAATGTGTCCGCGTTATGACTTCACAATATATTATGAGAGCGCAATTTGCAGGTATAATGACCAATTTCTCTTACCCCAATTTGTGTCACATCTACTGGAGCATCATGAGCATGTATTATGACATCACAGTATATGATGACATCCTAATTAGTATGCAGTATGACGTCACAATGTATTATGCCGTCATAATGTATCCGCTTTATGACATCACGATATATTATGAGAGCGCAACATGCGGGTATTATGAGCAATTTCTCGTACCCCAATATGTGTCACATCTACTGGAGCATCATGAGCATGTATTATGACGTCACAGTATATGATGACATCATAATTAGTATGCAGTATGACGTCACAATGTATTATGACGTCATAATGTATCCGCATTATGACATCACAATATATTATGAGAGCGCAACATGCAGCTATTATGACCAATTTCGCTTACCCCAATTTGTGTCACATCTACTGGAGCATCATGAGCATGTATTATGACGTCACAGTATATGATGACATCGTAATTAGTATGCAGTATGACGTCACAATGTATTATGACGTCATAATGTATCCGCATTATAACATCACAATATATTATGAGAGGGCAATTTGCAGGTTTTATGACCATTTTTGATTACCCCAATTTGTGTCACATCTACTGGAGCATCATGAGCATGTATTATGACGTCACAGTATATGATGACATCATAATTAGTATGCACTATGACGTCACAATGTATTATGACGTCATAATATATCCGCAGTATAACATCACAATACATTATGAGAGCGCAACATGCAGATATTATGAGCAATTTCTCTTACCCCAATTTGTGTCACATATACTGGAGCATCATGAGCATGAATTATGACGTCACAGTATATGATGACATCATAATTAGCATCCACTATGACGTCACAATGTGTTATGACATCATAATGTATCCGGATTATGACATCACAATGTATTATGGGAGCGCAACATGCAGGTATTACTACCAATTTCTCTTACCCAAATTTGTGTCACATCTACTGGAGCATCATGAGCATGTATTATGACGTCAAAGTATATGATGACGTCATAATTAGTATGCACCATGACGTCACAATATATTACGATGTCATAATATATCCGCATTATGACATCACAATATTTTATGAGAGCGCAATTTGCAGGTTTTATGACCATTTTCGATTACCCCAATTTGTGTCACATCTACTGGAGCATCATGAGCATATATTATGACGTCACAGTATATGATGACATAATAATTAGTATGCACTATGACGTCACAATGTATTATGACATCATAATGTATCCGCATTATGACATCACCATATATTATGAGAGTGCAATTTGCAGGTATTATGAGCAATTTCTCTTACCCCAATTTATGTCACATCTATTGGAGCAACATGAGCATGTATTATGATGGCACTGTATATGATGACATCATAATTAGTATGCACTATGAAGTCACAATGTATTATGACGTCATAATGTGTCCGCGTTATGACAACACAATATATTATGAGAGCGCAATTTGCAGGTATAATGAGCAAATTCTCTTACCCCAATTAGTGACATCATGTATTATGATGTCACAGTATATGATGACATCATAATTAGTATGCACTATGACGTCACAATTTACTATGATGTCATAATGTATCCGCATTATGACATCACAGTATATTATGAGAGCCCAATTTGCAGGTATTATGAGCAATTTCTCTTACCCCAATTTGTGTCACATCTACTGGAGCATCATTAGCATGTATTATGACGTCACAGTATATGATGACATCATAATTAGTATGCAGTATGACGTCACAATGTATTATGACGTCATAATATATCCGCAATATGACATCACAATATATTATGAGAGCGCAACATGCAGGTATTATGAGCGATTTCTCTTACCACAATTTGTGTCACATCTACTGGAGCATCATGAGCATGTATTATGACGTCACAGTATGTGAGGTTATCATAATCAGTATGCAGTATGACGTCACAATGTATGATGACGTCATAATGTATCCGCATTATGACATCACAATATATTATGAGAGCGCAATTTGCAGGTTTTATGATCAATTTCGCTTACAACAATTTGTGTCACATCTAATGTAGCATCATGAGCATGTATTATGACGTCACAGTATATGATGACATCGTAATTAGTATGCAGTATGATGTCACAATGTATTATGACGTCATAATGTATCCACATTATGACATCACAATATATTATGAGGGCGCAACTTGCAGGTTTTATGACTATTTTCGATTACCACAATTTGTGTCACATCTACTGGAGCATCATGAGCATGTATTATGACGTCACAGTATATGATGACATCATAATTAGTATGCACTATGACGTCACAATGTATTATGACGTCATAATGTATCCGCATTATGACATCACAGTATATTATGAGAGCGCAACATGCAGGTATTATGAGCAATTTCTCTTACCCCAATTTGTGCCACATCTACTGGAGCATCATGAGCATGTATTTTGACGTCACAGTATATGATGACATCATAATTAGTAAGCACTATGACGTCACAATGTATTATGACGTCAAAATGTATGCGCATTATGACAGCACAATATATTATGAGAGCGCAGTTTGCAGGTATTATGAGCAATTTCTCTTACCCCAATTTGTGTCACATCTACTGGAGCATCATGAGCATGTATTATGACGTCACAGTATATGATGACATCATACTTAGTATGCAGTATGACGTCACAATGTATTATGACGTAATAATGTATCCGCATTATGAGATCACAATGTATTATTAGAGCGCAATTTGCAGGTATTATGAGCAATTTCTTTTACCCCAATTTGTGTCACATCTACTGGAGCATCATGAGCATGTACTATGACATCACAGTATATGATGACATCATAATAAGTATGCACTATGACGTTACAATGTATTATGACGTCATAATGTATCCGCATTATGACATCACAATATATTATGACAGCGCAATTTGCAGGTTTTATGAGCAATTTCTCTTATCCCAATTTGTGTCACATCTTCTGGAGCATCATGAGCATGTATTATGACGACACAGTATATGATGACATCATAATTAGTATGCAGCATGACATCACAATGTATTATGACTTCATAATGTATCCGCATTATGACATCACAATATTTTATGAGAGCGCAATTTGCAGGTTTTATGACCATTTTCGATTACCCCAATTTGTGTCACATCTACTGGAGCATCATGAGCATGTATTATGACGTCACAGTATATGATGACATCATAATTAGTATGCACTATGACGTCACAATGTATTATGACGTCATAATGTATCCGCATTATGACATCACCATATATTATGCGAGCGCAATTTGCAGGTTTTATGAGCAATTTCGTTTACACCAAATTCTGCCACATCTACTGGAGCATCATGAGCATGTATTATGACGTCACAGTATATGATGACATCATAGTTAGTATGCAGTATGACGTCACAATGTATTATGACGTCATAATGTATCCGCATTATGACATCACAATATATTATGAGTGCAATTTGCAGGTTTTATGACCAATTTCGCTTACGCCAAATTGTGTCACATCTACTGGAGCATCATGAGCATGTATTATGACGTCACAGTATATGATGACATCATAATTACTATGCAGTATGACGTCACAATGTATTATGACGTCATAATGTATCCGCATTATGACATCACAATATATTTTGAGAGCGCAACATGCAGGTATTATGAGCAATTTCTCTTACCCCAATTTGTGTCACATCTACTGGAGCATCATGAGCATGTATTATGATGTCACAGTATATGATGACATCATAATTAGTATGCACTATGACGTCACAATGTATTATGACGTCATAATGTATCCGCATTATGACATCACAATATATTATGAGAGCGCAATTTGCAGGTTTTATGAACAATTACGCTTATCCCAATTTGTGTCACATCTACTGGAGCATCATGAGCATGTATTATGATGTCACAGTATATGATGACATCATAATTAGTATGCACTATGACGTCACAATGTATTATGACGTCATAATGTATCCGCATTATAACATCACAATATATTACGAGAGCGCAATTTGCAGGTTTTATGAGCATTTTCGTTTACACCAAATTCTGTCACATCTACTGGAGCATCATGAGCATGTATTATGACGTCACAGTATATGATGACATCATAATTAGTATGCAGTATGACGTCACAATATATTATGACGTCATAATGTATCCGCATTATGACATCACAATGTATTATGAGAGTGCAACATGCAGGTATTATGACCAATTTCTCTTACCCCAATTTGTGTCACATCTACTGGAGCATCATGAGCATGTATTATGACGTCACAGTATACGATGACATCATAATTAGTATGCACTATGAAGTCACAATGTATTATGACGTCATAATGTATCCGCATTATGAGCAATTTCTCTTTCCCCAATTTGTGTCACATCTATTGGAGCAACATGAGCATGTATTATGACGTCACTGTATATGATGACATCAAAATTAGTATGCACTATGAAGTCACAATGTATTATGACGTCATAATGTGTCCGCGTTATGATTTCACAATATATTATGAGAGCGCAATTTGCAGGTATAATGAGCAATTTCTCTTACCCCAATTTGTGTCACATCTACTGGAGCATCATGAGCATGTATTATGACGTCACAGTATATGATGACATCATAATTACTATGCAGTATGACGTCACAATGTATTATGACGTCATAATGTATCCGCATTATGACATCACAATATATTTTGAGAGCGCAACATGCAGGTATTATGAGCAATTTCTCTTACCCCAATTTGTGTCACATCTACTGGAGCATCATGAGCATGTATTATGATGTCACAGTATATGATGACATCATAATTAGTATGCACTATGACGTCACAATGTATTATGACGTCATAATGTATCCGCATTATGACATCACAATATATTATGAGAGCGCAATTTGCAGGTTTTATGAACAATTACGCTTATCCCAATTTGTGTCACATCTACTGGAGCATCATGAGCATGTATTATGATGTCACAGTATATGATGACATCATAATTAGTATGCACTATGACGTCACAATGTATTATGACGTCATAATGTATCCGCATTATAACATCACAATATATTACGAGAGCGCAATTTGCAGGTTTTATGAGCATTTTCGTTTACACCAAATTCTGTCACATCTACTGGAGCATCATGAGCATGTATTATGACGTCACAGTATATGATGACATCATAATTAGTATGCAGTATGACGTCACAATATATTATGACGTCATAATGTATCCGCATTATGACATCACAATGTATTATGAGAGTGCAACATGCAGGTATTATGACCAATTTCTCTTACCCCAATTTGTGTCACATCTACTGGAGCATCATGAGCATGTATTATGACGTCACAGTATACGATGACATCATAATTAGTATGCACTATGAAGTCACAATGTATTATGACGTCATAATGTATCCGCATTATGACATCACAATATATTATGAGAGTGCAATTTGCAGGTTTTATGACCATTTTCGCTTACCCCAAATTGTGTCACATCTACTGGAGCATCATGAGCATGTATTATGACGTCACAGTATATGATGACATCATAATTACTATGCAGTATGACATCACAATGTATTATGACGTCATAATGTATCCGCATTATGACATCACAATATATTATGAGAACGCAATTTGCAGGTTTTATGACCAATTTCGCTTACCCCAATTTGTGTCACATCTACTGGAGCATCATGAGCATGTATTATGACGTCACAGTATATGATGACATCATAATTAGTATGCAGTATGATGTCACAATGTATTATGACGTCATAATGTATCCGCATTATGACATCACAATATATTATGAGAGCGCAACATCCAGGTATTATGAGCAATTTCTCTTACCCCAATTTGTGTCACATCTACTGGAGCATCATGAGCATGTATTATGACGTCACAGTATATGATGACATCATAATTAGTATGCACTATGACGTCACACTGTATTATGATGTCATAATGTATCTGCATTATGACATCACAATATATTATGACGTCATAATGTATCCGCATTATGACATCACAGTACATTATGAGAGCGCAATTTGCAGGTATAATGAGCAATTTCTCTTACCCCAATTTGTGTCACATCTACTGGAGCATCTTGAGCATGTATTATGACGTCACAGTATATGATGACATCATAATTAGTATGCAGTATGACGTCACAATGTATTATGACGTCATAATGTATCCGCATTATGACATCAAAATATATAATGAGAGCGCAACATGCAGGTATTATGAGCAATTTCTCTTGCCCCAATTTGTGTCACATCTACTGGAGCATCATGATCATGTATTATGACGTCACAGTATATGGTGACATCATAATTAGTATGCAGTATGACGTCACAATGTATTATGATGTCATAATGTATCCGCATTATGACATCACAATATATTATGAGAGCGCAATTTGCACGTTTTATGACCATTTTCGATTACCCCACTTTGGGTCACATCTACTGGAGCATCTTGAGCATGAATTATGACGTCACAGTATATGATGACATCATAATTAGTATGCAGTATGACGTCACAATGTATTATGACGTCATAATGTATCCGCTTTATGACATCACAATATATTATGAGAGCGCAACATGCAGGTATTATGAGCAATTTCTCTTACCCCAATTTGTGTCACATCTACTGGAGCATCATGAGCATGTATTATGACGTCACAGTATATGATGACATCATAATTAGTATGCACTATGACGTCACAATGTATTATGACGTCATAATGTATCCGCATTATGACATCACAATATATTATGAGAGCGCTATTTGCAGGTTTTATGACCAATTTCGCTTACCCCAATTTGTGTCACATCTACTGGAGCATCATGAGCATGAATTATGACGTCACAGTATATGATGACATCATAATTAGTATGCACTATGACGTCACAATGTATTATGACGTCATAATGTATCCGCATTATGACATCACAATATATTATGAGAGCGCAATTTGCAGGTTTTAAGACCAATTTCGCTTACCCCAATTTGTGTCACATCTACTGGAGCATCATGAGCATGTATTATGACGTCACAGTATATGATGACATCATAATTAGTATGCAGTATGACGTCACAATGTATTATGACGTCATAATGTGTCCGCATTATGACATCACAGTACATTATGAGAGCGCAACAGGCAGATATTATGAGCAATTTCTCGTACCCCAATTTGTGTCACATCTACTGGAGCATCATGAGCATGTATTATGACGTCACAGTATATGATGACATCATAATTAGTATGCACTATGACGTCACAATGTATTATGACGTCATAATGTATCCGCATTATGACATCACAATATATTATGAGAGCGCAACATGCAGGTATTATGAGCAAATTCTCTTATCCCAATTTGTGTCACATCTACTGGAGCATCATGATCATGTATTATGACGTCACAGTATATGATGACATCATAGTTAGTATGCACTATGACGTCACAATGTATTATGACGTCATAATGTATCCGCATTATGACATCACAATATATTATGAGAGCGCAATTTGCAGGTTTTATGACAAATTTCCCTTACCCCAATTTGTGTCACATCTACTGGAGCATCATGAGCATGTATTATGACGTCACAGTATATGATGACATCATAATTAGTATGCAGTATGACGTCACAATGTATTATGACGTCATAATGTATCCGCATTATGACATCAAAATATATAATGAGAGCGCAACATGCAGGTATTATGAGCAATTTCTCTTGCCCCAATTTGTGTCACATCTACTGGAGCATCATGATCATGTATTATGACGTCACAGTATATGGTGACATCATAATTAGTATGCAGTATGATGTCACAATGTATTATGACGTCATAATGTATCCGAATTATGACATCACAATGTATTATGAGAGTGCAAAATGCAGGTATTATGACCAATGTCTCTTACCCCAATTTGTGTCACATCTACTGGAGCATCATGAGCATGTATTATGACGTCACAGTATATGATGACATCATAATTAGTATGGACTATGACGTCACAATGTATTATGATGTCATAATGTATCCGCATTATGACATCACAATATATTATGAGAGCGCAATTTGCAGGTTTTATGACCATTTTCGATTACCCCAAATTGTGTCACATCTACTGGAGCATCATGAGCATGTATTATGCCATCACAGTATATGATGACATCATAATTAGTATGCAGTGTGACGTCACAATGTATTATGACGTCATAATGTATCCGCTTTATGACATCACAATATATTATGAGAGCGCAACATGCAGGTATTATGAGCAATTTCTCTTACCCCAATTTGTGTCACATCTACTGGAGCATCATGGGCATGTATTATGACGTCACAGCATATGATGACATCATAATTAGTATGCACTATGACGTCACAATGTATTATGACGTCATAATGTATCCGCATTATGACATAACAATATATTATGAGAGCGCAATTTGCAGTTTTTATGACCAATTTCGCTTACCCCACTTTGGGTCACATCTACTGGAGCATCTTGAGCATGAATTATGACGTCACAGTATATGATGACATCATAATTAGTATGCAGTATGACGTCACAATGTATTATGACGTCATAATGTATCCGCTTTATGACATCACAATATATTATCAGAGCGCAACATGCAGGTATTATGAGCAATTTCTCTTACCACAATTTGTGTCACATCTACTGGAACATCATGAGCATGTATTATGACGTCACAGTATATGATGACATCATAATTAGTATGCAGTATGACGTCACAATGTATTATGACGTCATAATATATCCGCATTATGACATCAGAATATATTATGAGAGTGCAACTTGCAGGTTTTATGACCAATTTCGCTTACCCCAATTTGTGTCACATCTACTGGAGCATCATGAGCATGTATTATAACGTCACAGTATATGATGACATCATAATTAGTATGCACTATGACGTCACAATGTATTATGACATCATAATGTATCCGCATTATGACATCACAATATATTATGAGAGCGCAATTTGCAGGTTTTATGACCATTTTCGATTATCCCAATTTGTGTCACATCTACTGGAGCATCATGAGCATGTATTATGACGTCACAGTATATGATGACATCATAATTAGTATGCAGCATGATGTCACAATGTATTATGACGTCATAATGTATCCGCATTATGACATCACAATATATTATGAGAGCGCAATTTGCAGGTTTTATGACCAATTTCGCTTACCCCAATTTGTGTCACATCTACTGGAGCATTATGAGCATGTATTATGACGTCACAGTATATGATGACATCATAATTAGTATGCACTATGACGTCACAATATATTATGACGTCATGACGTCATAATGTATCCGCCTTATGACATCACAGTATATTATGAGAGCGCAACATGTAGATATTATGAGCAATTTCTCTTACCCCAATTTGTGTCACATGTACTGGAGCATCATGAGTATGTATTATGACGTCACAGTATATGATGAAATCATAATTAGTATGCACTATGACGTCACAACGTATTATGACGTCATAATGTATCAGCATTATGACATCACAATATATTATGAGAGTGCAATATGCAGGTATTATGAGCAATTTCTCTTACCACAATTTGTGTCACATCTACTGGAGCATCATGAGCATGTATTATAACGTCACAGTATATGATGACATCATAATTAGTATGCACTATGATGTCACAATGTATTATGACGTCATAATGTATCCGCATTATGACATCACAATATTTTATGAGAGCGCAATTTACAGGTTTTATGACCATTTTCGATTACCCCAATTTGTGTCACATCTACTGGAGCATCATGAGCATGTATTATGACGTCACAGTATATGATGACATCATAATTAGTATGCAGTATGACGTCACAATGTATTATGCCGTAATAATGTATCCGCATTATGACATCACAATATATTATGAGAGCACAACATGCAGGTATTATGAGCAATTTCTCTCACCCCAATTTGTGTTACATCTACTGGAGCATCCTGAGGATGTATTATGATGTCACAGTATATGGTGACATCATAATTAGTATGCACTATGACGTCACAATGTATTATGACGTCATAATATATCCGCATTATGACATCACCATATATTATGAGAGCGCAATTTGCAGGTATTAGGAGCAATTTCTCTTACCCCAATTTGTGTCACATCCATTGGAGCAACATGAGCATGTATTATGACGTCACTGTATTTGATGACATCATAATTAATATGCACTATGACGTCACAATGTATTATGACGTCATAATGTGTCCGTGTTATGACATCACAATATATTTTGAGAGCGCAATTTGCAGGTATAATGAGCAATTTCTCTTACCCCAATTTGTGTCACGTCTACTGGAGCATCATGAGCATGTATTATGATGTCACAGTATATGATGACATCATAATTAGTATGCACTATGACGTCACAATGTAGTATGATGTCATAATGTATCCGCATTATGACATCACAGTATATAATGAGAGCCCAATTTGCAGGTATTATGAGCCATTTCTCTTACCCCAATTTGTGTCACATCTACTGGAGCATCATGAGCATGTATTATGACGTCACAGTATATGATGACATCATAATTAGTATGCAGTATGACGTCATAATGTATTATGACGTCATAATGTATCCGCATTATGACATCACAGTATAATATGAGAGCGCAACATGCAGGTATTTTGAGCAATTTCTCTTACCACAATTTGTGTCACATCTGCTGGGGCATCATGAGCATGTATTATGACGTCATAGTATATGATGACATCATAATTAGTATGCACTATGACGTCACAATGTATTATGACGTCATAATGTATCCGCATTATTTCATCACAATATATTATGAGAGCGCAATTTGCAGGATTTATGACAAATTTCGCTTACCCCAATTTGTGTCACATCTACTGGAGCATCTTGAGCATGTATTATGATGTCACAGTATATGATGACATCATAATTAGTATGCAGCATGATGTCACAATGTATTATGACGTCATAATGTATCCGCATTATGACATCAAAATATATTTTGAGAGCGCAACATGCAGGTATTATGAGCAATTTCTCTTACCCCAATTTGTGTCACATCTACTGGAGCATCATGATCATGTATTATGACGTCACAGTATATGATGACATCATAATTAGTATGCAGTATGAGGTCACAATGTATTATGACGTCATAATGTATCCGCATTATGACATCACAATATATTATGAGAGCGCAATTTGCAGGTTTTATGACAAATTTCGCTTACCCCAAATTGTGTCACATCTACTGCAGCATCATGAGCATGTATTATGATGTCACAGTATATGATGACATCATAATTAGTATGCAGTATGACGTCACAATGTATTATGACGTCATAATGTATCTGCATTATGACATCAAAATATATAATGAGAGCGCAACATGCAGGTATTATGAGCAATTTCTCTTGCCCCAATTTGAGTCACATCTACTGGAGCATCATGATCATGTATTTTGACGTCACAGTATATGATGACATCATAATTAGTATGCACTATGACGTCACAATGTATTATGACGTCATAATGTATCCGAATTATGACATCACAATATATTATGAGAGCGCAATTTGCAGGTTTTATGACCAATTTCGCTTAACCCAATTTGTGTCACATCTACTGGAACATCATGAGCATGTATTATGACGTCACAGTTTATGATGACATCATAATTAGTATGCAGTATGACGTCACAATGTATTATGACGTCATAATGTATCCGCATTATGACATCAAAATATATAATGAGAGCGCAACATGCAGGTATTATGAGCAATTTCTCTTACCCCAATTTGTGTCACATCTACTGGAGCATCATGATCATGTATTATGACGTCACAGTATATGGTGACATCATAATTAGTATGCAGTATGACGTCACAATGTATTATGACGTCATAATGTATCCGAATTATGACATCACAATGTATTATGAGAGTGCAAAATGCAGGTATTATGACCAATGTCTCTTACCCCAATTTGTGTCACATCTACTGGAGCATCATGAGCATGTATTATGACGTCACAGTATATGATGACATCATAATTAGTATGGACTATGACGTCACAATGTATTATAATGTCATAATGTATCCGCATTATGACATCACAATATATTATGAGAGCGCAATTTGCAGGTTTTATGACCATTTTCGATTACCCCAAATTGTGTCACATCTACTGGAGCATCATGAGCATGTATTATGCCATCACAGTATATGATGACATCATAATTATTATGCAGTGTGACGTCACAATGTATTATGACGTCATAATGTATCCGCTTTATGACATCACAATATATTATGAGAGTGCAACATGCAGGAATTATGAGCAATTTCTCTTACCCCAATTTGTTTCACATCTACTGGAGCATCATGGGTATGTATTATGACGTCACAGTATATGATGACATCATAATTAGTATGCACTACGACGTCACAATATATTATGACGTCATAATGTATCCGCATTATGACATAACAATATATTATGAGAGCGCAATTTGCAGTTTTTATGACCAATTTCGCTTACCCCACTTTGGGTCACATCTACTGGAGCATCTTGAGCATGAATTATGACGTCACAGTATATGATGACATCATAATTAGTATGCAGTATGACGTCACAATGTATTATGACGTCATAATGTATCCGCATTATGACATCACAATATATTATGAGAGCGCAACATGCAGGTATTATGAGCAATTTCTCTTACCACAATTTGTGTCACATCTACTGGAACATCATGAGCATGTATTATGACGTCACAGTATATGATGACATCATAATTAGTATGCACTATGACGTCACAATGTATTATGACGTCATAATGTATCCGCTTCATGACATCACAATATATTATGAGAGCGCAATTTGCAGGTTTTATGACCAATTTCGCTTACCCCAATTTGTGTCACATCTACTGGAGCATCATGGGTATGTATTATGACGTCACAGTATATGATGACATCATAATTAGTATGCACTATGACGTCACAATGTATTATGACGTCATAATGTATCCGCATTATGACATAACAATATATTATGAGAGCGCAATTTGCAGTTTTTATGACCAATTTCGCTTACCCCACTTTGGGTCACATCTACTGGAGCATCTTGAGCATGAATTATGACGTCACAGTATATGATGACATCATAATTAGTATGCACTATGACGTCACAATGTATTATGACGTCATAATGTATCCGCATTATGACATCACAATATATTATGAGAGCGCAATTTGCAGGTTTTAAGACCAATTTCGCTTACCCCAATTTGTGTCACATCTACTGGAGCATCATGAGCATGTATTATGACGTCACAGTATATGATGACATCATAATTAGTATGCAGTATGACGTCACAATGTATTATGACGTCATAATGTGTCCGCATTATGACATCACAGTACATTATGAGAGCGCAACAGGCAGATATTATGAGCAATTTCTCGTACCCCAATTTGTGTCACATCTACTGGAGCATCATGAGCATCTATTATGACGTCACAGTATATGATGACATCATAATTAGTATGCACTATGACGTCACAATGTATTATGACGTCATAATGTATCCGCATTATGACTTCACAATATATTATGAGAGCGCAACATGCAGGTATTATGAGCAAATTCTCTTATCCCAATTTGTGTCACATCTACTGGAGCATCATGATCATGTATTATGACGTCACAGTATATGATGACATCATAGTTAGTATGCACTATGACGTCACAATGTATTATGACGTCATAATGTATCCGCATTATGACATCACAATATATTATGAGAGCGCAATTTGCAGGTTTTATGACAAATTTCCCTTACCCCAATTTGTGTCACATCTACTGGAGCATCATGAGCATGTATTATGACGTCACAGTATATGATGACATCATAATTAGTATGCAGTATGACGTCACAATGTATTATGACGTCATAATGTATCTGCATTATGACATCAAAATATATAATGAGAGCGCAACATGCAGGTATTATGAGCAATTTCTCTTGCCCCAATTTGTGTCACATCTACTGGAGCATCATGATCATGTATTATGACGTCACAGTATATGGTGACATCATAATTAGTATGCAGTATGACGTCACAATGCATTATGACGTCATAATGTATCCGTTTATGACATCACAATGTATTATGAGAGTGCAAAATGCAGGTATTATGACCAATGTCTCTTACCCCAATTTGTGTCACATCTACTGGAGCATCATGAGCATGTATTATGACGTCACAGTATATGATGACATCATAATTAGTATGGACTATGACGTCACAATGTATTATGATGTCATAATGTATCCGCATTATGACATCACAATATATTATGAGAGCGCAATTTGCAGGTTTTATGACCATTTTCGATTACCCCAAATTGTGTCACATCTACTGGAGCATCATGAGCATGTATTATGCCATCACAGTATATGATGACATCATAATTAGTATGCAGTGTGACGTCACAATGTATTATGACGTCATAATGTATCCGCTTTATGACATCACAATATATTATGAGAGCGCAACATGCAGGTATTATGAGCAATTTCTCTTACCCCAATTTGTGTCACATCTACTGGAGCATCATGGGCATGTATTATGACGTCACAGCATATGATGACATCATAATTAGTATGCACTATGACGTCACAATGTATTATGACGTCATAATGTATCCACATTATGACATAACAATATATTATGAGAGCGCAATTTGCAGTTTTTATGACCAATTTCGCTTACCCCACTTTGGGTCACATCTACTGGAGCATCTTGAGCATGAATTATGACGTCACAGTATATGATGACATCATAATTAGTATGCAGTATGACGTCACAATGTATTATGACGTCATAATGTATCCGCTTTATGACATCACAATATATTATCAGAGCGCAACATGCAGGTATTATGAGCAATTTCTCTTACCACAATTTGTGTCACATCTACTGGAACATCATGAGCATGTATTATGACGTCACAGTATATGATGACATCATAATTAGTATGCAGTATGACGTCACAATGTATTATGACGTCATAATATATCCGCATTATGACATCAGAATATATTATGAGAGTGCAACTTGCAGGTTTTATGACCAATTTCGCTTACCCCAATTTGTGTCACATCTACTGGAGCATCATGAGCATGTATTATAACGTCACAGTATATGATGACATCATAATTAGTATGCACTATGACGTCACAATGTATTATGACATCATAATGTATCCGCATTATGACATCACAATATATTATGAGAGCGCAATTTGCAGGTTTTATGACCATTTTCGATTACCCCAATTTGTGTCACATCTACTGGAGCATCATGAGCATGTATTATGACGTCACAGTATATGATGACATCATAATTAGTATGCAGCATGATGTCACAATGTATTATGACGTCATAATGTATCCGCATTATGACATCACAATATATTATGAGAGCGCAATTTGCAGGTTTTATGACCAATTTCGCTTACCCCAATTTGTGTCACATCTACTGGAGCATTATGAGCATGTATTATGACGTCACAGTATATGATGACATCATAATTAGTATGCACTATGACGTCACAATATATTATGACGTCATGACGTCATAATGTATCCGCCTTATGACATCACAGTATATTATGAGAGCGCAACATGTAGATATTATGAGCAATTTCTCTTACCCCAATTTGTGTCACATGTACTGGAGCATCATGAGTATGTATTATGACGTCACAGTATATGATGAAATCATAATTAGTATGCACTATGACGTCACAATGTATTATGACGTCATAATGTATCAGCATTATGACATCACAATATATTATGAGAGTGCAACATGCAGGTATTATGAGCTATTTCTCTTACCACAATTTGTGTCACATCTACTGGAGCATCATGAGCATGTATTATAACGTCACAGTATATGATGACATCATAATTAGTATGCACTATGATGTCACAATGTATTATGACGTCATAATGTATCCGCATTATGACATCACAATATTTTATGAGAGCGCAATTTACAGGTTTTATGACCATTTTCGATTACCCCAATTTGTGTCACATCTACTGGAGCATCATGAGCATGTATTATGACGTCACAGTATATGATGACATCATAATTAGTATGCAGTATGACGTCACAATGTATTATGCCGTAATAATGTATCCGCATTATGACATCACAATATATTATGAGAGCACAACATGCAGGTATTATGAGCAATTTCTCTCACCCCAATTTGTGTTACATCTACTGGAGCATCCTGAGGATGTATTATGATGTCACAGTATATGGTGACATCATAATTAGTATGCACTATGACGTCACAATGTATTATGACGTCATAATATATCCGCATTATGACATCACCATATATTATGAGAGCGCAATTTGCAGGTATTAGGAGCAATTTCTCTTACCCCAATTTGTGTCACATCCATTGGAGCAACATGAGCATGTATTATGACGTCACTGTATTTGATGACATCATAATTAATATGCACTATGACGTCACAATGTATTATGACGTCATAATGTGTCCGTGTTATGACATCACAATATATTTTGAGAGCGCAATTTGCAGGTATAATGAGCAATTTCTCTTACCCCAATTTGTGTCACGTCTACTGGAGCATCATGAGCATGTATTATGATGTCACAGTATATGATGACATCATAATTAGTATGCACTATGACGTCACAATGTAGTATGATGTCATAATGTATCCGCATTATGACATCACAGTATATAATGAGAGCCCAATTTGCAGGTATTATGAGCCATTTCTCTTACCCCAATTTGTGTCACATCTACTGGAGCATCATGAGCATGTATTATGACGTCACAGTATATGATGACATCATAATTAGTATGCAGTATGACGTCATAATGTATTATGACGTCATAATGTATCCGCATTATGACATCACAATATAATATGAGAGCGCAACATGCAGGTATTTTGAGCAATTTCTCTTACCACAATTTGTGTCACATCTGCTGGGGCATCATGAGCATGTATTATGACGTCATAGTATATGATGACATCATAATTAGTATGCACTATGACGTCACAATGTATTATGACGTCATAATGTATCCGCATTATTTCATCACAATATATTATGAGAGCGCAATTTGCAGGATTTATGACAAATTTCGCTTACCCCAATTTGTGTCACATTTACTGGAGCATCTTGAGCATGTATTATGACGTCACAGTATATGATGACATCATAATTAGTATGCAGTATGATGTCACAATGTATTATGACGTCATAATGTATCCGCATTATGACATCAAAATATATTTTGAGAGCGCAACATGCAGGTATTATGAGCAATTTCTCTTACCCCAATTTGTGTCACATCTACTGGAGCATCATGATCATGTATTATGACGTCACAGTATATGATGACATCATAATTAGTATGCAGTATGAGGTCACAATGTATTATGACGTCATAATGTATCCGCATTATGACATCACAATATATTATGAGAGCGCAATTTGCAGGTTTTATGACAAATTTCGCTTACCCCAAATTGTGTCACATCTACTGCAGCATCATGAGCATGTATTATGATGTCACAGTATATGATGACATCATAATTAGTATGCAGTATGACGTCACAATGTATTATGACGTCATAATGTATCCGCATTATGACATCAAAATATATAATGAGAGCGCAACATGCAGGTATTATGAGCAATTTCTCTTGCCCCAATTTGTGTCACATCTACTGGAGCATCATGATCATGTATTTTGACGTCACAGTATATGATGACATCATAATTAGTATGCACTATGACGTCACAATGTATTATGACGTCATAATGTATCCGAATTATGACATCACAATATATTATGAGAGCGCAATTTGCAGGTTTTATGACCAATTTCGCTTAACCCAATTTGTGTCACATCTACTGGAGCATCATGAGCATGTATTATGACGTCACAGTATATGATGACATCATAATTAGTATGCAGTATGACGTCACAATGTATTATGACGTCATAATGTATCCGCATTATGACATCAAAATAAATAATGAGAGCGCAACATGCAGGTATTATGAGCAATTTCTCTTGCCCCAATTTGTGTCACATCTACTGGAGCATCATGATCATGTATTATGACGTCACAGTATATGGTGACATCATAATTAGTATGCAGTATGACGTCACAATGTATTATGACGTCATAATGTATCCGAATTATGACATCACAATGTATTATGAGAGTGCAAAATGCAGGTATTATGACCAATGTCTCTTACCCCAATTTGTGTCACATCTACTGGAGCATCATGAGCATGTATTATGACGTCACAGTATATGATGACATCATAATTAGTATGGACTATGACGTCACAATGTATTATAATGTCATAATGTATCCGCATTATGACATCACAATATATTATGAGAGCGCAATTTGCAGGTTTTATGACCATTTTCGATTACCCCAAATTGTGTCACATCTACTGGAGCATCATGAGCATGTATTATGCCATCACAGTATATGATGACATCATAATTAGTATGCAGTGTGACGTCACAATGTATTATGACGTCATAATGTATCCGCTTTATGACATCACAATATATTATGAGAGTGCAACATGCAGGAATTATGAGCAATTTCTCTTACCCCAATTTGTTTCACATCTACTGGAGCATCATGGGTATGTATTATGACGTCACAGTATATGATGACATCATAATTAGTATGCACTACGACGTCACAATGTATTATGACGTCATAATGTATCCGCATTATGACATAACAATATATTATGAGAGCGCAATTTGCAGTTTTTATGACCAATTTCGCTTACCCCACTTTGGGTCACATCTACTGGAGCATCTTGAGCATGAATTATGACGTTACAGTATATGATGACATCATAATTAGTATGCAGTATGACGTCACAATGTATTATGACGTCATAATGTATCCGCATTATGACATCACAATATATTATGAGAGCGCAACATGCAGGTATTATGAGCAATTTCTCTTACCACAATTTGTGTCACATCTACTGGAACATCATGAGCATGTATTATGACGTCACAGTATATGATGACATCATAATTAGTATGCACTATGACGTCACAATGTATTATGACGTCATAATGTATCCGCTTCATGACATCACAATATATTATGAGAGCGCAATTTGCAGGTTTTATGACCAATTTCGCTTACCCCAATTTGTGTCACATCTACTGGAGCATTATGAGCATGTATTATGACGTCACAGTATATGATGACATCATAATTAGTATGCACTATGACGTCACAATGTATTATGACGTCATGACGTCATAATGTATCCGCCTTATGACATCACAGTATATTATGAGAGCGCAACATGTAGATATTATGAGCAATTTCTCTTACCCCAATTTGTGTCACATGTACTGGAGCATCATGAGTATGTATTATGACGTCACAGTATATGATGAAATCATAATTAGTATGCACTATGACGTCACAATGTATTATGACGTCATAATGTATCAGCATTATGACATCACAATATATTATGAGAGTGCAACATGCAGGTATTATGAGCAATTTCTCTTACCACAATTTGTGTCACATCTACTGGAGCATCATGAGCATGTATTATAACGTCACAGTATATGATGACATCATAATTAGTATGCACTATGATGTCACAATGTATTATGACGTCATAATGTATCCGCATTATGACATCACAATATTTTATGAGAGCGCAATTTACAGGTTTTATGACCATTTTCGATTACCCCAGTTTGTGTCACATCTACTGGAGCATCATGAGCATGTATTATGACGTCACAGTATATGATGACATCATAATTAGTATGCAGTATGACGTCACAATGTATTATGCCGTAATAATGTATCTGCATTATGACATCACAATATATTATGAGAGCACAACATGCAGGTATTATGAGCAATTTCTCTCACCCCAATTTGTGTTACATCTACTGGAGCATCCTGAGCATGTATTATGATGTCACAGTATATGATGACATCATAATTAGTATGCACTATGACGTCACAATGTATTATGACGTCATAATATATCCGCATTATGACATCACCATATATTATGAGAGCGCAATTTGCAGGTATTAGGAGCAATTTCTCTTACCCCAATTTGTGTCACATCTATTGGAGCAACATGAGCATGTATTATGACGTCACTGTATTTGATGACATCATAATTAGTATGCACTATGACGTCACAATGTATTATGACGTCATAATGTGTCCGCGTTATGACATCACAATATATTATGAGAGCGCAATTTGCAGGTATAATGAGCAATTTCTATTACCCCAATTTGTGTCACGTCTACTGGAGCATCATGAGCATGTATTATGATGTCACAGTATATGATGACATCATAATTAGTATGCACTATGACGTCACAATGTAGTATGATGTCATAATGTATCCGCATTATGACATCACAGTATATTATGAGAGCCCAATTTGCAGGTATTATGAGCCATTTCTCTTACCCCAATTTGTGTCACATCTACTGGAGCATCATGACCATGTATTATGACGTCACAGTATATGATGACATCATAATTAGTATGCAGTATGACGTCATAATGTATTATGACGTCATAATGTATCCGCATTATGACATCACAATATACTATGAGAGCGCAACATGCAGGTATTTTGAGCAATTTCTCTTACCACAATTTGTGTCACATCTGCTGGAGCATCATGAGCATGTATTATGACGTCATAGTATATGATGACATCATAATTAGTATGCACTATGATGTCACAATGTATTATGACGTCATAATGTATCCGCATTATTTCATCACAATATATTATCAGAGCGCAATTTGCAGGATTTATGACAAATTTCGCTTACCCCAATTTGTGTCACATCTACTGGAGCATCTTGAGCATGTATTATGTTGTCACAGTATATGATGACATCATAATTAGTATGCAGTATGATGTCACAATGTATTATGACGTCATAATGCATCCGCATTATGACATCACAATATATTATGAGAGTGCAACATGCAGGTATTATGAGCAAATTCTCTTATCCCAATTTGTGTCACATCTACTGGAGCATCATGATCATGTATTATGACGTCACAGTATATGATGACATCATAGTTAGTATGCACTATGACGTCACAATGTATTATGACGTCATAATGTATCCGCATTATGACATCACAATATATTATGAGAGCGCAATTTGCAGGTTTTATGACAAATTTCGCTTACCCCAATTTGTGTCACATCTACTGGAGCATCATGAGCATGTATTATGACGTCACAGTATATGATGACATCATAATTAGTATGCAGTATGACGTCACAATGTATTATGACGTCATAATGTATCCGCAATATGACATCAAAATATATAATGAGAGCGCAACATGCAGGTATTATGAGCAATTTCTCTTGCCCCAATTTGTGTCACATCTACTGGAGCATCATGATCATGTATTATGACGTCACAGTATATGGTGACATCATAATTAGTATGCAGTATGACGTCACAATGTATTATGACGTCATAATGTATCCGAATTATGACATCACAATGTATTATGAGAGTGCAAAATGCAGGTATTATGACCAATGTCTCTTACCCCAATTTGTGTCACATCTACTGGAGCATCAGGAGCATGTATTATGACGTCACAGTATATGATGACATCATAATTAGTATGGACTATGACGTCACAATGTTTTATGATGTCATAATGTATCCGCATTATGACATCACAATATATTATGAGAGCGCAATTTGCAGGTTTTATGACCATTTTCGATTACCCCAAATTGTGTCACATCTACTGGAGCATCATGAGCATGTATTATGCCATCACAGTATATGATGACATCATAATTAGTATGCAGTGTGACGTCACAATGTATTATGACGTCATAATGTATCCGCATTATGACATCACAATATATTATGAGAGCGCAACATGCAGGTATTATGAGCAATTTCTCTTACCCCAATTTGTGTCACATCTACTGGAGCATCATGGGTATGTATTATGACGTCACAGTATATGATGACATCATAATTAGTATGCACTATGACGTCACAATGTATTATGACGTCATAATGTATCCGCATTATGACATAACAATATATTATGAGAGCGCAATTTGCAGTTTTTATGACCAATTTCGCTTACCCCACTTTTGGTCACATCTACTGGAGCATCTTGAGCATGAATTATGACGTCACAGTATATGATGACATCATAATTAGTATGCAGTATGACGTCACAATGTATTATGACGTCATAATGTATCCGCTTTATGACATCACAATATATTATGAGAGCGCAACATGCAGGTATTATGAGCAATTTCTCTTACCCCAATTTGTGTCACATCTACTGGAGCATCATGAGCATGTATTATGACGTCACAGTATATGATGACATCATAATTAGTATGCACTATGACGTCACAATGTATTATGACGTCATAATGTATCCGCATTATGACATCACAATATATTATGAGAGCGCTATTTGCAGGTTTTATGACCAATTTCGCTTACCCCAATTTGTGTCACATCTACTGGAGCATCATGAGCATGAATTATGATGTCACAGTATATGATGACATCATAATTAGTATGCACTATGACGTCACAATGTATTATGACGTCATAATGTATCCGCATTATGACATCACAGTATATTATGAGAGCACAATTTGCAGGTTTTAAGACCAATTTCGCTTACCCCAATTTGTGTCACATCTACTGGAGCATCATGAGCATGTATTATGACGTCACAGTATATGATGACATCATAATTAGTATGCAGCATGACGTCACAATGTATTATGACGTCATAATGTGTCCGCATTATGACATCACAGTACATTATGAGAGCGCAACAGGCAGATATTATGAGCAATTTCTCGTACCCCAATTTGTGTCACATCTACTGGAGCATCATGAGCATGTATTATGACGTCACAGTATATGATGACATCATAATTAGTATGCACTATGACGTCACAATGTATTATGACGTCATAATGTATCCGCATTATGACATCACAATATATTATGAGAGCGCAACATGCAGGTATTATGAGCAAATTCTCTTATCCCAATTTGTGTCACATCTACTGGAGCATCATGATCATGTATTATGACGTCATAGTATATGATGACATGATAGTTAGTATGCACTATGACGTCACAATGTATTATGACGTCATAATGTATCCGCATTATGACATCACAATATATTATGAGAGCGCAATTTGCAGGTTTTATGACAAATTTCCCTTACCCCAATTTGTGTCACATCTACTGGAGCATCATGAGCATGTATTATGACGTCACAGTATATGATGACATCATAATTAGTATGCAGTATGACGTCACAATGTATTATGACGTCATAATGTATCCGCATTATGACATCAAAATATATAATGAGAGCGCAACATGCAGGTATTATGAGCAATTTCTCTTGCCCCAATTTGTGTCACATCTACTGGAGCATCATGACCATGTATTATGACGTCACAGTATATGGTGACATCATAATTAGTATGCAGTATGACGTCACAATGTATTATGACGTCATAATGTATCCGAATTATGACATCACAATGTATTATGAGAGTGCAAAATGCAGGTATTATGACCAATGTCTCTTACCCCAATTTGTGTCACATCTACTGGAGCATCATGAGCATGTATTATGATGTCACAGTATATGATGACATCATAATTAGTATGGACTATGACGTCACAATGTATTATGATGTCATAATGTATCCGCATTATGACATCACAATATATTATGAGAGCGCAATTTGCAGGTTTTATGACCATTTTCGATTACCCCAAATTGTGTCACATCTACTGGAGCATCATGAGCATGTATTATGCCATCACAGTATATGATGACATCATAATTAGTATGCAGTGTGACGTCACAATGTATTATGACGTCATAATGTATCCGCTTTATGACATCACAATATATTATGAGAGCGCAACATGCAGGTATTATGAGCAATTTCTCTTACCCCAATTTGTGTCACATCTACTGGAGCATCATGGGCATGTATTATGACGTCACAGTATATGATGACATCATAATTAGTACGCACTATGACGTCACAATGTATTATGACGTCATAATGTATCCGCATTATGACATAACAATATATTATGAGAGCGCAGTTTGCAGTTTTTATGACCAATTTCGCTTACCCCACTTTGGGTCACATCTACTGGAGCATCTTGAGCATGAATTATGACGTCACAGTATATGATGACATCATAATTAGTATGCAGTATGACGTCACAATGTATTATGACGTCATAATGTATCCGCTTTATGACATCACAATATATTATGAGAGCGCAACATGCAGGTATTATGAGCAATTTCTCTTACCACAATTTGTGTCACATCTACTGGAACATCATGAGCATGTATTATGACGTCACAGTATATGATGACATCATAATTAGTATGCAGTATGACGTCACAATGTATTATGACGTCATAATATATCCGCATTATGACATCAGAATATATTATGAGAGTGCAACTTGCAGGTTTTATGACCAATTTCGCTTACCCCAATTTGTGTCACATCTACTGGAGCATCATGAGCATGTATTATAACGTCACAGTATATGATGACATCATAATTAGTATGCACTATGACGTCACAATGTATTATGACATCATAATGTATCCGCATTATGACATCACAATATATTATGAGAGCGCAATTTGCAGGTTTTATGACCATTTTCGATTACCCCAATTTGTGTCACATCTACTGGAGCATCATGAGCATGTATTATGACGTCACAGTATATGATGACATCATAATTAGTATGCAGCATGATGTCACAATGTATTATGACGTCATAATGTATCCGCATTATGACATCACAATATATTATGAGAGCGCAACATGCAGGTATTATGAGCAATTTCTCTTACCCCAATTTGTGTCACATCTACTGGAGCATCATGAGCATGAATTATGACGTCACAGTATATGATGACATCATAATTAGTATGCACTATGACGTCACAATGTATTATGACGTCATAATGTATCCGCATCATGACATCACAATATATTATGAGAGCGCAATTTGCAGGTTTTATGACCAATTTCGCTTACCGCAATTTGTGTCACATCTACTGGAGCATTATGAGCATGTATTATGACGTCACAGTATATGATGACATCATAATTAGTATGCACTATGACGTCACAATATATTATGACGTCATGACGTCATAATGTATCCGCCTTATGACATCACAGTATATTATGAGAGCGCAACATGTAGATATTATGAGCAATTTCTCTTACCCCAATTTGTGTCACATCTACTGGAGCATCATGAGTATGTATTATGACGTCACAGTATATGATGAAATCATAATTAGAATGCACTATGACGTCACAATGTATTATGACGTCATAATGTATCAGCATTATGACATCACAATATATTATGTGAGTGCAACATGCAGGAATTATGAGCAATTTCTCTTACCACAATTTGTGTCACATCTACTGGAGCATCATGAGCATGTATTATAACGTCACAGTATATGATGACATCATAATTAGTATGCACTATGACGTCACAATGTATTATGACGTCATAATGTATCCGCATTATGACATCACAATATTTTATGAGAGCGCAATTTACAGGTTTTATGACCATTTTCGATTACCCCAGTTTGTGTCACATCTACTGGAGCATCATGAGCATGTATTATGACGTCACAGTATATGATGACATCATAATTAGTATGCAGTATGACGTCACAATGTATTATGCCGTAATAATGTATCCGCATTATGACATCACAATATATTATGAGAGCACAACATGCAGGTATTATGAGCAATTTCTCTCACCCCAATTTGTGTTACATCTACTGGAGCATCCTGAGCATGTATTATGATGTCACAGTATATGATGACATCATAATTAGTATGCACTATGACGTCACAATGTATTATGACGTCATAATATATCCGCATTATGACATCACCATATATTATGAGAGCGCAATTTGCAGGTATTAGGAGCAATTTCTCTTACCCCAATTTGTGTCACATCTATTGGAGCAACATGAGCATGTATTATGACGTCACTGTATTTGATGACATCATAATTAGTATGCACTATGACGTCACAATGTATTATGACGTCATAATGTGTCCACGTTATGACATCACAATATATTATGAGAGCGCAATTTGCAGGTATAATGAGCAATTTCTCTTACCCCAATTTGTGTCACGTCTACTGGAGCATCATGAGCATGTATTATGATGTCACAGTATATGATGACATCATAATTAGTATGCACTATGACGTCACAATGTAGTATGATGTCATAATGTATCCGCATTATGACATCACAGTATATTATGAGAGCCCAATTTGCAGGTATTATGAGCCATTTCTCTTACCCCAATTTGTTTCACATCTACTGGAGCATCATGAGCATGTATTATGACGTCACAGTATATGATGACATCATAATTAGTATGCACTATGACGTCACAATGTATTATGACGTCATCATGTATCCGCATTATGACATCACAATATATTATGAGAGCGCAACATGCAGGTATTATGAGCAAATTCTCTTACCCCAATTTGTGTCACATCTACTGGAGCATCATGATCATGTATTATGACGTCACAGTATATGATGACATCATAGTTAGTATGCACTATGACGTCACAATGTATTATGACGTCATAATGTATCCGCATTATGACATCACAATATATTATGAGTGCGCAATTTGCAGGTTTTATGACAAATTTCCCTTACCCCAATTTGTGTCACATCTACTGGAGCATCATGAGCATGTATTATGACGTCACAGTATATGATGACATCATAATTAGTATGCAGTATGACGTCACAATGTATTATGACGTCATAATGTATCCGCATTATGACATCAAAATATATAATGAGAGCGCAACATGCAGGTATTATGAGCAATTTCTCTTGCCCCAATTTGTGTCACATCTACTGGAGCATCATGATCATGTATTATGACGTCACAGTATATGGTGACATCATAATTAGTATGCAGTATGACGTCACAATGTATTATGACGTCATAATGTATCCGAATTATGACATCACAATGTATTATGAGAGTGCAAAATGCAGGTATTATGACCAATGTCTCTTACCCCAATTTGTGTCACATCTACTGGAGCATCATGAGCATGTATTATGATGTCACAGTATATGATGACATCATAATTAGTATGGACTATGACGTCACAATGTATTATGATGTCATAATGTATCCGCATTATGACATCACAATATATTATGAGAGCGCAATTTGCAGGTTTTATGACCATTTTCGATTACCCCAAATTGTGTCACATCTACTGGAGCATCATGTGCATGTATTATGCCATCACAGTATATGATGACATCATAATTAGTATGCAGTGTGACGTCACAATGTATTATGACGTCATAATGTATCCGCTTTATGACATCACAATATATTATGAGAGCGCAACATGCAGGTATTATGAGCAATTTCTCTTACCCCAATTTGTGTCACATCTACTGGAGCATCATGGGCATGTATTATGACGTCACAGTATATGATGACATCATAATTAGTATGCACTATGACGTCACAATGTATTATGACGTCATAATGTATCCGCATTATGACATAACAATATATTATGAGAGCGCAGTTTGCAGTTTTTATGACCAATTTCGCTTACCCCACTTTGGGTCACATCTACTGGAGCATCTTGAGCATGAATTATGACGTCACAGTATATGATGACATCATAATTAGTATGCAGTATGACGTCACAATGTATTATGACGTCATAATGTATCCGCTTTATGACATCACAATATATTATGAGAGCGCAACATGCAGGTATTATGAGCAATTTCTCTTACCACAATTTGTGTCACATCTACTGGAACATCATGAGCATGTATTATGACGTCACAGTATATGATGACATCATAATTAGTATGCAGTATGACGTCACAATGTATTATGACGTCATAATATATCCGCATTATGACATCAGAATATATTATGAGAGTGCAACTTGCAGGTTTTATGACCAATTTCGCTTACCCCAATTTGTGTCACATCTACTGGAGCATCATGAGCATGTATTATAACGTCACAGTATATGATGACATCATAATTAGTATGTACTATGACGTCACAATGTATTATGACATCATAATGTATCCGCATTATGACATCACAATATATTATGAGAGCGCAATTTGCAGGTTTTATGACCATTTTCGATTACCCCAATTTGTGTCACATCTACTGGAGCATCATGAGCATGTATTATGACGTCACAGTATATGATGACATCATAATTAGTATGCAGCATGATGTCACAATGTATTATGACGTCATAATGTATCCGCATTATGACATCAGAATATATTATGAGAGCGCAACATGCAGGTATTATGAGCAATTTCTCTTACCCCAATTTGTGTCACATCTACTGGAGCATCATGAGCATGAATTATGACGTCACAGTATATGATGACATCATAATTAGTATGCACTATGACGTCACAATGTATTATGACGTCATAATGTATCCGCATCATGACATCACAATATATTATGAGAGCGCAATTTGCAGGTTTTATGACCAATTTCGCTTACCCCAATTTGTGTCACATCTACTGGAGAATTATGAGCATGTATTATGACGTCACAGTATATGATGACATCATAATTAGTATGCACTATGACGTCACAATATATTATGACGTCATGACGTCATAATGTATCCGCCTTATGACATCACAGTATATTATGAGAGCGCAACATGTAGATATTATGAGCAATTTCTCTTACCCCAATTTGTGTCACATGTACTGGAGCATCATGAGTATGTATTATGACGTCACAGTATATGATGAAATCATAATTAGTATGCACTATGACGTCACAATGTATTATGACGTCATAATGTATCAGCATTATGACATCACAATATATTATGAGAGTGCAACATGCAGGTATTATGAGCAATTTCTCTTACCACAATTTGTGTCACATCTACTGGAGCATCATGAGCATGTATTATAACGTCACAGTATATGATGACATCATAATTAGTATGCACTATGATGTCACAATGTATTATGACGTCATAATGTATCCGCATTATGACATCACAATATTTTATGAGAGCGCAATTTACAGGTTTTATGACCATTTTCGAATATCCCAGTTTGTGTCACATCTACTGGAGCATCATGAGCATGTATTATGACGTCACAGTATATGATGACATCATAATTAGTATGCAGTATGACGTCACAATGTATTATGCCGTAATAATGTATCCGCATTATGACATCACAATATATTATGAGAGCACAACATGCAGGTATTATGAGCAATTTCTCTCACCCCAATTTGTGTTACATCTACTGGAGCATCCTGAGCATGTATTATGATGTCACAGTATATGATGACATCATAATTAGTATGCACTATGACGTCACAATGTATTATGACGTCATAATATATCCGCATTATGACATCACCATATATTATGAGAGCGCAATTTGCAGGTATTAGGAGCAATTTCTCTTACCCCAATCTGTGTCACATCTATTGGAGCAACATGAGCATGTATTATGACGTCACTGTATTTGATGACATCATAATTAGTATGCACTATGACGTCACAATGTATTATGACGTCATAATGTGTCCGCGTAATGACATCACAATATATTATGAGAGCGCAATTTGCAGGTATAATGAGCAATTTCTCTTACCCCAATTTGTGTCACGTCTACTGGAGCATCATGAGCATGTATTATGATGTCACAGTATATGATGACATCATAATTAGTATGCACTATGACGTCACAATGTAGTATGATGTCATAATGTATCCGCATTATGACATCACAGTATATTATGAGAGCCCAATTTGCAGGTATTATGAGCCATTTCTCTTACCCCAATTTGTGTCACATCTACTGGAGCATCATGAGCATGTATTATGACGTCACAGTATATGATGACATCATAATTAGTATGCAGTATGACGTCATAATGTATTATGACGTCATAATGTATCCGCATTATGACATCACAATATACTATGAGAGCGCAACATGCAGGTATTTTGAGCAATTTCTCTTACCACAATTTGTGTCACATGTGCTGGAGCATCATGAGCATGTATTATGACGTCATAGTATATGATGACATCATAATTAGTATGCACTATGACGTCACAATGTATTATGACGTCATAATGTATCCGCATTATTTCATCACAATATATTATCAGAGCGCAATTTGCAGGATTTATGACAAATTTCGCTTACTCCAATTTGTGTCACATCTACTGGAGCATCTTGAGCATGTATTATGTTGTCACAGTATATGATGACATCATAATTAGTATGCAGTATGATGTCACAATGTATTATGACGTCATAATGCATCCGCATTATGACATCACAATATATTATGAGAGCGCAACATGCAGGTATTATGAGCAAATTCTCTTATCCCAATTTGTGTCACATCTACTGGAGCATCATGATCATGTATTATGACGTCACAGTATATGATGACATCATAGTTAGTATGCACTATGACGTCACAATGTATTATGACGTCATAATGTATCCGCATTATGACATCACAATATATTATGAGAGCGCAATTTGCAGGTTTTATGACAAATTTCGCTTACCCCAATTTGTGTCACATCTACTGGAGCATCATGAGCATGTATTATGACGTCACAGTATATGATGACATCATAATTAGTATGCAGTATGACGTCACAATGTATTATGACGTCATAATGTATCCGCATTATGACATCAAAATATATAATGAGAGCGCAACATGCAGGTATTATGAGCAATTTCTCTTGCCCCAATTTGTGTCACATCTACTGGAGCATCATGATCATGTATTATGACGTCACAGTATATGGTGACATCATAATTAGTATGCAGTATGACGTCACAATGTATTATGACGTCATAATGTATCCGCATTATGACATCACAATGTATTATGAGAGTGCAAAATGCAGGTATTATGACCAATGTCTCTTACCCCAATTTGTGTCACATCTACTGGAGCATCATGAGCATGTATTATGACGTCACAGTATATGATGACATCATAATTAGTATGGACTATGACGTCACAATGTATTATGATGTCATAATGTATCCGCATTATGACATCACAATATATTATGAGAGCGCAATTTGCAGGTTTTATGACCATTTTCGATTACCCCAAATTGTGTCACATCTACTGGAGCATCATGAGCATGTATTATGCCATCACAGTATATGATGACATCATAATTAGTATGCAGTGTGACGTCACAATGTATTATGACGTCATAATGTATCCGCATTATGACATCACAATATATTATGAGAGCGCAACATGCAGGTATTATGAGCAATTTCTCTTACCCCAATTTGTGTCACATCTACTGGAGCATCATGGGTATGTATTATGACGTCACAGTATATGATGACATCATAATTAGTATGCACTATGACGTCACAATGTATTATGACGTCATAATGTATCCGCATTATGACATAACAATATATTATGAGAGCGCAATTTGCAGTTTTTATGACCAATTTCGCTTACCCCACTTTGGGTCACATCTACTGGAGCATCTTGAGCATGAATTATGACGTCACAGTATATGATGACATCATAATTAGTATGCAGTATGACGTCACAATGTATTATGACGTCATAATGTATCCGCTTTAAGACATCACAATATATTATGAGAGCGCAACATGCAGGTATTATGAGCAATTTCTCTTACCCCAATTTGTGTCACATCTACTGGAGCATCATGAGCATGTATTATGACGTCACAGTATATGATGACATCATAATTAGTATGCACTATGACGTCACAATGTATTATGACGTCATAATGTATCCGCATTATGACATCACAATATATTATGAGAGCGCAACATGCAGGTATTATGAGCAATTTCTCTTACCCCAATTTGTGTCACACATACTGGAGCATCATGAGAATGTATTATGACGTCACAGTATATGTTGACATCATAATTAGTATGCACTATGACGTCACAATGTATTATGACGTCATAATGTATCAGCATTATGACATCACGATATATTATGAGAGCGCAATTTGCAGGTTTTATGACCAATTTCGCTCACCCCAATTTGTGTCACATCCACTGGAGCATCTTGAGCATGTATTATGACGTCACAGTATATGATGACATCGTAATTAGTATGCAGTATGACGTCACAATGTATAATGACGTCATAATGTGTCCGCATTATGACATCACAGTACGTTATGAGAGCGCAACATGCAGATATTATGAGAAATTTCTCGTACCCCAATTTGTGTCACATCTACTGGAGCATCATGAGCATGTATTATGACGTCACAGTATATGATGACATCATAATTACTATGCACTATGATGTCACAATGTATTATGACGTCATAATGTATCCGCATTATGACATCACAATATTTTATGAGAGGGCAATTTACAGGTTTTATGACCAATTTCGCTCACCCCAATTTGTGTCAAAACTACTGGAGCATCTTGAGCATGTATTATGACGTCACAGTATATGATGACATCATAATTAGTATGCAGTATGACGTCACAATGTATTATGACCTCATGATGTATCCGCATTATGACATCACAATATATTATGAGAGCGCAACATGCAGGTATTATGAGCAATTTCTCTTAACCCAATTTGTGTCACATCTACTGGAGCATCATGAGCATGTATTATGACGTCACAGTATATGATGACATCATAATTAGTATGCACTATGACGTCACAATATATTATGACGTCATAATGTATCCGCATTATGACATCATAATATATTATGAGAGCGCAATTTGCAGGTTTTATGACCAATTTCGCTTACCCCAATTTGTGTCACATCTACTGGAGCATCATGAGCATGTATTATGACGTCACAGTATATGATGACATCATAATTAGTATGCAGTATGACGTCACAATGTATTACGGCGTCATAATGTATTCGCATTATGACATCACAATACATTATGAGAGCGCAACATGCAGGTATTATGAGCAATTTCTCTTACCAAAATTTGTGTCACATCTACTGGAGCATCATGAGCATGTATTATGACGTCACAGTATATGATGACATTGTAATTAGTATGCACTATGATGTCACAATGTATTATGACGTCATAATGTATCCGCATTATGACATCACAATATATTATGAGAGCGCAATTTGCAGGTTTCATGACCAATTTCGCTGAGCTCAATTTGTGTCACATCTACTGCAGCATCATCAGCATGTATTATGACGTCAGAGTATATGATGACATCATAATTAGTATGCAGTATGACGTCACATTGTATTATGACGTCACAATGTATCTGCATTATGACATCACAATATATTATGAGAGCGCAACATCCAGGTGTTATGAGCAATTTCTCTTACCCCAATTTGTGTCCCAACTACTGGAGCATCATGAGCACGTATTATGACGTCACAGTATATGATGACATCATAATTAGTATGCACTGTGACGTCACAATGTATTATGAGAGTGCAACATGCAGGTATTATGAACAATTTCTCTTACCCCAATTTGTGTCACATCTACTGGAGCATCATGAGCATGTATTATGACATCACAGTATATGATGACATCATAATTAGTATGCAGTATGACGTCACAATGTATTATGACGTCATAATGTATCCGCATTATGACATCACAATATTTTATGAGAGCGCAATTTGCAGGTTTTATGACCATTTTCGATTACCCCAATTTGTGTCACATCTACTGGAGCATCATGAGCATGTATTATGACGTCACAGTATATGATGACATCATAATTAGTATGCACTATGACGTCACAATGTATTATGACGTCATAATGTATCCACATTATGACATCACCATATATTATGAGAGCGCAATTTGCAGGTATTATGAGGAATTTCTCTTACCCCAATTTGTGTCACATCTATTGGAGCAACATGAGCATGTATTATGACGTCACTGTATATGATGACGTCATTATTAGTATGCACTATGACGTCACAATGTATTATGACGTCATAATGTGTCCGCGTTATGACATCACAAAATATTTTGAGAGCGCAATTTGCAGGTATAATGAGCAATTTCTCTTACCCCAATTTGTGTCACATCTACTGGAGCATCATGAGCATGAGTTATGATGTCACAGTATATGATGACATCATAATTAGTATGCACTATGACGTCACAATGTACTATGATGTCATAATGTATCCGCATTATGACATCACAGTATATTATGAGAGCCCAATTTGCAGGTATTATGAGTCATTTCTCTTACCAAAATTTGTGTCACATCTACTGGAGCATCATGAGCATGTATTATGACGTCACAGTATATGATGACATCGTAATTAGTATGCACTATGACGTCACAATGTATTATGACGTCATAATGTATCCGCATTATGACATCACAATATATTATGAGAGCGCAATTTGCAGGTTTCATGACCAATTTCGCTTAGCTCAATTTGTGTCACATCTACTACAGCATCATCAGCATGTATTATGACGTCAGAGTATATGATGACATCATAATTAGTATGCAGTATGACGTCACAATGTATTATGACGTCACAATGTATCTGCATTATGACATCACAATATATTATGAGAGCGCAACATCCAGGTGTTATGAGCAATTTCTCTTACCCCAATTTGTGTCCCATCTACTGGAGCATCATGAGCATGTATTATGACGTCACAGTAAATGATGACATCATAATTAGTATGCACTGTGACGTCACAATGTATTATGAGAGTGCAACATGCAGGTATTATGACCAATTTCTCTTACCCCAATTTGTGTCACATCTACTGGAGCATCATGAGCATGTATTATGACGTCACAGTATATGATGACATCATAATTAGTATGCAGTATGACGTCACAATGTATTATGACGTCATAATGTATCCGCATTATGACATCACAATATTTTATGAGAGCGCAATTTGCAGGTTTTATGACCATTTTCGATTACCCCAATTTGTGTCACATCTACTGGAGCATCATGATCATGTATTATGACGTCACAGTATATGATGACATCATAATTAGTATGCACTATGACGTCACAATGTATTATGACGTCATAATGTATCCACATTATGACATCACCATATATTATGAGAGCGCAATTTGCAGGTATTATGAGGAATTTCTCTTACCCCAATTTGTGTCACATCTATTGGAGCAACATGAGCATGTATTATGACGTCACTGTATATGATGACATCTTTATTAGTATGCACTATGACGTCACAATGTATTATGACGTCATAATGTGTCCGCGTTATGACATCACAATATATTTTGAGAGCGCAATTTGCAGGTATAATGAGCAATTTCTCTTACCCCAATTTGTGTCACATCTACTGGAGCATCATGAGCATGAGTTATGATGTCACAGTATATGATGACATCATAATTAGTATGCACTATGACGTCACAATGTACTATGATGTCATAATGTATCCGCATTATGACATCACAGTATATTATGAGAGCCCAATTTGCAGGTATTATGAGCCATTTCTCTTACCCCAATTTGTGTCACATCTACTGGAGCATCATGAGCATGTATTATGACGTCACAGTATATGATGACATCATAATTACTATGCAGTATGACGTCACAATGTATTATGAGAGTGCAACATGCAGGTATTATGACCAATTTCTCTTACCCCAATTTGTGTCACATCTACTGGAGCATCATGAGCATGTATTATGACATCACAGTATATGATGACATCATAATTAGTATGCACTATGACGTCACAATGTATTGTGACGTCATAATGTATCCGCATTATGACATCACAATATATTATGAGAGCGCAATTTGCAGGTTTTATGACCATTTTCGATTACCCCAATTTGTGTCACATCTACTGGAGCGTCATGAGCATGTATTATGACGTCACAGTATATGATGACATCATAATTAGTATGCAGTATGACGTCATAATGTATTATGACGTCATAATGTATCCACATTATGACATCACAATATATTATGAGAGCGCAATTTGCAGGTTTTATGACAAATTTCGCTTACCCCAATTTGTGTCACATCTACTGGAGCATCTTGAGCATGTATTATGACGTCACAGTATATGATGACATCATAATTAGTATGCAGTATGACGTCACAATGTATTATGACGTCATAATGTATCCGCATTATGACATCACAATATATTATGAGAGCGCAACATGCAGGTATTATGAGCAATTTCTCTTACCCAATTTGTGTCACATCTACTGGAGCATCATGATCATGTATTATGACGTCACAGTATATGATGACATCATAATTAGTATGCACTATGACGTCACAATGTATTATGACGTCATAATGTATCCGCATTATGACATCACAATATATTATGAGAGCGCAATTTGCAGGTTTTATGACCAATTTCGCTTACCCCAATTTGTGTCACATCTACTGGAGCATCATGAGCATGTATTATGACGTCACAGTATATGATGACATCATAATTAGTATGCAGTATGACGTCACAATGTATTACGACGTCATAATGTATCCGCATTATTACATCACAATGTATTATGAGAGCGCAACATGCAGGTATTATGACCAATTTCTCTTACCCCAATTTGTGTCACATTTACTGGAGCATCATGAGCATGTATTATGACGTCACAGTATAAGATGACATCATAATTAGTATGCACTATGATGTCACAATGTATTATGACGTCATAATGTATCCGCATTATGTCATCACAATATATTATGAGAGCGCAATTTGCAGGTTTTATGAGCAATTTCTCTTACCCCAATTTGTGTCACATCTATTGGAGCAACATGAGCATGTATTATGACGTCCCTGTATATGATGACATCATAATTAGTATGCACTATGACGTCAAAATGTATTATGACGTCATAATGTGTCCGCGTTATGACATCACAATATATTATGAGAGCGCAATTTGCAGGTATAATGAGCAATTTCTCTTACCCCAATTTGTGTCATATCTACTGGAGCATCATGAGCATGTATTATGATGTCACAGTATATGATGACATCATAATTAGTATGCACTATGACGTCACAATGTACTATGATGTCATAATGTATCCGCATTATGACATCACAGTATATTATGAGAGCCCAATTTGCAGGTATTATGAGCAATTTCTCTTACCCCAATTTGTGTCACATCTACTGGAGCATCATGAGCATGTATTATGACGTCACAGTATATGATGACATCATAACTAGTATGCAGTATGACGTCATAATGTATTATGACGTCATAATGTATCCGCATTATGACATCACAATATATTATGAGAGCGCAACATGCAGGTATTATGAGCAGTTTCTCTTACCCCAATTTGTGTCACATCTACTGGAGCATCATGAGCATGTATTATGACGTCACAGTATATGATGACATCATAATTAGTATGCAGTATGACGTCATAATGTATTATGACGTCATAATGTATCCGCATTATGACATCACAATATATTATGAGAGCGCAACATGCAGGTATTTTGAGCAATTTCTCTTACCACAATTTGTGTCACATCTACTGGAGCATCTTGAGCATGTATTATGATGTCACAGTATATGATGACATCATAATTAGTATGCAGTATGACGTCACAATGTATTATGACGTTATAATGTATCCGCATTATGACATCACAATATATTATGAGAGCGCAACATGCAGGTATTATGAGCAATTTCTCTTACCCCAATTTGTGTCACATCTACTGGAGCATCATGAGCATGTATTATGACGTCACAGTATATGATGACATCATAATTAGTATGCACTATGACATCACAATGTATTATGACGTCATAATGTATCCGCATTATGACATCACAATATATTATGAGAGAGCAATTTGCAGGTTTTATGACCAATTTCGCTTACCCCAATTTGTGTCACATCTACTGGAGCATCATGAGCATGTATTATGACGTCACAGTATATGATGACATCATAATTAGTATGCAGTATGACGTCACAATGTATTACGACGTCATAATGTATCCGCACTATGACATCACAATGTATTATGAGAGTGCAACATGCAGGTATTATGACCAATTTCTCTTACCCCAATTTGTGTCACATTTACTGGAGCATCATGAGCATGTATTATGACGTCACAGTATATGATGACATCATAATTTGTATGCACTATGACGTCACAATGTATTATGACGTCATAATGTATCCGCATTTTGACATCACAATATATTATGAGAGCGCAATTTGCAGGTTTATTGACCATTTTCGATTACCCCAAAGTGTGTCACATCTACTGGAGTATCATGAGCATGTATTATGCCGTCACAGTATATGATGACATCAGAATTAGTATGCAGTATGACGTCACAATGTATTATGACGTCATAATGTAGCCGCATTATGACATCACAATATATTATGAGAGCGCAACAAGCAGGTATTATGAGCAATTTCTCTTACCCCAATTTGTGTCACATCTACTGGAGCATCATGAGCATGTATTATGACGTCACAGTATATGATGACATCATAATTAGTATGCACTATGACGTCAGAATGTATTATGACGTCATAATGTATCCGCATTATGAGATCACAATATATTATGAGAGCGCAATTTGCAGGTTTTATGACCAATTTCGCTTACCCCAATTTGTGTCACATCTACTGGAGCATCATGAGCATGTATTATGACGTCACAGTATATGATGACATCATAATTAGTATGCAGTATGACGTCACAATGTATTACGACGTCATAATGTATCCGCATTATGACATCACAATACATTATGAGAGCGCAACATGCAGGTATTATGAGCAATTTCTCTTACCACAATTTGTGTCACATCTACTGGAGCATCATGAGCATGTATTATGACGTCACAGTATATGATGACATCGTAATTAGTATGCACTATGACGTCACAATGTATTATGACGTCATAATGTATCCGCATTATAACATCACAATATATTATGAGAGCGCAATTTGCAGGTTTTATGAGCAATTTCTCTTACCCCAATTTGTGTCACATCTCTGGGAGCAACATGAGCATGTATTATGACGTCCCTGTATATGATGACATCATAATTAGTATGCACTATGACGTCACAATGTATTATGACGTCATAATGTGTCCGCGTTATGACATCACAATATATTATGAGAGCGCAATTTGCAGGTATAATGAGCAATTTCTCTTACCCCAATTTGTGTCACATCTACTGGAGCATCATGTGCATGTATTATCATGTCACAGTATATGATGACATCATAATTAGTATGCACTATGACGTCACAATGTACTATGATGTCATAATGTATCCGCATTATGACATCACAGTATATTATGAGAGCCCAATTTGCAGGTATTATGAGCAATTTCTCTTACCCCAATTTGTGTCACATCTACTGGAGCATCATGAGCATGTATTATGACGTCACAGTATATGATGACATCATAATTAGTATGCAGTATGACGTCACAATGTATTATGACGTCATAATGTATCCGCATTATGACATCACAATATATTATGAGAGCGCAACATGCAGGTATTATGAGCAATTTCTCTTACCCCAATTTGTGTCACATCTACTGGAGCATCATGAGCTTGAATTATGACGTCACAGTATATGATGACATCATAATTAGTATGCACTATGACGTCACAATGTATTATGACGTCATAATGTATCCGCATTATGACATCACAATATATTATGAGAGCGCAATTTGCAGGATTTATGACCAATTTCGCTTACCCCAAATTGTGTCACATCTACTGGAGCATCATGAGCATGTATTATGACGTCACAGTATATGATGACATCATAATTAGTGTACAGTATGACGTTGCAATGTATTACGACGTCATAATGTATCCGCATTATGACATCACAATACATTATGAGAGCGCAACGTGCAGGTATTATGAGCAATTTCTCTTACCACAATTTGTGTCACATCTACTGGAGCATCAAGAGCAAGTATTATGACGTCACAATATATGATGACATCATAATTAGTATGCACAATGACGTCACAATGTATTATGACGTCATAATGTATCCGCATTATAACATCACAATATCCTATGAGAGCGCAATTTGCAGGTTTTATGACCAATTTCGCTTACCCCAAATTGTGTCACATCTACTGGAGCATCATGAGCATGTATTTTGACGTCACAGTATATGATGACATCATAATTAGTATGCAGTATGACGTCATAATGTATTATGACGTCATAATGTATCCACATTATGACATCACAATATATTATGAGAGCGCAATTTGCAGGTTTTATGACAAATTTCGCTTACCCCAATTTGTGTCACATCTACTGGAGCATCTTGAGCATGTATTATGACGTCACAGTATATGATGACATCATAATTAGTATGCAGTATGACGTCACAATGTATTATGACGTCATAATGTATCCGCATTATGACATCACAATATATTATGAGAGCGCAACATGCAGGTATTATGAGCAATTTCTCTTACCCAATTTGTGTCACATCTACTGGAGCATCATGATCATGTATTATGACGTCACAGTATATGATGACATCATAATTAGTATGCACTATGACGTCACAATGTATTATGACGTCATAATGTATCCGCATTATGACATCACAATATATTATGAGAGCGCAATTTGCAGGTTTTATGACCAATTTCGCTTACCCCAATTTGTGTCACATCTACTGGAGCATCATGAGCATGTATTATGACGTCACAGTATATGATGACATCATAATTAGTATGCAGTATGACGTCACAATGTATTACGACGTCATAATGTATCCGCATTATTACATCACAATGTATTATGAGAGCGCAACATGCAGGTATTATGACCAATTTCTCTTACCCCAATTTGTGTCACATTTACTGGAGCATCATGAGCATGTATTATGACGTCACAGTATAAGATGACATCATAATTAGTATGCACTATGACGTCACAATGTATTATGACGTCATAATGTATCCGCATTATGTCATCACAATATATTATGAGAGCGCAATTTGCAGGTTTTATGAGCAATTTCTCTTACCCCAATTTGTGTCACATCTATTGGAGCAACATGAGCATGTATTATGACGTCCCTGTATATGATGACATCATAATTAGTATGCACTATGACGTCAAAATGTATTATGACGTCATAATGTGTCCGCGTTATGACATCACAATATATTATGAGAGCGCAATTTGCAGGTATAATGAGCAATTTCTCTTACCCCAATTTGTGTCATATCTACTGGAGCATCATGAGCATGTATTATGATGTCACAGTATATGATGACATCATAATTAGTATGCACTATGACGTCACAATGTACTATGATGTCATAATGTATCCGCATTATGACATCACAGTATATTATGAGAGCCCAATTTGCAGGTATTATGAGCAATTTCTCTTACCCCAATTTGTGTCACATCTACTGGAGCATCATGAGCATGTATTATGACGTCACAGTATATGATGACATCATAATTAGTATGCAGTATGACGTCACAATGTATTATGACGTCATAATGTATCCGCATTATGACATCACAATATATTATGAGAGCGCAACATGCAGGTATTATGAGCAGTTTCTCTTACCCCAATTTGTGTCACATCTACTGGAGCATCATGAGCATGTATTATGACGTCACAGTATATGATGACATCATAATTAGTATGCAGTATGACGTCATAATGTATTATGACGTCATAAGGTATCCGCATTATGACATCACAATATATTATGAGAGCGCAACATGCAGGTATTTTGAGCAATTTCTCTTACCACAATTTGTGTCACATCTACTGGAGCATCTTGAGCATGTATTATGATGTCACAGTATATGATGACATCATAATTAGTATGCAGTATGACATCACAATGTATTATGACGTCATAATGTATCCGCATTATGACATCACAATATATTATGAGAGCGCAACATGCAGGTATTATGAGCAATTTCTCTTACCCCAATTTGTGTCACATCTACTGGAGCATCATGAGCATGTATTATGACGTCACAGTATATGATGACATCATAATTAGTATGCACTATGACATCACAATGTATTATGACGTCATAATGTATCCGCATTATGACATCACAATATATTATGAGAGAGCAATTTGCAGGTTTTATGACCAATTTCGCTTACCCCAATTTGAGTCACATCTACTGGAGCATCATGAGCATGTATTATGACGTCACAGTATATGATGACATCATAATTAGTATGCAGTATGACGTCACAATGTATTACGACGTCATAATGTATCCGCACTATGACATCACAATGTATTATGAGAGTGCAACATGCAGGTATTATGATCAATTTCTCTTACCCCAATTTGTGTCACATTTACTGGAGCATCATGAGCATGTATTATGACGTCACAGTATATGATGACATCATAATTTGTATGCACTATGACGTCACAATGTATTATGACGTCATAATGTATCCGCATTTTGACATCACAATATATTATGAGAGCGCAATCTGCAGGTTTATTGACCATTTTCGATTACCCCAAAGTGTGTCACATCTACTGGAGTATCATGAGCATGTATTATGCCGTCACAGTATATGATGACATCAGAATTAGTATGCAGTATGACGTCACAATGTATTATGACGTCATAATGTAGCCGCATTATGACATCACAATATATTATGAGAGCGCAACATGCAGGTATTATGAGCAATTTCTCTTACCCCAATTTGTGTCACATCTACTGGAGCATCATGAGCATGTATTATGACGTCACAGTATATGATGACATCATAATTAGTATGCACTATGACGTCAGAATGTATTATGACGTCATAATGTATCCGCATTATGAGATCACAATATATTATGAGAGCGCAATTTGCAGGTTTTATGACCAATTTCGCTTACCCCAATTTGTGTCACATCTACTGGAGCATCATGAGCATGTATTATGACGTCACAGTATATGATGACATCATAATTAGTATGCAGTATGACGTCACAATGTATTACGACGTCATAATGTATCCGCATTATGACATCACAATACATTATGAGAGCGCAACATGCAGGTATTATGAGCAATTTCTCTTACCACAATTTGTGTCACATCTACTGGAGCATCATGAGCATGTATTATGACGTCACAGTATATGATGACATCGTAATTAGTATGCACTATGATGTCACAATGTATTATGACGTCATAATGTATCCGCATTATAACATCACAATATATTATGAGAGCGCAATTTGCAGGTTTTATGAGCAATTTCTCTTACCCCAATTTGTGTCACATCTCTGGGAGCAACATGAGAATGTATTATGACGTCCCTGTATATGATGACATCATAATTAGTATGCACTATGACGTCACAATGTATTATGACGTCATAATGTGTCCGCGTTATGACATCACAATATATTATGAGAGCGCAATTTGCAGGTATAATGAGCAATTTCTCTTACCCCAATTTGTGTCACATCTACTGGAGCATCATGAGCATGTATTATCATGTCACAGTATATGATGACATCATAATTAGTATGCACTATGACGTCACAATGTACTATGATGTCATAATGTATCCGCATTATGACATCACAGTATATTATGAGAGCCCAATTTGCAGGTATTATGAGCAATTTCTCTTACCCCAATTTGTGTCACATCTACTGGAGCATCATGAGCATGTATTATGACGTCACAGTATATGATGACATCATAATTAGTATGCAGTATGACGTCACAATGTATTATGACGTCATAATGTATCCGCATTATGACATCACAATATATTATGAGAGCGCAACATGCAGGTATTATGAGCAATTTCTCTTACCCCAATTTGTGTCACATCTACTGGAGCATCATGAGCTTGAATTATGACGTCACAGTATATGATGACATCATAATTAGTATGCACTATGACGTCACAATGTATTATGACGTCATAATGTATCCGCATTATGACATCACAATATATTATGAGAGCGCAATTTGCAGGATTTATGACCAATTTCGCTTACCCCAAATTGTGTCACATCTACTGGAGCATCATGAGCATGTATTATGACGTCACAGTATATGATGACATCATAATTAGTGTACAGTATGACGTCGCAATGTATTACGACGTCATAATGTATCCGCATTATGACATCACAATACATTATGAGAGCGCAACGTGCAGGTATTATGAGCAATTTCTCTTACCACAATTTGTGTCACATCTACTGGAGCATCAAGAGCAAGTATTATGACGTCACAGTATATGATGACATCATAATTAGTATGCACAATGACGTCACAATGTATTATGTCGTCATAATGTATCCGCATTATAACATCACAATATCCTATGAGAGCGCAATTTGCAGGTTTTATGACCAATTTCGCTTACCCCAAATTGTGTCACATCTACTGGAGCATCATGAGCATGTATTTTGACGTCACAGTATATGATGACATCATAATTAGTATGCAGTATGACGTCACAATGTATTATGACGTCATAATGTATCCACATTATGACATCACAATGTATTATGAGAGTGCAACATGCAGGTATTATGACCAATTTCTCTTACACAAATTTGTGTCACATCTACTGGAGCATCATGAGCATGTATTATGACGTCACAGTATATGATGACATCATAATTAGTATGGACTATGACGTCACAATGTATTATGACGTCATAATGTATCCGCATTATGACTTCAGAATATATTATGAGAGCGCAATTTGCAGGTTTTAGGACCATTTTCGATTACCCCAATTTGTGTCACATCTACTGAAGCTTCATGAGCATGTATTATGACGTCACAGTATATGATGACATCATAATTAGTATGCACTATGATGTCACAATGTATTATGACGTCATAATGTATCCGCATTATGACATCACAATATATTATGAGAGCGCAATTTGCAGGTTTCATGACCAATCTCGCATACCCCAATTTGTGTCACATCTACTGCAGCATCATCAGCATGTATTATGACGTCAGAGTATATGATGACATCATAATTAGTATGCAGTATGACATCACAATGTATTATGACGTCATAATGTATCCGCATTATGGCATCACAATATATTATGAGAGCGCAACATGCAGGTATTATGAGCAATTTCTCTTACCCCAATTGTGTCACATCTACTGGAGCATCATGAGCATGTATTATGACGTCACAGTATATGATGACATCATAATTAGTATGCACTATGACATCACAATGTATTATGACGTCATAATGTATCCGCATTATGACATCACAATATAATATGAGAGCGCAATTTGCAAGTTTTATGATCAATTTCGCTTACCCCAATTTGTGTCACATCTACTGGAGCATCATGAGCATGTATTATGACGTCACAGTATATGATGACATCATAATTAGTATGCACTATGACGTCACAATGTATTATGACATCACAATGTATCCGCAATATGACATCACAATATATTATGAGAGCGCAATTTGCAGGTTTTATGACCATTTTCGATTACCCCAATTTGTGTCACATCTACTGGAGCATCATGAGCATGTAATATGACGTCACAGTATATGATGACATCATAATTAGTATGCAGTATGATGTCACAATGTATTATGCCGTCATAATGTATCCGCATTATGACATCACAATACATTATGGGACCGCAACATGCAGATATTATGAGGAATTTCTCTTACCCCAATTTGTGTCCCATCTACTGGAGCATCATGAGCATGTATTATGACGTCACAGTATATGATGACATCATAATTAGTATGCACTGTGACGTCACAATGTATTATGAGAGTGCAACATGCAGGTATTATGACCAATTTCTCTTACCCCAATTTGTGTCACATCTACTGGAGCATCATGAGCATGTATTATGACGTCACCGTATATGATGACATCATAATTAGTATGCAGTATGACGTCACAATGTATTATGACGTCATAATGTATCCGCATTATGACATCACAATATTTTATGAGAGCGCAATTTGCAGGTTTTATGACCATTTTCGATTACCCCAATTTGTGTCACATCTACTGGAGCATCATGAGCATGTATTATGACGTCACAGTATATGATGACATCATAATTAGTATGCACTATGACGTCACAATGTATTATGACGTCATAATGTATCCACATTATGACATCACCATATATTATGAGAGCGCAATTTGCAGGTATTATGAGGAATTTCTCTTACCCCAATTTGTGTCACATCTATTGGAGCAACATGAGCATGTATTATGACGTCACTGTATATGATGACATCATTATTAGTATGCACTATGACGTCACAATGTATTATGACGTCATAATGTGTCCGCGTTATGACATCACAATATATTTTGAGAGCGCAATTTGCAGGTATAATGAGCAATTTCTCTTACCCCAATTTGTGTCACATCTACTGGAGCATCATGAGCATGAGTTATGATGTCACAGTATATGATGACATCATAATTAGTATGCACTATGACGTCACAATGTACTATGATGTCATAATGTATCCGCATTATGACATCACAGTATATTATGAGAGCCCAATTTGCAGGTATTATGAGCCATTTCTCTTACCCCAATTTGTGTCACATCTACTGGAGCATCATGAGCATGTATTATGACGTCACAGTATATGATGACATCATAATTACTATGCAGTATGACGTCACAATGTATTATGAGAGTGCAACATGCAGGTATTATGACCAATTTCTCTTACCCCAATTTGTGTCACATCTACTGCAGCATCATCAGCATGTATTATGACGTCAGAGTATATGATGACATCATAATTAGTATGCAGTATGACATCACAATGTATTATGACGTCATAATGTATCCGCATTATGGCATCACAATATATTATGAGAGCGCAACATGCAGGTATTATGAGCAATTTCTCTTACCCCAATTGTGTCACATCTACTGGAGCATCATGAGCATGTATTATGACGTCACAGTATATGATGACATCATAATTAGTATGCACTATGACGTCACAATGTATTATGACGTCATAATGTATCCGCATTATGACATCACAATATAATATGAGAGCGCAATTTGCAAGTTTTATGATCAATTTCGCTTACCCCAATTTGTGTCACATCTACTGGAGCATCATGAGCATGTATTATGACGTCACAGTATATGATGACATCATAATTAGTATGCACTATGACGTCACAATGTATTATGACATCACAATGTATCCGCAATATGACATCACAATATATTATGAGAGCGCAATTTGCAGGTTTTATGACCATTTTCGATTACCCCAATTTGTGTCACATCTACTGGAGCATCATGAGCATGTAATATGACGTCACAGTATATGATGACATCATAATTAGTATGCAGTATGATGTCACAATGTATTATTCCGTCATAATGTATCCGCATTATGACATCACAATACATTATGAGAGCGCAACATGCAGATATTATGAGGAATTTCTCTTACCCCAATTTGTGTCACATCTACTGGAGCATCATGAGCATGTATTCTGACGTCACAGTATATGATGACATCATAATTAGTATGCAGTATGACGTCACAATGTATTATGACATCATAATGTATCCGCATTATGACATCACAATATATTATGAGAGTGCAACATGCAGGTATTATGAGCAATTTCTCTCGCCCCAATTTGTGTCACATCTACTGGAGCATCATGAGCATGTATTATGACGTCACAGTATATGATGACATCATAATTAGTACGCACTATGACGTCACAATGTATTATGACGTCATAATGTATCCGCATTATGACATCACAATATATTATGAGAGCGCAACATGCAGGTATTATGAGCAATTTCGCTTACCCCAATTTGTGTCACATCTACTGGAGCATCATGAGCATGTATTATGACGTCACAGTATATGATGACATCATAATTATTATACACTATGACGTCACAATGTATTATGACGTCATAATGTATCCGCATGATGATATCACAATATATTATGAGAGCGCAATTTGCAGGTATTATGAGCAATTTCGCTTACCCCAATTTGTGTCACATCTACTGGAGCATCATGAGCATGTATTATGACGTCAGAGTATATGATGACATCATAATTACTATGCACTTTGACGTCACAATGTATTATGACGTCATAATGTATCCGCATTATGACATCACAATATATTATGAGAGTGCAATTTGCAGGTTTCATGACCAATTTCGCTTACCACAATTTGTGTCACATCTACTGCAGCATCATCACCATATATTATGACGACAGAGCATATAATGACATCATAATTAGTATGCAGTATGACGTCACAATGTATTATGACGTCATAATGTATCCGTATTATGACATCACAATATATTATGAGAGCGCAACATGCAGGTATTATGAGCAATTTCTCTTACCCCAATTTGTGTCACATCTACTGGAGCATCATGAGCATGTATTAAGACATCACAGTATATGATGACATCATAATTAGGATGCAGTATGACGTCACAATGTAATATGACGTCATAATGTATCCGCATTATGAAATCTCAATATATTCTGAGAGCGCAACATGCAGGTATTATGACCAATTTCGCTTACCCCAATTTGTGTCACATCTACTGGAGCATCATGAACATGTATTATGAAGTCACAGTATATGATGACATCATAATTAGTATGCAGTATGACGTCACAATGTATTATGACGTCATAATGTATCCGCATTATGACATCACAATATATTATGAGAGCGCAACATGCAGGTATTATGAGCAATTTCTCTTACCCCAATTTGTGTCACATCTACTGGAGCATCATGAGCATGTATTATGACGTCACAGTATATGATGACATCATAATTAGTATGCATTCTGACGTCACAATGTATTATGACGTCATAATGTATCCGCATTATGACATCACAATATATTATGAGAGCGCAATTTGCAGGTATTATGACCAATTTCTCTTACCCCAATTTGTGTCAAATCTACTGGAGCATCATGAGCATGTATTATGACATCACAGTATATGATGACATCATAATTAGTACGCACTATGATGTCACAATGTATTATGACGTCATAATGTATCCGCATTATGACATCAAAATATATTATGAGAGCGCAACATGCAGGTATTATGACCAATTTCTCTTGCCCCAATTTGTGTCACATCTACTGGAGCATCATGAGCATCTATTATGACGTCACAGTATATGATGACATCATAATCAGTATGCAGTATGATGTCACAATGTATTATGACGTCATAATGTATCCGCATTATGACATCACAATATATTATGAGAGCGCAACATGCATGTATTATGAGCAATATCTCTTACCCCAATTTGTGTCACATTTACTGGAGCATCATGAGCATGAATTATCACGTCACAGTATATGATGACATCATAATTAGTATGCACTATGACGTCACAATGTATTATGACGTCATAATGTATCCGCATTATGACATCACAATATATTATGAGAGCGCAATTTGCAGGTTTTATGACCAATTTCGCTTACCCCATTTTGTGTCACATCTACTGGAGCATCATGAGCATGTATTATGATGTCACAGTATATGATGACATCATAATTAGTATGCACTATGACGTCACAATGTATTATGACGTCATAATGTATCCGCATTATGACATCACAATATATTATGAGAGCGCAATTTGCAGGTTTCATGACCAATCTCGCATACCCCAATTTGTGTCACATCTACTGCAGCATCATCAGCATGTATTATGACGTCAGAGTATATGATGACATCATAATTAGTATGCAGTATGACATCACAATGTATTATGACGTCATAATGTATCCGCATTATGGCATCACAATATATTATGAGAGCGCAACATGCAGGTATTATGAGCATTTTCTCTTACCCCAATTGTGTCACATCTACTGGAGCATCATGAGCATGTATTATGACGTCACAGTATATGATGACATCATAATTAGTATGCAGTATGACGTCACAATGTTTTATGACGTCATAATGTATCCGCATTATGACATCACAATATAATATGAGAGCGCAATTTGCAAGTTTTATGACCAATTTCGCTTACCCCAATTTGTGTCACATCTACTGGAGCATCATGAGCATGTATTATGACGTCACAGTATATGATGACATCATAATTAGTATGCACTATGACGTCACAATGTATTATGACATCATAATGTATCCGCAATATGACATCACAATATATTATGAGAGCGCAATTTGCAGGTTTTATGACCATTTTCGATTACCCCAGTTTGTGTCACATCTACTGGAGCATCATGAGCATGTAATATGACGTCACAGTATATGATGACATCATAATTAGTATGCAGTATGATGTCACAATGTATTATGACGTCATAATGTATCCGCATTATGACATCACAATACATTATGGGAGCGCAACATGCAGATATTATGAGGAATTTCTCTTACCCCAATTTGTGTCACATCTACTGGAGCATCATGAGCATGTATTATGACGTCACAGTATATGATGACATCATAATTAGTATGCACTATGACGTCACAATGTATTATGACATCATAATGTATCCGCATTATGACATCACAATATATTATGAGAGTGCAACATGCAGGTATTATGAGCAATTTCTCTCGCCCCAATTTGTGTCACATCTACTGGAGCATCATGAGCATGTATTATGACGTCACAGTATATGATGACATCATAATTAGTATGCACTATGAAGTCACAATGTATTATGACGTCATAATGTATCCGCATTATGACATCACAATATATTATGAGAGCGCAATTTGCAGGTTTTATGACCAATTTGTCTTACCCCAATTTGTGTCACATCTACTGGAGCATCATGAGCATGTATTATGACGTCACAGTATATGATGACATCATAATTAGTACGCAATATGACGTCACAATGTATTATGACGTCATAATGTATCTGCATATGACATCACAATATATTATGAGAGCGCAACATGCAGGTATTATGAGCAATTTCGCTTACCCCAATTTGTGTCACATCTACTGGAGCATCATGAGCATGTATTATGACGTCACAGTATATGATGACATCATAATTGTTATACACTATGACGTCACAATGTATTACGACGTCATAATGTATCCGCATGATGACATCACAATATATTATGAGAGCGCAATTTGCAGGTATTATGAGCAATTTCGCTTACCCCAATTTGTGTCACATCTACTGGAGCATCATGAGCATGTATTATGACGTCAGAGTATATGATGACATCATAATTAGTATGCACTATGACGTCACAATGTATTATGACGTCATAATGTATCTGCATTATGACATCACAATATATTATGAGAGTGCAATTTGCAGGTTTCATGACCAATTTCGCTTACCACAATTTGTGTCACATCTATTGCAGCATCATCACCATATATTATGACGACAGAGCATATAATGACATCATAATTAGTATGCAGTATGACGTCACATTGTATTATGACGTCATAATGTATCCGTATTATGACATCACAATATATTATGAGAGCGCAACATGCAGGTATTATGAGCAATTTCTCTTACCCCAATTTGTGTCACATCTACTGGAGCATCAGGAGCATGTATTAAGACATCACAGTATATGATGACATCATAATTAGGATGCAGTATGACGTCACAATGTAATATGACGTCATAATGTATCCGCATTATGAAATCACAATATATTATGAGAGCGCAACATGCAGGTATTATGACCAATTTCGCTTACCCCAATTTGTGTCACATCTACTGGAGCATCATGAGTATGTATTATGAAGTCACAGTATATGATGACATCATAATTAGTATGCACTATGACGTCACAATGTATTATGATGTCATAATGTATCCGCATTATGACATCACAATATATTATGAGAGCGCAACATGCAGGTATTATGAGCAATTTCTCTTACCCCAATTTGTGTCACATCTACTGGAGCATCATGAGCATGTATTATGACGTCACAGTATATGATGACATCATAATTAGTATGCATTCTGACGTCACCATGTATTATGATGTCATAATGTATCCGCATTATGACATCACAATATATTATGAGAGCGCAATTTGCAGGTATTATGACCAATTTCTCTTACCCCAATTTGTGTCACATCTACTGGAGCATCATGAGCATGTATTATGACATCACAGTATATGATGACATCATAATTAGTACGCACTATGACGTCACAATGTATTATGACGTCATAATGTATCCGCATTATGACATCAAAATATATAATGAGAGCGCAACATGCAGGTATTATGACCAATTTCTCTTGCCCCAATTTGTGTCACATCTACTGGAGCATCATGAGCATGTATTATGACGTCACAGTATATGATGACATCATAATTAGTATGCAGTATGACGTCACAATGTATTATGACGTCATAATGTATCCGCATTATGACGTCACAATACATTATGAGAGTGCAACATGCAGATATTATGAGCAATTTCTCTTACCCCAATTTGTGTCACATCTACTGGAGCATCATGAGCATGTATTATGACGTCACAGTATATGATGACATCATAATTAGTACGCAATATGACGTCACAATGTATTATGACGTCATAATGTATCCGTATTATGACATCACAATATATTATGAGAGCGCAACATACAGGTATTATGAGCAATTTCTCTTACCCCAATTTGTGTCACATCTACTGGAGCATCATGAGCATGTATTATGACGTCACAGTATATGATGACATCATAATTAGTATACACTATGACGTCACAATGTATTATGACGTCATAATGTATCCGCATGATGACATCACAATATATTATGGGAGCGCAATTTGCAGGTATTATGAGCAATTTCGCTTACCCCAATTTGTGTCACATCTACTGGAGCATCATGAGCATGTATTATGACGTCACAGTATATGATGACATCATAATTAGTATGCACTATGACGTCACAATGTATTATGACGTCATAAAATATCCGCATTATGACATCACAATATATTATGAGAGCGCAATTTGCAGGTTTCATGACGAATTTCGCTTACCACAATTTGTGTCACATCTACTGCAGCATCATCACCATATATTATGACGTCAGAGCATATGATGACATCATAATTAGTATGCAGTATGACGTCAAAATGTATTATAACGTCATAATGTATCCGCACTATGACATCACAATATATTATGAGAGCGCAACATGCAGGTATTATGAGCAATTTCTCTTACCGCAATTTGTGTCACATCTACTGGAGCATCATGAGCATGTATTAAGACGTCACAGTATATGATGACATCATAATTAGGATGCAGTATGACGTCACAATGTATTATGACGTCATAATGTATCCGCATTATGAAATCACAATATGTTATGAGAGCGCAACATGCAGGTATTATGACCAATTTCGCTTACCCCAATTTGTGTCACATCTACTGGAGCATCATGAGCATGTATTATGAAGTCACAGTATATGATGACATCATAATTAGTATGCAGTATGACGTCATAATGTTTCCACATTATGACATCACAATATATTATGAGAGCGCAACATGCACTTATTATGAGCAATTTCTCTTACCCCAATTTGTGTCACATCTACTGGAGAATCATGAGGATGTATTATGATGTCACAGTATATGATGACATCATAATTAGTATGCACTATGACGTCACAATGTATTATGACGTCATAATGTATCCGCATTATGACATCACAATATATTATGAGAGCGCAATTTGAGGTATTATGACCAATTTCGCTTACCCCAATTTGTGTCACATCTACTGGAGCATCATGAGCATGTATTATGACGTCACAGTATATGATGACATCATAATTAGTATGCACTATGACGTCACAATGTATTATGACGTCATAATATATCCGCATTATGACATCCAATATATTATGAGGGCGCAACATGCAGGTATTATGAGCAATTTCTCTTACCCCAATTTGTGTCACATCTACTGGAGCATCATGAGCATGTATTATGACGTCACAGTATATGATGACATCATAATTAGTATGCAGTATGACGTCACAATGTATTATGACGTCATAATGAATCCGCATTATGACATCACAATATATTATGAGAGCACAACATGCAGGTATTATGAGCAATTTCTCTTACCCCTATTTGTGTCACATCTACTGGAGCATCATGAGCATGTATTATGACGTCACAGTATATGATGACATCATAATTAGTATGCACTATGACGTCACAATGTATTATGACGTCATAATGTATCCGCATTATGACATCACAATATATAATGAGAGCGCAATTACAGGTTTTATGACCATTTTCGATTACCCCAATTTGTGTCACATGTACTGGAGCATCATGAGCATGTATTAAGACGTCACAGTATATGATGACAACATAATTAGGATGCAGTATGACGTCACAATGTATTATGACGTCATAATGTATCCGCATTATAACATCACAATAAATTATGAGAGCGCAACATGCAGGTATTATGAGCAATTTCTCTCACCCCAATTTGTGTCACATCTACTGGAGCATCATGAGCATGTATTATGACGTCACATTATATGATGACATCATAATTAGTATGCACTATGACGTCACAATGTATTATGACGTCATATTGTTACCGCATTATGACATCACAATATATTATAAGAGCGCAACATGCAGGTATTATGAGCAATTTCTCTTACCCAATTTGTGTCACATCTACTGGAGCATCATGAGCATGTATTATGACGTCACAGTATATGGTGACATCATAATTAGTATGCACTATGACGTCACAATGTATTATGACGTCATAATGTATCCGCATTATGACATCACAATATATAATGAGAGCGCAATTTACAGGTTTTATGACCATTTTCGATTACCCCAATTTGTGTCACATGTACTGGAGCATCATGAGCATGTATTAAGACGTCACAGTATATGATGACATCATAATTAGGATGCAGTATGACGTCACAATGTATTATGACGTCATAATGTATCCGCATTATAACATCACAATAAATTATGAGAGCGCAACATGCAGGTATTATGAGCAATTTCTCTCACCCCAATTTGTGTCACATCTACTGGATCATCATGAGCATGTATTATGACGTCACATTATATGATGACATCATAATTAGTATGCACTATGACGTCACAATGTATTATGAGGTCATATTGTTACCGCATTATGACATCACAATATATTATGAGAGCGCAACATGCAGGCATTATGAGCAATTTCTCTTACCCAATTTGTGTCACATCTACTGGAGCATCATGAGCATGTATTATGACGTCACAGTATATGGTGACATCATAATTAGTATGCACTATTACGTCACAATGTATTATGACGTCATAATGTATCCGCATTATGACATCACAATATATTATGAGAGCGCAACATGCAGGTATTATGAGAAATTTCTCTTACCCCAATTTGTGTCACATCTACTGGAGCATCATGAGCATGTATTATGACGTCACAGTATATGATGACATCATAATTAGTATGCACTATGACGTCACAATGTATTATGACGTCATAATATATCCGCATTATGACATCACAATATATTATGAGAGCGCAATTTGCAGGTTTCATGACCAATTTCGCTTACCACAATTTGTGTCACATCTACTGCAGCATCATCACCATATATTATGATGTCACAGCATATGATGACATCATAATTAGTATGCAGTATGACGTCAAAAGGTATTATGACGTCATAATGTATCCGCATTATGACATCACAATATACTATGAGAGCGCAACATGCAGGTATTATGAGCAATTTGTCTTACCTCAATTTGTGTCACATCTACTGGAGCATCATGAGCATATATTATGATGTCACAGTATATGATGACATCATAATTAGTATGCACTATGACGTCACAATGTATTATGACGTCATACTGTATCCGCATTATGACATCACAATATATTATGAGAGCGCAACATGCAGTTATTATGAGCAATTTCTCTTACCCCAATTTGTGTGACATCTACTGGAGCATCATGAGCATGTATTATGCCGTCACAGTATATGATGACATCATAATTAGTATGCAGTATGACATCACAATGTATTATGACGTCATAATGTATCCGCATTATGACATCACAATATATTATGAGAGCGCAATTTGCAGGATTTATGACCAATTTCGCTTACCCCAATTTGTGTCACATCTAGTGGAGCATCATGAGCATGTATTATGACGTCACAGTATATGATGACATCATAATTAGTATGAACTATGTCGTCACAATGTATTATGACGTCATAATGTATCCGCATTATGACATCACAATATATTAAGAGAGCGCAACATGCAGGTATTATGAGCAATTTCTCTCACCCCAATTTGTGTCACATCTACTGAAGTTTCATGAGCATGTATTATGACGTCACAGTATATGATGACATCATAATTAGTATGCACTATGACGTCACAATGTATTATGACGTCATACTGTATCCGCATTATGACATCACAATATATTATGAGAGCGCAACATGCAGTTATTATGAGCAATTTCTCTTACCCCAATTTGTGTCACATCTACTGGAGCATCATGAGCATGTATTATGACGTCACAGTATATGATGACATCATAATTAGTATGCAGTATGACGTCACAATGTATTATGACGTCATAATGTATCCGCATTATGACATCACAATATATTATGAGAGCGCAACATGCAGGTATTATGAGCAATTTCTCTTACCCCAATTTGTGTCACATCTACTGGGGCATCATGAGCATGTATTATGACGTCACAGTATATGATGACATCATAATTAGTATGCACTATGACGTCACAATGTATTATGACGTCATAATGTATCCGCATTATGACATCACAATATATTATGAGATCGCAACATGCAGGTATTATGAGAAATTTCTCTTACCCCAATTTGTGTCACATCTACTGGAGCATCATGAGCATGTATTATGACGTCACAGTGTATGATGACATCATAATTAGTATGCACTATGACCTCACAATGTATTATGACGTCATAATGTATCCGTATTATGACCTCACAATATATTATGAGAGCGCAACATGCAGGTATTATGAGGAATTTCTCTTACCCCAATTTGTGTCACATCTACTGGAGCATCATGAGCATGTATTATGACATCACAGTATATGATGACATCATAATTATTATGCACTATGACGTCACAATGTATTATGACGTCATAATGTATCCGCATTATGACATCACAATATATTATGAGAGCGCAACATGCAGGTATTATGAGCAATTTCTCTTACCCCAATTTGTGTCACATCTACTGGAGCATCATGAGCATGTATTATGACGTCACAATATATGGTGACATCATAATTATTATGCACTATGACGTCACAATGTATTATGACGTCATAATGTATCCGCATTATGACATCACAATATACTATGAGAGCGCAACATGCAGGTATTATGAGCAATTTCTCTTACCCCAATTTGTGTCACATCTACTGGAGCATCATGAGCATATATTATGATGTCACAGTATATGATGACATCATAATTAGTATGCACTATGACGTCACAATGTATTATGACGTCATACTGTATCCGCATTATGACATCACAATATATTATGAGAGCGCAACATGCAGTTATTATGAGCAATTTCTCTTACCCCAATTTGTGTGACATCTACTGGAGCATCATGAGCATGTATTATGCCGTCACAGTATATGATGACATCATAATTAGTATGCAGTATGACATCACAATGTATTATGACGTCATAATGTATCCGCATTATGACATCACAAAATATTATGAGAGCGCAATTTGCAGGATTTATGACCAATTTCGCTTACCCCAATTTGTGTCACATCTACTGGAGCATCATGAGCATGTATTATGACGTCACAGTATATGATGACATCATAATTAGTATGAACTATGACGTCACAATGTATTATGACGTCATAATGTATCCGCATTATGACATCACAATATATTAAGAGAGCGCACCATGCAGGTATTATGAGCAATTTCTCTCACCCCAATTTGTGTCACAACTACTGAAGCTTCATGAGCATGTATTATGACGTCACAGTATATGATGACATCATAATTAGTATGCACTATGACGTCACAATGTATTATGACGTCATACTGTATCCGCATTATGACATCACAATATATTATGAGAGCGCAACATGCAGTTATTATGAGCAATTTCTCTTACCCCAATTTGTGTCACATCTACTGGAGCATCATGAGCATGTATTATGACGTCACAGTATATGATGACATCATAATTAGTATGCAGTATGACGTCACAATGTATTATGACGTCATAATGTATCCGCATTATGACATCACAATATATTATGAGAGCGCAATTTGCAGGTATTATGACCAATTTCGCTTACCCCAATTTGTGTCACATCTACTGGAGCATCATGAGCATGTATTATGACGTCACAGTATATGATGACATCATAATTAGTATGCACTATGACGTCACAATGTATTATGACGTCATAATGTGTCCGCATTATGACATCACAATATATTATGAGAGCGCAATTTGCAGGTTTTATGACCAATTTCGCATACCCCAATTTGTGTCACATCTACTGGAGCATCATCAGCATGTTTTATGACGTCACAGTTTATGATGACATCATAATTAGCATGCAGTAGGATGTCACAATGTATTATGACGTCATAATGTATCCGCATTATGACATCATAATATATTATGAGAGCGCAACATGCAGGTATTATGAGCAATTTCTCTTTCCCCAATTTGTGTCACATCTACTGGAGCATCATGAGCATGTGTTATGATGTCACAGTATATGATGACATCATAATTAGTATGCAGTATGACGTCACAATGTATTATGACGTCATAATGCATCCGCATTATGACATCACAATATATTATGAGAGCGCAACATGCAGTTATTATGAGCAATTTCTCTTACCCCAATTTGTGTCACATCTACTGGAGCATCATGAGCATGTATTATGACGTCACGGAATATGATGACATCATAATTAGTATGCACTATGACGTCACAATGTATTATGACGTCATAATGTATCCGCATTATGACATCACAATATATTATGAGAGCGCAATTTGCAGGTTTTATGACCAATTTCGCTTACCCCAATTTGTGTCACATCTACTGGAGCATCATCAGCATGTTTTATGACGTCACAGTTTATGATGACATCATAATTAGCATGCAGTATGATGTCACAATGTATTATGACGTCATAATGTATCCACATTATGACATCATAATATATTATGAGAGCGCAACATGCAGGTATTATGAGCAATTTCTCTTTCCCCAATTTGTGTCACATCTACTGGAGCATCATGAGCATGTATTATGACGTCACAGTGTATGATGACATCATAATTAGTATGCACTATGACCTCACAATGTATTATGACGTCATAATGTATCCGTATTATGACCTCACAATATATTATGAGAGCGCAACATGCAGGTATTATGAGGAATTTCTCTTACCCCAATTTGTGTCACATCTACTGGAGCATCATGAGCATGTATTATGACGTCACAGTATATGATGACATCATAATTAGTATGGACTATGACGTCACAATGTATTATGACGTCATAATGTATCCGCATTATGACATCACAATATATTATGAGAGCGCAACCTGCAGGTATTATGAGCAATTTCTCTTACCCCAATTTGTGTCACATCTACTGGAGCATCATGAGCATGTATTTTGACGTCACAGTATATGATTACATCATAATTAGTATGCAGTATGACGTCACAATGTATTATGACGTCATAATGTATCCGCATTATGACATCACAATATATTATGAGAGCGCAACATGCAGGTATTATGAGCAATTTCTCTTACCCCAATTTGTGTCACATCTACTGGAGCATCATGAGCATGTATTATGACGTCACAATATATGGTGATATCATAATTATTATGCACTATGACGTCACAATGTATTATGACGTCATAATGTATCCGCATTATGACATCACAATATACTATGAGAGCGCAACATGCAGGTATTATGAGCAATTTGTCTTACCCCAATTTGTGTCACATCTACTGGAGCATCATGAGCATATATTATGATGTCACAGTATATGATGACATCATAATTAGTATGCACTATGACGTCACAATGTATTATGACGTCATACTGTATCCGCATTATGACATCACAATATATTATGAGAGCGCAACATGCAGTTATTATGAGCAATTTCTCTTACCCCAATTTGTTTGACATCTACTGGAGCTTCATGAGCATGTATTATGCCGTCACAGTATATGATGACATCATAATTAGTATGCAGTATGACGTCACAATGTATTATGACGTCATAATGTATCCGCATTATGACATCACAATATATTATGAGAGCGCAATTTGCAGGATTTATGACCAATTTCGCTTACCCCAATTTGTGTCACATCTACTGGAGCATCATGAGCATGTATTATGACGTCACAGTATATGATGACATCATAATTAGTATGAACTATGACGTCACAATGTATTATGACGTCATAATGTATCCGCATTATGACATCACAATATATTAAGAGAGCGCAACATGCAGGTATTATGAGCAATTTCTCTCACCCCAATTTGTGTCACATCTACTGAAGCTTCATGAGCATGTATTATGACGTCACAGTATATGATGACATCATAATTAGTATGCACTATGACGTCACAATGTATTATGACGTCATACTGTATCCGCATTATGACATCACAATATATTATGAGAGCGCAACATGCAGTTATTATGAGCAATTTCTCTTACCCCAATTTGTGTCACATCTACTGGAGCATCATGAGCATGTATTATGACGTCACAGTATATGATGACATCATAATTAGTATGCAGTATGACATCACAATGTATTATGACGTCATAATGTATCCGCATTATGACATCACAATATATTATGAGAGCGCAATTTGCAGGTATTATGACCAATTTCGCTTACCCCAATTTGTGTCACATCTACTGGAGCATCATGAGCATGTATTATGACGTCACAGTATATGATGACATCATAATTAGTATGCACTATGACGTCACAATGTATTATGACGTCATAATGTATCCGCATTATGACATCACAATATATTATGAGAGCGCAACATGCAGGTATTATGAGCGATTTCTCTTACCACAATTTTTGTCACATCTACTGGAGCATCATGAGCATGTATTATGATGTCACAGTATATGATGACATCATAATTAGTATGCACTATGACGTCACAATGTATTATGACGTCATAATGTATCCGCATTATGACATCATAATATATTATGAGAGCGCAATTTGCAGGTTTTATGACCAATTTTCCTTACCCCAATTTGTGTCACATCTACTGGAGCATCATGAGAATGTATTATGACATCAGAGTATATGATGACATCATAATTAGTATGCAGTATGACGTCACAATGTATTATGACGTCATAATGCATCCGCATTATGACATCACAATATATTATGAGAGCGCAACATGCAGTTATTATGAGCAATTTCTCTTACCCCAATTTGTGTCACATCTACTGGAGCATCATGAGCATGTATTATGACGTCACGGAATATGATGACATCATAATTAGTATGCACTATGACGTCACAATGTATTATGACGTCATAATGTATCCGCATTATGACATCACAATATATTATGAGAGCGCAATTTGCAGGTTTTATGACCAATTTCGCTTACCCCAATTTGTGTCACATCTACTGGAGCATCATCAGCATGTTTTATGACGTCACAGTTTATGATGACATCATAATTAGCATGCAGTATGATGTCACAATGTATTATGACGTCATAATGTATCCACATTATGACATCATAATATATTATGAGAGCGCAACATGCAGGTATTATGAGCAATTTCTCTTTCCCCAATTTGTGTCACATCTACTGGAGCATCATGAGCATGTATTGTGACATCACAGTATATGATGACATCATAATTAGTATACCCTATGACGTCACAATGTATTATGACGTCATAATGTATCCGCATTATGACATCACAATATATTATGAGAGCGCAATTTGCACGTTTCATGACCAATTTCGCTTACCCCAATTTGTGTCACATCTACTGCAGCATCATCAGCATGTATTATGACGTCAGAGTTTATGATGACATCATAATTAGCATGCAGTATGACGTCACAATGTATTATGACGTCATAATATATCCGCATTATGACATCACAATATATTATGAGAGCGCAACATGCAGGTATTATGAGCAATTTCTCTTACCCCAATTTGTGTCACATCTACTGGAGAATCATGAGCATGTATTATGACGTCACAGTATATGATGACATCATAATTAGTATGCAGTATGACGTCACAATGTATTATGACGTCATAATGTATCCGCATTATGACATCACAATATATTATGAGACCGCAACATGCAGGTATTATGAGCAATTTCTCTTACCCCAATTTGTGTCACATCTACTGGAGAATCATGAGCATGTATTATGACGTCGCAGTATAGGATGACATCATAATTAGTATGCACTATGACGTCACAATGTATTATAACGTCATAATATATCTGCATTATGACTTCACAATATTTTATGAGAGCGCAATTTACAGGTTTTATGACCATTTTCGTTTACCCCAATTTGTGTCACATCTACTGGAGCATCATGAGCATGTATTATGTTGTCACAGTATATGATGACATCATAATTAGTATGCACTATGACGTCACAATGTATTATGACGTCATAATGTATCCGCATTATGACATCACAATATATTATGAGAGCGCAACATGCAGGTATTATGAGCAATTTCTCTTACCCCAATTTGTGTCACATCTACTGGGGCATCATGAGCATGTATTATGACGTCACAGTATATGATGACATCATAATTAGTATGCACTATGACGTCACAATGTATTATGACGTCATAATGTATCCGCATTATGACATCACAATATATTATGAGATCGCAACATGCAGGTATTATGAGAAATTTCTCTTACCCCAATTTGTGTCACATCTACTGGAGCATCATGAGCATGTATTATGACGTCACAGTATATGATGACATCATAATTAGTATACACTATGACGTCACAATGTATTATGACGTCATAATATATCCGTATTATGACCTCACAATATATTATGAGAGCGCAACATGCAGGTATTATGAGGAATTTCTCTTACCCCAATTTGTTTCACATCTACTGGAGCATCATGAGCATGTATTATGACGTCACAGTATATGATGACATCATAATTAGTATGGACTATGACGTCACAATGTATTATGACGTCATAATGTATCCGCATTATGACATCACAATATATTATGAGAGCGCAACCTGCAGGTATTATGAGCAATTTCTCTTACCCCAATTTGTGTCACATCTACTGGGGCATCATGAGCATGTATTATGACGTCACAGTATATGATGACATCATAATTAGTATGCACTATGACGTCACAATGTATTATGACGTCATAATGTATCCGCATTATGACATCACAATATACTATGAGAGCGCATCATGCAGGTATTATGAGCAATTTCTCTTACCCCAATTTGTGTCACATCTACTGGAGCATCATGAGCATATATTATGATGTCACAGTATATGATGACATCTTAATTAGTATGCACTATGACGTCACAATGTATTATGACGTCATACTGTATCCGCATTATGACATCACATTATATTATGAGAGCGCAACATGCAGTTATTATGAGCAATTTCTGTTACCCCAATTTGTGTGACATCTACTGGAGCATCATGAGCATGTATTATGCCGTCACAGTATATGATGACATCATAATTAGTATGCAGTATGACGTCACAATGTATTATGACGTCATAATGTATCCGCATTATGACATCACAATATATTATGAGAGCGCAACTTGCAGTTATTATGACCAATTTCGCTTACCCCAATTTGTGTCACATCTACTGGAGCATCATGAGCATGTATTATGACGTCACAGTATATGATGACATCATAATTAGTATGCACTATGACGTCACAATGTATTATGACGTCATAATGTATCCACATTATGACATCACAATGTATTATAAGAGCACAACATGTAGGTATTATGAGCGATTTCTCTTACCACAATTTTTGTCACATCTACTGGAGCATCATGAGCATGTATTATGACGTCACAGTATATGATGACATCATAATTAGTATGCACTATGACGTCACAATGTATTATGACGTCATACTGTATCCGCATTATGACATCACATTATATTATGAGAGCGCAACATGCAGTTATTATGAGCAATTTCTCTTGCCCCAATTTGTGTCACATCTACTGGAGCATCATGAGCATGTATTATGACGTCACAGTTTATGATGACATCATAATTAGTATGCAGTATGATGTCACAATGTATTATGACGTCATAATGTATCCACATTATGACATCATAATATATTATGAGAGCGCAACATGCAGGTATTATGAGCAATTTCTCTTGCCCCAATTTGTGTCACATCTACTGGAGCATCATGAGCATGTATTGTGATGTCACAGTATATGATGACATCATAATTAGTATACCCTATGACGTCACAATGTATTATGACGTCATAATGTATCCGCATTATGACATCACAATATATTATGAGAGCGCAATTTGCACGTTTCATGACCAATTTCGCTTACCCCAATTTGTGTCACATCTACTGCAGTATCATCAGCATGTATTATGACGTCAGAGTTTATGATAACATCATAATTAGCATGCAGTATGACGTCACAATGTATTATGACGTCATAATATATCCGCATTATGACATCACAATATATTATGAGAGCGCAACATGCAGGTATTATGAGCAATTTCTCTTACCCCAATTTGTGTCACATCTACTGGAGCATCATGAGCATGTATTATGACGTCACAGTATATGATGACATCATAATTAGGATGCAGTATGACGTCACAATGTATTATGACGTCATAATGTATCCGCATTATGACATCACAATATATTATGAGAGCGCAACATGCAGGTATTATGAGCAATTTCTCTTACCCCAATTTGTGTCACATGTATTGGAGCATCATGAGCATGTATTATGACGTCACAGTATATGATGACATCATAATTAGTATGCACTATGATGTCACAATGTATTATAACGTCATAATGTATCTGCATTATGACTTCACAATATATTATGAGAGCGCAATTTACAGGTTTTATGACCATTTTCGATTACCCCAATTTGTGTCACATCTACTGGAGCATCATGAGCATGTATTATGTTCTCACAGTATATGATGACATCATAATTAGTATGCAGTATGACGTCACAATGTATTATGACGTCATAGTGTATCCGCATTATGACATCACAATAAATTATGAGAGCGCAACATGCAGGTATTATGAGCAATTTCTCTCACCACAATTTGTGTCACATCTACTGGAGCATCATGAGCATGTATTATGACGTCACAGTATATGATGACATCATAATTAGTATGCACTATGACGTCACAATGTATTATGACGTCATATTGTATCCGCATTATGACATCACAATATATTATGAGAGCTCAACTTGCAGGTATTATGAGCAATTTCTCTTACCCCAATATGTGTCACATCTACTGGAGCATCATGAGCATGTATTATGACGTCACAGTATACGATGACATCAGAATTAGTATGCACTAAGACGTCACAATGTATTATGACGTCATATTGTATCCGCATTATGACATCACAATATATTATGAGAGCGCAACATGCAGGTATTATGAGCAATTTCTCTCACCCCAATTTGTGTCACATCTACTGGAGCATCATGAGCATGTATTATGACGTCACAGTATATGATGACATCATAATTAGTATGCACTATGACGTCACAATGTATTATGACGTCATAATGTATCTGCATTATGACGTCACATTATATTATGAGAGCGCACCATGCAGGTATTATGAGCAATTTCTCTTACCCCAATTTGTGTCACATCTACTGGAGCATCATGAGCATGTGTTATGACGTCACAGTATATGATGACATCATAATTAGTATGCACTATGACGTCACAATGTATTATGACGTCATATTGTATCCGCATTATGACATCACAATATATTATGAGAGCTCAACTTGCAGGTATTATGAGCAATTTCTCTTACCCCAATATGTGTCACATCTACTGGAGCATCATGAGCATGTATTATGACGTCACAGTATACGATGACATCAGAATTAGTATGCACTAAGACGTCACAATGTATTATGACGTCATATTGTATCCGCATTATGACATCACAATATATTATGAGAGCGCAATTTGCACGTTTCATGACCAATTTCTCTTACCCCAATTTGTGTCACATCTACTGGGGCATCATGAGCATGTATTATGACGTCACAGTATATGATGACATCATAATTAGTATGCATTATGACGTCACAATATATTATGACGTCATAATGTATCCGCATTATGACATCACAATATATTATGAGAGCGCAACTTGCAGGTATTATGAGCAATTTCTCTTACCACAATTTGTGTCACATCTACTGGAGCATCATGAGCATGTATTATGACGTCACAGTATATGATGACATCATAATTAGTATGCACTATGACGTCACAAAGTATTATGACGTCATAATGTATCCGCATTATGACATCACAATATATTATGACAGCGCAATTTGCAGGTTTTATGACCAATTTCGCTTACCCCAATTTGTGTCACATCTACTGGAGCATCATGAGCATGTATTATGACGTCACAGTATATGATGACATCATAATTAGTATGCAGTATGACGTCACAATGTATTATGACGTCATAATGTATCCGCATTATGACATCACAATATATTATGAGAGCCCAATTTACAGGTTTTATGACCATTTTCGATTACCCCAATTTGTGTCACATGTACTGGAGCATCATGAGCATGTATTATGTTGTCACAGTATATGATGACATCATAATTAGTATGCAGTATGACGTCACAATGTATTATGACGTCATAATGTATCCGCATTATGACATCACAATATATTATGAGAGCGCAACATGCAGGTATTATGAGCAATTTCTCTCACCCCAATTTGTGTCACATCTACTGGAGCATCATGAGCATGTATTATGACGTCACAGTATATGATGACATCATAATTAGTATGCACTATGATGTCACAATGTATTATGACGTCATATTGTATCCGCATTATGACATCACAATATATCATGAGAGCGCAACATGCAGGTATTATGAGCAATTTCTCTTACCCCAATTTGTGTCACATCTACTGGAGCATCATGAGCATGTATTATGACGTCACAGTATATGATGACATCATAATTAGTATGCACTATGACGTCACAATGTATTATGACGTCATAATGTATCCGCATTATGACATCACAATATATTATGAGAGCGCAACATGCAGGTATTATGAGCGATTTCTCTTACCACAATTTTTGTCACATCTACTGGAGCATCATGAGCATGTATTATCACGTCACAGTATATGATGACATCATAATTAGTATGCACTATGACGTCACAATGTATTATGACGTCATAATGTATCCGCATTATGACATCATAATATATTATGAGAGCGCAATTTGCAGGTTTTATGACCAATTTTCCTTACCCCAATTTGTGTCACATCTACTGGAGCATCATGAGAATGTATTATGACATCAGAGTATATGATGACATCATAATTAGTATGCAGTATGACGTCACAATGTATTATGACGTCATAATGCATCCGCATTATGACATCACAATATATTATGAGAGCGCAACATGCAGTTATTATGAGTAATTTCTCTTACCCCAATTTGTGTCACATCTACTGGAGCATCATGAGCATGTATTATGACGTCACGGAATATGATGACATCATAATTAGTATGCACTATGACGTCACAATGTATTATGACGTCATAATGTATCCGCATTATGACATCACAATATATTATGAGAGCGCAATTTGCAGGTTTTATGACCAATTTCGCTTACCCCAATTTGTGTCACATCTACTGGAGCATCATCAGCATGTTTTATGACGTCACAGTTTATGATGACATCATAATTAGCATGCAGTATGATGTCACAATGTATTATGACGTCATAATGTATCCACATTATGACATCATAATATATTATGAGAGCGCAACATGCAGGTATTATGAGCAATTTCTCTTTCCCCAATTTGTGTCACATCTACTGGAGCATCATGAGCATGTATTGTGACATCACAGTATATGATGACATCATAATTAGTATACCCTATGACGTCACAATGTATTATGACGTCATAATGTATCCGCATTATGACATCACAATATATTATGAGAGCGCAATTTGCACGTTTCATGACCAATTTCGCTTACCCCAATTTGTGTCACATCTACTGCAGCATCATCAGCATGTATTATGACGTCAGAGTTTATGATGACATCATAATTAGCATGCAGTATGACGTCACAATGTATTATGACGTCATAATATATCCGCATTATGACATCACAATATATTATGAGAGCGCAACATGCAGGTATTATGAGCAATTTCTCTTACCCCAATTTGTGTCACATCTACTGGAGAATCATGAGCATGTATTATGACGTCACAGTATATGATGACATCATAATTAGTATGCAGTATGACGTCACAATGTATTATGACGTCATAATGTATCCGCATTATGACATCACAATATATTATGAGAGCGCAACATGCAGGTATTATGAGCAATTTCTCTTACCCCAATTTGTGTCACATGTATTGGAGCATCATGAGCATGTATTATGACGTCACAGTATAAGATGACATCATAATTAGTATGCACTATGACGTCACAATGTATTATAACGTCATAATGTATCTGCATTATGACTTCACAATATATTATGAGAGCGCAGTTTACAGGTTTTATGACCATTTTCGTTTACCCCAATTTGTGTCACATCTACTGGAGCATCATGAGCATGTATTATGTTGTCACAGTATATGATGACATCATAACTAGTATGCACTATGACGTCACAATGTATTATGACGTCATAATGTATCCGCATTATGACATCACAGTATATTATGAGAGCGCAACATGCAGGTATTATGAGCAATTTCTCTTACCCCAATTTGTGTCACATCTACTGGGGCATCATGAGCATGTATTATGACGTCACAGTATATGATGACATCATAATTAGTATGCACTATGACGTCACAATGTATTATGATGTCATAATGTATCCGCATTATGACATCACAATATATTATGAGATCGCAACATGCAGGTATTATGAGCAATTTCTCTTACCCCAATTTGTGTCACATCTACTGGAACATCATGAGCATGTATTATGACGTCACAGTATATGATGACATCATAATTAGTATGCAGTATGACGTCACAATGTATTATGACGTCATAATGTATCCGCATTATGACATCACAATATATTATGAGAGCGCAATTTGCAGGTATTATGACCAATTTCGCTTACCCCAATTTGTGTCACATCTACTGGAGCATCATGAGCATGTATTATCACGTCACAGTATATGATGACATCATAATTAGTATGCACTATGACGTCACAATGTATTATGACGTCATAATGTATCCGCATTATGACATCATAATATATTATGAGAGCGCAATTTGCAGGTTTTATGACCAATTTTCCTTACCCCAATTTGTGTCACATCTACTGGAGCATCATGAGAATGTATTATGACATCAGAGTATATGATGACATCATAATTAGTATGCAGTATGACGTCACAATGTATTATGACGTCATAATGCATCCGCATTATGACATCACAATATATTATGAGAGCGCAACATGCAGTTATTATGAGCAATTTCTCTTACCCCAATTTGTGTCACATCTACTGGAGCATCATGAGCATGTATTATGACGTCACGGAATATGATGACATCATAATTAGTATGCACTATGACGTCACAATGTATTATGACGTCATAATGTATCCGCATTATGACATCACAATGTATTATGAGAGCGCAATTTGCAGGTTTTATGACCAATTTCGCTTACCCCAATTTGTGTCACATCTACTGGAGCATCATCAGCATGTTTTATGACGTCACAGTTTATGATGACATCATAATTAGCATGCAGTATGATGTCACAATGTATTATGACGTCATAATGTATCCACATTATGACATCATAATATATTATGAGAGCGCAACATGCAGGTATTATGAGCAATTTCTCTTTCCCCAATTTGTGTCACATCTACTGGAGCATCATGAGCATGTATTGTGACATCACAGTATATGATGACATCATAGTTAGTATACCCTATGACGTCACAATGTATTATGACGTCATAATGTATCCGCATTATGACATCACAATATATTATGAGAGCGCAATTTTCACGTTTCATGACCAATTTCGCTTACCCCAATTTGTGTCACATCTACTGCAGCATCATCAGCATGTATTATGACGTCAGAGTTTATGATGACATCATAATTAGCATGCAGTATGACGTCACAATGTATTATGACGTCATAATATATCCGCATTATGACATCACAATATATTATGAGAGCGCAACATGCAGGTATTATGAGCAATTTCTCTTACCCCAATTTGTGTCACATCTACTGGAGAATCATGAGCATGTATTATGACGTCACAGTATATGATGACATCATAATTAGTATGCAGTATGACGTCACAATGTATTATGACGTCATAATGTATCCGCATTATGACATCACAATATATTATGAGAGCGCAACATGCAGGTATTATGAGCAATTTCTCTTACCCCAATTTGTGTCACATCTACTGGAGAATCATGAGCATGTATTATGACGTCACAGTATAGGATGACATCATAATTAGTATGCACTATGACGTCACAATGTATTATAACGTCATAATATATCTGCATTATGACTTCACAATATATTATGAGAGCGCAATTTACAGGTTTTATGACCATTTTCGTTTACCCCAATTTGTGTCACATCTACTGGAGCATCATGAGCATGTATTATGTTGTCACAGTATATGATGACATCATAATTAGTATGCACTATGACGTCACAATGTATTATGACGTCATAATGTATCCGCATTATGACATCACAATATATTATGAGAGCGCAACATGCAGGTATTATGAGCAATTTCTCTTACCCCAATTTGTGTCACATCTACTGGGGCATCATGAGCATGTATTATGACGTCACAGTATATGATGACATCATAATTAGTATGCACTATGACGTCACAATGTATTATGACGTCATAATGTATCCGCATTATGACATCACAATATATTATGAGATCGCAACATGCAGGTATTATGAGAAATTTCTCTTACCCCAATTTGTGTCACATCTACTGGAGCATCATGAGTATGTATTATGACGTCACAGTATATGATGACATCATAATTAGTATGCACTATGACGTCACAATGTATTATGACGTCATAATATATCCGTATTATGACCTCACAATATATTATGAGAGCGCAACATGCAGGTATTATGAGGAATTTCTCTTACCCCAATTTGTTTCACATCTACTGGAGCATCATGAGCATGTATTATGACGTCACAGTATATGATGACATCATAATTAGTATGGACTATGACGTCACAATGTATTATGACGTCATAATGTATCCGCATTATGACATCACAATATATTATGAGAGCGCAACCTGCAGGTATTATGAGCAATTTCTCTTACCCCAATTTGTGTCACATCTACTGGGGCATCATGAGCATGTATTATGACGTCACAGTATATGATGACATCATAATTAGTATGCACTATGACGTCACAATGTATTATGACGTCATAATGTATCCGCATTATTACATCACAATATACTATGAGAGCGCATCATGCAGGTATTATGAGCAATTTCTCTTAGCCCAATTTGTGTCACATCTACTGGAGCATCATGAGCATATATTATGATGTCACAGTATATGATGACATCTTAATTAGTATGCACTATGACGTCACAATGTATTATGACATCATACTGTATCCGCATTATGACATCACAATATATTATGAGAGCGCAACATGCAGTTATTATGAGCAATTTCTGTTACCCCAATTTGTGTGACATCTACTGGAGCATCATGAGCATGTATTATGCCGTCACAGTATATGATGACATCATAATTAGTATGCAGTATGATGTCACAATGTATTATGACGTCATAATGTATCCGCATTATGACATCACAATATATTATGAGAGCGCAACTTGCAGTTATTATGACCAATTTCGCTTACCCCAATTTGTGTCACATCTACTGGAGCATCATGAGCATGTATTATGACGTCACAGTATATGATGACATCATAATTAGTATGCAGTATGACGTCACAATGTATTATGACGTCATAATGTATCCACATTATGACATCACAATGTATTATAAGAGCACAACATGTAGGTATTATGAGCGATTTCTCTTACCACAATTTTTGTCACATCTACTGGAGCAACATGAGCATGTATTATGACGTCACAGTATATGATGACATCATAATTAGTATGCACTATGACGTCACAATGTATTATGACGACATACTGTATCCGCATTATGACATCACATTATATTATGAGAGCGCAACATGCAGTTATTATGAGCAATTTCTCTTACCCCAATTTGTGTCACATCTACTGGAGCATCATGAGCATGTATTATGACGTCACAGAATATGATGACATCATAATTAGTATGCACTATGACGTCACAATGTATTATGACGTCATAATGTATCCGCATTATGACATCACAATATATTATGAGAGCGCAATTTGCACGTTTCATGACCAATTTCGCTTACCCCAATTTGTGTCACATCTACTGCAGCATCATCAGCATGTATTATGACGTCAGAGTTTATGATGACATCATAATTAGCATGCAGTATGACGTCACAATGTATTATGACGTCATAATATATCCGCATTATGACATCACAATATATTATGAGAGCGCAACATGCAGGTATTATGAGCAATTTCTCTTACCCCAATTTGTGTCACATCTACTGGAGCATCATGAGCATGTATTATGACGTCACAGTATATGATGACATCATAATTAGTATGAACTATGACGTCACAATGTATTATGACGTCATAATGTATCCGCATTATGACATCACAATATATTAAGAGAGCGCAACATGCAGGTATTATGAGCAATTTCTCTCACCCCAATTTGTGTCACATCTACTGAAGCTTCATGAGCATGTATTATGACGTCACAGTATATGATGACATCATAATTAGTATGCACTATGACGTCACAATGTATTATGACGTCATACTGTATCCGCATTATGACATCACAATATATTATGAGAGCGCAACATGCAGTTATTATGAGCAATTTCTCTTACCCCAATTTGTGTCACATCTACTGGAGCATCATGAGCATGTATTATGACGTCACAGTATATGATGACATCATAATTAGTATGCAGTATGACGTCACAATGTATTATGACGTCATAATGTATCCGCATTATGACATCACAATATATTATGAGAGCGCAATTTGCAGGTATTATGACCAATTTCGCTTACCCCAATTTGTGTCACATCTACTGGAGCATCATGAGCATGTATTATGACGTCACAGTATATGATGACATCATAATTAGTATGCACTATGACGTCACAATGTATTATGACGTCATAATGTATCCGCATTATGACATCACAATATATTATGAGAGCGCAACATGCAGGTATTATGAGCGATTTCTCTTACCACAATTTTTGTCACATCTACTGGAGCATCATGAGCATGTATTATCACGTCACAGTATATGATGACATCATAATTAGTATGCACTATGACGTCACAATGTATTATGACGTCATAATGTATCCGCATTATGACATCATAATATATTATGAGAGCGCAATTTGCAGGTTTTATGACCAATTTTCCTTACCCCAATTTGTGTCACATCTACTGGAGCATCATGAGAATGTATTATGACATCAGAGTATATGATGACATCATAATTAGTATGCAGTATGACGTCACAATGTATTATGACGTCATAATGCATCCGCATTATGACATCACAATATATTATGAGAGCGCAACATGCAGTTATTATGAGTAATTTCTCTTACCCCAATTTGTGTCACATCTACTGGAGCATCATGAGCATGTATTATGACGTCACGGAATATGATGACATCATAATTAGTATGCACTATGACGTCACAATGTATTATGACGTCATAATGTATCCGCATTATGACATCACAATATATTATGAGAGCGCAATTTGCAGGTTTTATGACCAATTTCGCTTACCCCAATTTGTGTCACATCTACTGGAGCATCATCAGCATGTTTTATGACGTCACAGTTTATGATGACATCATAATTAGCATGCAGTATGATGTCACAATGTATTATGACGTCATAATGTATCCACATTATGACATCATAATATATTATGAGAGCGCAACATGCAGGTATTATGAGCAATTTATCTTTCCCCAATTTGTGTCACATCTACTGGAGCATCATGAGCATGTATTGTGACATCACAGTATATGATGACATCATAATTAGTATACCCTATGACGTCACAATGTATTATGACGTCATAATGTATCCGCATTATGACATCACAATATATTATGAGAGCGCAATTTGCACGTTTCATGACCAATTTCGCTTACCCCAATTTGTGTCACATCTACTGCAGCATCATCAGCATGTATTATGACGTCAGAGTTTATGATGACATCATAATTAGCATGCAGTATGACGTCACAATGTATTATGACGTCATAATATATCCGCATTATGACATCACAATATATTATGAGAGCGCAACATGCAGGTATTATGAGCAATTTCTCTTACCCCAATTTGTGTCACATCTACTGGAGAATCATGAGCATGTATTATGACGTCACAGTATATGATGACATCATAATTAGTATGCAGTATGAAGTCACAATGTATTATGACGTCATAATGTATCCGCATTATGACATCACAATATATTATGAGAGCGCAACATGCAGGTATTATGAGCAATTTCTCTTACCCCAATTTGTGTCACATGTATTGGAGCATCATGAGCATGTATTATGACGTCACAGTATAAGATGACATCATAATTAGTATGCACTATGACGTCACAATGTATTATAACGTCATAATGTATCTGCATTATGACTTCACAATATATTATGAGAGCGCAATTTACAGGTTTTATGACCATTTTCGTTTACCCCAATTTGTGTCACATCTACTGGAGCATCATGAGCATGTATTATGCTGTCACAGTATATGATGACATCATAATTAGTATGCACTATGACGTCACAATGTATTATGACGTCATAATGTATCCGCATTATGACATCACAATATATTATGAGAGCGCAACATGCAGGTATTATGAGCAATTTCTCTTACCCCAATTTGTGTCACATCTACTGGGGCATCATGAGCATGTATTATGACGTCACAGTATATGATGACATCATAATTAGTATGCACTATGACGTCACAATGTATTATGATGTCATAATGTATCCGCATTATGACATCACAATATATTATGAGATCGCAACATGCAGGTATTATGAGCAATTTCTCTTACCCCAATTTGTGTCACATCTACTGGAGCATCATGAGCATGTATTATGACGTCACAGTATATGATGACATCATAATTAGTATGCAGTATGACGTCACAATGTATTATGACGTCATAATGTATCCGCATTATGACATCACAATATATTATGAGAGCGCAATTTGCAGGTATTATGACCAATTTCGCTTACCCCAATTTGTGTCACATCTACTGGAGCATCATGAGCATGTATTATGACGTCACAGTATATGATGACATCATAATTAGTATGCACTATGACGTCACAATGTATTATGACGTCATAATGTATCCGCATTATGACATCACAATATATTATGAGAGCGCAACATGCAGGTATTATGAGCGATTTCTCTTACCACAATTTTTGTCACATCTACTGGAGCATCATGAGCATGTATTATCACGTCACAGTATATGATGACATCATAATTAGTATGCACTATGACGTCACAATGTATTATGACGTCATAATGTATCCGCATTATGACATCATAATATATTATGAGAGCGCAATTTGCAGGTTTTATGACCAATTTTCCTTACCCCAATTTGTGTCACATCTACTGGAGCATCATGAGAATGTATTATGACATCAGAGTATATGATGACATCATAATTAGTATGCAGTATGACGTCACAATGTATTATGACGTCATAATGCATCCGCATTATGACATCACAATATATTATGAGAGCGCAACATGCAGTTATTATGAGCAATTTCTCTTACCCCAATTTGTGTCACATCTACTGGAGCATCATGAGCATGTATTATGACGTCACGGAATATGATGACATCATAATTAGTATGCACTATGACGTCACAATGTATTATGACGTCATAATGTATCCGCATTATGACATCACAATGTATTATGAGAGCGCAATTTGCAGGTTTTATGACCAATTTCGCTTACCCCAATTTGTGTCACATCTACTGGAGCATCATCAGCATGTTTTATGACGTCACAGTTTATGATGACATCATAATTAGCATGCAGTATGATGTCACAATGTATTATGACGTCATAATGTATCCACATTATGACATCATAATATATTATGAGAGCGCAACATGCAGGTATTATGAGCAATTTCTCTTTCCCCAATTTGTGTCACATCTACTGGAGCATCATGAGCATGTATTGTGACATCACAGTATATGATGACATCATAATTAGTATACCCTATGACGTCACAATGTATTATGACGTCATAATGTATCCGCATTATGACATCACAATATATTATGAGAGCGCAATTTGCACGTTTCATGACCAATTTCGCTTACCCCAATTTGTGTCACATCTACTGCAGCATCATCAGCATGTATTATGACGTCAGAGTTTATGATGACAGCATAATTAGCATGCAGTATGACGTCACAATGTATTATGACGTCATAATATATCCGCATTATGACATCACAATATATTATGAGAGCGCAACATGCAGGTATTATGAGCAATTTCTCTTACCCCAATTTGTGTCACATCTACTGGAGAATCATGAGCATGTATTATGACGTCACAGTATATGATGACATCATAATTAGTATGCAGTATGACGTCACAATGTATTATGACGTCATAATGTATCCGCATTATGACATCACAATATATTATGAGAGCGCAACATGCAGGTATTATGAGCAATTTCTCTTACCCCAATTTGTGTCACATCTACTGGAGAATCATGAGCATGTATTATGACGTCACAGTATAGGATGACATCATAATTAGTATGCACTATGACGTCACAATGTATTATAACGTCATAATATATCTGCATTATGACTTCACAATATATTATGAGAGCGCAATTTACAGGTTTTATGACCATTTTCGTTTACCCCAATTTGTGTCACATCTACTGGAGCATCATGAGCATGTATTATGTTGTCACAGTATATGATGACATCATAATTAGTATGCACTATGACGTCACAATGTATTATGACGTCATAATGTATCCGCATTATGACATCACAATATATTATGAGAGCGCAACATGCAGGTATTATGAGCAATTTCTCTTACCCCAATTTGTGTCACATCTACTGGGGCATCATGAGCATGTATTATGACGTCACAGTATATGATGACATCATAATTAGTATGCACTATGACGTCACAATGTATTATGACGTCATAATGTATCCGCATTATGACATCACAATATATTATGAGATCGCAACATGCAGGTATTATGAGAAATTTCTCTTACCCCAATTTGTGTCACATCTACTGGAGCATCATGAGTATGTATTATGACGTCACAGTATATGATGACATCATAATTAGTATGCACTATGACGTCACAATGTATTATGACGTCATAATATATCCGTATTATGACCTCACAATATATTATGAGAGCGCAACATGCAGGTATTATGAGGAATTTCTCTTACCCCAATTTGTTTCACATCTACTGGAGCATCATGAGCATGTATTATGACGTCACAGTATATGATGACATCATAATTAGTATGGACTATGACGTCACAATGTATTATGACGTCATAATGTATCCGCATTATGACATCACAATATATTATGAGAGCGCAACATGCAGGTATTATGAGCAATTTCTCTTACCCCAATTTGTGTCACATCTACTGGGGCATCATGAGCATGTATTATGACGTCACAGTATATGATGACATCATAATTAGTATGCACTATGACGTCACAATGTATTATGACGTCATAATGTATCCGCATTATTACATCACAATATACTATGAGAGCGCATCATGCAGGTATTATGAGCAATTTCTCTTACCCCAATTTGTGTCACATCTACTGGAGCATCATGAGCATATATTATGATGTCACAGTATATGATGACATCTTAATTAGTATGCACTATGACGTCACAATGTATTATGACGTCATACTGTATCCGCATTATGACATCACAATATATTATGAGAGCGCAACATGCAGTTATTATGAGCAATTTCTGTTACCCCAATTTGTGTGACATCTACTGGAGCATCATGAGCATGTATTATGCCGTCACAGTATATGATGACATCATAATTAGTATGCAGTATGACGTCACAATGTATTATGACGTCATAATGTATCCGCATTATGACATCACAATATATTATGAGAGCGCAACTTGCAGTTATTATGACCAATTTCGCTTACCCCAATTTGTGTCACATCTACTGGAGCATCATGAGCATGTATTATGACGTCACAGTATATGATGACATCATAATTAGTATGCACTATGACGTCACAATGTATTATGACGTCATAATGTATCCACATTATGACATCACAATGTATTATAAGAGCACAACATGTAGGTATTATGAGCGATTTCTCTTACCACAATTTTTGTCACATCTACTGGAGCAACATGAGCATGTATTATGACGTCACAGTATATGATGACATCATAATTAGTATGCACTATGACGTCACAATGTATTATGACGTCATACTGTATCCGCATTATGACATCACATTATATTATGAGAGCGCAACATGCAGTTATTATGAGCAATTTCTCTTACCCCAATTTGTGTCACATCTACTGGAGCATCATGAGCATGTATTATGACGTCACAGAATATGATGACATCATAATTAGTATGCACTATGACGTCACAATGTATTATGACGTCATAATGTATCCGCATTATGACATCACAATATATTATGAGAGCGCAATTTGCAGGTTTTATGACCAATTTCGCTTACCCCAATTTGTGTCACATCTACTGGAGCATCATGAGCATGTATTATGACGTCACAGTTTATGATGACATCATAATTAGTATGCAGTATGATGTCACAATGTATTATGACGTCATAATGTATCCACATTATGACATCATAATATATTATGAGAGCGCAACATGCAGGTATTATGAGCAATTTCTCTTGCCCCAATTTGTGTCACATCTACTGGAGCATCATGAGCATGTATTGTGATGTCACAGTATATGATGACATCATAATTAGTATACCCTATGACGTCACAATGTATTATGACGTCATAATGTATCCGCATTATGACATCACAATATATTATGAGAGCGCAATTTGCACGTTTCATGACCAATTTCGCTTACCCCAATTTGTGTCACATCTACTGCAGTATCATCAGCATGTATTATGACGTCAGAGTTTATGATGACATCATAATTAGCATGCAGTATGACGTCACAATGTATTATGACGTCATAATATATCCGCATTATGACATCACAATATATTATGAGAGCGCAACATGCAGGTATTATGAGCAATTTCTCTTACCCCAATTTGTGTCACATCTACTGGAGCATCATGAGCATGTATTATGACGTCACAGTATATGATGACATCATAATTAGTATGCAGTATGACGTCACAATGTATTATGACGTCATAATGTATCCGCATTATGACATCACAATATATTATGAGAGCGCAACATGCAGGTATTATGAGCAATTTCTCTTACCCCAATTTGTGTCACATGTATTGGAGCATCATGAGCATGTATTATGACGTCACAGTATATGATGACATCATAATTAGTATGCACTATGATGTCACAATGTATTATAACGTCATAATGTATCTGCATTATGACTTCACAATATATTATGAGAGCGCAATTTACAGGTTTTATGACCATTTTCGATTACCCCAATTTGTGTCACATCTACTGGAGCATCATGAGCATGTATTATGTTCTCACAGTATATGATGACATCATAATTAGTATGCAGTATGACGTCACAATGTATTATGACGTCATAGTGTATCCGCATTATGACATCACAATAAATTATGAGAGCACAACATGCAGGTATTATGAGCAATTTCTCTTACCCCAATTTGTGTCACATCTACTGGAGCATCATGAGCATGTATTATGACGTCACAGTATGTGATGACATCATAGTTAGTATGCACTATGACGTCACAATGTATTATGACGTCATAATGTATCCATATTATGACATCCCAATATATTATGAGAGCGCAACATGCAGGTATTATGAGCAATTTCTCTTACCCCAATTTGTGTCACATCTACTGGAGCATCATGAGCATGTATTATGACGTCATAGTATATGATGACATCATAATTAGTATGGACTATGACGTCACAATGTATTATGACGTCATAAAATATCCGCATTATAACATCACAATATATTATGAGAGCGCAACCTTCAGGTATTATGAGCAATTTCTCTTACCCCAATTTGTGTCACATCTACTGGGGCATCATGAGCATGTATTATGACGTCACGGAATATGATGACATCATAATTAGTATGCACTATGACGTCACAATGTATTATGACGTCATAATGTATCCGCATTATGACATCACAATATATTATGAGAGCGCAATTTGCAGGTTTTATGACCAATTTCGCTTACCCCAATTTGTGTCACATCTACTGGAGCATCATCAGCATGTTTTATGACGTCACAGTTTATGATGACATCATAATTAGCATGCAGTATGATGTCACAATGTATTATGACGTCATAATGTATCCACATTATGACATCATAATATATTATGAGAGCGCAACATGCAGGTATTATGAGCAATTTATCTTTCCCCAATTTGTGTCACATCTACTGGAGCATCATGAGCATGTATTGTGACATCACAGTATATGATGACATCATAATTAGTATACCCTATGACGTCACAATGTATTATGACGTCATAATGTATCCGCATTATGACATCACAATATATTATGAGAGCGCAATTTGCACGTTTCATGACCAATTTCGCTTACCCCAATTTGTGTCACATCTACTGCAGCATCATCAGCATGTATTATGACGTCAGAGTTTATGATGACATCATAATTAGCATGCAGTATGACGTCACAATGTATTATGACGTCATAATATATCCGCATTATGACATCACAATATATTATGAGAGCGCAACATGCAGGTATTATGAGCAATTTCTCTTACCCCAATTTGTGTCACATCTACTGGAGAATCATGAGCATGTATTATGACGTCACAGTATATGATGACATCATAATTAGTATGCAGTATGAAGTCACAATGTATTATGACGTCATAATGTATCCGCATTATGACATCACAATATATTATGAGAGCGCAACATGCAGGTATTATGAGCAATTTCTCTTACCCCAATTTGTGTCACATGTATTGGAGCATCATGAGCATGTATTATGACGTCACAGTATAAGATGACATCATAATTAGTATGCACTATGACGTCACAATGTATTATAACGTCATAATGTATCTGCATTATGACTTCACAATATATTATGAGAGCGCAATTTACAGGTTTTATGACCATTTTCGTTTACCCCAATTTGTGTCACATCTACTGGAGCATCATGAGCATGTATTATGCTGTCACAGTATATGATGACATCATAATTAGTATGCACTATGACGTCACAATGTATTATGACGTCATAATGTATCCGCATTATGACATCACAATATATTATGAGAGCGCAACATGCAGGTATTATGAGCAATTTCTCTTACCCCAATTTGTGTCACATCTACTGGGGCATCATGAGCATGTATTATGACGTCACAGTATATGATGACATCATAATTAGTATGCACTATGACGTCACAATGTATTATGATGTCATAATGTATCCGCATTATGACATCACAATATATTATGAGATCGCAACATGCAGGTATTATGAGCAATTTCTCTTACCCCAATTTGTGTCACATCTACTGGAGCATCATGAGCATGTATTATGACGTCACAGTATATGATGACATCATAATTAGTATGCAGTATGACGTCACAATGTATTATGACGTCATAATGTATCCGCATTATGACATCACAATATATTATGAGAGCGCAATTTGCAGGTATTATGACCAATTTCGCTTACCCCAATTTGTGTCACATCTACTGGAGCATCATGAGCATGTATTATGACGTCACAGTATATGATGACATCATAATTAGTATGCACTATGACGTCACAATGTATTATGACGTCATAATGTATCCGCATTATGACATCACAATATATTATGAGAGCGCAACATGCAGGTATTATGAGCGATTTCTCTTACCACAATTTTTGTCACATCTACTGGAGCATCATGAGCATGTATTATCACGTCACAGTATATGATGACATCATAATTAGTATGCACTATGACGTCACAATGTATTATGACGTCATAATGTATCCGCATTATGACATCATAATATATTATGAGAGCGCAATTTGCAGGTTTTATGACCAATTTTCCTTACCCCAATTTGTGTCACATCTACTGGAGCATCATGAGAATGTATTATGACATCAGAGTATATGATGACATCATAATTAGTATGCAGTATGACGTCACAATGTATTATGACGTCATAATGCATCCGCATTATGACATCACAATATATTATGAGAGCGCAACATGCAGTTATTATGAGCAATTTCTCTTACCCCAATTTGTGTCACATCTACTGGAGCATCATGAGCATGTATTATGACGTCACGGAATATGATGACATCATAATTAGTATGCACTATGACGTCACAATGTATTATGACGTCATAATGTATCCGCATTATGACATCACAATGTATTATGAGAGCGCAATTTGCAGGTTTTATGACCAATTTCGCTTACCCCAATTTGTGTCACATCTACTGGAGCATCATCAGCATGTTTTATGACGTCACAGTTTATGATGACATCATAATTAGCATGCAGTATGATGTCACAATGTATTATGACGTCATAATGTATCCACATTATGACATCATAATATATTATGAGAGCGCAACATGCAGGTATTATGAGCAATTTCTCTTTCCCCAATTTGTGTCACATCTACTGGAGCATCATGAGCATGTATTGTGACATCACAGTATATGATGACATCATAATTAGTATACCCTATGACGTCACAATGTATTATGACGTCATAATGTATCCGCATTATGACATCACAATATATTATGAGAGCGCAATTTGCACGTTTCATGACCAATTTCGCTTACCCCAATTTGTGTCACATCTACTGCAGCATCATCAGCATGTATTATGACGTCAGAGTTTATGATGACATCATAATTAGCATGCAGTATGACGTCACAATGTATTATGACGTCATAATATATCCGCATTATGACATCACAATATATTATGAGAGCGCAACATGCAGGTATTATGAGCAATTTCTCTTACCCCAATTTGTGTCACATCTACTGGAGAATCATGAGCATGTATTATGACGTCACAGTATATGATGACATCATAATTAGTATGCAGTATGACGTCACAATGTATTATGACGTCATAATGTATCCGCATTATGACATCACAATATATTATGAGAGCGCAACATGCAGGTATTATGAGCAATTTCTCTTACCCCAATTTGTGTCACATCTACTGGAGAATCATGAGCATGTATTATGACGTCACAGTATAGGATGACATCATAATTAGTATGCACTATGACGTCACAATGTATTATAACGTCATAATATATCTGCATTATGACTTCACAATATATTATGAGAGCGCAATTTACAGGTTTTATGACCATTTTCGTTTACCCCAATTTGTGTCACATCTACTGGAGCATCATGAGCATGTATTATGTTGTCACAGTATATGATGACATCATAATTAGTATGCACTATGACGTCACAATGTATTATGACGTCATAATGTATCCGCATTATGACATCACAATATATTATGAGAGCGCAACATGCAGGTATTATGAGCAATTTCTCTTACCCCAATTTGTGTCACATCTACTGGGGCATCATGAGCATGTATTATGACGTCACAGTATATGATGACATCATAATTAGTATGCACTATGACGTCACAATGTATTATGACGTCATAATGTATCCGCATTATGACATCACAATATATTATGAGATCGCAACATGCAGGTATTATGAGAAATTTCTCTTACCCCAATTTGTGTCACATCTACTGGAGCATCATGAGTATGTATTATGACGTCACAGTATATGATGACATCATAATTAGTATGCACTATGACGTCACAATGTATTATGACGTCATAATATATCCGTATTATGACCTCACAATATATTATGAGAGCGCAACATGCAGGTATTATGAGGAATTTCTCTTACCCCAATTTGTTTCACATCTACTGGAGCATCATGAGCATGTATTATGACGTCACAGTATATGATGACATCATAATTAGTATGGACTATGACGTCACAATGTATTATGACGTCATAATGTATCCGCATTATGACATCACAATATATTATGAGAGCGCAACATGCAGGTATTATGAGCAATTTCTCTTACCCCAATTTGTGTCACATCTACTGGGGCATCATGAGCATGTATTATGACGTCACAGTATATGATGACATCATAATTAGTATGCACTATGACGTCACAATGTATTATGACGTCATAATGTATCCGCATTATTACATCACAATATACTATGAGAGCGCATCATGCAGGTATTATGAGCAATTTCTCTTACCCCAATTTGTGTCACATCTACTGGAGCATCATGAGCATATATTATGATGTCACAGTATATGATGACATCTTAATTAGTATGCACTATGACGTCACAATGTATTATGACGTCATACTGTATCCGCATTATGACATCACAATATATTATGAGAGCGCAACATGCAGTTATTATGAGCAATTTCTGTTACCCCAATTTGTGTGACATCTACTGGAGCATCATGAGCATGTATTATGCCGTCACAGTATATGATGACATCATAATTAGTATGCAGTATGACGTCACAATGTATTATGACGTCATAATGTATCCGCATTATGACATCACAATATATTATGAGAGCGCAACTTGCAGTTATTATGACCAATTTCGCTTACCCCAATTTGTGTCACATCTACTGGAGCATCATGAGCATGTATTATGACGTCACAGTATATGATGACATCATAATTAGTATGCACTATGACGTCACAATGTATTATGACGTCATAATGTATCCACATTATGACATCACAATGTATTATAAGAGCACAACATGTAGGTATTATGAGCGATTTCTCTTACCACAATTTTTGTCACATCTACTGGAGCAACATGAGCATGTATTATGACGTCACAGTATATGATGACATCATAATTAGTATGCACTATGACGTCACAATGTATTATGACGTCATACTGTATCCGCATTATGACATCACATTATATTATGAGAGCGCAACATGCAGTTATTATGAGCAATTTCTCTTACCCCAATTTGTGTCACATCTACTGGAGCATCATGAGCATGTATTATGACGTCACAGAATATGATGACATCATAATTAGTATGCACTATGACGTCACAATGTATTATGACGTCATAATGTATCCGCATTATGACATCACAATATATTATGAGAGCGCAATTTGCAGGTTTTATGACCAATTTCGCTTACCCCAATTTGTGTCACATCTACTGGAGCATCATGAGCATGTATTATGACGTCACAGTTTATGATGACATCATAATTAGTATGCAGTATGATGTCACAATGTATTATGACGTCATAATGTATCCACATTATGACATCATAATATATTATGAGAGCGCAACATGCAGGTATTATGAGCAATTTCTCTTGCCCCAATTTGTGTCACATCTACTGGAGCATCATGAGCATGTATTGTGATGTCACAGTATATGATGACATCATAATTAGTATACCCTATGACGTCACAATGTATTATGACGTCATAATGTATCCGCATTATGACATCACAATATATTATGAGAGCGCAATTTGCACGTTTCATGACCAATTTCGCTTACCCCAATTTGTGTCACATCTACTGCAGTATCATCAGCATGTATTATGACGTCAGAGTTTATGATGACATCATAATTAGCATGCAGTATGACGTCACAATGTATTATGACGTCATAATATATCCGCATTATGACATCACAATATATTATGAGAGCGCAACATGCAGGTATTATGAGCAATTTCTCTTACCCCAATTTGTGTCACATCTACTGGAGCATCATGAGCATGTATTATGACGTCACAGTATATGATGACATCATAATTAGTATGCAGTATGACGTCACAATGTATTATGACGTCATAATGTATCCGCATTATGACATCACAATATATTATGAGAGCGCAACATGCAGGTATTATGAGCAATTTCTCTTACCCCAATTTGTGTCACATGTATTGGAGCATCATGAGCATGTATTATGACGTCACAGTATATGATGACATCATAATTAGTATGCACTATGATGTCACAATGTATTATAACGTCATAATGTATCTGCATTATGACTTCACAATATATTATGAGAGCGCAATTTACAGGTTTTATGACCATTTTCGATTACCCCAATTTGTGTCACATCTACTGGAGCATCATGAGCATGTATTATGTTCTCACAGTATATGATGACATCATAATTAGTATGCAGTATGACGTCACAATGTATTATGACGTCATAGTGTATCCGCATTATGACATCACAATAAATTATGAGAGCGCAACATGCAGGTATTATGAGCAATTTCTCTTACCCCAATTTGTGTCACATCTACTGGAGCATCATGAGCATGTATTATGACGTCACAGTATGTGATGACATCATAGTTAGTATGCACTATGACGTCACAATGTATTATGACGTCATAATGTATCCATATTATTACATCCCAATATATTATGAGAGCGCAACATGCAGGTATTATGAGCAATTTCTCTTACCCCAATTTGTGTCACATCTACTGGAGCATCATGAGCATGTATTATGACGTCATAGTATATGATGACATCATAATTAGTATGGACTATGACGTCACAATGTATTATGACGTCATAAAATATCCGCATTATAACATCACAATATATTATGAGAGCGCAACCTTCAGGTATTATGAGCAATTTCTCTTACCCCAATTTGTGTCACATCTACTGGGGCATCATGAGCATGTATTATGACGTCACAGTATATGATGACATCATAATTAGTATGCACTATGACGTCACAATATATTATGACGTCATAATGTATCCGCATTATGACATCACAATATATTATGAGAGCGCAACTTGCAGGTATTATGGGCAATTTCTCTTACCACAATTTGTGTCACATCTACTGGAGCATCATGAGCATGTATTATGACGTCACAGTATATGATGACATCATAATTAGTATGCACTATGACGTCACAAAGTATTATGACGTCATAATGTATCCGCATTATGACATCACAATATATTATGACAGCGCAATTTGCAGGTTTTATGACCAATTTCGCTTACCCCAATTTGTGTCACATCTACTGGAGCATCATGAGCATGTATTATGACGTCACAGTATATGATGACATCATAATTAGTATGCACTATGACGTCACAATGTATTATGACGTCATAATGTATCCGCATTATGACATCACAATATATTATGAGAGCCCAATTTACAGGTTTTATGACCATTTTCGATTACCCCAATTTGTGTCACATGTACTGGAGCATCATGAGCATGTATTATGTTGTCACAGTATATGATGACATCATAATTAGTATGCAGTATGACGTCACAATGTATTATGACGTCATAATGTATCCGCATTATGACATCACAATATATTATGAGAGCGCAACATGCAGGTATTATGAGCAATTTCTCTCACCCCAATTTGTGTCACATCTACTGGAGCATCATGAGCATGTATTATGACGTCACAGTATATGATGACATCATAATTAGTATGCACTATGACGTCACAATGTATTATGACGTCATATTGTATCCGCATTATGACATCACAATATATTATGAGAGCGCAACATGCAGGTATTATGAGCAATTTCTCTTACCCCAATTTGTGTCACATCTACTGGAGCATCATGAGCATGTATTATGACGTCACAGTATATGATGACATCATAATTAGTATGCACTATGACGTCACAATGTATTATGACGTCATAATGTATCCGCATTATGACATCACAATATATTATGAGAGCGCAACATGCAGGTATTATGAGCAATTTCTCTTACCCCAATTTGTGTCACATCTACTGGAGCATCATGAGCATGTATTATGACGTCACAGTATATGATGACATCATAATTAGTATGCACTATGACGTCACAATGTATTATGACGTCATAATGTATCCGCATTATGACATCACAATATACTATGAGAGCGCAACATGCAGGTATTATGAGCAATTTCTCTTACCCCAATTTGTGTCACATCTACTGGAGCACCATGAGAATATATTATGATGTCACAGTATATGATGACATCATAATTAGTATGCACTATGACGTCACAATGTATTATGACGTCATACTGTATCCGCATTATGACATCACAATATATTATGAGAGCGCAACATGCAGTTATTATGAGCAATTTCTCTTACCCCAATTTGTGTGACATCTACTGGAGCATCATGAGCATGTATTATGACGTCACAGTATATGATAACATCATAATTAGTATGCAGTATGACGTCACAATGTATTATGGCGTCATAATGTATCCGCATTATGACATCACAATATATTATGAGAGCGCAATTTGCAGGATTTATGACCAATTTCGCTTACCCCAATTTGTGTCACATCTACTGGAGCATCATGAGCATGTATTATGACGTCACAGTATATGATGACATCATAATTAGTATGAACTATGACGTCACAATGTATTATGATGTCATAATGTATCCGCATTATGACATCACAATATATTATGAGAGCGCAATTTGCAGGTATTATGAGCAATTTCTCTCACCCCAATTTGTGTCACATCTACTGAAGCATCATGAGCATGTATTATGACGTCACAGCATATGATGACATCATAATTAGTATGCACTATGACGTCACAATGTATTATGACGTCATACTGTATCCGCATTATGACATCACAATATATTATGAGAGCGCAACATGCAGTTATTATGAGAAATTTCTCCTACCCCAATTTGTGTCACATCTACTGGAGCATCATGAGCATGTATTATAATGTCACAGTATATGATGACATCATAATTAGTATGCACTATGACGTCACAATATATTATGACGTCATAATGTATCCGCATTATGACATCACAATATATTATAAGAGCGCAACATGCACTTATTATGACCAATTTCTCTTACGCCAATTTGTGTCACATCTACTGGAGAATCATGAGGATGTATTATGATGTCACAGTATATGATGACATCATAATTAGTATGCACTATGACGTCACAATGTATTATGACGTCATAATGTATCCGCATTATGACATCACAATATATTATGAGAGCGCAACATGCAAGTATTATGAGAAATTTCTCTTACCCCAATTTGTGTCACATATACTGGAGCATCATGAGCATGTATTATGACGTCACAGTATATGATGACATCATAATTAGTATGCACTATGACGTCACAATGTATTATGACGTCATAATGTATCCGCATTATGACATCACAATATATTATGAGAGCGCAATTTACGGTTTTTATGTCCATTTTCGATTACCCCAATTTGTGTCACATCTACTGGAGCATCATGAGCATGTATTATGTTGTCACAGTATATGATGACATCATAATTAGTATGCAGTATGACGTCACAATATATTATAAAGTCATAGTGTATCCGCATTATGACATCACAATAAATTATGAGAGCGCAACATGCAGGTATTATGAGCAATTTCTCTTACCCCAATTTGTGTCACATCTACTGGAGCATCATGAGCATGAATTATGACGTCACAGTATATGATGACATCATAATTAGTATGCACTATGACGTCACAATGTATTATGACGTCATAATATATCCGCATTGTGACATCACAATATATTATGAGAGTGCAACATGCAGGTATTATGAGCAGTTTCTCTCACCCCAATTTGTTTCACATCTACTGGAGGACCATGAGCATGTATTATGACGTCACAGTATATGATGACATCATAATTAGTATGCACTATTACGTCACAATGTATTATGACGTCATAATGTATCCGCATTATGACATCACAATATATTATGAGAGCGCAACATGCAGGTATTATGAGCAATTTCTCTTACCCCAATTTGTGTCATATCTACTGGAGCATCATGAGCATGTATTCTGACGTCACAGTATATGATGACATCATAATTAGTATGCACTATGAAGTCACAATGTATTATGACGTCATAGTGTATCCGCATTATGACATCACAATATATTATGAGAGCGCAACATGCAGGTATTATGAGCAATTTCTCTTGCCCCAATTTGTGTCACATCTACTGGAGCATCATGAGCATGTATTATGACGTCACAGTATATGATGACATCATAATTAGTATGCAGTATGACGTCACAATATATTATGACGTCATAATGTATCCACATTATGACATCACAATATATTATGAGAGCGCAACATGAAGGTATTATGAGCAATTTCTCTTGCCCCAATTTGTGTCACATCTACTGGAGCATCATGAGCATGTATTATGACGTCACAGTATATGATGACATCATAATTAGTATGCACTATGACGTCACAATGTATTATGACGTCATAATGTATCCGCATTATGACATCACAATATATTATGAGAGCGCAACATGCAGGTATTATGAGCAATTTCTCTTACCCCAATTTGTGTCACATCTACTGGAGCATCATGAGCATGTATTATGACGTCACAGTATATGATGACATCATAATTAGTATGCAGTATGGCGTCACAATGTATTATGACGTCATTATGTATCCGCATTATGACATCACAATATATTATGAGAGCGCAACATGCAGGTATTATGACCAATTTCGCTTATCCCAATTTGTGTCACATCTACTGGAGCATCATGAGCATGTATTATGACGTCACAGTATATGATGACATCATAATTAGTATGCACTATGACATCACAATGTATTATGACGTCATAATGTATCCACATTATGACATCACAATATATTATGAGAGCGCAACATACAGGTATTATGAGCAATTTCTCTTACCCCAATTTGTGTCACATCTACTGGAGCATCATGAGCATGTATTATGACGTCACAGTATATGATGACATCATAATTAGTATGCACTATGACGTCACAATGTATTATGACGTCATAAAGTATCCACATTATGACATCACAATGTATTATGACAGCGCAACATGCAGTTATTATGAGCAATTTCTCTTACCGCAATTTGTGTGACATCTACTGGAGCATCATGAGCATGTATTATGATGTCACAGTATATGATGACATCATAATTAGTATGCACTATGACGTCACAATGTATTATGACGTCATAATGTATCCGAATTATGACATCACAATATATTATGAGAGCGCAATTTGCCGGATTTATGACCAATTTCGCTTACCCCAATTTGTGTCACATCTACTGGAGCATCATGAGCGTATATTATGATGTCACAGTATATGATGTCATCATAATTAGTATGCACTATGACGTCACAATGTATTATGACGTCATAATGTATCCGCATTGTGACATCACAATATATTATGAGAGCGCAACATGCAGGTATTATGAGCAGTTTCTCTCACCACAATTTCTGTCACATCTACTGGAGCATCATGAGCATGTATTATGACGTCACAGTATATGATGACATCATAATTAGTATGCACTATGACGTCACAATGTATTATGACGTCATATTGTATCCGCATTATGACATCACAATATATTATGAGAGCGCAACATGCAGGTATTATGAGCAATTTCTCTTACCCCAATTTGTGTCACATCTACTGGAGCATCATGAGCATGTATTATGACGTCACAGTATATGATGACATCATAATTAGTATGCACTATGACGTCACAATGTATTATGACGTCATAATGTATCCGCATTATGACATCACAATATATTATGAGAGCGCAACATGCAGGTATTATGAGCAATTTCTCTTACCCCAATTTGTGTCACATCTACTGGAGCATCATGAGCATGTATTATGACGTCACAGTATATGATGACATCATAATTAGTATGCACTATGACGTCACAATGTATTATGACGTCATAATGTATCCGCATTATGACATCACAATATACTATGAGAGCGCAACATGCAGGTATTATGAGCAATTTCTCTTACCCCAATTTGTGTCACATCTACTGGAGCACCATGAGAATATATTATGATGTCACAGTATATGATGACATCATAATTAGTATGCACTATGACGTCACAATGTATTATGACGTCATACTGTATCCGCATTATGACATCACAATATATTATGAGAGCGCAACATGCAGTTATTATGAGCAATTTCTCTTACCCCAATTTGTGTGACATCTACTGGAGCATCATGAGCATGTATTATGACGTCACAGTATATGATGACATCATAATTAGTATGCAGTATGACGTCACAATGTATTATGGCGTCATAATGTATCCGCATTATGACATCACAATATATTATGAGAGCGCAATTTGCAGGATTTATGACCAATTTCGCTTACCCCAATTTGTGTCACATCTACTGGAGCATCATGAGCATGTATTATGACGTCACAGTATATGATGACATCATAATTAGTATGAACTATGACGTCACAATGTATTATGATGTCATAATGTATCCGCATTATGACATCACAATATATTATGAGAGCGCAATTTGCAGGTATTATGAGCAATTTCTCTCACCCCAATTTGTGTCACATCTACTGAAGCATCATGAGCATGTATTATGACGTCACAGCATATGATGACATCATAATTAGTATGCACTATGACGTCACAATGTATTATGACGTCATACTGTATCCGCATTATGACATCACAATATATTATGAGAGCGCAACATGCAGTTATTATGAGAAATTTCTCCTACCCCAATTTGTGTCACATCTACTGGAGCATCATGAGCATGTATTATAATGTCACAGTATATGATGACATCATAATTAGTATGCACTATGACGTCACAATATATTATGACGTCATAATGTATCCGCATTATGACATCACAACATATTATAATAGCGCAACATGCACTTATTATGACCAATTTCTCTTACGCCAATTTGTGTCACATCTACTGGAGAATCATGAGGATGTATTATGATGTCACAGTATATGATGACATCATAATTAGTATGCACTATGACGTCACAATGTATTATGACGTCATAATATATCCGCATTATGACATCACAATATATTATGAGAGCGCAACATGCAAGTATTATGAGAAATTTCTCTTACCCCAATTTGTGTCACATATACTGGAGCATCATGAGCATGTATTATGACGTCACAGTATATGATGACATCATAATTAGTATGCACTATGACGTCACAATGTATTATGACGTCATAATGTATCCGCATTATGACATCACAATATATTATGAGAGCGCAATTTACGGTTTTTATGACCATTTTCGATTACCCCAATTTGTGTCACATCTACTGGAGCATCATGAGCATGTATTATGTTGTCACAGTATATGATGACATCATAATTAGTATGCAGTATGACGTCACAATATATTATAAAGTCATAGTGTATCCGCATTATGACATCACAATAAATTATGAGAGCGCAACATGCAGGTATTATGAGCAATTTCTCTTACCCCAATTTGTGTCACATCTACTGGAGCATCATGAGCATGAATTATGACGTCACAGTATATGATGACATCATAATTAGTATGCACTATGACGTCACAATGTATTATGACGTCATAATGTATCCGCATTGTGACATCACAATATATTATGAGAGTGCAACATGCAGGTATTATGAGCAGTTTCTATCACCCCAATTTGTTTCACATCTACTGGAGGACCATGAGCATGTATTATGACGTCACAGTATATGATGACATCATAATTAGTATGCACTATTACGTCACAATGTATTATGACGTCATAATGTATCCGCATTATGACATCACAATATATTATGAGAGCGCAACATGCAGGTATTATGAGCAATTTCTCTTACCCCAATTTGTGTCATATCTACTGGAGCATCATGAGCATGTATTCTGACGTCACAGTATATGATGACATCATAATTAGTATGCACTATGAAGTCACAATGTATTATGACGTCATAGTGTATCCGCATTATGACATCACAATGTATTATGAGAGCGCAACATGCAGTTATTATGAGCAATTTCTCTTACCGCAATTTGTGTGACATCTACTGGAGCATCATGAGCATGTATTATGATGTCACAGTATATGATGACATCATAATTAGTATGCACTATGACGTCACAATGTATTATGACGTCATAATGTATCCGAATTATGACATCACAATATATTATGAGAGCGAAATTTGCCGGATTTATGACCAATTTCGCTTACCCCAATTTGTGTCACATCTACTGGAGCATCATGAGCGTATATTATGATGTCACAGTATATGATGTCATCATAATTAGTATGCACTATGACGTCACAATGTATTATGACGTCATAATGTATCCGCATTGTGACATCACAATATATTATGAGAGCGCAACATGCAGGTATTATGAGCAGTTTCTCTCACCACAATATCTGTCACATCTACTGGAGCATCATGAGCATGTATTATGACGTCACAGTATATGATGACATCATAATTAGTATGCACTATTACGTCACAATGTATTATGACGTCATAATGTATCCGCATTATGACATCACAATATATTATGAGAGCGCAACATGCAGGTATTATGAGCAATTTCTCTTACCCCAATTTGTGTCACATCTACTGGAGCATCATGAGCATGTATTATGACGTCACAGTATATGATGACATCATAATTAGTATGCACTATGATGTCACAATGTATTATGACGTCATAATGTATCCGCATTATGACATCACAATATATTATGAGAGCGCAACATGCAGGTATTATGAGCAATTTCTCTTACCCCAATTTGTGTCACATCTACTGGAGCATCATGAGCATGTAATATGACGTCACAGTATATGATGACATCATAATTAGTATGCACTATGACGTCACAATGTATTATGACGTCATAATGTATCCGCATTATGACATCACAATATATTATGAGAGCGCAACATGCAGGTATTATGAGAAATTTCTCTTACCCCATTTTGTGTCACATCTACTGGAGAATCATGAGCATGAATTATGACATCACAGTATATGATGACATCATAATTAGTATGCGCTATGACGTTACAATGTATTATGACGTCATAATGTATCCGCTTTATGACATCACAATATATTATGAGAGCGCAACATGCAGGTATTATGAGCAATTTCTCTTACCCCAATTTGTGTCATATCAACTGGAGCATCATGAGCATGTATTATGACGTCACAGTATATGATGACATCATAATTAGTATGCACTATGAAGTCACAATGTATTATGACGTCATAATGTATCCGCATTATGACATCACAATATATTATGAGAGCGCAACATGCAGGTATTATGAGCAATTTCTCTTACCCCAATTTGTGTCACATATACTGGAGCATCATGAGCATGTATTATGACGTCACAGTATATGATGACATCATAATTAGTATGCAGTATGACGTCACAATATATTATGACGTCATAATGTATCCGCATTATGACATCACAATATATTATGAGAGCGCAACATGAAGGTATTATGAGCAATTTCTCTTGCCCCAATTTGTGTCACATCTACTGGAGCATCATGAGCATGTATTATGACGTCACAGTATATGATGACATCATAATTAGTATGCACTATGACGTCACAATGTATTATGACGTCATAATGTATCCTCATTATGACATCACAATGTATTATGAGAGCGCAACATGCAGTTATTATGAGCAATTTCTCTTACCCCAATTTGTGTGACATCTACTGGAGCATCATGAGCATGTATTATGACGTCACAGTATATGATGACATCATAATTAATATGCACTATGACGTCACAATGTATTATGACGTCATAATGTATCCGAATTATGACATCACAATATATTATGAGAGCGCAATTTGCCGGATTTATGACCAATTTCGCTTACCCCAATTTGTGTCACATCTACTGGAGCATCATGAGCATGTATTATGACGTCACAGTATATGATGACATCATAATTAGTATGCACTATGACGTCACAATGTATTATGACGTCATAATGTTTCCACATTATGACATCAAAATATATTATGAGAGCGCAACATGCACTTATTATGGGCAATTTCTCTTACCCCAATTTGTGTCACATCTACTGGAGAATCATGAGGATGTATTATGATGTCACAGTATATGATGACATCATAATTAGTATGCACTATGACGTCACAATATATTATGACGTCATAATATATCCGCATTATGACATCACAATATATTATGAGAGCGCAACATGCAGGTATTATGAGCAATTTCTCTTACCCCAATTTGTGTCACATCTACTGGAGCATCATGAGCATGTATTATGACGTCACAGTATATGATGACATCATAATTAGTATGCACTATGACGTCACAATGTATTATGACGTCATAATGTATCCGCATTATGACATCACAATATATTATGAGAGCGCAATTTGCAGGTTTTATGACCAATTTCGCTTACCCCAATTTGTGTCACATCTACTGGAGCATCATGAGCATGTATTATGACGTCACAGTATATTATGACATCATAATTAGTATGCACTATGACGTCACAATATATTAAGACGTCATAATGTATCCGCATTATGACATCACAATATATTATGAGAGCGCAATTTACAGGTTTTATGACCATTTTCGATTACCCCAATTTGTGTCACATCTACTGGAGCATCATGAGCATGTGTTATGATGTCACAGTATAAGATGACATCATAATTAGTATGCAGTATGACGTCACAATGTATTATGATGTCATAGTGTATCCGCATTATGACATCACAATAAATTATGAGAGCACAACATGCAGGTATTATGAGCAATTTCTCTTACCCCAATTTGTGTCACATCTACTGGAGCATCATGAGCATATATTATGATGTCACAGTATATGATGTCATCATAATTAGTATGCACTATGACGTCACAATGTATTATGACGTCATAATATATCCGCATTGTGACATCACAATATATTATGAGAGCGCAACATGCAGGTATTATGAGCAGTTTCTCTCACCCCAATTTGTGTCACATCTACTGGAGCATCATGAGCATGTATTATGACGTCACAGTATATGATGACATCATAATTAGTATGCACTATGACGTCACAAAGTATTATGACGTCATAATGTATCCGCATTATGACATCACAATATATTATGAGAGCGCAACATGCAGGTATTATGAGCAATTTCTCTTACCCCAATTTGTGTCACATCTACTGGAGCGTCATGAGCATGTATTATGACGTCACAGTATATGATGACATCATAATTAGTATGCACTATGACGTCACAATGTATTATGACGTCATAATGTATCCGCATTATGACATCACAATATATTATGAGAGCGCAACATGCAGGTATTATGAGGAATTTCTCTTACCCCAATTTGTGTCACATCTACTGGAGCATCATGAGCATGTATTATGACGTCACAGTATATGATGACATCATAATTAGTATGCACTATGATGTCACAATGTATTATGACGTCATAATGTATCCGCATTATGACATCACAATATATTATGAGAGCGCAATTTGCAGGTACTATGACCAATTTCTCTTACCCCAATTTTTGTCACATCTACTGGAGCATCATGAGCATGTATTATGACGTCACAGTATATGATGACATCATAATTAGTATGCACTATGACATCACATTGTATTATGACGTCATAATGTATCCGCATTATGACATCACAATATATTATGAGAGTGCAACATGCAGGTATTATGGGAAATTTCTCTTACCCCAATTTGTGTCATATCTACTGGAGAATCATGAGCACGAATTATGACATCACAGTATATGATGACATCATAATTAGTATGCACTATGACGTTACAATGTATTATGACGTCATAATGTATCCGCATTATGACATCATAATATATTATGAGAGCGCAACATGCAGGTATTATGAGCAATTTCTCTTACCCCAATTTGTGTCACATCTACTGGAGCATCATGAGCATGTATTATGACGTCAGAGTATATGATGACATCATAATTAGTATGCACTATGAAGTCACAATGTATTATGACGTCATAATGTATCCGCATTATGACATCACAATATATTATGAGAGCGCAAAATGCAGGTATTATGAGAAATTTCTCTTACACCAATTTGTGTCACATCTACTGGAGCATCATGAGCATGTATTATGACGTCACAGTATATGATGACATCATAATTAGTATGCACCATGACGTCACAATGTATTATGACGTCATAATGTATCCGCATTATTACATCAGAATATATTATGAGAGCGCAATTTGCAGGTTTTATGACCATTTTCGATTACCCCAATTTGGGTCACATCTACTGGAGCATCATGAGCATGTATTATGACGTCACAGTATATGATGACATCATAATTAGTATGCACTATGACATCACAATGTATTATGACGTCATAATATATCCGCATTATGACATCAAAATATATTATGAGAGCACAACATGCAGGTATTATGAGCAATTTCTCTTACCCCAATTTGTGTCACATCTACTGGAGCATCATGAGCATGTATTATGACGTCACAGTATATGATGACATCATAAGTCGTATGCACTATGACGTCACAATGTATTATGACTTCATAATGTTTCCACATTATGACATCACAATATATTATGAGAGCGCAACATGCACTTATTATGGGCAATTTCTCTTACCCCAATTTGTGTCACATCTACTGGAGAATCATGAGGATGTATTATGATGTCACAGTATATGATGACATCATAATTAGTATGCACTATGACGTCACAATATATTATAACATCATAATATATCCGCATTATGATATCACAATATATTATGAGAGCGCAACATGCAGGTATTATGAGCAATTTCTCTTACCCCAATTTGTGTCACATCTACTGGAGCATCATGAGCATGTATTATGACGTCACAGAATATGATGACATCATAATTAGTATGCACTATGACGTCACAATGTATTATGACGTCATAATGTATCCGCATTATTACATCACAATATATTATGAGAGCGCAATTTGCAGGTTTTATGACCAATTTCGCTTACCCCAATTTGGGTCACATCTACTGGAGCATCATGAGCATGTATTATGACGTCACAGTATATTATGACATCATAATTAGTATGCACTATGACGTCACAATGTATTACGACGTCATAATGTATACGCATTATGACATCACAATATATTATGAGAGCGCAATTTACAGGTTTTATGACCATTTTCGATTACCCCAATTTGTGTCACATCCACTGGAGCATCATGAGCATGTATTATGATGTCACAGTATATGATGACATAATAATTAGTATGCACTATGATGTCACAATGTATTATGACGTCATAATGTATCCGCATTATGACATCACAATATATTATGAGAGCGCAACATGCAGGTAATAGGAGCAATTTCTCTTACCCCAATTTGTGTCACATCTACTGGAGCATCATGAGCATGTGTTATGATGTCACAGTATATGATGACATCATAATTAGTATGCACTATGACGTCACAATGTATTATGACGTCATAATATATCCGCATTATGACATCACAATATATTATGAGAGCGCAATTTGCAGGTATTATGAGCAATTTCTCTTACCCCAATTTGTGTCAAATCTACTGGAGCATCATGAGCATGTATTATGACGTCACAGTATATGATGACATCATAATTAGTATGCACTATGATGTCACAATGTATTATGACGTCATAATGTATCCGCATTATGACATCACAATATATTATGAGAGCGCAACATGCAGATATTATGAGCAATTACTCTTACCCCAATTTGTGTCACATCTACTGTAGAAGCATGAGCATGTATTATGACGTCACAGTATATGATGACATCATAATTAGTATGCACTATGACGTCACAATGTATTATGACGTCATAATGTATCCGCATTATAACATCACAATATATTATGAGAGCGCAACATGCAGGTATTATGAGCAATTTCTCTTACACCAATTTGTGTCACATCTACTGGAGCATCATGAGCATGTATTATGACGTCACAGTATATGATGACATCATAATTAGTATGCACCATGACGTCACAATGTATTATGACGTCATAATGTATCCGCATTATGACATGACAATATATTATGAGAGCGCAATTTGCAGGTTTTACGACCATTTTCGATTACCCCAATTTGTGTCACATCTACTGGAGCATCATGAGCATGTATTATGACGTCACAGTATATGATGACATCATAATTAGTATGCACTATGACGTCACAATGTATTATGACGTCATAATGTATCCGCATTATGACATCACAATATATTATGAGAGCGCAACATGCAGGTATTATGATCAATTTCTCTTACCCCAAATTGTGTCACATCTACTGGAGCATCATGAGCATGTATTATGACGTCACAGTATATGATGACATCATAATTAGTATGCACTATGACGTCACAATGCATTATGACGTCATAATGTATCCGCATTATGACATCACAATATATTATGAGAGCGCAACATGCAGGTATTATGAGCAATTTCTCTTACTCCAATTTTTGTCACATCTACTGGAGCATCATGAGCATGTATTATGACGTCAGAGTATATGATGACATCATAATTAGTATGCACTATGACGTCACAATGTATTATGACGTCATAATATATCCGCATTATGACAACACAATATCTTATGAGAGCGCAACATGCTGGCATTATGAGCAATTTCTCTTACCCCAAATTGTGTCACATCTACTGGAGCATCATGAGCATGTATTATGACGTCACAGTACATGATGACATCATAATTAGTATGCACTATGACGTCACAATGTATTATGACGTCATACTGTATCCGCATTATGACATCACAATATATTATGAGAGCGCAACATGCAGGTATTATGAGCAATTTCTCTTACCTCAATTTGTGTCACATCTACTGGAGCATCATGAGCATGTATTATGACGTCACAGTATATGATGACATCATAATTAGTATGGACTATGACGTCACAATGTATTATGATGTCATAATGTATCCGCATTATGACATCACAATATATTATGAGAGCGCAACCTGCAGGTATTATGAGCAATTTCTCTTACCCCAATTTGTGTCACATCTACTGGGGCATCATGAGCATGTATTATGACGTCACAGTATATGATGACATCATAATTAGTATGCACTATGACGTCACAATATATTATGACGTCATAATGTATCCGCATTATGACATCACAATATATTATGAGAGCGCAACTTGCAGGTATTATGAGCAATTTCTCTTACCACAATTTGTGTCACATCTACTGGAGCATCATGAGCATGTATTATGACGTCACAGGATATGATGACATCATAATTAGTATGCACTATGACGTCACATAGTATTATGACGTCATAATGTATCCGCATTATGACATCACAATATATTATGAGAGCGCAACATGTAGGTATTATGAGCAATTTCTCTTACCCCAATTTGTGTCACATGTACTGGAGCATCATGAGCATGTATTATGACGTCACAGTATATGATGACATCATAATTAGTATGCACTATGACGTCACAATGTATTATGACGTCATAATGTATCCGCATTATGACATCACAATATATTATGAGAGCGCAATTTACAAGTTTTATGACCATTTTCGATTACCCCAATTTGTGTCACATGTACTGGAGCATCATGAGCATGTATTATGTTGTCACAGTATATGATGTCATCATAATTAGTATGCAGTATGACGTCACAATGTATTATGACGTCATAATGTATCCGCATTATGACATCACAATATATTAAGAGAGCGCAACATGCAGGTATTATGAGCAATTTCTCTCACCCCAATTTGTGTCACATCTACTGGAGCATCATGAGCATGTATTATGACGTCACAGTATATGATGACATCATAATTAGTATGCACTATGACGTCATAATGTATTATGACGTCATATTGTATCCGCTTTATGACATCACAATATATTATGAGAGCGCAACATGCAGGTATTATGAGCAATTTTTCTTACCCCAATTTGTGTCACATCTACTGGAGCATCATGAGCATGTATTATGACGTCACAGTATATGATGACATCATAATTAGTATGCACTATGACGTCACAATGTATTATGACGTCATAATGTATCCGCATTATGACATCACAATATATTATGAGAGCGCAACATGCAGGTATTATGAGCAATTTCTCTTCCCCCAATTTGTGTCACATCTACTGGAGCATCATGAGCATGTATTATGACATCACAGTATATGATGACATCATAATTAGTATGCACTATGACGTCACAACGTATTATGACGTCATAATGTATCCGCATTATGACATCACAATATATTATGAGAGCGCAACATGCAGGTATTATGAGCAATTTCTCTTACCCCAATTTGTGTCACATCTACTGGAGCATCATGAGCATGTATTATGACGTCACAGTATATGATGACATCATAATTAATATGCACTATGACGTCACAATGTATTATGACGTCATAATGTATCCGCATTGTGACATCACAATATATTATGAGAGCGCAACATGCAGGTATTATGAGCAGTTTCTCTCACCCCAATTTGTTTCACATCTACTGGAGCATCATGAGCATGTATTATGACGTCACAGTATATGATGACATCATAATTAGTATGCACTATTACGTCACAATGTATTATGACGTCATAATGTATCCGCATTATGACATCACAATATATTATGAGAGCGCAACATGCAGATATTATGAGCAATTTCTCTTACCCCAATTTGTGTCATATCTACTGGAGCATCATGAGCATGTATTATGACGTCACAGTATATGATGACATCATAATTAGTATGCACTATGAAGTCACAATGTATTATGACGTAATAATGTATCCGCATTATGACATCACAATATATTATGAGAGCGCAACATGCAGGTATTATGAGCAATTTCTCTTACGCCAATTTGTGTCACATCTACTGGAGCATCATGAGCATGTATTATGACGTCACAGTATATGATGACATCATAATTAGTATGCAGTATGACGTCACAATATATTATGACGTCATAATGTATCCGCATTATGACATCACAATATATTATGAGAGCGCAACATGAAGGTATTATGAGCAATTTCTCTTGCCCCAATTTGTGTCACATCTACTGGAGCATCATGAGCATGTATTATGACGTCACAGTATATGATGACATCATAATTAGTATGCACTATGACGTCACAAAGTATTATGACGTCATAATGTATCCACATTATGACATCACAATATATTATGAGAGCGCAACATGCTGGTATTATGAGCAATTTCTCTTACCCCAATTTGTGTCACATCTACTGGAGCATCATGAGCATGTATTATGACGTCACAGTATATGATGACATCATAATTAGTATGCAGTATGGCGTCACAATGTATTATGACGTCATTATGTATCCGCATTATGACATCACAATATATTATGAGAGCGCAACATGCAGGTATTATGACCAATTTCGCTTACCCCAATTTGTGTCACATCTACTGGAGCATCATGAGCATGTATTATGACGTCACAGTATATGATGACATCATAATTAGTATGCACTATGACATCACAATGTATTATGACGTCATAATGTATCCACATTATGACATCACAATATATTATGAGAGCGCAACATACAGGTATTATGAGCAATTTCTCTTACCCCAATTTGTGTCACATCTACTGGAGCATCATGAGCATGTATTATGACGTCACAGTATATGATGACATCATAATTAGTATGCACTATGACGTCACAATGTATTATGACGTCATAATGTATCCGCATTATGACATCACAATGTATTATGAGAGCGCAACATGCAGTTATTATGAGCAATTTCTCTTACCCCAATTTGTGTGACATCTACTGGAGCATCATGAGCATGTATTATGACGTCACAGTATATGATGACATCATAATTAGTATGCACTATGTCGTCACAATGTATTATGACGTCATAATGTATCCGAATTATGACATCACAATATATTATGAGAGCGCAATTTGCCGGATTTATGACCAATTTCGCTTACACCAATTTGTGTCACATCTACTGGAGCATCATGAGCATGTATTATGACGTCACAGTATATGATGACATCATAATTAGTATGCACTATGACGTCACAATGTATTATGACGTCATAATGTTTCCACATTATGACATCACAATATATTATGAGAGCGCAACATGCACTTATTATGGGCAATTTCTCTTACCCCAATTTGTGTCACATCTACTGGAGAATCATGAGGATGTATTATGATGTCACAGTATATGATGACATCATAATTAGTATGCACTATGACGTCACAATATATTATGACGTCATAATATATCCGCATTATGACATCACAATATATTATGAGAGCGCAACATGCAGGTATTATGAGCAATTTCTCTTACCCCAATTTGTGTCACATCTACTGGAGAATCATGAGCATGTATTATGACGTCACAGTATATGATGACATCATAATTAGTATGCACTATGACGTCACAATGTATTATGACGTCATAATGTATCCGCATTATGACATCACAATATATTATGAGAGCGCAACATGCAGGTATTATGAGCAATTTCTCTTACCCCAATTTGTGTCACATCTACTGGAGCATCATGAGCATGTATTATGACATCACAGTATATGATGACATCATAATTAGTATGCACTATGACGTCACAATGTATTATGACGTCATAATGTATCCGCATTATGACATCACAATATATTATGAGAGCGCAACATGCAGGTATTATGAGCAATTTCTCTTACCCCAATTTGTGTCACATCTACTGGAGCATCATGAGCATGTATTATGACGTCACAGTATATGATGACATCATAATTATTATGCACTATGACGTCACAATGTATTATGACGTCATAATGTATCCGCATTGTGACATCACAATATATTATGAGAGCGCAACATGCAGGTATTATGAGCAGTTTCTCTCACCCCAATTTGTTTCACATCTACTGGAGCATCATGAGCATGTATTATGACGTCACAGTATATGATGACATCATAATTAGTATGCACTATTACGTCACAATGTGTTATGACGTCATAATGTATCCGCATTATGACATCACAATATATTATGAGAGCGCAACATGCAGATATTATGAGCAATTTCTCTTACCCCAATTTGTGTCATATCTACTGGAGCATCATGAGCATGTATTATGACGTCACAGTATATGATGACATCATAATAATATGCACTATGAAGTCACAATGTATTATGACGTCATAATGTATCCGCATTATGACATCACAATATATTATGAGAGCGCAACATGCAGGTATTATGAGCAATTTCTCTTACCCCAATTTGTGTCACATCTACTGGAGCATCATGAGCATGTATTATGACGTCACAGTATATGATGACATCATAATTAGTATGCAGTATGACGTCACAATATATTATGACGTCATAATGTATCCGCATTATGACATCACAATATATTATGAGAGCGCAACATGAAGGTATTATGAGCAATTTCTCTTGCCCCAATTTGTGTCACATCTACTGGAGCATCATGAGCATGTATTATGACGTCACAGTATATGATGACATCATAATTAGTATGCACTATGACGTCACAATGTATTATGACGTCATAATGTATCCGCATTATGACATCACAATATATTATGAGAGCGCAACATGCAGGTATTATGAGCAATTTCTCTTACCCCAATTTGTGTCACATCTACTGGAGCATCATGAGCATGTATTATGACGTCACAGTATATGATGACATCATAATTAGTATGCAGTATGGCGTCACAATGTATTATGACGTCATTATGTATCCGCATTATGACATCACAATATATTATGAGAGCGCAACATGCAGGTATTATGACCAATTTCGCTTACCCCAATTTGTGTCACATCTACTGGAGCATCATGAGCATGTATTATGACGTCACAGTATATGATGACATCATAATTAGTATGCACTATGACATCACAATGTATTATGACGTCATAATGTATCCACATTATGACATCACAATATATAATGAGAGCGCAACATACAGGTATTATGAGCAATTTCTCTTACCCCAATTTGTGTCACATCTACTGGAGCATCATGAGCATGTATTATGACTTCACAGTATATGATGACATCATAATTAGTGTGCACTATGACGTCACAATGTATTATGACGTCATAATGTATCCGCATTATGACATCACAATGTATTATGAGAGCGCAACATGCAGGTATTATGAGCAGTTTCTCTCACCCCAATTTGTTTCACATCTACTGGAGCATCATGAGCATGTATTATGATGTCACAGTATATGATGACATCATAATTAGTATGCACTATGACGTCACAATGTATTATGCGGTCATAATGTATCCGAATTATGACATCACAATATATTATGAGTGCGCAATTTGCCGGATTTATGACCAATTTCGCTTACCCCAATTTGTGTCACATCTACTGGAGCATCATGAGCATGTATTATGACGTCACAGTATATGATGACATCATAATTAGTATGCACTATGACGTCACAATGTATTATGACGTCATAATGTTTCCACATTATGACATCACAATATATTATGAGAGCGCAACATGCACTTATTATGGGCAATTTCTCTTACCCCAATTTGTGTCACATCTACTGGAGAATCATGAGGATGTATTATGATGTCACAGTATATGATGACATCATAATTAGTATGCACTATGACGTCACAATATATTATGACGTCATACTGTATCCGCATTATGACATCACAATATATTATGAGAGCGCAACATGCAGTTATTATGAGCAATTTCTGTTACCCCAATTTGTGTGACATCTACTGGAGCATCATGAGCATGTATTATGCCGTCACAGTATATGATGACATCATAATTAGTATGCACTATGACGTCACAATGTATTATGACGTCATAATGTATCCGCATTATGACATCACAATATATTATGAGAGCGCAATTTGCAGGTTTTATGACCAATTTCGCTTACCCCAATTTGTGTCACATTTACTGGAGCATCATGAGCATGTATTATGACGTCACAGTATATTATGACATCATAATTAGTATGCACTATGACGTCACAATATATTATGACGTCATAATGTATCCGCATTATGACATCACAATATATTATGAGAGCGCAATTTACAGGTTTTATGACCATTTTCGATTACCCCAATTTGTGTCACATCTACTGGAGCATCATGAGCATGTATTATGATGTCACAGTATAAGATGACATCATAATTAGTATGCAGTATGACGTCACAATGTATTACGACGTCATAGTGTATCCGCATTATGACATCACAATAAATTATGAGAGCACAACATGCAGGTATTATGAGCAATTTCTCTTACCCCAATATGTGTCACATCTACTGGAGCATCATGAGCATATATTATGATGTCACAGTATATGATGTCATCATAATTAGTATGCACTATGACGTCACAATGTATTATGACGTCATAATGTATCCGCATTGTGACATCACAATATATTATGAGAGCGCAACATGCAGGTATTATGAGCAGTTTCTCTCACCCCAATTTCTGTCACATCTACTGGAGCATCATGAGCATGTATTATGACGTCACAGTATATGATGACATCATAATTAGTATGCACTATTACGTCACAATGTATTATGACGTCATAACGTATCCGCATTATGACATCACAATATATTATGAGAGCGCAACATTCAGGTATTATGAGCAATTTCTCTTACCCCAATTTGTGTCACATCTACTGGAGCATCATGAGCATGTATTATGACGTCACAGTATATGATGACATCATAATTAGTATGCACTATGACGTCACAATGTATTATGACGTCATAATGTATCCGCATTATGACATCACAATATATTATGAGAGCGCAACATGCAGGTATTATGAGCAATTTCTCTTACCCCAATTTGTGTCACATCTACTGGAGCATCATGAGCATGTATTATGACGTCACAGTATATGATGACATCATAATTAGTATGCACTATGACGTCACAATGTATTATGACGTCATAATGTATCCACATTATGACATCACAATATATTATGAGAGCGCAATTTGCAGGTATTATGACCAATTTCTCTTACCCCAATTTGTGTCACATCTACTGGAGCATCATGAGCATGTATTATGACGTCACAGTATATGATGACATCATAATTAGTATGCACTATGACATCACAATGTATTATGACGTCATAATGTATCCGCATTTTGACATCACAATATATTATGAGAGCGCAACTTGCAGGTATTATGAGAAATTTCTCGTACCCCAATTTGTGTCACATCTACTGGAGAATCATGAGCATGAATTATGACATCACAGTATATGATGACATCATAATTAGTATGCACTATGACGTTACAATATATTATGATGTCATAATGTATCCGCATTATGACATCACAATATATTATGAGAGCGCAACATGCAGGTATTATGAGCAATTTCACTTAACCCAATTTGTGTCATATCTACTGGAGCATCATGAGCATGTATTATGACGTCACAGTATATGATGACATCATAATTAGTATGCACTATGAAATCACAATGTATTATGACGTCATAATGTATCCGCATTATGACATCACAATATATTATGAGAGCGCAACATGCAGGTATTATGAGCAATTTCTCTTACCCCAATTTGTGTCACATATACTGGAGCATCATGAGCATGTATTATGACGTCACAGTATATGATGACATCATAATTAATATGCAGTATGACGTCACAATATATTATGACGTCATAATGTATCCGCATTATGACATCACAATATATTATGAGAGCGCAACATGAAGGTATTATGAGCAATTTCTCTTGCCCCAATTTGTGTCACATCTACTGGAGCATCATGAGCATGTATTATGACGTCACAGTATATGATGACATCATAATTAGTATGCACTATGACGTCACAATGTATTATGACGTCATAATGTATCCGCATTATGACATCACAATATATTATGAGAGCGCAACATGCAGGTATTATGAGCAATTTCTCTTACCCCAATTTGTGTCACATCTACTGGAGCATCATGAGCATGTATTATGACGTCACAGTATATGATGACATCATAATTAGTATGCAGTATGGCGTCACTATGTATTATGACGTCATTATGTATCCGCATTATGACATCACAATATATTATGAGAGCGCAACATGCAGGTATTATGACCAATTTCGCTTACCCCAATTTGTGTCACATCTACTGGAGCATCATGAGCATGTATTATGACGTCACAGTATATGATGACATCATAATTAGTATGCACTATGACATCACAATGTATTATGACGTCATAATGTATCCACATTATGACATCACAATATATAATGAGAGCGCAACATACAGGTATTATGAGCAATTTCTCTTACCCCAATTTGTGTCACATCTACTGGAGCATCATGAGCATGTATTATGACTTCACAGTATATGATGACATCATAATTAGTGTGCACTATGACGTCACAATGTATTATGACGTCATAATGTATCCGCATTATGACATCACAATGTATTATGAGAGCGCAACATGCAGGTATTATGAGCAGTTTCTCTCACCCCAATTTGTTTCACATCTACTGGAGCATCATGAGCATGTATTATGACGTCACAGTATATGATGACATCATAATTAGTATGCACTATGACGTCACAATGTATTATGCGGTCATAATGTATCCGAATTATGACATCACAATATATTATGAGAGCGCAATTTGCCGGATTTATAACCAATTTCGCTTACCCCAATTTGTGTCACATCTACTGGAGCATAATGAGCATGTATTATGACGTCACAGTATATGATGACATCATAATTAGTATGCACTATGACGTCACAATGTATTATGACGTCATAATGTTTCCACATTATGACATCACAATATATTATGAGAGCGCAACATGCACTTATTATGGGCAATTTCTCTTACCCCAATTTGTGTCACATCTACTGGAGAATCATGAGGATGTATTATGATGTCACAGTATATGATGACAACATAATTAGTATGCACTATGACGTCACAATATATTATGACGTCATACTGTATCCGCATTATGACATCACAATATATTATGAGAGCGCAACATGCAGTTATTATGAGCAATTTCTGTTACCCCAATTTGTGTGACATCTACTGGAGCATCATGAGCATGTATTATGCCGTCACAGTATATGATGACATCATAATTAGTATGCACTATGACGTCACAATGTATTATGACGTCATAATGTATCCGCATTATGACATCACAATATATTATGAGAGCGCAATTTGCAGGTTTTATGACCAATTTCGCTTACCCCATTTTGTGTCACATTTACTGGAGCATCATGAGCATGTATTATGACGTCACAGTATATTATGACATCATAATTAGTATGCACTATGACGTCACAATATATTATGACGTCATAATGTATCCGCATTATGACATCACAATATATTATGAGAGCGCAAGTTACAGGTTTTATGACCATTTTCGATTACCCCAATTTGTGTCACATCTACTGGAGCATCATGAGCATGTATTATGATGTCACAGTATAAGATGACATCATAATTAGTATGCAGTATTACGTCACAATGTATTATGACGTCATAGTGTATCCGCATTATGACATCACAATAAATTATGAGAGCACAACATGCAGGTATTATGAGCAATTTCTCTTACCCCAATTTGTGTCACATCTACTGGAGCATCATGAGCATATATTATGATGTCACAGTATATGATGTCATCATAATTAGTATGCACTATGACGTCACAATGTATTATGACGTCATAATGTATCCGCATTGTGACATCACAATATATTATGAGAGCGCAACATGCAGGTATTATGAGCAGTTTCTCTCACCCCAATTTGTGTCACATCTACTGGAGCATCATGAGCATGTATTATGATGTCACAGTATATGATGACATCATAATTAGTATGCACTATGACGTCACAATGTATTATGACGTCATAATGTATCCGCATTATGACATCACAATATATTATGAGAGCGCAACATGCAGGTATTATGAGCAATTTCTCTTACACCAATTTGTGTCACATCTACTGGAGCATCATGAGCATGTATTATGATGTCACAGTATATGATGACATCATAATTAGTATGCACTATGACGTCACAATGTATTATGACGTCATAATGTATCCGCATTATGACATCACAATATATTATGAGAGCGCAACATGCAGGTATTATGAGCAATTTCTCTTACCCCAATTTGTGTCACATCTACTGGAGCATCATGAGCATGTATTATGACGTCACAGTATATGATGACATCATAATTAGTATGCACTATGACGTCACAATGTATTATGACGTCATAATGTATCCGCATTATGACATCACAATATATTATGAGAGCGCAACTTGCAGGTATTATGACCAATTTCTCTTACCCCAATTTGTGTCACATCTACTGGAGCATCATGAGCATGTATTATGACGTCACAGTATATGATGACATCATAATTAGTATGCACTATGACATCACAATGTATTATGACGTCATAATGTATCCGCATTATGACATCACAATATATTATGAGAGCGCAACATGCAGGTATTATGGGAAATTTCTCTTACCACAATTTGTGTCATATCTACTGGAGAATCATGAGCATGAATTATGACATCACAGTATATGATGACATCATAATTAGTATGCACTATGACGTTACAATGTATTATTACGTCATAATGTATCCGCATTATGACATCACAATATATTATGAGAGCGCAACATGCAGGTATTATGAGCAATTTCTCTTACCCCAATTTGTGTCACATCTACTGGAGCATCATGAGCATGTATTATGACGTCACAGTATATGATGACATCATAATTAGTATGCAGTATGACGTCACAATATATTATGACGTCATAATGTATCCGCATTATGACATCACAATATATTATGAGAGCGCAACATGAAGGTATTATGAGCAATTTCTCTTTCCCCAATTTGTGTCACATCTACTGGAGCATCATGAGCATGTATTATGACGTCACAGTATATGATGACATCATAATTAGTATGCAGTATGACGTCACAATATATTATGACGTCATAATGTATCCGCATTATGACATCACAATATATTATGAGAGCGCAACATGAAGGTATTATGAGCAATTTCTCTTTCCCCAATTTGTGTCACATCTACTGGAGCATCATGAGCATGTATTATGACGTCACAGTATATGATGACATCATCATTAGTATGCAGTATGACATCACAATGTATTATGACGTCATAATGTATCCACATTATGACATCACAATATATTATGAGAGCGCAACATGCAGGTATTATGACCAATTTCGCTTACCCCAATTTGTGTCACATCTACTGGAGCATCATGAGCATGTATTATGACGTCGCAGTATATGATGACATCATAATTAGTTTGCACTATGACATCACAATGTATTATGACGTCATAATGTATCCGCATTATGACGTCACAATATATTATGAGAGCGCAACATGCAGGTATTATGAGAAATTTCTCTTACCCCAATTTGTGTCACATCTACTGGAGAATCATGAGCATGTATTATGACGTCACAGTATATGATGACATCAAAATTAGTATGCAGTATGACGTCACAATGTATTTTGACGTCATAATGTATCCGCATTATGACATCACAATATATTATGGAGCGCAACATGCAGGTATTATGAGCAATTTCTCTTACCCCGATTTGTGTCACATCTACTGGAGCATCATGAGCATATATTATGACGTCACAGTATATGATGACATCATAATTAGTATGCACTATGACGTCACAATGTATTATGACGTCATAATGTATCTGCATTATGACATCACAATATATTATGAGAGCGCAACATGCAGGTATTATGAGCAATTTCTCTTACCGCAATTTGTGTCACATCTACTGGAGCATCATGAGCATGTATTATGACATCACAGTATATGATGACATCATAATTAGTATGCACTATGACGTCACAATGTATTATGACGTCATAATGTATCCGCCTTATGACATCACAATATATTATGAGAGCGCAACATGCAGGTATTATGAGCAATTTCTCTTACCCCAATTTGTGTCACATCTACTGGAGCATCATGAGCATGTATTATGACGTCACAGTATATGATGACATCATAATTAGTATGCACTATGACGTCACAATGTATTATGATGTCATAATGTATCCGCATTATGACATCACAATGTATTATGAGAGCGCAACATGCAGTTATTATGAGCAATTTCTCTTACCCCAATTTGTGTGACATCTACTGGAGCATCATGAGCATGTATTATGACGTCACAGTATATGATGACATCATAATTAGTATGCACTATGACGTCACAATGTATTATGACCTCATAATGTTTCCACATTATGACATCACAATATATTATGAGAGCGCAACATGCACTTATTTTCGGCAATTTCTCTTACCCCAATTTGTGTCACATCTACTGGAGAATCATAAGGATGTATTATGATGTCACAGTATATGATGACATCATAATTAGTATGCACTATGACGTCACAATATATTATGACATCATAATATATCCGCATTATGACATCACAATATATTATGAGAGCGCAATTTGCAGGTATTATGAGCAATTTCTCTTACCCCAATTTGTGTCACATCTACTGGAGCACCATGAGCATGTATTATGACGTCACAGTATATGATGACATCATAATTAGTATGCACTATGACGTCACAATGTATTATGACGTCATAATGTATCCGCATCATGACATCACAATATATTATGAGAGCGCAATTTGCAGGTTTTATGACCAATTTCGCTTACCCCAATTTGTGTCACATCTACTGGAACATCATTAGCATGTATTATGACGTCACAGTATATTATGACATCATAATTAGTATGCACTATGACGTCACAATGTATTACGACGTCATAATGTATACGCATTATGACATCACAATATATTATGAGAGCGCAATTTACAGGTTTTATGACCATTTTCGATTACCACAATTTGTGTCACATCTACTGGAGCATCATGAGCATGTATTATGATGTCACAGTATATGATGACATCATAATTAGTATGCACTATGACGTCACAATGTACTATGACGTCATAATGTATCCGCATTATGACATCACAATATATTATGAGAGCGCAACATGCAGGTAATATGAGCAATTTCTCTCACCCCAATTTGTGTCACATTTACTGGAGCATCATGAGCATGTATTATGACGTCACAGTATATGATGACATCATAATTAGTATGCACTATGACGTCACAATTTATTATGACGTCATAATGTATCCGCATTATGACATCACAATATATTATGAGAGCGCAACATGCAGGTATTATGAGCAATTTCTCTTACCCCAATTTGTGTCACATCTACTGGAGCATCATGAGCATGTATTATGACGTCACAGTATATGATGACATCATAATTAGTATGCACTATGACGTCACAATGTATTATGACGTCATAATGTTTCCACATTATGACATCACAATATATTATGGGAGCGCAACATGCACTTATTATGGGCAATTTCTCTTACCCCAATTTGTGTCACATCTACTGGAGAATCATGAGGATGTATTATGATGTTACAGTATATGATGACATCATAATTAGTATGCACTATGACGTCACAATATATTATGACATCATAATATATCCGCATTATGACAGCACAATATATTATGAGAGCGCAACATACAGGTATTATGAGCAATTTCTCTAACCCCAATTTGTGTCACATCTACTGGAGCATCATGAGCATGTATTATGACGTCACAGTATATGATGACATCATAATTAGTATGCACTATGACGTCACAATGTATTATGACGTCATAATGTATCCGCATTATGACATCACAATTTATTATAAGAGCGCAATTTGCAGGTTTTATGACCAATTTCGCTTACCCCAATTTGTGTCACATCTACTGGAGCATCATGAGCATGTATTATGACGTCAGAGTATATGATGACATCATAATTAGTATGCACTATGACGTCACAATGTATTATGACGTCATAATATATCCGCATTATGACAACACAATATCTTATGAGAGCGCAACATTGCTGGCATTATGAGCAATTTCTCTTACCCCAAATTGTGTCACATCTACTGGAGCATCATGAGCATGTATTATGACGTCACAGTACATGATGACATCATAATTAGTATGCACTATGACGTCACCATGTATTATGACGTCATACTGTATCCGCATTATGACATCACAATATATTATGAGAGCGCAACATGCAGGTATTATGAGCAATTTCTCTTACCCCAATTTGTGTCACATCTACTGGAGCATCATGAGCATGTATTATGACGTCACAGTATATGATGACAACATAATTAGTATGCACTATGACGTCACAATGTATTATGACGTCATAATGTATCCGCATTATGACATCACAGTATATTATGAGAGCCCAACATGCAGGTATTATGAGCAATTGTCTTTCCCCAATTTGTGTCACATCTACTGGAGAATCATGAGCATGTATTATGACGTCCCAGTATATGATGACATCATAATTAGCATGCACTATGACATCACAATGTATTATGACGTCATAATGTATCCGCATTATGACATCACTATATATTATGAGAGCGCAACATGCAGGTATTATGAGCAATTTCTCTTACCCCAATTTGTGTCACATCTACTGGAGCATCATGAGCATGTATTATGACGTCACAGTATATGATGACATCATAATTAGTATGCACTATGATGTCACAATGTATTATGACGTCATAATGTATCCGCATTATGACATCACAATATATTATGATAGCGCCACATGGAGGTATTATGAGCAATTACTCTTACCCCAATTTGTGTCACATCTACTGTAGCATCATGAGCATGTATTATGACGTCACAGTATATAATGACATCATAATTAGTATGCACTATGACGTCACAATGTATTATGACGTCATAATATATCCGCATTATGACATCACAATATATTATGAGAGCGCTACATGCAGGTATTATGAGCAATTTCTCTTACCCCAATTTTTGTCACATCTACTGGAGCATCATGAGCATGTATTATGACGTCACAGTATATGATGACATCATAATTAGTATGCACCATGACGTCACAATGTATTATGACGTCATAATGTATCCGCATTATGACATCACAATATATTATGAGAGCGCAACATGCAGGTATTATGAGCAATTTCTCGTACCCCAGATTGTGTCACATCTACTGGAGCATCATGAGCATGTATTATGACGTCACAGTATATGATGATATCATAATTAGTATGCACTATGACTTCACAATGTATTATGACGTCATAATGTATCAGCATAATGACATCACAATTTATTATGAGAGCGCAATTTGCAGGTTTTATGACCATTTTCGATTACACCAATTTGTGTCACATCGACTGGAGCATCATGAGCATGTATTATGACGTCACAGCATATGATGACATCATAATTAGTATGCACTATGACGTCACAATGTATTATGACGTCATAATGTATCCGCATTATGACATCACAATATATTATGAGATCGCAACTTGCAGGTTTTATGACTATTTTCGATTATCCCAATTTGTGTCACATCTACTGGAGCATCATGAGCATGTATTATGACGTCACAGTATATGATGACATCATAATTAGTATGCACTATGACGTCACAATGTATTATGACGTCATAATGTATCCGCATTATGACATCACAATATATTATGAGAGCGCAACATGCAGGTATTATGAGCAATTTCTCTAACCCCAATTTGTGTCACATCTACTGGAGCAACATGAGCATGTATTATGACGTCACAGTATATGATGATATCATAATTAGTATGCACTATGACGTCACAATGTATTATGACGTCATAATGTATCCGCATTATGACATCACAATATATTATGAGAGCGCAACATGCAGGTATTATGAGAAATTTCTCGTACCCCAATTTGTGTCACATCTACTGGAGCATCATGAGCATGTACTATGACGTCACAGTATATGATGACATCATAATTAGTATGCAGTATGACGTCACAATGTATTATGACGTCATAATGTATCCGCATTATGACATCACAATATATTATAAGAGCGCAATTTGCAGGTTTTATGACTATTTTCTATTACCCCAATTTGTGTCACATCGACTGGAGCATAATGAGCATGTATTATGACGTCACAGTACATGATGACATCATAATTAGTATGCAGTATGACGTCACAATGTATTATGACGTCATAATGTATCCGCATTATGACATCACAATATATTATGGAGCGCAACATGCAGGTATTATGAGCAATTTCTCTTACCCCGATTTGTGTCACATCTACTGGAGCATCATGAGCATATATTATGACGTCACAGTATATGATGACATCATAATTAGTATGCACTATGACGTCACAATGTATTATGACGTCATAATGTATCTGCATTATGACATCACAATATATTATGAGAGCGCAACATGCAGGTATTATGAGCAATTTCTCTTACCGCAATTTGTGTCACATCTACTGGAGCATCATGAGCATGTATTATGACATCACAGTATATGATGACATCATAATTAGTATGCACTATGACGTCACAATGTATTATGACGTCATAATGTATCCGCCTTATGACATCACAATATATTATGAGAGCGCAACATGCAGGTATTATGAGCAATTTCTCTTACCCCAATTTGTGTCACATCTACTGGAGCATCATGAGCATGTATTATGACGTCACAGTATATGATGACATCATAATTAGTATGCACTATGACGTCACAATGTATTATGATGTCATAATGTATCCGCATTATGACATCACAATGTATTATGAGAGCGCAACATGCAGTTATTATGAGCAATTTCTCTTACCCCAATTTGTGTGACATCTACTGGAGCATCATGAGCATGTATTATGACGTCACAGTATATGATGACATCATAATTAGTATGCACTATGACGTCACAATGTATTATGACCTCATAATGTTTCCACATTATGACATCACAATATATTATGAGAGCGCAACATGCACTTATTTTCGGCAATTTCTCTTACCCCAATTTGTGTCACATCTACTGGAGAATCATAAGGATGTATTATGATGTCACAGTATATGATGACATCATAATTAGTATGCACTATGACGTCACAATATATTATGACATCATAATATATCCGCATTATGACATCACAATATATTATGAGAGCGCAATTTGCAGGTATTATGAGCAATTTCTCTTACCCCAATTTGTGTCACATCTACTGGAGCACCATGAGCATGTATTATGACGTCACAGTATATGATGACATCATAATTAGTATGCACTATGACGTCACAATGTATTATGACGTCATAATGTATCCGCATCATGACATCACAATATATTATGAGAGCGCAATTTGCAGGTTTTATGACCAATTTCGCTTACCCCAATTTGTGTCACATCTACTGGAACATCATTAGCATGTATTATGACGTCACAGTATATTATGACATCATAATTAGTATGCACTATGACGTCACAATGTATTACGACGTCATAATGTATACGCATTATGACATCACAATATATTATGAGAGCGCAATTTACAGGTTTTATGACCATTTTCGATTACCACAATTTGTGTCACATCTACTGGAGCATCATGAGCATGTATTATGATGTCACAGTATATGATGACATCATAATTAGTATGCACTATGACGTCACAATGTACTATGACGTCATAATGTATCCGCATTATGACATCACAATATATTATGAGAGCGCAACATGCAGGTAATATGAGCAATTTCTCTCACCCCAATTTGTGTCACATTTACTGGAGCATCATGAGCATGTATTATGACGTCACAGTATATGATGACATCATAATTAGTATGCACTATGACGTCACAATTTATTATGACGTCATAATGTATCCGCATTATGACATCACAATATATTATGAGAGCGCAACATGCAGGTATTATGAGCAATTTCTCTTACCCCAATTTGTGTCACATCTACTGGAGCATCATGAGCATGTATTATGACGTCACAGTATATGATGACATCATAATTAGTATGCACTATGACGTCACAATGTATTATGACGTCATAATGTTTCCACATTATGACATCACAATATATTATGGGAGCGCAACATGCACTTATTATGGGCAATTTCTCTTACCCCAATTTGTGTCACATCTACTGGAGAATCATGAGGATGTATTATGATGTTACAGTATATGATGACATCATAATTAGTATGCACTATGACGTCACAATATATTATGACATCATAATATATCCGCATTATGACAGCACAATATATTATGAGAGCGCAACATACAGGTATTATGAGCAATTTCTCTAACCCCAATTTGTGTCACATCTACTGGAGCATCATGAGCATGTATTATGACGTCACAGTATATGATGACATCATAATTAGTATGCACTATGACGTCACAATGTATTATGACGTCATAATGTATCCGCATTATGACATCACAATTTATTATAAGAGCGCAATTTGCAGGTTTTATGACCAATTTCGCTTACCCCAATTTGTGTCACATCTACTGGAGCATCATGAGCATGTATTATGACGTCAGAGTATATGATGACATCATAATTAGTATGCACTATGACGTCACAATGTATTATGACGTCATAATATATCCGCATTATGACAACACAATATCTTATGAGAGCGCAACATTGCTGGCATTATGAGCAATTTCTCTTACCCCAAATTGTGTCACATCTACTGGAGCATCATGAGCATGTATTATGACGTCACAGTACATGATGACATCATAATTAGTATGCACTATGACGTCACCATGTATTATGACGTCATACTGTATCCGCATTATGACATCACAATATATTATGAGAGCGCAACATGCAGGTATTATGAGCAATTTCTCTTACCCCAATTTGTGTCACATCTACTGGAGCATCATGAGCATGTATTATGACGTCACAGTATATGATGACAACATAATTAGTATGCACTATGACGTCACAATGTATTATGACGTCATAATGTATCCGCATTATGACATCACAGTATATTATGAGAGCCCAACATGCAGGTATTATGAGCAATTGTCTTTCCCCAATTTGTGTCACATCTACTGGAGAATCATGAGCATGTATTATGACGTCCCAGTATATGATGACATCATAATTAGCATGCACTATGACATCACAATGTATTATGACGTCATAATGTATCCGCATTATGACATCACTATATATTATGAGAGCGCAACATGCAGGTATTATGAGCAATTTCTCTTACCCCAATTTGTGTCACATCTACTGGAGCATCATGAGCATGTATTATGACGTCACAGTATATGATGACATCATAATTAGTATGCACTATGATGTCACAATGTATTATGACGTCATAATGTATCCGCATTATGACATCACAATATATTATGATAGCGCCACATGGAGGTATTATGAGCAATTACTCTTACCCCAATTTGTGTCACATCTACTGTAGCATCATGAGCATGTATTATGACGTCACAGTATATAATGACATCATAATTAGTATGCACTATGACGTCACAATGTATTATGACGTCATAATATATCCGCATTATGACATCACAATATATTATGAGAGCGCTACATGCAGGTATTATGAGCAATTTCTCTTACCCCAATTTTTGTCACATCTACTGGAGCATCATGAGCATGTATTATGACGTCACAGTATATGATGACATCATAATTAGTATGCACCATGACGTCACAATGTATTATGACGTCATAATGTATCCGCATTATGACATCACAATATATTATGAGAGCGCAACATGCAGGTATTATGAGCAATTTCTCGTACCCCAGATTGTGTCACATCTACTGGAGCATCATGAGCATGTATTATGACGTCACAGTATATGATGATATCATAATTAGTATGCACTATGACTTCACAATGTATTATGACGTCATAATGTATCAGCATAATGACATCACAATTTATTATGAGAGCGCAATTTGCAGGTTTTATGACCATTTTCGATTACACCAATTTGTGTCACATCGACTGGAGCATCATGAGCATGTATTATGACGTCACAGCATATGATGACATCATAATTAGTATGCACTATGACGTCACAATGTATTATGACGTCATAATGTATCCGCATTATGACATCACAATATATTATGAGATCGCAACTTGCAGGTTTTATGACTATTTTCGATTATCCCAATTTGTGTCACATCTACTGGAGCATCATGAGCATGTATTATGACGTCACAGTATATGATGACATCATAATTAGTATGCACTATGACGTCACAATGTATTATGACGTCATAATGTATCCGCATTATGACATCACAATATATTATGAGAGCGCAACATGCAGGTATTATGAGCAATTTCTCTAACCCCAATTTGTGTCACATCTACTGGAGCAACATGAGCATGTATTATGACGTCACAGTATATGATGATATCATAATTAGTATGCACTATGACGTCACAATGTATTATGACGTCATAATGTATCCGCATTATGACATCACAATATATTATGAGAGCGCAACATGCAGGTATTATGAGAAATTTCTCGTACCCCAATTTGTGTCACATCTACTGGAGCATCATGAGCATGTACTATGACGTCACAGTATATGATGACATCATAATTAGTATGCAGTATGACGTCACAATGTATTATGACGTCATAATGTATCCGCATTATGACATCACAATATATTATAAGAGCGCAATTTGCAGGTTTTATGACTATTTTCTATTACCCCAATTTGTGTCACATCGACTGGAGCATAATGAGCATGTATTATGACGTCACAGTACATGATGACATCATAATTAGTATGCAGTATGACGTCACAATGTATTATGACGTCATAATGTATCCGCATTATGACATCACAATATATTATGAGAGCGCAACATGCAGGTATTATGAGCAATTTCTCTTACCCCAATTTGTGTCACATCTACTGGAGCATCATGAGCATGTATTATGACGTCACAGTATATGATGACATCATAAGTCGTATGCACTATGACGTCACAATGTATTATGACGTCATAATGTTTCCACATTATGACATCACAATATATTATGAGAGCGCAACTTGCACTTATTATGGGCAATTTCTCTTACCCCAATTTGTGTCACATCTATTGGAGAATCATGAGGATGTATTATGATGTCACAGTATATGATGACATCATAATTAGTATGCACTATGACGTCACAATATATTATGACATCATAATATATCCACATTATGATATCACAATATATTTTGAGAGCGCAACATGCAGGTATTATGAGCAATTTCTCTTACCCCAATTTGTGTCACATCTACTGGAGCATCATGAGCATGTATTATGACGTCACAGAATATGATGACATCATAATTAATATGCACTATGACGTCACAATGTATTATGACGTCATAATGTATCCGCATTATGACATCACAATATATTATGAGAGCGCAATTTGCAGGTTTTATGACCAATTTCGCTTACCCCAATTTGTGTCACATCTACTGGAGCATCATGAGCATGTATTATGACGTCACAGTATATTATGACATCATAATTTGTATGCACTATGACGTCACAATGTATTACGACGTCATAATGTATACGCATTATGACATCACAATATATTATGAGAGCGCAATTTACAGGTTTTATGACCATTTTCGATTACCCCAATTTGTGTCACATCTACTGGAGCATCATGAGCATGTATTATGATGTCACAGTATATGATGACATCATAATTAGTATGCACTAGGCCGTCACAATGTATTATGACGTCATAATGTATCCGCATTATGACATCACAATATATTATGAGAGCGCAACATGCAGGTAATATGAGCAATTTCTTTTACCCCAATTTGTGTCACATCTACTGGAGCATCATGAGCATGTGTTATGATGTCACAGTATATGATGAAATCATAATTAGTATGCAGTATGACGTCACAATGTATTATGACGTCATAATGTATCCGCATTATGACATCACAATATATTATGAGAGCGCAATTTGCAGGTATTATGAGCAATTTCTCTTACCCCAATTTGTGTCACATCTACTGGAGCATCATGAGCATGTATTATGACGTCACAGTATATGATGACATCATAATTAGTATGCACTATGACGTCACAATGTATTATGACGTCATAATGTAACCGCATTATAACATCACAATATATTATGAGAGCGCAACATGCAGGTATTATGAGCAATTTCTCTTACACCAATTTGTGTCACATCTACTGGAGCATCATGAGCATGTATTATGACGTCACAGTATATGATGACATCATAATTAGTATGCACCATGACGTCACAATGTATTATGACGTCATAATATATCCGCATTATGACATCACAATATATTATGAGAGCGCAACTTGCAGGTTTTATGACCATTTTCGATTACCCCAATTTGTGTCACATCTACTGGAGCATCATGAGCATGTATTATGATGTCACAGTATATGATGACATCATAATTAGTATGCACTATGACGTCACAATGTATTATGACGTCATAATGTATCCGCATTATGTCATCACAATATATAATGAGAGCACAACATGCAGGTATTATGTGCAATTTCTCTTTCCGCAATTTGTGTCACATCTACTGGAGCATCATGAGCATGTATTATGACGTCACAGTATATGATGACATCATAATTAGTATGCACTATGACGTCACAATGTATTATGACGTCATAATGTATCCGCATTATGACATCACAATATATTATGAGAGCGCAACATGCAGGTATTATGAGCAATTTCTCTTACCCCAATTTGTTTCACATCTACTGGAGCATCATGAGCATGTATTATGACGTCACAGTATATGATGACATCATAATTAGTATGCACTATGACGTCAAAATGTATTATGACGTCATAATGTATCCACATTATGACGTCACAATATATTATGAGAGCGTAATTTGCAGGTATTATGAGCAATTTCTCTTACCCCAATTTGTTTCACATCTACTGGAGCCCCATGAGCATGTATTATGATGTCACAGTATATGAGGACATCATAATTAGTATGCAGTATGACGTCACAATATATTATGACGTCATAATGTATCCACATTATGACATCACAATATATCATGAGAGCGCAACATGCAGTTACTATGAGCAATTTCTCTTACCCCAATTTGTGTCACATCTACTGGAGCGTCATGAGCATGTATTATGATGTCACAGTATATGATGACATCATAATTAGTATGCAGTATGACGTCACAATGTATTATGACGTCATAATGTATCTGCATCATGACATCACAATATATTATGAGAGCGCAACATGCAGGTATTATGAGCAATTTCTCTTACCCCAATTTGTGTCACATCTACTGGAGCATCATGAGCATGTATTATGACGTCACAGTATATGATGACATCATAATTATTATGCACTATGACGTCACAATGTATTATGACGTCATAATGTATCCGTATTATCACATCACAATATATTATGAGAGCGCAACATGCAGGTATTATGAGCAATTTCTCTTACACCAATTTGTGTCACATCTACTGGAGCATCATGAGCATGTATTATGACGTCACAGTATATGATGACATCATAATTAGTATGCAGTATGACGTCACAATATATTATGACGTCATTATGTATCCGCATTATGACATCACAATATATTATGAGAGCGCAACATGAAGGTATTATGACCAATTTCGCTTACCCCAATTTGTGTCACATCTACTGGAGCATCATGAGCATGTATTATGACGTCACAGTATATGATGACATCAAAATTAGTATGCACTATGACATCACAATGTATTATGACGTCATAATGTATCCACATTATGACATCACAATATATTATGAGAGCGCAACATGCAGGTATTATGAGAAATTTCTCTTACACCAATTTGTGTCACATCTACTGGAGCATCATGAGCATGTATTATGACGTCACAGTATATGATGACATCATAATTAGTATGCACCATGACGTCACAATGTATTATGACGTCATAATGTATCCGCATTATGACATCAGAGTATATTATGAGAGCGCAATTTGCAGGTTTTATGACCATTTTCGATTACCCCAATTTGTGTCACATCTACTGGAGCATCATGAGCATGTATTATGACGTCACAGTATATGATGACATCATAATTAGTATGCACTATGACGTCACAATGTATTATGACGTCATAATATATCCGCCTTATGACATCACAATATATTATGAGAGCGCAACATGCAAGTATTATGAGCAATTTCTCTTACCCCAATTTGTGTCACATCTACTGGAGCATCATGAGCATGTATTATGACGTCACAGTATATGATGACATCATAAGTCGTATGCACTATGACGTCACAATGTATTATGACGTCATAATGTTTCCACATTATGACATCACAATATATTATGAGAGCGCAACATGCACTTATTATGGGCAATTTCTCTTACAACAATTTGTGTCACATCTACTGGAGAATCATGAGGATGTATTATGATGTCACAGTATATGATGACATCATAATTAGTATGCACTATGACGTCACAATATATTATGACATCATAATATATCCACATTATGATATCACAATATATTATGAGAGCGCAACATGCAGGTATTATGAGCAATTTCTCTTACCCCAATTTGTGTCACATCTACTGGAGCATCATGAGCATGTATTATGACGTCACAGAATATGATGACATCATAATTAATATGCACTATGACGTCACAATGTATTATGACGTCATAATGTATCCGCATTATGACATCACAATATATTATGAGAGCGCAATTTGCAGGTTTTATGACCAATTTCGCTTACCCCAATTTGTGTCACATCTACTGGAGCATCATGAGCATGTATTATGACGTCACAGTATATTATGACATCATAATTTGTATGCACTATGACGTCACAATGTATTACGACGTCATAATGTATACGCATTATGACATCACAATATATTATGAGAGCGCAATTTACAGGTTTTATGACCATTTTCGATTACCCCAATTTGTGTCACATCTACTGGAGCATCATGAGCATGTATTATGATGTCACAGTATATGATGACATCATAATTAGTATTCCCTAGGCCGTCACAATGTATTATGACGTCATAATGTATCCGCATTATGACATCACAATATATTATGAGAGCGCAACATGCAGGTAATATGAGCAATTTCTTTTACCCCAATTTGTGTCACATCTACTGGAGCATCATGAGCATGTGTTATGATGTCACAGTATATGATGACATCATAATTAGTATGCAGTATGACGTCACAATGTATTATGACGTCATAATGTATCCGCATTATGACATCACAATATATTATGAGAGCGCAATTTGCAGGTATTATGAGCAATTTCTCTTACCCCAATTTGTGTCACATCTACTGGAGCATCATGAGCATGTATTATGACGTCACAGTATATGATGACATCATAATTAGTATGCACTATGACGTCACAATGTATTATGACGTCATAATGTATCCGCATTATAACATCACAATATATTATGAGAGCGCAACATGCAGGTATTATGAGGAATTTCTCTTACACCAATTTGTGTCACATCTACTGGAGCATCATGAGCATGTATTATGACGTCACAGTATATGATGACATCATAATTAGTATGCACCATGACGTCACAATGTATTATGACGTCATAATGTATCCGCATTATGACATCACAATATATTATGAGAGCGCAATTTGCAGGTTTTATGACCATTTTCGATTACCCCAATTTGTGTCACATCTACTGGAGCATCATGAGCATGTATTATGATGTCACAGTATATGATGACATCATAATTAGTATGCACTATGACGTCACAATTTTTATGACGTCATAATGTATCCGCATTATGACATCACAATATATTATGAGAGCGCAACATGCAGGTATTATGAGCAATTTCTCTTACCCCAATTTGTGTCACATCTACTGGAGCATCATGAGCATGTATTATGACATCACAGTATATGATGACATCATAATTAGTATGCACTATGACATCACAATGTATTATGACGTCATAATGTATCCACATTATGACATCACAATATATTATGAGAGCGCAACATGCAGGTATTATGAGAAATTTCTCTTACACCAATTTGTGTCACATCTACTGGAGCATCATGAGCATGTATTATGACGTCACAGTATATGATGACATCATAATTAGTATGCACCATGACGTCACAATGTATTATGACGTCATAATGTATCCGCATTATGACATCAGAGTATATTATGAGAGCGCAATTTGCAGGTTTTATGACCATTTTCGATTACCCCAATTTGTGTCACATCTACTGGAGCATCATGAGCATGTATTATGACGTCACAGTATATGATGACATCATAATTAGTATGCACTATGACGTCACAATGTATTATGACGTCATAATATATCCGCCTTATGACATCACAATATATTATGAGAGCGCAACATGCAGGTATTATGAGCAATTTCTCTTACCCCAATTTGTGTCACATCTACTGGAGCATCATGAGCATGTATTATGACGTCACAGTATATGATGACATCATAAGTCGTATGCACTATGACGTCACAATGTATTATGACGTCATAATGTTTCCACATTATGACATCACAATATATTATGAGAGCGCAACATGCACTTATTATGGGCAATTTCTCTTACAACAATTTGTGTCACATCTACTGGAGAATCATGAGGATGTATTATGATGTCACAGTATATGATGACATCATAATTAGTATGCACTATGACGTCACAATATATTATGACATCATAATATATCCACATTATGATATCACAATATATTATGAGAGCGCAACATGCAGGTATTATGAGCAATTTCTCTTACCCCAATTTGTGTCACATCTACTGGAGCATCATGAGCATGTATTATGACGTCACAGAATATGATGACATCATAATTAATATGCACTATGACGTCACAATGTATTATGACGTCATAATGTATCCGCATTATGACATCACAATATATTATGAGAGCGCAATTTGCAGGTTTTATGACCAATTTCGCTTACCCCAATTTGTGTCACATCTACTGGAGCATCATGAGCATGTATTATGACGTCACAGTATATTATGACATCATAATTTGTATGCACTATGACGTCACAATGTATTACGACGTCATAATGTATACGCATTATGACATCACAATATATTATGAGAGCGCAATTTACAGGTTTTATGACCATTTTCGATTACCCCAATTTGTGTCACATCTACTGGAGCATCATGAGCATGTATTATGATGTCACAGTATATGATGACATCATAATTAGTATTCCCTAGGCCGTCACAATGTATTATGACGTCATAATGTATCCGCATTATGACATCACAATATATTATGAGAGCGCAACATGCAGGTAATATGAGCAATTTCTTTTACCCCAATTTGTGTCACATCTACTGGAGCATCATGAGCATGTGTTATGATGTCACAGTATATGATGACATCATAATTAGTATGCAGTATGACGTCACAATGTATTATGACGTCATAATGTATCCGCATTATGACATCACAATATATTATGAGAGCGCAATTTGCAGGTATTATGAGCAATTTCTCTTACCCCAATTTGTGTCACATCTACTGGAGCATCATGAGCATGTATTATGACGTCACAGTATATGATGACATCATAATTAGTATGCACTATGACGTCACAATGTATTATGACGTCATAATGTATCCGCATTATAACATCACAATATATTATGAGAGCGCAACATGCAGGTATTATGAGGAATTTCTCTTACACCAATTTGTGTCACATCTACTGGAGCATCATGAGCATGTATTATGACGTCACAGTATATGATGACATCATAATTAGTATGCACCATGACGTCACAATGTATTATGACGTCATAATGTATCCGCATTATGACATCACAATATATTATGAGAGCGCAATTTGCAGGTTTTATGACCATTTTCGATTACCCCAATTTGTGTCACATCTACTGGAGCATCATGAGCATGTATTATGATGTCACAGTATATGATGACATCATAATTAGTATGCACTATGACGTCACAATTTTTATGACGTCATAATGTATCCGCATTATGACATCACAATATATTATGAGAGCGCAACATGCAGGTATTATGAGCAATTTCTCTTACCCCAATTTGTGTCACATCTACTGGAGCATCATGAGCATGTATTATGACGTCACAGTATATGATGACATCATAATTAGTATGCACTATGACGTCACAATGTAGTATGACGTCATAATGTATCCGCATTATGACATCACAATATATTATGAGAGCTCAACATGCAGGTATTATGAGCCATTTCCCTTACCCCAATTTGTGTCACATCTACTGGAGCATCATGAGCATGTATTATGACGTCAGAGTATATGATGACATCATAATTAGTATGCACTATGACGTCACAATGTATTATGACGTCATAATATATCCGCAATATGACAACACAATATCTTATGAGAGCGCAACATGCTGGCATTATGAGCAATTTCTCTTACCCCAAATTGTGTCACATCTACTGGAGCATCATGAGCATGTATTATGACGTCACAGTACATGATGACATCATAATTAGTATGCACTATGACGTCACAATGTATTATGACGTCATACTTTATCCGCATTATGACATCACAATATATTATGAGAGCGCAACATGCAGGTATTATGAGCAATTTCTCTTACCTCAATTTGTGTCACATCTACTGGAGCATCATGAGCATGTATTATGACGTCACAGTATATGATGACAACATAATTAGTATGCACTATGACGTCACAATGTATTATGACGTCATAATGTATCCGCATTATGACATCACAATATATTATGAGAGCGCTACTTGCTGGTATTATGAGCAATTTCTCTTACCCCAATTTGTGTCACATCTACTGGAGCATCATGAGCATGTATTATGACGTCACAGTATATGATGACGTCATAATTAGTATGCACCATGACATCACAATGTATTATGACGTCATAATGTATCCGCATTATGACATCACAATATATTATGAGAGCGCAATTTGCAGGTTTTATGACCATTTTCGATTACCCCAATTTGTTTCACATCGACTGGAGCATCATGAGCATGTATTATGACGTCACAGTATATGATGACATCATAATTAGTATGCACTATGACGTCACAATGTATTATGACGTCATAATGTATCCGCATTATGACATCACAATATATTATGAGATCGCAACTTGCAGGTTTTATGACTATTTTCGATTATCCCAATTTGTGTCACATCTACTGGAGCATCATGAGCATGTATTATGACGTCACAGTATATGATGACATCATAATTATTATGCACTATGACGTCACAATGTATTATGACGTCATAATGTATCCGCATTATGACATCACAATATATTATGAGAGCGCAACATGCAGGTATTATGAGCAATTTCTCTAACCCCAATTTGTGTCACATCTACTGGAGCAACATGAGCATGTATTATGACGTCACAGTATATGATGATATCATAATTAGTATGCACTATGACGTCACAATGTATTATGACGTCATAATGTATCCGCATTATGACATCACAATATATTATAAGAGCGCAATTTGCAGGTTTTATGACCATTTTCTATTACCCCAATTTGTGTCACATCGACTGGAGCATAATGAGCATGTATTATGACGTCACAGTACATGATGACATCATAATTAGTATGCAGTATGACGTCACAATGTATTATGATGTCATAATGTATCCGCATTATGACATCACAATATATTATGAGAGCACAACCTGCAGGTATTATGAGCAATTTCTCTTACCCCAATTTGTGTCACATCTACTGGAGCATCATGAGCATGTATTATGACGTCACAGTATATGATGACATCATAATTAGTATGCAGTATGACGTCACAATGTATTATGACGTCATAATGTATCCGCATTATGACATCACAATATATTATGAGAGCGCAACATGCAGGCATTATGAGCAATTTCTCTTACCCCAATTTGTGTCACATCTACTGGAGCGTCATTAGCATGTATTATGACGTCACAGAATATGATGACATCATAATTAGTATGCACTATGACGTCACAATGTATTATGATGTCATAATGTATCTGCATTATGACATCACAATATATTATGAGAGCGCAACATGCAGGTATTATGAGCAATTTTTCTTACCCCAAATTGTGTCACATCTACTGGAGCATCATGAGCATGTACTATGACATCACAGTATATGATGACATCATAATTAGTATGCAGTATGACATCACAATGTATTATGACGTCCTAATGTATCTGCATTATGACATCACAATATATTATGAGAGCGCAATTTGCAGGTTTTATGACCATTTTCGATTACCCCAATTTGTGTCACATCTACTGGAGCATCATGAGCATGTATTATGACGTCACAGTATTTGATGACATCATAATTAGTATGCAGTATGACGTCACAATGTATTATGACATCATAATGTATCCGCATTATGACATCACAATATCTTATGAGAGCGCAACATGCAGGTAATATGAGCAATTTCTCTTACCCCAATTTGTGTCACATCTACTGGAGCATCATGAGCATGTATTATGACGTCACAGTATATGATAACATTATATTTAGTATCCACTATGAAGTCACAATGTATTATGACGTCATAATGTATCCACATTATGACATCACAATATATTATGAGAGCGCAACATGCAGGTATTATGAGCAATTTCTCTTACCGCAATTTGTGTCACATCTACTGGAGCATCATGAGCATGTATTATGACGTCACAGTATATGATGACATCATAATTAGTATGCAGTATGACGTCACAATGTATTATGACGTCATAATGTATCCGCATTATGACATCACAATATATTATGAGAGCGCAATTTGCAAGTAACATAAGCAATTTCTCTTACCCCAATTTGTGTCACATCTACTAGAGCATCATGAGCATGTATTATGACGTCACAGTATATGATGACATCATAATTATTATGCAGTATGACGTCACAATGTATTATGACGTCAAAATGTATGCGTATTATGACATCACAATATATTTTGAGAGCGCAACATGTAGGTATTATGAGCAATTTCTCTTACCCCAATTTGTGTCACATCTACTGGAGCATCATGAGCATGTATTATGACATCACAGTATATCATGACATCATAATTATTATGCACTATGACGTCACAATGTATTATGACGTCATATTGTATCCGCATTATGACATCACAATATATTATGAGAGCGCAGTATGCAGGTATTATGAGCAATTTCTCTTACCCCAATTTGTGTCACATCTACTGGAGCATCATGAGTATGTATTATGACGTCACAGTATATGATGACATCATAATTAGTATGCAGTATGACGTCACAATGTATTATGACGTCATAATGTATCCGCATTATGACATCACAATATATTATGAGAGCGCAACATGCAGGTATTATAAGCAATTTCTCTTAACCCAATTTGTGTCACATCTACTGGAGCATCATGAGCATGTATTATGACGTCACAGTATATGATGACATCATAATTAGTACACACTATGACGTCACAATGTAGTATAACGTCATAATGTATCCGCATTATGACATCACAATATATTATGAGAGCGCAACATGCAGGTATTATGAGCAATTTCTCTTACCCCAATTTGTGTCACATCTACTGGAGCATCATGAGCATGTGTTATGATGTCACAGTATATGATGACATCATAATTAGTATGCACTATGACGTCACAATGTATTATGACGTCATAATGTATCCGCATTATGACATCACAATATATTATGAGAGCGCAATTTGCAGGTATTATGAGCAATTTCTCTTACCCCAATTTGTGTCACATCTACTGGAGCATCATGAGCATGTATTATGACGTCACAGTATATGATGACATCATAATTAGTATGCACTATGATGTCACAATGTATTATGACGTCATAATGTATCCACATTATGACATCACAATATACTATGAGAGCGCAACTTGCAGATATTATGAGTAATTACTCTTACCCCAATTTGTGTCACATCTACTGTAGAATCATGAGCATGTATTATGACGTCACAGTATGTGATGACATCATTAGTATGCACCATGACGTCACAATGTATTATGACGTCATAATGTATCCGCATTATGACATCACAATATATTATGAGAGCGCAATTTGCAGGTTTTATGACCATTTTCGATTACCCCAATTTGTGTCATATCTACTGGAGCATCATGAGCATGTATTATGACATCACAGTATATGATGACATCATAATTAGTATGCACTATGACGTCACAATGTATTATGACGTCATAATGTATCCGCATTATGACATCACAATATATTATGAGAGCACAATTTGCAGGTTTTATGACCATTTTCGATTACCCCAATTTGTGTCACATCTACTGGAGCATCATGAGCATGTGTTATGACGTCACAGTATATGATGACATCATAATTAGTATGCACTATGACGTCACAATGTATTATGACGTCATAATGTATCCGCATTATGACATCACAATATATTATGAGAGCGCAATTTGCAGGTTTTATGACCATTTTCGATTACCCCAATTTGTGTCACATCTACTGGAGCATAATGAGCATGTATTATGACGTCACAGTATATGATGACATCATAATTAGTATGCACTACGACGTCACAATGTATTATGACGTCATAATGTACCCGCAATATGACATCACAGTATATTATGAGATCGCAACATGCAGGTATTATGAGCAATTTCTCATACCCCAATTTGTGTCACATCTACTGGAGAATCATAAGCATGTGTTATGATGTCACAGTATTTGATGACATCATAATTAGTATGCAGTATGATGTCACAATGTATTATGACGTCATAATGTATCCGCATTATGACATCACAATATATTATGAGAGCGCAACATGCAGGTATTATGAGCAATTTCTCTTACCCCAATTTGTGTCACATCTACTGTAGCATCATGAGCATGTATTATGACGTCACAGTATATGATGACATCATAATTAGTATGCACTATGACGTCACAATGTATTATGACGTCATAATGTATCCGCATTATGACGTCACAATATATTATGAGAGCGCAACATGCAGGTATTATGAGCAATTTCTCTTACCCCAATTTGTGTCACATCTACTGGAGCATCATGAGCATGTATTATGACGTCACAGTATATGATGACATCATAATTAGTATGCACTATGACGTCACAATGTATTATGATATCTTAATGTATCTGCATTATGACATCACAATATATTATGAGATCGCAACTTGCAGGATGTATGACTATTTTCGATTACCACAATTTGTGTCACATCTACTGGAGCATCATGAGCATGTATTATGACGTCACAGTATATGACGACATCATAATTAGTATGCAGTATGACGTCACAATGTATTATGACGTCATAATGTATACACATTATGACATCACAATATATTATGAGAGCGCAACATGCAGGTATTATGAGAAATTTCTCTTACCCCAATTTGTGTCACATCTACTGGAGCATCATGAGCATGTATTATGACATCACAGTATATGATGACATCATAATTAGTATGCACTATGACGTTACAATGTATTATGACGTCATAATGTATCCGCATTATGACATCACAATATATTATGAGAGCGCAATTTGCAGGTTTTATGACCAATTTCGCTTACCCCAATTTGTGTCACATCTACTGGAGCATCATGAGCATGTATTATGAGGTCACAGTATATGATGACATCATAAATAGTATGTAGTATGATGTCACAATGTATTATGACGTCATAATGTATCCACATTATGACATCACAATATATTATGAGAGCGCAACATGCAGGTATTATGAGCAATTACTCTTACCCCAATTTGTGTCACATCTACTGTAGCATCATGAGCATGTATTATGACGTCACAGTATATGATGACATCATAATTAGTATGCACTATGACGTCACAATGTATTATGACGTCATAATGTATCCCCATTATAACATCACAATATATTATGAGAGCGCAACGTGCAGGTATTATGAGCAATTTCTCTTACCCCAATTTGTGTCACATCTACTGGAGCATCATGAGCATGTATTATGACGTCACAGTATATGATGACATCATAATTAGTATGCACCATGACGTCACAATGTATTATGACGTCATAATGTATCCGCATTATGACATCACAATATATTATGAGAGCGCAATTTGCAGGTTTTATGACCATTTTCGATTACCCCAATTTGTGTCACATCTACTGGAGCATCATGAGCATGTATTATGACGTCACAGTATATGATGACATCATAATTAGTATGCACTATGACGTCACAATGTATTATGACGTCATAATGTATCCGCATTATGACATCACAATATATTATGAGAGCGCAACATGCAGGTATTATAAGCAATTTCTCTTACCCCAATTTGTGTCACATGTACTGGAGCATCATGAGCATGTATTATGATGTCACAGTATATGATGACATCATAATTCGTATGCACTATGACGTCACAATGTATTATGACGTCATAATGTATCCGCATTATGACATCACAATATATTATGAGAGCGCAACATGCAGGTATTATGAGCAATTTCTCTTACCCCAATTTGTGTCACATCTACTGGAGCATCATGAGCATGTATTATGACGTCACAGTATATGATGACATCATAATTAGTTTGCACTATGACGTCACAATGTATTATGACGTCATAATGTATCCGCATTATGACGTCACAATATATTATGAGAGCGCAATTTGCAGGTTTTATGACCAATTTCGCTTACCCCAATTTATGTCACATCTACTGGAGCATCATGAGCATGTATTATGACGTCACAGTATATGATGACATCATAAATAGTATGTAGTATGATGTCACAATGTATTATGACGTCATAATGTATCCGCATTATGACATCACAATATATTATGAGAGTGCAACATGCAGGTTTTATGAGCAATTTCTCTTACCCCAATTTGTGTCACATCTACTTGAGCATCATGAGCATGTATTATGACATCACAGTATATGATGACATCATAATTAGTATGCAGTATGACGTCACAATGTATTATGACGTCATAATGTATCCGCATTATGACATCACAATATATTATGAGAGCGCAACATGCAGGCATTATGAGCAATTTCTCTTACCCCAATTTGTGTCACATCTACTGGAGCATCATGAGCATGTATTATGACGTCACAGTATGTGATGACATCATAATTAGTATGCACTATGACATCACAATGTATTATGATGTCATAATGTATCTGCATTATGACATCACAATATATTATGAGAGCGCAACATGCAGGTATTATGAACAATTTTTCTTACCCCAATTTGTGTCACATCTACTGGAGCATCATGAGCATGTATTATGACATCACAGTATTTGATGACATCATAATTAGTATGAAGTAAGACATCACAATATATTATGACGTCCTAATGTATCCGCATTATGACATCACAATATATTATGAGAGCGCAATTTGCAGGTTTTATGACCATTTTCGATTAACCCAATTTGTGTCACATCTACTGGAGCATCATGAGCATGTATTATGACGTCACAGTATATGATGACATCATAATTAGTATGCACTATGACATCACAATGTATTATGACGTCATAATGTATCCGCATTATGACATCACAATATATTATGAGAGCGCAACATGCAGGTATTATGAGGAATTTCTCTTGCCCCAATTTGTGTCACATCTACTGGAGCATCATGAGCATGTATTATGATGTCACAGTATATGATGACATCATAATTAGTATGCAGTATGACGTCACAATGTATTATGACGTCATAATGTATCCGCATTAAGACATCACAATATCTTATGAGAGCGCAACATGCAGGTAATATGAGCAATTTCTCTTACCCCAATTTGTGTCACATCTACGGGAGCATCATGAGCATGTATTATGACGTCACAGTATATGATAACATCATAATTAGTATCCACTATGAAGTCACAATGTATTATGACGTCATAATGTATCCGCATTATGACATCACAATATATTATGAGAGCGCAACATGCAGGTATTATGAGCAATTTCTCTTACCGGAATTTGTGTCACATCTACTGGAGCATCATGAGCATGTATTATGACGTCACAGTATATGATGACATCATAATTAGTATGCAGTATGACGTCACAATGTATTATGACGTCATAATGTATCCGCATTATGACATCACAATATATTATGAGAGCGCAATTTGCAAGTAACATAAGCAATTTCTCTTACCCCAATTTGTGTCACATCTACTGGAGCATCATGAGCATGTATTATGATGTCACAGTATATGATGACATCATACTTATTATGCAGTATGACGTCACAATGTATTATGACGTCAGAATGTATCCGCATTATGACATCACATTATATTTTGAGAGCGCAACATGAAGGTATTATGAGCAATTTCTCTTACCCCAATTTGTGTCACATCTACTGGAGCATCATGAGCATGAATTATGACATCACAGTATATCAGGACATCATAATTAGTATGCACTATGACGTCACAATGTATTATGACGTCATAATGTATCCGCATTATGACATCACAATACATTATGAGAGCGCAGTATGCAGGTATTATGAGCAATTTCTCTTACCCCAATTTGTGTCACATCTACTGGACCATCATGAGTATGTATTATGACGTCACAGTATATGATGAAATCATAATTAGTATGCAGTATGACGTCACAATGTATTATGACGTCATAATGTTTCCGCATTATGACATCACAATATATTATGAGAGCGCAACATGCAGGTATTATAAGCAATTTCTCTTAACCCAATTTGTGTTACATCTACTGGAGCATCATGAGCATGTATTATGACGTCACAGTATATGATGACATCATAATTAGTATGCACTATGACGTCACAATGTATTATGACGTCATAATGTATCCGCTTTATCACATCACAATATATTATGAGAGCGCAACATGCAGGTATTATGAGCAATTTCTCTTACCCCAATTTGAGTCACATCTACTGGAGCATCATGAGCATGTATTATGACGTCACAGTATATGATGACATCATAATTAGTATGCACCATGACGTCACAATGTATTATGACGTCATAATGTATCCGCATTATGACATCACAATATATTATGAGAGCGCAATTTGCAGGTTTTATGTCCATTTTCGATTACCCCAGTTTGTGTCACATCTACTGGAGCATCATGAGCATGTATTATGACGTCACAGTATATGATGACATCATAATTAGTATGCACTATGACGTCACAATGTATTATGACGTCATAATGTATCCGCATTATGACATCACAATATATTATGAGAGCGCAACATGCAGGTATTATGAGCAATTTCTCTTACCCCAATTTGTGTCACATCTACTGGAGCATCATGAGCATGTATTATGACGTCACACTATATGATGACATCATAATTAGTATGCACTATGACGTCACAATGTATTATGACGTCATAATGTATGGGCATTATGACATCACAATATATTATGAGAGCGCAACATGCAGGTATTATGAGCAATTTCTCTTACCCCAATTTGTGTCACATCTACTGGAGCATCATGAGCATGTATTATGACGTCACAGTATATGATGACATCATAATTAGTTTGCACTATGACGTCACAATGTAGTATGACGTCATAATGTATCCGCATTATGACGTCACAATATATTATGAGAGCGCAATTTGCAGGTTTTATGACCAATTTCGCTTACCCCAATTTGTGTCACATCTACTGGAGCATCATGAGCATGTATTATGACGTCACAGTATATGATGACATCATAAATAGTATGTAGTATGATGTCACAATGTATTATGACGTCATAATGTATCCGCATTATGACATCACAATATATTATGAGAGTGCAACATGCAGGTATTATGAGCAATTTCTCTTGCCCCAATTTGTGTCACATCTACTGGAGCATCATGAGCATGTATTATGACATCACAGTATATGATGACATCATAATTAGTATGCAGTATGACGTCACAATGTATTATGACGTCATAATGTATCCGCATTATGACATCACAATATATTATGAGAGCGCAACATGCAGGCATTATGAGCAATTTCTCTTACCCCAATTTGTGTCACATCTACTGGAGCATCATGAGCATGTATTATGACGTCACAGTATGTGATGACATCATAATTAGTATGCACTATGACATCACAATGTATTATGATGTCATAATGTATCTGCATTATGACATCACAATATATTATGAGAGCGCAACATGCAGGTATTATGAGCAATTTTTCTTACCCCAATTTGTGTCACATCTACTGGAGCATCATGAGCATGTATTATGACATCACAGTATTTGATGACATCATAATTAGTATGAAGTAAGACATCACAATATATTATGACGTCCTAATGTATCCGCATTATGACATCACAATATATTATGAGAGCGCAATTTGCAGGTTTTATGACCATTTTCGATTACCCCAATTTGTGTCACATCTACTGGAGCATCATGAGCATGTATTATGACGTCACAGTATATGATGACATCATAATTAGTATGCACTATGACATCACAATGTATTATGACGTCATAATGTATCCGCATTATGACATCACAATATATTATGAGAGCGCAACATGCAGGTATTATGAGAAATTTCTCTTGCCCCAATTTGTGTCACATCTACTGGAGCATCATGAGCATGTATTATGATGTCACAGTATATGATGACATCATAATTAGTATGCAGTATGACATCACAATGTATTATGACGTCATAATGTATCCGCATTATGACATCACAATATCTTATGAGAGCGCAACATGCAGGTAATATGAGCAATTTCTCTTACCCCAATTTGTGTCACATCTACGGGAGCATCATGAGCATGTATTATGACGTCACAGTATATGATAACATCATAATTAGTATCCACTATGAAGTCACAATGTATTATGACGTCATAATGTATCCGCATTATGACATCACAATATATTATGAGAGCGCAACATGCAGGTATTATGAGCAATTTCTCTTACCGGAATTTGTGTCACATCTACTGGAGCATCATGAGCATGTATTATGACGTCACAGTATATGATGCCATCATAATTAGTATGCAGTATGACGTCACAATGTATTATGACGTCATAATGTATCCGCATTATGACATCACAATATATTATGAGAGCGCAATTTGCAAGTAACATAAGCAATTTCTCTTACCCCAATTTGTGTCACATCTACTGGAGCATCATGAGCATGTATTATGATGTCACAGTATATGATGACATCATAATTCTTATGCAGTATGACGTCACAATGTATTATGACGTCAAAATGTATCAGCATTATGACATCACAATATATTTTGAGAGCGCAACATGAAGGTATTATGAGCAATTTCTCTTACCCCAATTTGTGTCACATCTACTGGAGCATCATGAGCATGAATTATGACATCACAGTATATCAGGACATCATAATTAGTATGCACTATGACGTCACATTGTATTATGACGTCATAATGTATCCGCATTATGACATCACAATACATTATGAGAGCGCAGTATGCAGGTATTATGAGCAATTTCTCTTACCCCAATTTGTGTCACATCTACTGGACCATCATGAGTATGTATTATGACGTCACAGTATATGATGAAATCATAATTAGTATGCAGTATGACGTCACAATGTATTATGACGTCATAATGTTTCCGCATTATGACATCACAATATATTATGAGAGCGCAACATGCAGGTATTATAAGCAATTTCTCTTAACCCAATTTGTGTTACATCTACTGGAGCATCATGAGCATGTATTATGACGTCACAGTATATGATGACATCATAATTAGTATGCACTATGACGTCACAATGTATTATGACGTCATAATGTATCCGCTTTATCACATCACAATATATTATGAGAGCGCAACATGCAGGTATTATGAGCAATTTCTCTTACCCCAATTTGTGTCACATCTACTGGAGCATCATGAGCATGTATTATGACGTCACAGTATATGATGACATCATAATTAGTATGCACCATGACGTCACAATGTATTATGACGTCATAATGTATCCGCATTATGACATCACAATATATTATGAGAGCGCAATTTGCAGGTTTTATGTCCATTTTCGATTACCCCAGTGTGTGTCACATCTACTGGAGCATCATGAGCATGTATTATGACGTCACAGTATATGATGACATCATAATTAGTATGCACTATGACGTCACAATGTATTATGACGTCATAATGTATCCGCATTATGACATCACAATATATTATGAGAGCGCAACATGCAGGTATTATGAGTAATTTCTCTTACCCCAATTTGTGTCACATCTACTGGAGCATCATGAGCATGTATTATGATGTCACAGTATATGATGACATCATAATTCGTATGCACTATGACGTCACAATGTATTATGACGTCATAATGTATCCGCATTATGACATCACAATATATTATGAGAGCGCAACATGCAGGTATTATGAGCAATTTCTCGTACCCCAGTTTGTGTCACATCTACTGGAGCATCATGAGCATGTATTATGATGTCACAGTATATGATGATATCATAATTGGTATGCACTATGACGTCACAATGTATTATGACGTCATAATGTATCCGCATTATGACATCACAATATATTATGAGAGCGCAATTTGCAGGTTTTATGACCATTTTCGATTACCCCAATTTGTGTCACATCGACTGGAGCATCATGAGCATGTATTATGACGTCACAGTATATGATGACATCATAATTAGTATGCACTATGACGTCACAATGTATTATGACGTCACAATGTATCCGCATTATGACATCACAGTATATTATGAGATCGCAACATGCAGGTATTATGAGCAATTTCTCATACCCCAATTTGTGTCTCATCTACTGCAGCATCATGAGCATGTGTTATGATGTCACAGTATTTGATGACATCATAATTATTATGCAGTATGACGTCACAATGTATTATGACGTCACAATGTATCCGCATTATGACATCACAATATATTATGAGAGCGCAACATGCAGGTATTATGAGCACTTTCTCTTACCCAATTTGTGTCACATCTACTGTAGCATCATGAGCATGTATTATGACGTCACAGTATATGATGACATCATAATTAGTATGCACTATGAAGTCACAATATATTATGACGTCATAATGTATCCGCATTATGACATCACATTATATTATGAGAGCGCAACATGCAGGTATTATGAGCAATTTCTCGTACCCCAGTTTGTGTCACATCTACTGGAGCATCATGAGCATGTATTATGATGTCACAGTATATGATGATATCATAATTAGTATGCACTATGACGTCACAATGTATTATGACGTCATAATGTATCCGCATTATGACATCACAATATATTATGAGAGCGCAATTTGCAGGTTTTATGACCATTTTCGATTACCCCAATTTGTGTCACATCGACTGGAGCATCATGAGCATGTATTATGACGTCAGAGTATATGATGACATCATAATTACTATGCACTATGACATCACAATGTATTATGACGTCATAATATATCCGCATTATGACAACACAATATCTTATGAGAGCGCAACATGCAGGCATTATGAGCAATTTCTCTTACCCCAATTTGTGTCACATCTACTGGAGCATCATGAGCATGTATTATGACGTCACAGTATATGATGGCATCATAATTAGTATGCAGTATGACGTCACAATGTATTATGACGTCATAATGAATCCGCATTATGACATCACAATATATTATGAGAGCACAACATGCAGGTATTATGAGCAATTTCTCTTACCCCAATTTGTGTCACATCTACTGGAGCATCATGAGCATGTATTATGACGTCACAGTATATGATGACATCATAATTAGTATGCAGTATGACGTCACAATGTATTATGACGTCATAATGTATCCGCATTATGACATCACAATATATTATGAGAGCGCAACATGCAGGCATTATGAGCAATTTCTCTTACCCCATTTTGTGTCACATCTACTGGAGCATCATGAGCATGTATTACGACGTCACAGTATATGATGACATCATAATTAGTATGCACTATGACGTCACAATGTATTATGATGTCATAATGTATCCGCATTATGACATCACAATATATTATGAGAGCGCAACATGCAGGAATTATGAGCAATTTTTCTTACCCCAATTTGTGTCACATCTACTGGAGCATCATGAGCATGTATTATGACATCACAGTATATGATGACATCATAATTAGTATGCAGTATGACATCACAATGTATTATGACGTCCTAATGTATCCGCATTATGACATCACAATATATTATGAGAGCGCAATTTGCAGGTTTTATGACCATTTTCGATTACCCCAATTTGAGTCACATCTACTGGAGCATCATGAGCATGTATTATGACGTCACAGTATGTGATGACATCATAATTAGTATGCACTATGACATCACAATGTATTATGATGTCATAATATATCCGCATTATGACATCACAATATATTATGAGAGTGCAACATGCAGGTTTTATGAGCAATTTCTCTTACCCCAATTTGTGTCACATCTACTGGAGCATCATGAGCATGTATTATGATGTCACAGTATATGATGACATCATAATTAGTATGCACTATGACGTTACAATATATTATGACGTCATAATGTATCCGCATTATGACATCACAATATATTATGAGAGCGCAATTTGCAGGTTTTATGACCAATTTCGCTTACCCCAATTTGTGTCACATCTACTGTAGCATCATGAGCATGTATTATGACGTCACAGTATATGATGACATCATAAATAGTATGTAGTATGATGTCACAATGTATTATGACGTCATAATGTATCCGCCTTATGACATCACAATATATTATGAGAGCGCAATTTGCAGGTATTATGAGCAATTTCTCTTACCCCAATTTGTGTCACATCTACTGGAGCATCATGAGCATGTATTATGACGTCACAGTATATGATGACATCATAATTCGTATGCACTATGACGTCACAATGTGTTATGACGTCATAATGTATCCACATTATGACATCACAATATATTATGAGAGCTCAATTTGCCGGTTTTTTGACCAATTTCTCTTACCCCAATTTGTTTCAAATCTACTGGAGCATCATGAGCATGTATTATGACGTCACAGTATATGATGACATCATAATTAGTATGCAGTATGACGTCACAATGTATTATGACGTCCTAATATATCCGCATTATGACATCACAATATATTATGAGAGCGCAACATGCAGGTATTATGACCAATTTCTCTTACCCCAATTTGTGTCACATCTACTGGAGCATCATTAGCATGTATTATGACGTCACAGTATATGATGACATCATAATTAGTATGCACTATGATGTCACAATGTATTATGACGTCATAATGTATCCGCATTATGACATCACAATATATTATGAGAGCGCAACATGCAGGTATTATGAGCAATTTCTCTTACCACAATTTGTGTCACATCTACTGGAGCATCATGAGCATGTATTATGACGTCACAGTATATGATGATATCATAATTAGTATGCACTATGACGTCACAATGTATTATGACGTCATAATGTATCCGCATTATGACATCACAATATATTATGAGAGCGCAACATGCAGGTATTATGAGCAATTTCTCTTACCCCAATTTGTGTCACATCTTGTGGAGCATCATGAGCATGTATTATGACGTCACAGTATATGATGACATCATAATTAGTATGCAGTATGCCGTCACAATATATTATGACGTCATAATGTATCCCCATTATGACATCACAATATATTATGAGAGCGCAACATGAAGGTATTATGAGCAAATTCTCTTGCCCCAATTTGTGTCACATCTACTGGAGCATCATGAGCATGTATTATGACGTCACAGTATATGATGACATCATAATTAGTATGCAGTATGACGTCACAATGAATTATGACGTCATAATGTATCCGCATTATGACATCACAATATATTATGAGATCGCAACTTGCAGGTTTTATGACTATTTTCGATTACCCCAATTTGTGTCACATCTACTGGAGCATCATGAGCATGTATTATGACGTCACAGTATATGATGACATCATAATTAGTATGCACTATGACGTTACAATGTATTATGACGTCATAATATATCCGCATTATGACATCACAATATATTATGAGAGCGCACTTTGCAGGTTTTATGACCAATTTCGCTTACTCCAATTTGTGTCAAATCTACTGGAGCATCATGAGCATGTATTATGATGTCACAGTGTATGATGACATCATAAATAGTATGCAGTATGATGTCACAATGTATTATGACGTCATAATGTATCCGCATTATGACATCACAATATATTATGAGAGTGCAACATGCAGGTTTTATGAGCAATTTCTCTTACCCCAATTTGTGTCACATCTACTGGAGCATCATGAGCATGTATTATGATGTCACAGTATATGATGACATCATAATTAGTATGCACTATGACGTTACAATGTATTATGACGTCATAATGTATCCGCATTATGACATCACAATATATTATGAGAGCGCAATTTGCAGGTTTTATGACCAATTTCGCTTACCCCAATTTGTGTCACATCCACTGTAGCATCATGAGCATGTATTATGACGTCACAGTATATGATGACATCATAAATAGTATGTAGTATGATGTCACAATGTATTATGACGTCATAATGTTTCCGCATTATGACATCACAATATATTATGAGAGCGCAATTTGCAGGTATTATGAGCAATTTCTCTTACCCCAATTTGTGTCACATCTACTGGAGCATCATGAGCATGTATTATGACGTCACAGTATATGATGACATCATAATTAGTATGCACTATGACGTCACAATGTGTTATGACGTCATAATGTATCCGCATTATGACATCACAATATATTATGAGGGCTCAATTTGCAGGTTTTTTGACCAATTTCTCTTACCCCAATTTGTTTCACATCTACTGGAGCATCATGAGCATGTATTATGACGTCACAGTATATGATGACATCATAATTAGTATGCAGTATGACGTCACAATGTATTATGAGGTCCTAATATATCCGCATTATGACATCACAATATATTATGAGAGCGCAACATGCAGGTATTATGACCAATTTCTCTTACCCCAATTTGTGTCACATCTACTGGAGCATCATTAGCATGTATTATGACGTCACAGTATATGATGACATCATAATTAGTATGCACTATGACGTCATAATGTATTATGACGTCATAATGTGTCCGCGTTATGACTTCACAATATATTATGAGAGCGCAATTTGTTGGTATAATGAGCAATTTCTCTTACCCCAATTTGTGTCACATCTACTGGAGCATCATGAGTATGTATTATGACGTCACAGTATATGATGACATCATAATTAGTATGCAGTATGACATCACAATGTATTATGACGTCATAATGTATCCGCATTATGACATCACAATATATTATGAGAGCGCAACATGCAGGTATTTTGAGCAATTTCTCTTACCACAATTTGTGTCACATCTACTGGAGCATCATGAGCATGTACTATGACGTCACAGTATATGATGACATCATAATTAGTATGCAGTATGACGTCACAATGTATTATGACGTCATAATGTATCCGCATTATGACATCACAATATAGTATGAGAGTGCAATTTGCAGGTTTTATGACCATTTTCGATTACCGCAATTTGTGTCACATCTACTGGAGCATCATGAGCATGTATTATGACGTCACAGTATATGATGACATCATAGTGAGTATGCAGTATGACGTCACAATGTATTATGTCGTCATAATGTATCCGCATTATGACATCACAATATATTATGAGAGCGCAACATGCAGGTAGTATGAGCAATTTCTCGTACCCCAATTTGTGTCACATCTACTGGAGCATCATGAGCATGTATTATGACGTCACAGTATGTGAGGACATCATAATTAGTATGCACTATGACGTCACAATGTATTATGACGTCATAAAGTATCCGCATTATGACATCGCCATATATTATGAGAGCGCAATTTGCAGGTATTATGAGCAATTTCTCTTACCCCAATTTGTGTCACATCTATTGGAGCATCATGAGCATGTATTATGACGTCACAGTATATGATGACATCATAATTAGTATGCACTATGATGTAACAATGTATTATGACGTCATAATGTATCCGTATTATGACATCACAACATATTATGTGAGCGCAATTTGCAGGTATTGTGAGCAATTTCTCTTACCCCAATTTGTGTCACATCTACTGGAGCATCTTGAGCATGTATTATGATGTCACAGTATATGATGACATCATAATTAGTATGCACTATGAAGTCACAAAGTACTATGATCTCATAATGTATCCACATTATGACATCACAATACATTATGAGAGCGCAATTTGCAGGTATTATGAGCAATTTCTCTTACCCCAATTTGTGTCAAATCTACTGGAGCATCATGAGCATGTATTATGACGTCACAGTATATGATGACATCATAATTAGTATGCAGTATGACGTCACAATGTATTATGACGTCATAATGTATCCGCATTATGACATCACAATATATTATGAGAGCGCAACATGCAGGTATTATGAACAATTTCGCTTACCCCAATTTGTGTCACATTTCCTGGAGCATCATGAGCATGTATTATGACGTCACAGTATATGATGACATCATAATTAGTATGCACTATGACGTCACAATGTATTATGACGTCATAATGTATCCGCATTATGACATCACAATATATTATGAGAGCGTAATTTGCAGGTTTTATGACCATTTTCGATTACCCCAATTTGTGTCACATCTACTGGAGGATCATGAGCATGTATTATGACGTCACAGTATATGATGACATCATAATTAGTATGCACTATGACGTCACAATGTATTATGACGTCATAATATATCCGAATTATAACATCACAATACATTATGAGAGCGCAACATGCAGATATTATGATCAATTTCTCTTACCCCAATTTGTGTCACATCTACTGGAGCATCATGAGCATGTACTATGACGTCACAGTATATGATGACATCATAATTAGTATGCACCATGACGTCACAATATATTACGATGTCATAATGTATCCGCATTATGACATCACAATATTTTATGAGAGCGCAATTTGCAGGTTTTATGACCATTTTTGATTACCCCAATTTGTGTCACATCTACTGGAGCATCATGAGCATATATTATGACGTCACAGTATATGATGACATCATAATTAGTATGCAGTATGACGTCACAATGTATTATGCCGTCATAATGTATCCGCATTATGACATCACAATATATTATGAGAGCGCAATTTGCAGGTATTATGAGCAATTTCTCGTACCCCAATTTGTGTCACATCTACTGGAGCATCATGAGCATGTATTATGACGTCACAGTATATGATGACATCATAATTAGTATGCACTATGACGTCACAATGTATTATGACGTCATAATGTATCCGCATTATGACCTCACCATATATTATGAGAGTGCAATTTGCAGGTATTATGAGCAATTTCTCTTACCCCAATTTGTGTCACATCTATTGGAGCAACATGAGCATGTATTATGATGGCACTGTATATGATGACATCATAATTAGTATGCACTATGAAGTCACAATGTATTATGACGTCATAATGTGTCCGCGTTATGATATCACAATATATTATGAGAGCGCAATTTGCAGGTATAATGAGCAAATTCTCTTACCCCAATTTGTGACATCATGTATTATGATGTCACAGTATATGATGACATCATAATTAGTATGCGTTATGACGTCAAAATTTACTATGATGTCATAATGTATCCGCATTATGACATCACAGTATATTATGAGAGCCCAATTTGCAGGTATTATGAGCAATTTCTCTTACCCCAATTTGTGTCACATCTACTGGAGCATCATGAGCATGTATTATGACGTCACAGTATATGATGACATCATAATTAGTATGCAGTATGACGTCACAATGTATTATGACGTCATAATATATCCGCAATATGACATCACAATATATTATGAGAGCGCAACATGCAGATATTATGACCAATTTCGCTTACCCCAATTTGTGTCACATCTACTGGAACATCATGAGCATGTATTATGACGTCACAGTATATGATGACATCATAATTAGTATGCAGTATGACGTCACAATGTATTATGACATCATAATGTATCCGCATTATGACATCACAATATATTATGAGAGCGCAATTTGCAGGTTTTATGACCATTTTCGATTACCCCAATTTGTGTCACATCTACTGAAGCATCATGAGCATGTATTATGACGTCACAGTATATGATGACATCATAATTAGTATGCAGTATATCGTCACAATGTATTATGACGTCATAATGTATCCGCATTATGACATCACAATATATTATGAGAGCGCAACATGCAGGTATTATGAGCAATTTCTCTTACCCCAATTTGTGTCACATCTACTGGAGCATCATGAGCTGGAATTATGACGTCATAGTATATGATTACATCATAATTAGTATGCACTATGACGTCACAATGTATTATGACGTCATAATGTATCCGCATTATGACATCACAATATATTATGAGAGCGCAATTTGCAGGTTTTATGACCAATTTCGCTTACTCCAATTTGTGTCACATCTACTGGAGCATCATGAGCATGTATTATGACGTCACAGTATATGATGACATCATTATTAGTATGCAGTATGACATCACAATATATTACGACGTCATAATGTATCCGCATTACGACATCACATTACATTATGAGAGCGCAACATGCAGGTATTATGAGCAATTTCTCTTACCACAATTTGTGTCACATCTACTGGAGCATCATGAGCATGTATTATGACGTCAAAGTATATGATGACATCATAATTAGTATGCACTATGACGTCACAGTGTATTATGACGTCATAATGTATCCGCATTATAACATCACAATATATTACGAGAGCGCAATTTGCAGGTTTTATGAGCAATTTCGTTTACACCAAATTCTGTCACATCTACTGCAGCATCATGAGCATGTATTATGACGTCACAGTATATGATGACATCATAATTAGTATGCAGTATGACGTCACAATGTATTATGACGTCATAATGTATCCGCATTATGATATCACAATGTATTATGAGAGCGCAATTTACAGGTTTTATGACCATTTTCGATTACCCCAATTTGTGTCACATCTACTGGAGCATCATGAGAATGTATTATGATGTCACAGTATATGATGACATCATAATTAGTATGCAGAATGACGTCACAATATATTATGACGTCATAGTGTATCCGCATTATGACATCACAATAAATTATGAGAGCGCAACATGCAGGTATTATGAGCAATTTCTCTTACCCCAATTTGTGTCACATCTACTGGAGCATCATGAGCATGTATTATGACGTCACAGTATATGATGACATCATAATTAGTATGCACTATGACGTCACAATGTATTATGCCGTCATAATGTATCCGCATTATGACATCACAATATATTATGAGAGCGCAATTTGCAGGTATTATGAGCAATTTCTCGTACCCCAATTTGTGTCACATCTACTGGAGCATCATGAGCATGTATTATGACGTCACAGTATATGATGACATCATAATTAGTATGCACTATGACGTCACAATGTATTATGACGTCATAATGTATCCGCATTATGACATCACCATATATTATGAGAGCGCAATTTGCAGGTATTATGAGCAATTTCTCTTACCCCAATTTGTGTCACATCTATTGGAGCAACATGAGCATGTATTATGACGTCACTGTATATGATGACATCATAATTAGTATGCACTATGAAGTCACAATGTATTATGACGTCATAATGTGTCCGCGTTATGACTTCACAATATATTATGAGAGCGCAATTTGCTGGTATAATGAGCAATTTCTCTTACCCCAATTTGTGTCACATCTACTGGAGCATCATGAGTATGTATTATGACGTCACAGTATATGATGTCATCATAATTAGTATGCAGTATGACATCACAATGTATTATGACGTCATAATGTATCCGCATTATGACATCACAATATATTATGAGAGCGCAATTTGCAGGTTTTATGACCAATTTCGCTTACTCCAATTTGTGTCACATCTACTGGAGCATCATGAGCATGTATTATGACGTCACAGTATATGATGACATCATTATTAGTATGCAGTATGACATCACAATATATTACGACGTCATAATGTATCCGCATTACGACATCACATTACATTATGAGAGCGCAACATGCAGGTATTATGAGCAATTTCTCTTACCACAATTTGTGTCACATCTACTGGAGCATCATGAGCATGTATTATGACGTCAAAGTATATGATGACATCATAATTAGTATGCACTATGACGTCACAGTGTATTATGACGTCATAATGTATCCGCATTATAACATCACAATATATTACGAGAGCGCAATTTGCAGGTTTTATGAGCAATTTCGTTTACACCAAATTCTGTCACATCTACTGCAGCATCATGAGCATGTATTATGACGTCACAGTATATGATGACATCATAATTAGTATGCAGTACGACGTCACAATGTATTATGACGTCATAATGTATCCGCATTATGACATCACAATGTATTATAAGAGCGCAATTTACAGGTTTTATGACCATTTTCGATTACCCCAATTTGTGTCACATCTACTGGAGCATCATGAGAATGTATTATGATGTCACAGTATATGATGACATCATAATTAGTATGCAGTATGACGTCACAATATATTATGACGTCATAGTGTATCCGCATTATGACATCACAATAAATTATGAGAGCGCAACATGCAGGTATTATGAGCAATTTCTCTTACCCCAATTTGTGTCACATCTACTGGAGCATCATGAGCATGTATTATGAAGTCACAGTATATGATGACATCATAATTAGTATGCACTATGACGTCACAATGTATTATGCCGTCATAATGTATCCGCATTATGACATCACAATATATTATGAGAGCGCAATTTGCAGGTATTATGAGCAATTTCTCGTACCCCAATTTGTGTCACATCTACTGGAGCATCATGAGCATGTATTATGACGTCACAGTATATGATGACATCATAATTAGTATGCACTATGACGTCACAATGTATTATGACGTCATAATGTATCCGCATTATGACATCACCATATATTATGAGAGCGCAATTTGCAGGTATTATGAGCAATTTCTCTTACCCCAATTTGTGTCACATCTATTGGAGCAACATGAGCATGTATTATGACGTCACTGTATATGATGACATCATAATTAGTATGCACTATGAAGTCACAATGTATTATGACGTCATAATGTGTCCGCGTTATGACTTCACAATATATTATGAGAGCGCAATTTGCTGGTATAATGAGCAATTTCTCTTACCCCAATTTGTGTCACATCTACTGGAGCATCATGAGGATGTATTATGACGTCACAGTATATGATGTCATCATAATTAGTATGCAGTATGACATCACAATGTATTATGACGTCATAATGTATCCGCATTATGACATCACAATATATTATGAGAGCGCCACATGCAGGTATTTTGAGCAATTTCTCTAACCACAATTTGTGTCACATCTACTGGAGCATCATGAGCATGTACTATGACGTCACAGTATATGATGACATCATAATTAGTATGCAGTATGACGTCACAATGTATTATGACGTCATAATGTATCCGCATTATGACATCACAATATATTATGAGAGTGCAATTTGCAGGTTTTATGACCATTTTCGATTACCGCAATTTGTGTCACACCTACTGGAGCATCATGAGCATGTATTATGACGTCACAGTATATGATGACATCATAGTGAGTATGCAGTATGACGTCACAATGTATTATGCCGTCATAATGTATCCGCATTATGACATCACAATATATTATGAGAGCGCAACATGCAGGTAGTATGAGCAATTTCTCGTACCCCAATTTGTGTCACATCTACTGGAGCATCATGAGCATGTATTATGACGTCACAGAATATGATGACATCATAGTGAGTATGCAGTATGACGTCACAATGTATTATGCCGTCATAATGTATCTGCATTATGACATCACAATATATTATGAGAGCGCAACATGCAGGTATTTTGAGCAATTTCTCTTACCACAATTTGTGTCACATCTACTGGAGCATCATGAGCATGTACTATGACGTCACAGTATATGATGACATCATAATTAGTATGCAGTATGACGTCACAATGTATTATGACGTCATAATGTATCCGCATTATGACATCACAATATATTATGAGAGAGCAATTTGCAGGTTTTATGACCATTTTCGATTACCGCAATTTGTGTCACACCTACTGGAGCATCATGAGCATGTATTATGACGTCACAGTATATGATGACATCATAGTGAGTATGCACTATGACGTCACAATGTATTATGCCGTCATAATGTATCTGCATTATGACATCACAATGTATTATGAGAGTGCAACATGCAGGTATTATGACCAATTTCTCTTACCCCAATTTGTGTCACATCTACTGGAGCATCATGAGCATGTATTATGACGTCACAGTATATGATGACATCATAGTGAGTATGCAGTATGACGTCACAATGTATTATGCCGTCATAATGTATCTGCATTATGACATCACAATATATTATGAGAGCGCAACATGCAGGTATTTTGTGCAATTTCTCTTACCACAATTTGTGTCACATCTACTGGAGCATCATGAGCATGTACTATGACGTCACAGTATATGATGACATCATAGTGAGTATGCAGTATGACGTCACAATGTATTATGACGTCATAATGTATCTGCATTATGACATCACAATATATTATGAGAGCGCAACATGCAGGTATTTTGAGCAATTTCTCTTACCACAATTTGTGTCACATCTACTGGAGCATCATGAGCATGTACTATGACGTCACAGTATATGATGACATCATAATTAGTATGCAGTATGACATCACAATGTATTATGACGTCATAATGTATCCGCATTATGACATCACAATATATTATGAGAGTGCAATTTGCAGGTTTTATGACCATTTTCGATTACCGCAATTTGTTTCACACCTACTGGAGCATCATGAGCATGTATTATGACGTCACAGTATATGATGACATCATAGTGAGTATGCAGTATGACGTCACAATGTATTATGCCGTCATAATGTATCTGCATTATGACATCACAATATATTATGAGAGCGCAACATGCAGGTATTTTGAGCAATTTCTCTTACCACAATTTGTGTCACATCTACTGGAGCATCATGAGCATGTACTATGACGTCACAGTATATGAGGACATCATAATTAGTATGCAGTATGACGTCACAATGTATTATGACGTCATAATGTATCCGCATTATGACATCACAATGTATTATGAGAGTGAAACATGCAGGTTTTATGACCAATTTCTCTTACCCCAATTTTTGTCACATCTACTGGAGCATCATGAGCATGTATTATGACGTCACAGTATATGATGACATCATAGTGAGTATGCAGTATGATGTCACAATGTATTATGCCGTCATAATGTATCTGCATTATGACATCATAATATATTATGAGAGCGCAACATGCAGGTATTTTGAGCAATTTCTCTTACCACAATTTGTGTCACATCTACTGGAGCATCATCAGCATGTACTATGACGTCACAGTATATGATGACATCATAATTAGTATGCAGTATGACGTCACAATGTATTATGACGTCATAATGTATCCGCATTATGACATCACAATATATTATGAGAGTGCAATTTGCAGGTTTTATGACCATTTTCGATTACCGCAATTTGTGTCACACCTACTGGAGCATCATGAGCATGTATTATGACGTCACAGTATATGATGACATCATAGTGAGTATGCAGTATGACCTCACAATGTATTATGCCGTCATAATGTATCTGCATTATGACATCACAATATATTATGAGAGCGCAACATGCAGGTAGTATGAGCAATTTCTCGTACCCCAATTTGTGTCACATCTACTGGAGCATCATGAGCATGTATTATGACGTCACAGTATATGAGGACATCATAATTAGTATGCACTATGACGTCACAATGTATTATGACGTCATAATGTATCCGCATTATGACATCACCATATATTATGAGAGTGCAATTTGCAGGTATTATGAGCAATTTCTCTTACCCCAATTTGTGTCACATCTATTGGAGCAACATGAGCATGTATTATGACGGCACTGTATATGATGACATCATAATTAGTATGCACTATGAAGTCACAATGTATTATGACGTCATAATATGTCCGCGTTATGACATCACAATATATTACGAGAGCGCAATTTGCAGGTTTTATGAGCAATTTCGTTTACACCAAATTCTGTCACATCTACTGGAGCATCATGAGCATGTATTATGACGTCACAGTATATGATGACGTCATAATTAGTATGCAGTATGACATCACAATGTATTATGACGTCATAATGTATCCGCATTATGACATCACAATATATTATGAGAGTGCAATTTGCAGGTTTTATGACCATTTTCGATTACCGCAATTTGTGTCACACCTACTGGAGCATCATGAGCATGTATTATGACGTCACAGTATATGATGACATCATAGTGAGTATGCAGTATGATGTCACAATGTACTATGCCGTCATAATGTATCTGCATTATGACATCACAATATATTATGAGAGCGCAACATGCAGGTAGTATGAGCAATTTCTCGTACCCCAATTTGTGTCACATCTACTGGAGCATCATGAGCATGTATTATGACGTCACAGTATATGAGGACATCATAATTAGTATGCACTATGACGTCACAATGTATTATGACGTCATAATGTATCCGCATTATGACATCACCATATATTATGAGAGTGCAATTTGCAGGTATTATGAGCAATTTCTCTTACCCCAATTTGTGTCACATCTATTGGAGCAACATGAGCATGTATTATGACGGCATTGTATATGATGACATCATAATTAGTATGCACTATGAAGTCACAATGTATTATGACGTCATAATGTGTCCGCGTTATGACATCACAATATATTACGAGAGCGCAATTTGCAGGTTTTATGAGCAATTTCGTTTACACCAAATTCTGTCACATCTACTGGAGCATCATGAGCATGTATTATGACGTCACGGTATATGATGACGTCATAATTAGTATGCAGTATGACGTCACAATGTATTATGACGTCATAATGTATCCGCATTATGACATCACAATGTATTATGAGAGTGCAACATGCAGGTATTATGACCAATTTCTCTTACCCCAATTTGTTTCACATCTACTGGAGCATCATGAGCATGTATTATGACGTCACAGTATATGATGACATCATAGTGAGTATGCAGTATGACGTCACAATGTATTATGCCGTCATAATGTATCTGCATTATGACATCACAATATATTATGAGAGCGCAACATGCAGGTATTTTGAGCAATTTCTCTTACCACAATTTGTGTCACATCTACTGGAGCATCATGAGCATGTACTATGACGTCACAGTATATGATGACATCATAATTAGTATGCAGTATGACGTCACAATGTATTAAGACGTCATAATGTATCCGCATTATGACATCACAATGTATTATGAGAGTGCAATTTGCAGGTTTTATGACCATTTTCGATTACCGCAATTTGTTTCACACCTACTGGAGCATCATGAGCATGTATTATGACGTCACAGTATATGATGACATCATAGTGAGTATGCAGTATGACGTCACAATGTATTATGCCGTCATAATGTATCTGCATTATGACATCACAATATATTATGAGAGCGCAACATGCAGGTATTTTGAGCAATTTCTCTTACCACAATTTGTGTCACATCTACTGGAGCATCATGAGCATGTACTATGACGTCACAGTATATGAGGACATCATAATTAGTATGCAGTATGACGTCACAATGTATTATGACGTCATAATGTATCCGCATTATGACATCACAATGTATTATGAGAGTGAAACATGCAGGTTTTATGACCAATTTCTCTTACCCCAATTTTTGTCACATCTACTGGAGCATCATGAGCATGTATTATGACGTCACAGTATATGATGACATCATAGTGAGTATGCAGTATGACGTCACAATGTATTATGCCGTCATAATGTATCTGCATTATGACATCACAATATATTATGAGAGCGCAACATGCAGGTATTTTGAGCAATTTCTCTTACCACAATTTGTGTCACATCTACTGGAGCATCATCAGCATGTACTATGACGTCACAGTATATGATGACATCATAATTAGTATGCAGTATGACGTCACAATGTATTATGACGTCATAATGTATCCGCATTATGACATCACAATATATTATGAGAGTGCAATTTGCAGGTTTTATGACCATTTTCGATTACCGCAATTTGTGTCACACCTACTGGAGCATCATGAGCATGTATTATGACGTCACAGTATATGATGACATCATAGTGAGTATGCAGTATGACGTCACAATGTATTATGCCGTCATAATGTATCTGCATTATGACATCACAATATATTATGAGAGCGCAACATGCAGGTAGTATGAGCAATTTCTCGTACCCCAATTTGTGTCACATCTGCTGGAGCATCATGAGCATGTATTATGACGTCACAGTATATGAGGACATCATAATTAGTATGCACTATGACGTCACAATGTATTATGACGTCATAATGTATCCGCATTATGACATCACCATATATTATGAGAGTGCAATTTGCAGGTATTATGAGCAATTTCTCTTACCCCAATTTGTGTCACATCTATTGGAGCAACATGAGCATGTATTATGACGGCACTGTATATGATGACATCATAATTAGTATGCACTATGAAGTCACAATGTATTATGACGTCATAATATGTCCGCGTTATGACATCACAATATATTACGAGAGCGCAATTTGCAGGTTTTATGAGCAATTTCGTTTACACCAAATTCTGTCACATCTACTGGAGCATCATGAGCATGTATTATGACGTCACAGTATATGATGACGTCATAATTAGTATGCAGTATGACATCACAATGTATTATGACGTCATAATGTATCCGCATTATGACATCACAATATATTATGAGAGTGCAATTTGCAGGTTTTATGACCATTTTCGATTACCGCAATTTGTGTCACACCTACTGGAGCATCATGACCATGTATTATGACGTCACAGTATATGATGACATCATAGTGAGTATGCAGTATGATGTCACAATGTATTATGCCGTCATAATGTATCTGCATTATGACATCACAATATATTATGAGAGCGCAACATGCAGGTAGTATGAGCAATTTCTCGTACCCCAATTTGTGTCACATCTACTGGAGCATCATGAGCATGTATTATGACGTCACAGTATATGAGGACATCATAATTAGTATGCACTATGACGTCACAATGTATTATGACGTCATAATGTATCCGCATTATGACATCACCATATATTATGAGAGTGCAATTTGCAGGTATTATGAGCAATTTCTCTTACCCCAATTTGTGTCACATCTATTGGAGCAACATGAGCATGTATTATGACGGCATTGTATATGATGACATCATAATTAGTATGCACTATGAAGTCACAATGTATTATGACGTCATAATGTGTCCGCGTTATGACATCACAATATATTACGAGAGCGCAATTTGCAGGTTTTATGAGCAATTTCGTTTACACCAAATTCTGTCACATCTACTGGAGCATCATGAGCATGTATTATGACGTCACGGTATATGATGACGTCATAATTAGTATGCAGTATGACGTCACAATGTATTATGACGTCATAATGTATCCGCATTATGACATCACAATGTATTATGAGAGTGCAACATGCAGGTATTATGACCAATTTCTCTTACCCCAATTTGTTTCACATCTACTGGAGCATCATGAGCATGTATTATGACGTCACAGTATATGATGACATCATAGTGAGTATGCAGTATGACGTCACAATGTATTATGCCGTCATAATGTATCTGCATTATGACATCACAATATATTATGAGAGCGCAACATGCAGGTATCTTGAGCAATTTCTCTTACCACAATTTGTGTCACATCTACAGGAGCATCATGAGCATGTACTATGACGTCACAGTATATGATGACATCATAATTAGTATGCAGTATGACGTCACAATGTATTAAGACGTCATAATGTATCCGCATTATGACATCACAATGTATTATGAGAGTGCAATTTGCAGGTTTTATGACCATTTTCGATTACCGCAATTTGTTTCACACCTACTGGAGCATCATGAGCATGTATTATGACGTCACAGTATATGATGACATCATAGTGAGTATGCAGTATGACGTCACAATGTATTATGCCGTCATAATGTATCTGCATTATGACATCACAATATATTATGAGAGCGCAACATGCAGGTATTTTGAGCAATTTCTCTTACCACAATTTGTGTCACATCTACTGGAGCATCATGAGCATGTACTATGACGTCACAGTATATGAGGACATCATAATTAGTATGCAGTATGACGTCACAATGTATTATGACGTCATAATGTATCCGCATTATGACATCACAATGTATTATGAGAGTGAAACATGCAGGTTTTATGACCAATTTCTCTTACCCCAATTTTTGTCACATCTACTGGAGCATCATGAGCATGTATTATGACGTCACAGTATATGATGACATCATAGTGAGTATGCAGTATGACGTCACAATGTATTATGCCGTCATAATGTATCTGCATTATGACATCACAATATATTATGAGAGCGCAACATGCAGGTATTTTGAGCCATTTCTCTTACCACAATTTGTGTCACATCTACTGGAGCATCATCAGCATGTACTATGACGTCACAGTATATGATGACATCATAATTAGTATGCAGTATGACGTCACAATGTATTATGACGTCATAATGTATCCGCATTATGACATCACAATATATTATGAGAGTGCAGTTTGCAGGTTTTATGACCATTTTCGATTACCGCAATTTGTGTCACACCTACTGGAGCATCATGAGCATGTATTATGACGTCACAGTATATGATGACATCATAGTGAGTATGCAGTATGACGTCACAATGTATTATGCCGTCATAATGTATCTGCATTATGACATCACAATATATTATGAGAGCGCAACATGCAGGTAGTATGAGCAATTTCTCGTACCCCAATTTGTGTCACATCTACTGGAGCATCATGAGCATGTATTATGACGTCACAGTATATGAGGACATCATAATTAGTATGCACTATGACGTCACAATGTATTATGACGTCATAATGTATCCGCATTATGACATCACCATATATTATGAGAGTGCAATTTGCAGGTATTATGAGGAATTTCTCTTACCCCAATTTGTGTCACATCTATTGGAGCAACATGAGCATGTATTATGACGGCACTGTATGTGATGACATCATAATTAGTATGCACTATGAAGTCACAATGTATTATGACGTCATAATATGTCCGCGTTATGACATCACAATATATTACGAGAGCGCAATTTGCAGGTTTTATGAGCAATTTCGTTTACACCAAATTCTGTCACATCTACTGGAGCATCATGAGCATGTATTATGACGTCACAGTATATGATGACGTCATAATTAGTATGCAGTATGACATCACAATGTATTATGACGTCATAATGTATCCGCATTATGACATCACAATATATTATGAGAGTGCAATTTGCAGGTTTTATGACCATTTTCGATTACCGCAATTTGTGTCACACCTACTGGAGCATCATGAGCATGTATTATGACGTCACAGTATATGATGACATCATAGTGAGTATGCAGTATGATGTCACAATGTATTATGCCGTCATAATGTATCTGCATTATGACATCACAATATATTATGAGAGCGCAACATGCAGGTAGTATGAGCAATTTCTCGTACCCCAATTTGTGTCACATCTACTGGAGCATCATGAGCATGTATTATGACGTCACAGTATATGAGGACATCATAATTAGTATGCACTATGACGTCACAATGTATTATGACGTCATAATGTATCCGCATTATGACATCACCATATATTATGAGAGTGCAATTTGCAGGTATTATGAGCAATTTCTCTTACCCCAATTTGTGTCACATCTATTGGAGCAACATGAGCATGTATTATGACGGCATTGTATATGATGACATCATAATTAGTATGCACTATGAAGTCACAATGTATTATGACGTCATAATGTGTCCGCGTTATGACATCACAATATATTACGAGAGCGCAATTTGCAGGTTTTATGAGCAATTTCGTTTACACCAAATTCTGTCACATCTACTGGAGCATCATGAGCATGTATTATGACGTCACGGTATATGATGACGTCATAATTAGTATGCAGTATGACGTCACAATGTATTATGACGTCATAATGTATCCGCATTATGACATCACAATGTATTATGAGAGTGCAACATGCAGGTATTATGACCAATTTCTCTTACCCCAATTTGTTTCACATCTACTGGAGCATCATGAGCATGTATTATGACGTCACAGTATATGATGACATCATAGTGAGTATGCAGTATGACGTCACAATGTATTATGCCGTCATAATGTATCTGCATTATGACATCACAATATATTATGAGAGCGCAACATGCAGGTATCTTGAGCAATTTCTCTTACCACAATTTGTGTCACATCTACTGGAGCATCATGAGCATGTACTATGACGTCACAGTATATGATGACATCATAATTAGTATGCAGTATGACGTCACAATGTATTAAGACGTCATAATGTATCCGCATTATGACATCACAATGTATTATGAGAGTGCAATTTGCAGGTTTTATGACCATTTTCGATTACCGCAATTTGTTTCACACCTACTGGAGCATCATGAGCATGTATTATGACGTCACAGTATATGATGACATCATAGTGAGTATGCAGTATGACGTCACAATGTATTATGCCGTCATAATGTATCTGCATTATGACATCACAATATATTATGAGAGCGCAACATGCAGGTATTTTGAGCAATTTCTCTTACCACAATTTGTGTCACATCTACTGGAGCATCATGAGCATGTACTATGACGTCACAGTATATGAGGACATCATAATTAGTATGCAGTATGACGTCACAATGTATTATGACGTCATAATGTATCCGCATTATGACAACACAATGTATTATGAGAGTGAAACATGCAGGTTTTATGACCAATTTCTCTTACCCCAATTTTTGTCACATCTACTGGAGCATCATGAGCATGTATTATGACGTCACAGTATATGATGACATCATAGTGAGTATGCAGTATGACGTCACAATGTATTATGCCGTCATAATGTATCTGCATTATGACATCACAATATATTATGAGAGCGCAACATGCAGGTATTTTGAGCAATTTCTCTTACCACAATTTGTGTCACATCTACTGGAGCATCATCAGCATGTACTATGACGTCACAGTATATGATGACATCATAATTAGTATGTAGTATGATGTCACAATGTATTATGACGTCATAATGTATCCGCATTATGACATCACAATATATTATGAGAGTGCAATTTGCAGGTTTTATGACCATTTTCGATTACCGCAATTTGTGTCACACCTACTGGAGCATCATGAGCATGTATTATGACGTCACAGTATATGATGACATCATAGTGAGTATGCAGTATGACGTCACAATGTATTATGCCGTCATAATGTATCTGCATTATGACATCACAATATATTATGAGAGCGCAACATGCAGGTAGTATGAGCAATTTCTCGTACCCCAATTTGTGTCACATCTACTGGAGCATCATGAGCATGTATTATGACGTCACAGTATATGAGGACATCATAATTAGTATGCACTATGACGTCACAATGTATTATGACGTCATAATGTATCCGCATTATGACATCACCATATATTATGAGAGTGCAATTTGCAGGTATTATGAGCAATTTCTCTTACCCCAATTTGTGTCACATCTATTGGAGCAACATGAGCATGTATTATGACGGCACTGTATGTGATGACATCATAATTAGTATGCACTATGAAGTCACAATGTATTATGACGTCATAATGTGTCCGCGTTATGACATCACAATATATTACGAGAGCGCAATTTGCAGGTTTTATGAGCAATTTCGTTTACACCAAATTCTGTCACATCTACTGGAGCATCATGAGCATGTATTATGACGTCACAGTATATGATGACGTCATAATTAGTATGCAGTATGACGTCACAATGTATTATGACGTCATAATGTATCCGCATTATGACATCACAATGTATTATGAGAGTGCAACATGCAGGTATTATGAGCAATTTCTCTTACCCCAATTTGTGTCACATCTACTGGAGCATCATGAGCATGTATTATGACGTCACAGTATATGATGACATCATAGTGAGTATGCAGTATGACGTCACAATGTATTATGCCGTCATAATGTATCTGCATTATGACATCACAATATATTATGAGAGCGCAACATGCAGGTATTTTGAGCAATTTCTCTTACCACAATTTGTGTCACATCTACTGGAGCATCATGAGCATGTACTATGACGTCACAGTATATGATGACATCATAATTAGTATGCAGTATGACGTCACAATGTATTATGACGTCATAATGTATCCGAATTATGACATCACAATGTATTATGAGAGTGCAATTTGCAGGTTTTATGACCGTTTTCGATTACCGCAATTTGTGTCACACCTACTGGAGCATCATGAGCATGTATTATGACGTCACAGTATATGATGACATCATAGTGAGTATGCAGTATGACGTCACAATGTATTATGCCGTCATAATGTATCTGCATTATGACATCACAATATATTATGAGAGCGCAACATGCAGGTATTTTGAGCAATTTCTCTTACCACAATTTGTGTCACATCTACTGGAGCATCATGAGCATGTACTATGACGTCACAGTATATGATGACATCATAATTAGTATGCAGTATGACGTCACAATGTATTATGACGTCATAATGTATCCGCATTATGACATCACAATGTATTATGAGAGTGAAACATGCAGGTTTTATGACCAATTTGTCTTACCCCAATTTTTGTCACATCTACTGGAGCATCATGAGCATGTATTATGACGTCACAGTATTTGATGACATCATAGTGAGTATGCAGTATGACGTCACAATGTATTATGCCGTCATAATGTATCTGCATTATGACATCACAATATATTATGAGAGCGCAACATGCAGGTATTTTGAGCAATTTCTCTTACCACAATTTGTGTCACATCTACTGGAGCATCATCAGCATGTACTATGACGTCACAGTATATGATGACATCATAATTAGTATGCAGTTTGACGTCACAATGTATTATGACGTCATAATGTATCCGCATTATGACATCACAATATATTTTGAGAGTGCAATTTGCAGGTTTTATGACCATTTTCGATTACCGCAATTTGTGTCACACCTACTGGAGCATCATGAGCATGTATTATGACGTCATAGTATATGATGACATCATAGTGAGTATGCAGTATGACCTCACAATGTATTATGCCGTCATAATGTATCTGCATTATGACATCACAATATATTATGAGAGCGCAACATGCAGGTAGTATGAGCAATTTCTCGTACCCCAATTTGTGTCACATCTACTGGAGCATCATGAGCATGTATTATGACGTCACAGTATATGAGGACATCATAATTAGTATGCACTATGACGTCACAATGTATTATGACGTCATAATGTATCCGCATTATGACATCACCATATATTATGAGAGTGCAATTTGCAGGTGTTATGAGCAATTTCTCCTACCCCAATTTGTGTCACATCTATTGGAGCAACATGAGCATGTATTATGACGGCACTGTATATGATGACATCATAATTAGTATGCACTATGAAGTCACAATGTATTATGACGTCATAATGTGTCCGCGTTATGACATCACAATATATTACGAGAGCACAATTTGCAGGTTTTATGAGCAATTTCGTTTACACCAAATTCTGTCACATCTACTGGAGCATCATGAGCATGTATTATGACGTCACAGTATATGATGACGTCATAATTAGTATGCAGTATGACGTCACAATGTATTATGACGTCATAATGTATCCGCATTATGACATCACAATATATTATGAGAGTGCAATTTGCAGGTTTTATGACCATTTTCGATTACCGCAATTTGTGTCACACCTACTGGAGCATCATGAGCATGTATTATGACGTCACAGTATATGATGACATCATAGTGAGTATGCAGTATGACGTCACAATGTATTATGCCGTCATAATGTATCTGCATTATGACATCACAATATATTATGAGAGCGCAACATTCAGGTAGTATGAGCAATTTCTCGTACCCCAATTTGTGTCACATCTACTGGAGCATCATGAGCATGTATTATGACGTCACAGTATATGTGGACATCATAATTAGTATGCAGTATGACGTCACAATGTATTATGACGTCATAATGTATCCGCATTATGACATCACAATATATTATGAGAGCGCAATTTGTAGGTTTCATGACCAATTTCGCTTACCTCAATTTGTGTCACATATACTGCAGCATCATCAGCATGTATTATGACGTCAGAGTATATGATGACATCATAATTACTATGCAGTATGACGTCATAATGTATCCGCATTGTGACATCACAATATATTATGAGAGCGCAATTTGCAGCTATTATGAGCAATTTCTCTTACCCCAATTTGTGTCACATCTACTGGAGCATCATGAGCATGTATTATGACGTCACAGTATATGATGACATCATAATTTAGTATGCAGTATGACGTCACAATGTATTATGACGTCATAATATATCCGCATTATGACATCAGAATATATTATGAGAGTGCAATTTGCAGGTTTTATGACCAATTTCGCTTACCCCAATTTGTGTCACATCTACTGGAGCATCATGAGCATGTATTATGACGTCACAGTATATGATGACATCATAATTATTATGCACTATGACGTCACAAATTATTATGACATCATAATGTATCCGCATTATGACATTACAATATATTATGAGAGCGCAATTTGCAGGTTTTATGACCATTTTCGATTACCCCAATTTGTGTCACATCTACTGGAGCATCATGAGCATGTATTATGACGTCACAGTATATGATGACATCATAATTAGTATGCACTATGACGTCACAATATATTATGACGTCATAATGTATCCGCATTATGACATCACAATATATTATGAGAGTGCAACATGCAGGTATTATGAGCAATTACTCTTACCACAATTTGTGTCACATCTACTGGAGCATCATGAGCATGTATTATGACGTCACAGTATATGATGACATCATAATTAGTATGCACTATGACGTCACAATATATTATGACGTCATAATGTATCCGCATTATGACATCACAATATATTATGAGAGTGCAACATGCAGGTATTATGAGCAATTACTCTTACCACAATTTGTGTCACATCTACTGGAGCATCATGAGCATGTATTATGACGTCACAGTATATGATGACATCATAATTAGTATGCACTATGACGTCACAATGTATTATGACGTCATAATGTATCCGAATTATGACATCACAATATTTTATGAGAGCGCAATTTGCAGGTTTTATGACCATTTTCGGTTACCCCAATTTGTGTCACATCTACTGGAGCATCATGAGCATGTATTATGACGTCACAGTATATGATGACATCATAATTATTATGCAGTATGACGTCACAATGTATTATGCCGTCATAATGTATCCGCATTATGACATCACAATATATTATGAGAGCGCAACATGCAGGTATTATGAGCAATTTCTCGTACCCCAATTTGTGTCACATCTACTGGAGCATCATGAGCATGTATTATGACGTCACAGTATATGATGACATCATAATTAGTATGCACTATGACGTCACAATGTATTATGACGTCATAATGTATCCGCATTATGACATCACCATATATTATGAGAGCGCAATTTGCAGGTATTATGAGCAATTTCTCTTACCGCAATTTGTGTCACATCTATTGGAGCAACATGAGCATGTATTATGACGTCACTGTATATGATGACATCATAATTAGTATGCACTATGACGTCACAATGTATTATGACGTCAAAATGTGTCCACGTTATGACATCACAATATATTATGGGAGCGCAATTTGCAGGTATAATGAGCAATTTCTCTTACCCCAATTTGTGTCACATCTACTGGAGCATCATGAGCATGTATTATGATGTCAAAGTATATGATGACATCATAATTAGTATGCACTATGACGTCACAATGTACTATGATGTCATACTGTATCCGCATTATGACATCACAGTATATTATGAGAGCCCAATTTGCAGGCATAATGAGCCATTTCTCTTACCCCAATTTGTGTCACATCTACTGGAGCATCATGAGCATGTATTATGACGTCACAGTATATGATGACATCATAATTACTATGCAGTATGACGTCATAATATATTATGACGTCATAATGTATCCGCATTATGACATCACAGTATGTTATGAGAGCGCAACATGCAGGTATTTTGAGGAATTTCTCTTACCACAATTTGTGTCACTTCTACTGGAGCATCTTGAGCATGTATTATGACGTCACAGTATATGATGACATCATAATTAGTATGCACTATGAGGTCACAATGTATTATGACGTCATAATGTATCCGCATTATGACATCACAATATATTATGAGAGCGCAATTTGCAGGTTTTATGACAAATTTCGCTTACCCCAATTTGTGTCACATCTACTGAAGCATCATAAGCATGTATTATGACGTCACAGTATATGATGACATCATAATTAGTATGCAGTATGACGTCACAATGTATTATGACGTCATAATGTATCCGCATTATGACTTCAAAATATATAATGAGAGCGCAACATGCAGGAATTATGAGCAATTTCTCTTGCCCCAATTTGTGTCACATCTACTGGACCATCATGATCATGTATTATGACGTCACAGTATATGATGATATCATAATTAGTATGCAGTATGACGTCACAATGTATTATGACGTCATAATGTATCCGCATTATGACATCAAAATATATTATGAGAGCGCAACATGCAGGTATTATGAGAAATTTCTCTTGCCCAAATTTGTGTCACATCTACTGGAGCATCATGAGCATGTATTATGACGTCACAGTATATGATGACATCATAATTAGTATGCACTATGATGTCACAACGTATTATGACGTCATAATGTATCTGCATTATGACATCACAATATATTATGAGAGCGCAATTTGTACGTTTCATGACCAATTTCGCTTACCTCAATTTGTGTCACATATACTGCAGCATCATCAGCATGTATTATGACGTCAGAGTATATGTTGACATCATAATTAGTATGCAGTATGACGTCACAATGTATTATGACGTCATAATGTATCCGCATTATGACATCACAATATATTATGAGAGCGCAACATGCAGGTATTATGAGCAATTTCTCTTACCCCAATTTGTGTCACATCTACTGGAGCATCATGAGCATGTATTATGACGTCACAGTATATGATGACATCATAATTTAGTATGCAGTATGACGTCACAATGTATTATGACGTCATAATATATCCGCATTATGACATCAGAATATATTATGAGAGTGCAATTTGCAGGTTTTATGACCATTTTCGATTACCCCAATTTGTGTCACATCTACTGGAGCATCATGAGCATGTATTATGACGTCACAGTATATGATGACATCATAATTAGTATGCACTATGACGTCACAATGTATTATGACGTCATAATGTATTCACATTATGACATCACAATATTTTATGAGAGCGCAATTTGCAGGTTTTATGACCATTTTTGATTACCCCAATTTGTGTCACATCTACTGGAGCATCATGAGCATGTATTATGACGTCACATTATATGATGACAAAATAATTAGTATGCACTATGACGTCACAATGTATTATGACGTCATAATGTATCCGCATTATGACGTCACAATATATTATGAGAGCGCAATTTGCAGGTTTTATGACCATTTTCGATTACCCCAATTTGTGTCACATCTACTGGAGCATCATGAGCATATAATATGACGTCACAGTACATGATGACATCATAATTAGTATGCAGTATGATGTCACAATGTACTATGACGTCATAATGTATCCGCATTATGACATCACAATACATTATGGGAGCGCAACATGCAGATATTATGAGGAATTTCTCTTACCCCAATTTGTGTCACATCTACTGGAGCATCATGAGCATGTATTATGACGTCACAGTATATGATGACATCATAATTAGTATGCACTATGATGTCACAATGTATTATGACGTCATAATGTATCCGCATTATGACATCACAATATATTATGAGAGTGCAACATGCAGGTATTATGAGCAATTTCTCTTGCCCCAATTTGTGTCACATCTACTGGAGCATCATGAGCATGTATTATGACGTCACAGTATATGATGACATCATAATTAGTATGCACTATGACGTCACAATGTGTTGTGACTTCATAATGTATCCGCATTATGACATCACAATATATTATGAGAGCGCAATTGGCAGGTTTTATGACCAATTTCTCTTACCCCAATTTGTGTCACATCTACTGGAGCATCATGAGCATGTATTATGACGTCACAGTATATGATGACATCATAATTAGTACGCAATATGACGTCACAATGTATTATGACGTCATAATGTATCCGCATTATGACATCACAATATATTATGAGAGCGCAACATGCAGGTATTATGAGCAATTTCGCTTACCCCAATTTGTGTCACATATACTGGAGCATCATGAGCATGTATTATGACGTCACAGTATATGATGACATCATAATTATTATACACTATGACGTCGCAATGTATTATGACGTCATAATGTATCCGCATTATGACGTCACAATACATTATGAGAGTGCAACATGCAGATATTATGAGCAATTTCTCTTAACCCAATTTGTGTCACATCTACTGGAGCATCATGAGCATGTATTATGACGTCACAGTATATGATGACATCATAATTAGTATGCAGTATGACGTCACAATGTATTATGACGTCATAATGTATCCGCATTATGACATCACAATATATTATGAGAGCGCAACATGCAGGTATTATGAGCAATTTCTCTTACCCCAATATGTGTCACATCTACTGGAGCATCATGAGCATGTATTATGACGTCACATTATATGATTACAAAATAATTAGTATGCACTATGACGTCACAATGTATTATGACGTCATAATGTATCCGCATTATGACGTCACAATATATTATGAGAGCGCAATTTGCAGGTTTTATGACCAAGTTCGCTTACCCCAATTTGTCTCACATCTACTGGAGCATCATGAGCATGTATTATGACGTCACAGTATATGATGACATCATAATTAGTATGCAGTATGACGTCACAATGTATTATGACGTCATAATATATCCGCATTATGACATCACAATATATAATGAGAGCGCAATTTGCAGGTTTTATGACCAATTTCTCTTACCCCAATTTGTGTCACATCTACTGGAGCATCATGAGCATGTATTATGACGTCACAGTATATGATGACATCATAATTAGTATGCACTATGACGTCATAATGTTTCCACATTATGACATCACAATATATTATGAGAGCGCAACATGCACTTATTATGAGCAATTTCTCTTACCCCAATTTGTGTCACATCTACTGGAGAATCATGAGGATGTATTATGATGTCACAGTATATGATGACATCATAATTAGTATGCACTATGACGTCACAATGTATTATGACGTCATAATGTATCCGCATTATGACATCACAATATATTATGAGAGCGCAATTTGAGGTATTATGACCAATTTCGCTTACCCCAATTTGTGTCACATCTACTGGAGCATCATGAGCATGTATTATGACGTCAGAGTATATGATGACATCATAATTAGTACGCACTATGAGGTCACAATGTATTATGACGTCATAATATATCCGCATTATGACATCCAATATATTATGAGGGCGCAACATGCAGGTATTATGAGCAATTTCTCTTACCCCAATTTGTGTCACATCTACTGGAGCATCATGAGCATGTATTATGACGTCACAGTATATGATGACATCATAATTAGTATGCAGTATGACGTCACAATGTATTATGACGTCATAATTAATCCGCATTATGACATCACAATATATTATGAGAGCACAACATGCAGGTATTATGAGCAATTTCTCTTACCCCAATTTGTGTCACATGTACTGGAGCATCATGAGCATGTATTAAGACGTCACAGTATATGATGACATCATAATTAGGATGCAGTATGACGTCACAATGTATTATGACGTCATAATGTATCCGCTTTATAACATCACAATAATTTATGAGAGCGCAACATGCAGGTATTATGAGCAATTTCTCTCACCCCAATTTGTGTCACATCTACTGGAGCATCATGAGCATGTATTATGACGTCACAGTATATGATGACATCATAATTAGTATGCACTATGACGTCACAATGTATTATGACGTCATATTGTATCCGCATTATGACATCACAATATATTATGAGAGCGCAACATGCAGGTATTATGAGCAATTTCTCTTACCCCAGTTTGTGTCACATCTACTGGAGCATCATGAGCATGTATTATGACGTCACAGTATATGGTGACATCATAATTAGTATGCACTATGACGTCACAATGTATTATGACGTCATAATGTATCCGCATTATGACATCACAATATATTATGAGAGCGCAACATGCAGGTATTATGAGAAATTTCTCTTACCCCAATTTGTGTCACATCTACTGGAGCATCATGAGCATGTATTATGACGTCACAGTATATGATGACATCATAATTAGTATGCACTATGACGTCACAATGTATTATGACGTCATAATGTATCCGCATTATGACATCACAATATATTATGAGAGCGCAACATGCAGGTATTATGAGCAATTTCTCTTACCCCAATTTGTGTCACATCTACTGGAGCATCATGAGCATGTATTATGACGTCACAGTATATGATGACATCATAATTAGTACGCAATATGACGTCACAATGTATTATGACGTCATAATGTATCCGCATTATGACATCACAATATACTATGAGAGCGCAACATGCAGGTATTATGAGCAATTTCGCTTACCCCAATTTGTGTCACATCTACTGGAGAATCATGAGCATGTATTATGACGTCACAGTTTATGATGACATCATAATTAGTATACACTATGACGTCACAATGTATTATGACGTCATAATGTATCCGCATGATGACATCACAATATATTATGACAGCACAATTTGCAGGTATTATGAGCAATTTCGCTTACCCCAATTTGTGTCACATCTACTGGAGCATCATGAGCATGTATTATGATGTCACAGTATATGATGACATCATAATTAGTATGCAGTATGACGTCACAATGTATTATGACGTCATAATGTATCCGCACTATGACGTCACAATAAATTATGAGAGTGCAACATGCAGTTTTATGAGAAATTTCTCTTACCCCAATTTGTGTCACATCTACTGGAGCATCATGAGCATGTATTATGACGTCACAGTATATGATGACATCATAATTAGTATGCATTATGACGTCACAATGTATTATGACGTCATAATGTATCCGCATTATGACATCACAATATAATATGAGAGCGCAATTTGCACGTTTCATGACCAATTTCGCTTACCCCAATTTGTGTCACATCTACTGCAGCATCATCAGCATGTATTATGACGTCAGAGTATATGATGACATCATAATTAGTATGCAGTATGACGTCAGAATGTATTATGATGTCATAATGTATCTGCATTATGACATCACAATATATTATGAGAGTGCAACATGCAGGTATTATGAGCAATTTCTCTTACCCCAATTTGTGTCACATCTACTGGAGCATCATGAGCATGTATTATGACGTCACAGTACATGATGACATCATAATTAGTATGCACTATGACGTCACAATGTATTATGACGTCATAATGTATCCGCATTATGACATCACAATATATTATGAGAGCGCAACATGCAGGTATTATGAGCAATTTCTCTGACCACAATTTGTGTCACATCTACTGGAGCATCATGAGCATGTATTATGACGTCACAGTATATGATGACATAATAATTAGTATGCAGTATGACGTCACAATGTATTATGACGTCATAATGTATCCGCATTATGACATCACAATATATTATGAGAGCGCAACATGCAGGTATTATGAGCAATTTCTCTTACCCCAATTTGTGTCACATGTACTGGAGCATCATGAGCATGTATTATGACGTCACAGTATATGATGACATCATAATTAGTATGCACTATGACGTCACAATGTATTATGATGTCATAACGTATCCGTATTATTACATCAAAATATACTATGAGAGCGCAACATGCAGGTATTATGAGCAATTTCTCTTACCCCAATTTGTGCCACATCTACTGGAGCATCATGAGCATGAATTGTGACGTCACATTATATGATGACATCATAATTAGTAAGCACTATGACCTCACAATGTATTATGACGTCATAATGTATCCGCATTATGACATGACAATATATTATGAGAGCGCAATTTGCAGGTTTTATGACCAATTTCGCTTACCCCAACATGTGTCACATCTACTGGAGCATCATGAGCATGTATTATGACGTCACAGTATATGATGACATCATAACTAGTATGCACTATGATGTTACAATGTATTATGACGTCATAATGTATCCGCATTATGACATCACAATACATTATGAGAGCGCCACATGCAGATATTATGAGCAATTTCTCTTACCGCAATTTGTTTCACATCTACTGGAGCATCATGAGAAAGTATTATGACGTCACAGTATATGATGATATCATAATTAGTATGCACTATGACGTTACAATGTATTATGACGTCATAATGTATCCGCATTATGACATCACAATATATTATGAGAGCGCAACATGCAGGTATTATGAGCAATTTCTCTTACCACAATTTGTGTCACATCTACTGGAGCATCATGAGCATGTATTATGACATCACAGTATATGATGACATCATAATTAGTATGCACTATGACGTCACAATATATTATGACGTCATAATGTATCCGCATTATGACATCACAATATATTATGAGAGCGCAATTTGCAGGTTTTATGACCAATTTCGCTTACACCAATTTCTGTCACATCTACTGGAGCATCATGAGCATGTATTATGACGTCACAGTATATGATGACATCATAATTAGTATGCAGTATGACGTCACAATGTATTATGACGTCATAATGTATCCGCAGTATGACATCACAATATATAAGGAGAGCGCAACATGCAGGTATTATGAGCAATTTCTCTTACCCCAATATGTGTCACATCTACTGGAGCATCATGAGCATGTATTATGACGTCACATGATATGATGACAAAATAATTAGTATGCACTATGACGTCACAATGTATTATGACGTCATAATGTATCCGCATTATTACGTCACAATATATTATGAGAGCGAAATTTGCAGGTTTTATGACCAAGTTCGCTTACCCCAATTTGTCTCACATCTACTGGAGCATCATGAGCATGTATTATGACGTCACAGTATATGATGACATCATAATTAGTATGCAGTATGACGTCACAATATATTATGACGTCATAATGTATCCGCATTATGACATCAAAATATATTATGAGAGCGCAACATGCAGGTATTATGAGCAATTTCTCTTGCCCCAATTTGTGTCACATCTACTGGAGCCTCATGAGCATGTATTATGACGTCACAGTATATGAGGACATCATAATTAGTATGCACTATGACGTCACTATGTATTATGACGTCATAATGTATCCGCATTATGACATCACAATATATAATGAGAGCGCAATTTGCAGGTTTTATGACCAATTTCTCTTACCCCAATTTGTGTCACATCTACTGGAGCATCATGAGCATGTATTATGACGTCACAGTATATGATGACATCATAATTAGTATGCAGTGTGACGTCTCAATATATTATGACGTCATAATATATCCGCTTTATGACATCACAATACATTATGAGAGCGCAACATGCAGATATTATGAGCAATTTCTCTTACCCCAATTTGTGTCACATCTACTGGAGAATCATGAGCATGTATTATGACGTCACAGTATATGATGACATCATAATTACTTTGCACTATGACGTCACAATGTATTATGACGTCATAATGTATCCGCATTATGACATCACAGTGTATTACAAGTGCACAACATGCAGGTGTTATGAGCGATTTCTCTTACCACAATTTGTGTCACATCTACTGGAGCATCATGAGTATGTATTATGATGTCACAGTATATGATGACATCATAATTAGTATGCACTATGACGTCACAATGTATTATGACGTCATAATGTATCCGCATTATGACATCATAATATATTATGAGAGCGCAATTTGCAGGTTTTATGACCAATTTTCCTTACCCCAATTTGTGTCACATCTACTGGAGCATCATGAGAATGTATTATGACGTCAGAGTATATGATGACATCATAATTAGTATGCAGTATGACGTCACAATGTATTATGACGTCATAATGTGTCCGCATTATGACATCACAATGTATTGTGAGAGCGCAACATGCAGTTATTATGATCAATTTCTCTTACCCAATTTGTTTCACATCTACTGGAGCATCATGAGAAAGTATTATGACGTCACAGTATATGATGATATCATAATTAGTATGCACTATGACGTCACAATGTATTATGACGTCATAATGTATCCGCATTATGACATCACAATATATTATGAGAGCGCAACATGCAGGTATTATGAGCAATTTCTCTTACCACAATTTGTGTCACATCTACTGGAGCATCATGAGCATGTATTATGACATCACAGTATATGATGACATCATAATTAGTATGCACTATGACGTCACAATGTATTATGACGTCATAATGTATCCGCATTCTGACATCACAGTATATTATGAGAGCGCAATTTGCAGGTTTTATGATCAATTTCGCTTACCCCAATTTCTGTCACATCTACTGGAGCATCATGAGCATGTATTATGACGTCACAGTATATGATGACATCATAATTAGTATGCAGTATGACGTCACAATGTATTATGACGTCATAATGTATCCGCATTATGACATCACAATATATTATGAGAGCGCAACATGCAGGTATTATGAGCAATTTCTCTTACCCCAATATGTGTCACATCTACTGGAGCATCATGAGCATGTATTATGACGTCACATGATATGATGACAAAATAATTAGTATGCACTATGACGTCACAATGTATTATGACGTCATAATATATCCGCATTATGACGTCACAATATATTATGAGAGCGCAATTTGCAGGTTTTATGACCAATTTCTCTTACCCCAATTTGTGTCACATCTACTGGAGCATCATGAGCATGTATTATGACGTCACAGTATATGATGACATCATAATTAGTATGCAGTGTGACGTCTCAATATATTATGACGTCATAATATATCCGCTTTATGACATCACAATACATTATGAGAGCGCAACATGCAGATATTATGAGCAATTTCACTTACCCCAATTTGTGTCACATCTACTGGAGCATCATGAGCATGTATTATGACGTCACAGTATATGATGACATCATAATTAGTATGCACTATGACGTCACAATGTATTATGACGTCATAATGTATCCGCATTATGACATCACAGTGTATTACAAGTGCACAACATGCAGGTATTATGAGCGATTTCTCTTACCACAATTTGTGTCACATCTACTGGAGCATCATGAGTATGTATTATGACGTCACAGTATATGATGACATCATAATTAGTATGCACTATGACGTCACAATGTATTAGGACGTCATAATGTATCCGCATTATGACATCATAATATATTATGAGAGCGCAATTTGCAGGTTTTATGACCAATTTTCCTTACCCCAATTTGTGTCACATCTACTGGAGCATCATGAGAATGTATTATGACGTCAGAGTATATGATGACATCATAATTAGTATGCAGTATGACGTCACAATGTATTATGACGTCATAATGTGTCCGCATTATGACATCATAATATATTGTGAGAGCGCAACATGCAGTTATTATGATCAATTTCTCTTACCCAATTTGTGTCACATCTACTGGAGCATCATGAGCATGTATTATGACGTCACAGAATATGATGATATCATAATTAGTATGCACTATGACGTCACAATGTATTATGACGTCATAATGTATCTGCATTATGACATCACAATATATTATGAGAGCGCAATTTGCAGGTTTTATGACATATTTCGCTTACCCCAATTTGTGTCACATCTACTGGAGCATCATGAGCATGTATTATGACGTCACAGTTTATGATGACATCATAATTAGTATGCAGTATGACGTCACAATGTATTATGACGTCATAATGTATCCACATTATGACATCATAATATATTATGAGAGCGCAACATGCAGGTATTATGAGCAATTTCTCTTGCCCCAATTTGTGTCACATCTACTGGAGCATCATGAGCATGTATTGTGACGTCACAATATATGATGACATCATAATTAGTATAACCTATGACGTCACAATGTATTATGACGTCATAATGTATCCGCATTATGACATCACAATATATTATGAGAGCGCAATTTGCAAGTTTTATGACATATTTCGCTTACCCCAATTTGTGTCACATCTACTGGAGCATCATGAGCATGTATTATGACGTCACAGTATATGATGATATCATAATTAGTATGCAGTATGACGTCACAATGTATTATGACATCATAATGTATCCGCATTATGACATCACAATGTATTATGAGAGCGCAACATGCAGGAATTATGAGCAATTTCTCTTGCCCCAATTTGTGTCACATCTACTGGACCATCATGATCATGTATTATGACGTCACAGTATATGATGACATCATAATTAGTATGCACTGTGATGTCACAACGTCACAGTATATGATGACATCATAATTAGTATGCACTGTGATGTCACAACGTATTATGACGTCATAATGTATCTGCATTATGACATCACAATATATTATGAGAGCGCAATTTGTAGGTTTCATGACCAATTTCGCTTACCCCAATTTGTGTCACATCTACTGGAGCATCATGAGCATGTATTATGACGTCACAGTATATGATGACATCATAATTAGTATGCACTATGACGTCATAATGTTTCCACATTATGACATCACAATATATTATGAGAGCGCAACATGCACTTATTATGAGCAATTTCTCTTACCCCAATTTGTGTCACATCTACTGCAGAATCATCAGCATGTATTATGACGTCAGAGTATATGATGCCATCATAATTAGTATGCAGTATGACGTCAGAATGTATTATGACGTCATAATGTATCCGCATTATGAAATCACAATATATTATGAGAGCGCAACATGCAGGTATTATGACCAATTTCGCTTACCCCAATTTGTGTCACATCTACTGGAGCATCATGAGCATGTATTATGAAGTCACAGTATATGATGACATCATAATTAGTATGCAGTATGACGTCACAATGTATTATGACGTCATAATGTATCCGCATTATGACATCACAATATATTATGAGAGCGCAACATGCAGGTATTATGAGCAATTTCTCTTACCCCAATTTGTGTCACATCTACTGGAGCATCATGAGCATGTATTATGACGTCACAGTATATGATCACATCATAATTAGTATGCATTCTGACGTCACAATGTATTATGACGTCATAATGTATCCGCATTATGACATAACAATATATTATGAGAGCGCAATTTGCAGGTATTATGACCAATTTCTCTTACCCCAATTTGTGTCACATCTACTGGAGCATCATGAGCATGTATTATGACGTCACAGTATATGATGACATCATAATTAGTATGCACTATGACGTCACAATGTATTATGACGTCATAATGTATCCGCATTATGACATCAAAATATATTATGAGAGCGCAACATGCAGGTATTATGAGCAATTTCTCTTGCCCCAATTTGTGTCACAACTACTAGAGCATCATGAGCATGTATTATGACATCACAGTATATGATGACATCATAATCAGTATGCAGTATGATGTCACAATGTATTATGACGTCATAATGTATCCGCATTATGACATCACAATATATTATGAGAGCGCAACATGCATGTATTATGAACAATTTCTCTTACCCCAATTTGTGTCACATCTACTGGAGCATCATGAGCATGAATTATGACGTCACAGTATATGATGACATCATAATTAGTATGCACTATGACGTCACAATGTATTATGACGTCATAATGTATCCGCATTATGACATCACAATATATTATGAGAGCGCAATTTGCAGGTATTATGACCAATTTCGCTTACCCCAATTTGTGTCACATCTACTGGAGCATCATGAGCATGTATTATGACGTCACAGTATATGATGACATCATAATTAGTATGCAGTATGAAGTCACAATGTATTATGACGTCATAATGTATCCGCATTATGACGTCACAATACATTATGAGAGTGCAACATGCAGATATTATGAGAAATTTCTCTTACCCCAATTTGTGTCACATCTACTGGGGCATCATGAGCATGTATTATGATGTCACAGTATGTGATGACATCATAATTAGTATTCACTATGATGTCACAATGTATTATGACGTCATAATGTATCCGCATTATGACATCACAATATAATATGAGAGCGCAATTTGCAGGTTTCATGACCAATTTCGCTTACCCCAATTTGTGTCACATCTACTGCAGCATCATCAGCATGTATTATGACGTCAGAGTATATGATGACATCATAATTAGTATGCAGTATGACGTCAGAATGTATTATGACGTCATAATGTATCTGCATTATGACATCACAATATATTATGAGAGTGCAACATGCAGGTATTATGAGCAATTTCTCTTAACCCAATTTGTGTCACATCTACTGGAGCATCATGAGCATGTATTATGACGTCACAGTACATGATGACATCATAATTAGTATGCACTATGACGTCACAATGTATTATGACGTCATAATGTATCCGCATTATGACATCACAATATATTATGAGAGCGCAACATGCAGGTATTATGAGCAATTTCTCTGACCACAATTTGTGTCACATCTACTGGAGCATCATGAGAAAGTATTATGACGTCACAGTATATGATGATATCATAATTAGTATGCACTATGACGTCACAATGTATTATGACGTCATAATGTATCCGCATTATGACATCACAATATATTATGAGAGCGCAACATGCAGGTATTATGAGCAATTTCTCTTACCACAATTTGTGTCACATCTACTGGAGCATCATGAGCATGTATTATGACGTCACATTATATGATGACAAAATAATTAGTATGCACTATGACGTCACAATGTATTATGACGTCATAATGTATCCGCATTATGACGTCACAATATATTATGAGAGCGCAATTTGCAGGTTTTATGACCAAGTTCGCTTACCCGAATTTGTCTCACATCTACTGGAGCATCATGAGCATGTATTATGACGTCACAGTATATGATGACATCATAATTAGTATGCAGTATGACGTCACAATGTATTATGACGTCATAATGTATCCGCATTATGACATCAAAATATATTATGAGAGCGCAACATGCAGGTATTATGAGCAATTTCTCTTGCCCCAATTTGTGTCACATCTACTGGAGCATCATGAGCATGTATTATGACGTCACAGTATATGAGGACATCATAATTAGTATGCACTATGACGTCACAATGTACTATGACGTCATAATGTATCCGCATTATGACATCACAATATATAATGAGAGCGCAATTTGGAGGTTTTATGACCAATTTCTCTTACCCCAATTTGTGTCACATCTACTGGAGCATCATGAGCATGTATTATGACGTCACAGTATATGATGACATCATAATTAGTATGCACTATGACGTCACAATGTATTATGACGTCATAATGTATCCGCATTATGACATCACAATGTATTATAAGAGCACAACATGCAGGTATTATGAGCGATTTCTCTTACCACAATTTGTGTCACATCTACTGGAGCATCATGAGTATGTATTATGACGTCACAGTATATGATGACATCATAATTAGTATGCACTATGACGTCACAATGTATTATGACGTCATAATGTATCCGCATTATGACATCAGAATATATTATGAGAGCGCAATTTGCAGGTTTTATGACCAATTTTCCTTACCCCAATGTGTGTCACATCTACTGGAGCATCATGAGAATGTATTATGACGTCAGAGTATATGATGACATCATAATTAGTATGCAGTATGACGTCACAATGTATTATGACGTCATAATGTATCCGCATTATGACATCACAATGTATTATGAGAGCGCAACATGCAGTTATTATGATCAATTTCTCTTACCCAATTTGTGTCACATCTACTGGAGCATCATGAGCATGTATTATGACGTCACAGAATATGATGACATCATAATTAGTATGTACTATGACGTCACAATGTATTATGACGTCATAATGTATCTGCATTATGACATCACAATATATTATGAGAGCGCAATTTGCAGGTTTTATGACCAATTTCGCTTACCCCAATTTGTGTCACATCTACTGGAGCATCATGAGCATGTATTATGACGTCACAGTTTATGATGACATCATAATTAGTATGCAGTATGACGTCACAATGTATTATGACGTCATAATGTATGCACATTATGACATCATAATATATTATGAGAGCGCAACATGCAGGTATTATGAGCAATTTCTCTTGCCCCAATTTGTGTCACATCTACTGGAGCATCATGAGCATGTATTGTGACGTCACAGTATATGATGACATCATAATTAGTATACCCTATGACGTCACAATGTATTATGACGTCATAATGTATCCGCATTATGACATCACAATATATTATGAGAGCGCAATTTGCACGTTTCATGACCAATTTCGCTTACCCCAATTTGTGTCACATCTACTGCAGCATCATCAGCATGTATTATGACGTCAGAGTTTATGATGACATCATAATTAGCATGCAGTAAGACGTCACAATGTATTATGACATCATAATATATCCGCATTATGACATCACAATATATTATGAGAGCGCAATTTGCAGGATTTATGACCAATTTCGCTTACCCCAATTTGTGTCACATCTACTGGAGCATCATGAGCATGTATTATGACGTCACAGCATATGATGACATCATAATTAGTATGCACTATGACGTCATAATGTTTCCACATTATGACATCACAATATATTATGAGAGCGCAACATGCACTTATTATGAGCAATTTCTCTTACCCCAATTTGTGTCACATCTACTGGAGAATCATGAGGATGTATTATGATGTCACAGTATATGATGACATCATAATTAGTATGCACTATGACGTCACAATGTATTATGACGTCATAATGTAGCCGCATTATGACATCACAATATATTATGAGAGCGCAACATGCAGGTATTATGAGCAATTTCTCTTACCCCAATTTGTGTCACATGTACTGGAGCATCATGAGCATGTATTATGACGTCACAGTATATGATGACATCATAATTAGTATGCACTATGACGTCACAATGTATTATGACGTCATAATGTATCCGTATTATGACATCAAAATATATTATGAGAGCGCAACATGCAGGTATTATGAGCAATTTCTCTTGCCCCAATTTGTGTCACATCTACTGGAGCATCATGAGCATGTATTGTGACGTCACAGTATATGATGACATCATAATTAGTATAACCTATGACGTCACAATGTATTATGACGTCATAATGTATCCGCATTATGACATCACAATATATTATGAGAGCGCAATTTGCACGTTTCATGACCAATTTCGCTTACCCCAATTTGTGTCACATCTACTGCAGCATCATCAGCATGTATTATGACGTCAGAATTTATGATGACATCATAATTAGCATGCAGTAAGACGTCACAATGTATTATGACGTCATAATATATCCGCATTATGACATCACAATATATTATGAGAGCGCAACATGCAGGTATTATGAGCAATTTCTCTTACCCCAATTTGTGTCACATCTACTGGACCATCATGAGCATGTATTATGACGTCACAGTATATGATGACATCATAATTAGTATTCAGTATGACGTCACAATGTATTATGACGTCATAATGTATCCGCATTATGACATCACAATATATTATGAGAGCGCAACATGCAGGTATTATGAGTAATTTCTCTCACCCCAATTTGTGTCACATGAACTGGAGCATCATGAGCATATATTATGACGTCACAGTATATGATGACATCATAATTAGTATGCACTATGACGTCACAATGTATTATGACGTCATATTGTATCCGCATTATGACATCACAATATATTATGAGAGCTCAACATGCAGGTATTATGAGCAATTTCTCTTACCCCAATATGTGTCACATCTACTGGAGCATCATGAGCATGTATTATGATGTCACAGTATACGATGACATCATAATTAGTATGCACTATGACGTCACAATATATTATTACGTCATATGGTATCCGCATTATGACATCACAATATATTATGAGAGCCCAATTTGCAGGATTTATGACCAATTTCGCTTACCCCAATTTGTGTCACATCTACTGGAGCATCATGAGCATGTATTATGACGTCACAGTATATGATGACATCATAATTAGTATGCACTATGACGTCATAATATTTCCACATTATGACATCACAATATATTATGGGAGCGCAACATGCACTTATTATGAGCAATTTCTCTTACCCCAATTTGTGTCACATCTACTGCAGAATCATCAGCATGTATTATGACGTCAGAGTATATGATGCCATCATAATTAGTATGCAGTATGACGTCAGAATGTATTATGACGTCATAATGTTTCCGCATTATGAAATCACAATATATTATGAGAGCGCAACATGCAGGTATTATGACCAATTTCGCTTACCCCAATTTGTGTCACATCTACTGGAGCATCATGAGCATGTATTATGAAGTCACAGTATATGATGACATCATAATTAGTATGCAGTATGACGTCACAATGTATTATGACGTCATAATGTATCCGCATTATGACATCACAATATATTATGAGAGCGCAACATGCAGGTATTATGAGCAATTTCTCTTACCCCAATTTGTGTCACATCTACTGGAGCATCATGAGCATGTATTATGACGTCACAGTATATGATCACATCATAATTAGTATGCATTCTGACGTCACAATGTATTATGACGTCATAATGTATCCGCATTATGACATAACAATATATTATGAGAGCGCAATTTGCAGGTATTATGACCAATTTCTCTTACCCCAATTTGTGTCACAACTACTGGAGCATCATGAGCATGTATTATGACGTCACAGTATATGATGACATCATAATTAGTATGCACTATGACGTCACAATGTATTATGACGTCATAATGTATCCGCATTATGACATCAAAATATATTATGAGAGCGCAACATGCAGGTATTATGAGCAATTTCTCTTGCCCCAATTTGTGTCACAACTACTAGAGCATCATGAGCATGTATTATGACATCACAGTATATGATGACATCATAATCAGTATGCAGTATGATGTCACAATGTATTATGACGTCATAATGTATCCGCATTATGACATCACAATATATTATGAGAGCGCAACATGCATGTATTATGAACAATTTCTCTTACCCCAATTTGTGTCACATCTACTGGAGCATCATGAGCATGAATTATGACGTCACAGTATATGATGACATCATAATTAGTATGCACTATGACGTCACAATGTATTATGACGTCATAATGTATCCGCATTATGACATCACAATATATTATGAGAGCGCAATTTGCAGGTATTATGACCAATTTCGCTTACCCCAATTTGTGTCACATCTACTGGAGCATCATGAGCATGTATTATGACGTCACAGTATATGATGACATCATAATTAGTATGCAGTATGACGTCACAATGTATTATGACGTCATAATGTATCCGCATTATGACGTCACAATAGATTATGAGAGTGCAACATGCAGATATTATGAGAAATTTCTCTTACCCCAATTTGTGTCACATCTACTGGGGCATCATGAGCATGTATTATGATGTCACAGTATGTGATGACATCATAATTAGTATGCACTATGATGTCACAATGTATTATGACGTCATAATGTATCCGCATTATGACATCACAATATAATATGAGAGCGCAATTTGCAGGTTTCATGACCAATTTCGCTTACCCCAATTTGTGTCACATCTACTGCAGCATCATCAGCATGTATTATGACGTCAGAGTATATGATGACATCATAATTAGTATGCAGTATGACGTCAGAATGTATTATGACGTCATAATGTATCTGCATTATGACATCACAATATATTATGAGAGTTCAACATGCAGGTATTATGAGCAATTTCTCTTAACCCAATTTGTGTCACATCTACTGGAGCATCATGAGCATGTATTATGACGTCACAGTATATGATGACATCATAATTAGTATGCACTATGACGTCACAATGTATTATGACGTCATAATGTATCCGCATTATGACATCACAATATATTATGAGAGCGCAACATGCAGGTATTATGAGCAATTTCTCTGACCACAATTTGTGTCACATCTACTGGAGCATCATGAGAAAGTATTATGACGTCACAGTATATGATGATATCATAATTAGTATGCACTATGACGTCACAATGTATTATGACGTCATAATGTATCCGCATTATGACATCACAATATATTATGAGAGCGCAACATGCAGGTATTATGAGCAATTTCTCTTACCACAATTTGTGTCACATCTACTGGAGCATCATGAGCATGTATTATGACGTCACATTATATGATGACAAAATAATTAGTATGCACTATGACGTCACAATGTATTATGACGTCATAATGTATCCGCATTATGACGTCACAATATATTATGAGAGCGCAATTTGCAGGTTTTATGACCAAGTTCGCTTACCCGAATTTGTCTCACATCTACTGGAGCATCATGAGCATGTATTATGACGTCACAGTATATGATGACATCATAATTAGTATGCAGTATGACGTCACAATGTATTATGACGTCATAATGTATCCACATTATGACATCAAAATATATTATGAGAGTGCAACATGCAGGTATTATGAGCAATTTCTCTTGCCCCAATTTGTGTCACATCTACTGGAGCATCATGAGCATGTATTATGACGTCACAGTATATGAGGACATCATAATTAGTATGCACTATGACGTCACAATGTACTATGACGTCATAATGTATCCGCATTATGACATCACAATATATAATGAGAGCGCAATTTGGAGGTTTTATGACCAATTTCTCTTACCCCAATTTGTGTCACATCTACTGGAGCATCATGAGCATGTATTATGACGTCACAGTATATGATGACATCATAATTAGTATGCACTATGACGTCACAATGTATTATGACGTCATAATGTATCCGCATTAAGACATCACAATGTATTATAAGAGCACAACATGCAGGTATTATGAGCGATTTCTCTTACCAAAATTTGTGTCACATGTACTGGAGCATCATGAGTATGTATTATGACGTCACAGTATATGATGACATCATAATTAGTATGCACTATGACGTCACAATGTATTATGACGTCATAATGTATCCGCATTATGACATCATAATATATTATGAGAGCGCAATTTGCAGGTTTTATGACCAATTTTCCTTACCCCAATGTGTGTCACATCTACTGGAGCATCATGAGAATGTATTATGACGTCAGAGTATATGATGACATCATAAGTAGTATGCAGTATGACGTCACAATGTATTATGACGTCATAATGTATCCGCATTATGACATCACAATGTATTATGAGAGCGCAACATGCAGTTATTATGATCAATTTCTCTTACCCAATTTGTGTCACATCTACTGGAGCATCATGAGCATGTATTATGACGTCACAGAATATGATGACATCATAATTAGTATGTACTATGACGTCACAATGTATTATGACGTCATAATGTATCTGCATTATGACATCACAATATATTATGAGAGCGCAATTTGCAGGTTTTATGACCAATTTCGCTTACCCCAATTTGTGTCACATCTACTGGAGCATCATGAGCATGTATTATGACGTCACAGTTTATGATGACATCATAATTAGTATGCAGTATGACGTCACAATGTATTATGACGTCATAATGTATGCACATTATGACATCATAATATATTATGAGAGCGCAACATGCAGGTATTATGAGCAATTTCTCTTGCCCCAATTTGTGTCACATCTACTGGAGCATCATGAGCATGTATTGTGACGTCACAGTATATGATGACATCATAATTAGTATACCCTATGACGTCACAATGTATTATGACGTCATAATGTATCCGCATTATGACATCACAATATATTATGAGAGCGCAATTTGCACGTTTCATGACCAATTTCGCTTACCCCAATTTGTGTCACATCTACTGCAGCATCATCAACATGTATTATGACGTCAGAGTTTATGATGACATCATAATTAGCATGCAGTAAGACGTCACAATGTATTATGACATCATAATATATCCGCATTATGACATCACAATATATTATGAGAGCGCAATTTGCAGGATTTATGACCAATTTCGCTTACCCCAATTTGTGTCACATCTACTGGAGCATCATGAGCATGTATTATGACGTCACAGCATATGATGACATCATAATTAGTATGCACTATGACGTCATAATGTTTCCACATTATGACATCACAATATATTATGAGAGCGCAACATGCACTTATTATGAGCAATTTCTCTTACCCCAATTTGTGTCACATCTACTGGAGAATCATGAGGATGTATTATGATGTCACAGTATATGATGACATCATAATTAGTATGCACTATGACGTCACAATGTATTATGACGTCATAATGTATCCGCATTATGACATCACAATATATTATGAGAGCGCAACATGCAGGTATTATGAGCAATTTCTCTTACCCCAATTTGTGTCACATGTACTGGAGCATCATGAGCATGTATTATGACGTCACAGTATATGATGACATCATAATTAGTATGCACTATGACGTCACAATGTATTATGACGTCATAATGTATCCGCATTATGACATCAAAATATATTATGAGAGCGCAACATGCAGGTATTATGAGCAATTTCTCTTGCCCCAATTTGTGTCACAACTACTAGAGCATCATGAGCATGTATTATGACATCACAGTATATGATGACATCATAATCAGTATGCAGTATGATGTAACAATGTATTATGACGTCATAATGTATCCGCATTATGACATCACAATATATTATGAGAGCGCAACATGCATGTATTATGAACAATTTCTCTTACCCCAATTTGTGTCACATCTACTGGAGCATCATGAGCATGAATTATGACGTCACAGTATATGATGACATCATAATTAGTATGCACTATGACGTCACAATGTATTATGACGTCATAATGTATCCGCATTATGACATCACAATATATTATGAGAGCGCAATTTGCAGGTTTTATGACCAATTTCGCTTACCCCAATTTGTGTCACATCTACTGGAGCATCATGAGCATGTATTATGACGTCACAGTATATGATGACATCATAATTAGTAAGCAGTATGACGTCACAATGTATTATGACGTCATAATGTATCCGCATTATGACGTCACAATACATTATGAGAGTGCAACATGCAGATATTATGAGAAATTTCTCTTACCCCAATTTGTGTCACATCTACTGGGGCATCATGAGCATGTATTATGATGTCACAGTATGTGATGACATCATAATTAGTATGCACTATGATGTCACAATGTATTATGACGTCATAATGTATCCGCATTATGACATCACAATATAATATGAGAGCGCAATTTGCAGGTTTCATGACCAATTTCGCTTACCCCAATTTGTGTCACATCTACTGCAGCATCATCAGCATGTATTATGACGTCAGAGTATATGATGACATCATAATTAGTATGCAGTATGACGTCAGAATGTATTATGACGTCATAATGTATCTGCATTATGACATCACAATATATTATGAGAGTGCAACATGCAGGTATTATGAGCAATTTCTCTTACCCCAATTTGTGTCACATCTACTGGAGCATCATGAGCATGTATTATGACGTCACAGTACATGATGACATCATAATTAGTATGCACTATGACGTCACAATGTATTATGACGTCATAATGTATCCGAATTATGACATCACAATATATTATGAGAGCGCAACATGCAGGTATTATGAGCAATTTCTCTGACCACAATTTGTGTCACATCTACTGGAGCATCATGAGAAAGTATTATGACGTCACAGTATATGATGATATCATAATTAGTATGCACTATGACGTCACAATGTATTATGACGTCATAATGTATCCGCATTATGACATCACAATATATTATGAGAGCGCAACATGCAGGTATTATGAGCAATTTCTCTTACCACAATTTGTGTCACATCTACTGGAGCATCATGAGCATGTATTATGACGTCACATTATATGATGACAAAATAATTAGTATGCACTCTGACGTCACAATGTATTATGACGTCATAATGTATCCGCATTATGACGTCACAATATATTATGAGAGCGCAATTTGCAGGTTTTATGGCCAAGTTCGCTTACCCGAATTTGTCTCACATCTACTGGAGCATCATGAGCATGTATTATGACGTCACAGTATATGATGACATCATAATTAGTATGCAGTATGACGTCACAATGTATTATGACGTCATAATGTATCCGCATTATGACATCAAAATATATTATGAGAGCGCAACATGCAGGTATTATGAGCAATTTCTCTTGCCCCAATTTGTGTCACATCTACTGGAGCATCATGAGCATGTATTATGACGTCACAGTATATGAGGACATCATAATTAGTATGCACTATGACGTCACAATGTACTATGACGTCATAATGTATCCGCATTATGACATCACAATATATAATGAGAGCGCAATTTGGAGGTTTTATGACCAATTTCTCTTACCCCAATTTGTGTCACATCTACTGGAGCATCATGAGCATGTATTGTGACGTCACAGTATATGATGACATCATAATTAGTATGCACTATGACGTCACAATGTATTATGACGTCATAATGTATCCGCATTATGACATCACAATGTATTATAAGAGCACAACATGCAGGTATTATGAGCGATTTCTCTTACCACAATTTGTGTCACATCTACTGGAGCATCATGAGTATGTATTATGACGTCACAGTATATGATGACATCATAATTAGTATGCACTATGACGTCACAATGTATTATGACGTCATAATGTATCCGCATTATGACATCATAATATATTATGAGAGCGCAATTTGCAGGTTTTATGACCAATTTTCCTTACCCCAATGTGTGTCACATCTACTGGAGCATCATGAGAATGTATTATGACGTCAGAGTATATGATGACATCATAATTAGTATGCAGTATGACGTCAAAATGTATTATGACGTCATAATGTATCCGCATTATGACATCACAATGTATTATGAGAGCGCAACATGCAGTTATTATGATCAATTTCTCTTACCCAATTTGTGTCACATCTACTGGAGCATCATGAGCATGTAATATGACGTCACAGAATATGATGACATCATAATTAGTATGTACTATGACGTCACAATGTATTATGACGTCATAATGTATCCGCATTATGACATCACAATATATTATGAGAGCGCAATTTGCACGTTTCATGACCAATTTCGCTTACCCCAATTTGTGTCACATCTACTGCAGCATCATCAGCATGTATTATGACGTCAGAGTTTATGATGACATCATAATTAGCATGCAGTAAGACGTCACAATGTATTATGACATCATAATATATCCGCATTATGACATCACATTATATTATGAGAGCGCAATTTGCAGGATTTATGACCAATTTCGCTTACCCCAATTTGTGTCACATCTACTGGAGCATCATGAGCATGTATTATGACGTCACAGCATATGATGACATCATAATTAGTATGCACTATGACGTCATAATGTTTCCACATTATGACATCACAATATAATATGAGAGCGCAACATGCACTTATTATGAGCAATTTCTCTTACCCCAATTTGTGTCACATCTACTGGAGAATCATGAGGATGTATTATGATGTCACAGTATATGATGACATCATAATTAGTATGCACTATGACGTCACAATGTATTATGACCTCATAATGTATCCGCATTATGACATCACAATATATTATGAGAGCGCAACATGCAGGTATTATGAGCAATTTCTCTTACCCCAATTTGTGTCACATGTACTGGAGCATCATGAGCATGTATTATGACGTCACAGTATATGATGACATCATAATTAGTATGCACTATGACGTCACAATGTATTATGACGTCATAATGTATCCGCATTATGACATCACAATATATAATGAGAGCGCAATTTACAGGTTTTATGACCATTTTCGATTACCCCAATTTGTGTCACATGTACTGGAGCATCATGAGCATGTATTATGTTGTCACAGTATATGATGACATCATAATTAGTATGCAGTATGACGTCACAATGTATTATGACGTCATAATGTATCCGCATTATGACATCACAATAAATTATGAGAGCGCAACATGCAGGTATTATGAGCAATTTCTCTCACCCCAATTTGTGTCACATCTACTGGAGTATCATGAGCATGTATTATGACGTCACACTATATGATGACATCATAATTAGTATGCACTATGATGTCACAATGTATTATGACGTCATATTGTATCCGCATTATGACATCACAATATATTATGAGAGCGCAACATGAAGGTATTATGAGCAATTTCTCTTATCCCAATTTGTGTCACATCTACTGGAGCATCATGAGCATGTATTATGACGTCACAGTATATGGTGACATCATAATTAGTATGCACTATGATGTCACAATGTATTATGACGTCATAATGTATCCGCATTATGACATCACAATATATTATGAGAGCGCAACATGCAGGTATTATGAGCAATTTCTCTTACACCAATTTGTGTCACATCTACTGGAGCATCATTAGCATGTATTATGACGTCACAGTATATGATGACATCATAATTAGTATGCACTATGACGTCACAATGTATTATGACGTCATAATGTATCCGCATTATGACATCACAATATATTATGAGAGCGCAACATGCAGGTATTATGAGAAATTTCTCTTACCGCAATTTGTGTCACATCTACTGGAGCATCATGAGCATGTATTATGACATCACAGTATATGATGACATCATAATTAGTATGCACTATGATGTCAAAATGTATTATGACGTCATAATGTATCCGCATTATGACATCACAATATACTATGAGAGCGCAACATGAAGGTATTATGAGCAATTTCTCTTACCCCAATTTGTGTCACATCTACTGGAGCATCATGAGCATATATTATGATGTCACAGTATATGATGACATCATAATTAGTATGCACTATGACGTCACAATGTATTATGACGTCATACTGTATCCGCATTATGACATCACAATATATTATGACACCGCAACATGCAGTTATTATGAGCAATTTCTCTTACCCCAATTTGTGTGACATCTACTGGAGCATCATGAGCATGTATTATGCCGTCACAGTATATGATGACATCATAATTAGTATGCAGTATGACGTCACAATGTATTATGACGTCATAATGTATCCACATTATGACATCACAATATATTATGAGAGCGCAATTTGCAGGATTTATGACCAATTTCGCTTACCCCAATTTGTGTCACATCTACTGGAGCATCATGAGCATGTATTATGACGTCACAGTATATGATGACATCATAATTAGTATGAACTATGACGTCACAATATATTATGACGTCATAATGTATCCGCATTATGACATCACAATATATTAAGAGAGCGCAACATGCAGGTATTATGAGCAATTTCTCTCACCCCAATTTGTGTCACATCTACTGAAGCATCATGAGCATGTATTATGACGTCACAGTATATGATGACATCATAATTAGTATGCACTATGACGTCACAATGTATTATGACGTCATACTGTATCCGCATTATGACATCACAATATATTATGAGAGCGCAACATGCAGTTATTATGAGCAATTTCTCTTACCCCAATTTGTGTCACATCTACTGGAGCATCATGAGCATGTATTATGACGTCACAGTATATGATGACATCATAATTAGTATGCAGTATGACGTCACAATGTATTATGACGTCATAATGTATCCGCATTATGACATCACAATATATTATGAGAGCGCAATTTGCAGGTATTATGACCAATTTCGCTTACCCCAATTTGTGTCACATCTACTGGAGCATCATGAGCATGTATTATGACGTCACAGTATATGATGACATCATAATTAGTATGCACTATGACGTCACAATGTATTATGACGTCATAATGTATCCGCATTATGACATCACAATATATTATGAGAGCGCAACATGCAGGTATTATGAGCAATTTCTCTTACCCCAATTTGTGTCACATCTACTGGAGCATCATGAGCATGTATTATGACGTCACAGTATATGATGACATCATAATTAGTATGCACTATGACGTCACAATGTATTATGACGTCATAATGTATCCGCATTATGACATCACAATATACTATGAGAGCGCAACATTCAGGTATTATGAGCAATTTCTCTTACCCCAATTTGTGTCACATCTACTGGAGCATCATGAGCATATATTATGATGTCACAGTATATGATGACATCATAATTAGTATGCACTATGACGTCACAATGTATTATGACGTCATACTGTATCCGCATTATGACATCACAATATATTATGAGAGCGCAACATGCAGTTATTATGAGCAATTTCTCTTACCCCAATTTGTGTGACATCTACTGGAGCATCATGAGCATGTATTATGCCGTCACAGTATATGATGACATCATAATTAGTATGCAGTATGACGTCACAATGTATTATGACGTCATAATGTATCCGCATTATGACATCACAATATATTATGAGAGCGCAATTTGCAGGATTTATGACCAATTTCGCTTACCCCAATTTGTGTCACATCTACTGGAGCATCATGAGCATGTATTATGACGTCACAGTATATGATGACATCATAATTAGTATGCAGTATGACGTCACAATGTATTATGACGTCATAATGTATCCGCATTATGACATCACAATATATTAAGAGAGCGCAACATGCAGGTATTATGAGCAATTTCTCTCACCCCAATTTGTGTCACATCTACTGAAGCATCATGAGCATGTATTATGACGTCACAGTATATGATGACATCATAATTAGTATGCACTATGACGTCACAATGTATTATGACGTCATACTGTATCCGCATTATGACATCACAATATATTATGAGAGCGCAACATGCAGTTATTATGAGCAATTTCTCTTACCCCAATTTGTGTCACATCTACTGGAGCATCATGAGCATGTATTATGACGTCACAGTATATGATGACATCATAATTAGTATGCACTATGACGTCACAATGTATTATGACGTCATAATGTATCCGCATTATGACATCACAATATATAATGAGAGCGCAATTTACAGGTTTTATGACCATTTTCGATTACCCCAATTTGTGTCACATGTACTGGAGCATCATGAGCATGTATTATGTTGTCACAGTATATGATGACATCATAATTAGTATGCAGTATGACGTCACAATGTATTATGACGTCATAATGTATCCGCATTATGACATCACAATAAATTATGAGAGCGCAACATGCAGGTATTATGAGCAATTTCTCTCACCCCAATTTGTGTCACATCTACTGGAGTATCATGAGCATGTATTATGACGTCACACTATATGATGACATCATAATTAGTATGCACTATGATGTCACAATGTATTATGACGTCATATTGTATCCGCATTATGACATCACAATATATTATGAGAGCGCAACATGAAGGTATTATGAGCAATTTCTCTTATCCCAATTTGTGTCACATCTACTGGAGCATCATGAGCATGTATTATGACGTCACAGTATATGGTGACATCATAATTAGTATGCACTATGATGTCACAATGTATTATGACGTCATAATGTATCCGCATTATGACATCACAATATATTATGAGAGCGCAACATGCAGGTATTATGAGCAATTTCTCTTACCCCAATTTGTGTCACATCTACTGGAGCATCATTAGCATGTATTATGACGTCACAGTATATGATGACATCATAATTAGTATGCACTATGACGTCACAATGTATTATGACGTCATAATGTATCCGCATTATGACATCACAATATATTATGAGAGCGCAACATGCAGGTATTATGAGAAATTTCTCTTACCGCAATTTGTGTCACATCTACTGGAGCATCATGAGCATGTATTATGACATCACAGTATATGATGACATCATAATTAGTATGCACTATGATGTCAAAATGTATTATGACGTCATAATGTATCCGCATTATGACATCACAATATACTATGAGAGCGCAACATGAAGGTATTATGAGCAATTTCTCTTACCCCAATTTGTGTCACATCTACTGGAGCATCATGAGCATATATTATGATGTCACAGTATATGATGACATCATAATTAGTATGCACTATGACGTCACAATGTATTATGACGTCATACTGTATCCGCATTATGACATCACAATATATTATGAGACCGCAACATGCAGTTATTATGAGCAATTTCTCTTACCCCAATTTGTGTGACATCTACTGGAGCATCATGAGCATGTATTATGCCGTCACAGTATATGATGACATCATAATTAGTATGCAGTATGACGTCACAATGTATTATGACGTCATAATGTATCCACATTATGACATCACAATATATTATGAGAGCGCAATTTGCAGGATTTATGACCAATTTCGCTTACCCCAATTTGTGTCACATCTACTGGAGCATCATGAGCATGTATTATGACGTCACAGTATATGATGACATCATAATTAGTATGAACTATGACGTCACAATATATTATGACGTCATAATGTATCCGCATTATGACATCACAATATATTAAGAGAGCGCAACATGCAGGTATTATGAGCAATTTCTCTCACCCCAATTTGTGTCACATCTACTGAAGCATCATGAGCATGTATTATGACGTCACAGTATATGATGACATCATAATTAGTATGCACTATGACGTCACAATGTATTATGACGTCATACTGTATCCGCATTATGACATCACAATATATTATGAGAGCGCAACATGCAGTTATTATGAGCAATTTCTCTTACCCCAATTTGTGTCACATCTACTGGAGCATCATGAGCATGTATTATGACGTCACAGTATATGATGACATCATAATTAGTATGCAGTATGACGTCACAATGTATTATGACGTCATAATGTATCCGCATTATGACATCACAATATATTATGAGAGCGCAATTTGCAGGTATTATGACCAATTTCGCTTACCCCAATTTGTGTCACATCTACTGGAGCATCATGAGCATGTATTATGACGTCACAGTATATGATGACATCATAATTAGTATGCACTATGACGTCACAATGTATTATGACGTCATAATGTATCCGCATTATGACATCACAATATATTATGAGAGCGCAACATGCAGGTATTATGAGCAATTTCTCTTACCCCAATTTGTGTCACATCTACTGGAGCATCATGAGCATGTATTATGACGTCACAGTATATGATGACATCATAATTAGTATGCACTATGACGTCACAATGTATTATGACGTCATAATGTATCCGCATTATGACATCACAATATACTATGAGAGCGCAACATTCAGGTATTATGAGCAATTTCTCTTACCCCAATTTGTGTCACATCTACTGGAGCATCATGAGCATATATTATGATGTCACAGTATATGATGACATCATAATTAGTATGCACTATGACGTCACAATGTATTATGACGTCATACTGTATCCGCATTATGACATCACAATATATTATGAGAGCGCAACATGCAGTTATTATGAGCAATTTCTCTTACCCCAATTTGTGTGACATCTACTGGAGCATCATGAGCATGTATTATGCCGTCACAGTATATGATGACATCATAATTAGTATGCAGTATGACGTCACAATGTATTATGACGTCATAATGTATCCGCATTATGACATCACAATATATTATGAGAGCGCAATTTGCAGGATTTATGACCAATTTCGCTTACCCCAATTTGTGTCACATCTACTGGAGCATCATGAGCATGTATTATGACGTCACAGTATATGATGACATCATAATTAGTATGCAGTATGACGTCACAATGTATTATGACGTCATAATGTATCCGCATTATGACATCACAATATATTAAGAGAGCGCAACATGCAGGTATTATGAGCAATTTCTCTCACCCCAATTTGTGTCACATCTACTGAAGCATCATGAGCATGTATTATGACGTCACAGTATATGATGACATCATAATTAGTATGCACTATGACGTCACAATGTATTATGACGTCATACTGTATCCGCATTATGACATCACAATATATTATGAGAGCGCAACATGCAGTTATTATGAGCAATTTCTCTTACCCCAATTTGTGTCACATCTACTGGAGCATCATGAGCATGTATTATGACGTCACAGTATATGATGACATCATAATTAGTATGCAGTATGACGTCACAATGTATTATGACGTCATAATGTATCCGCATTATGACATCACAATATATTATGAGAGCGCAATTTGCAGGTATTATGACCAATTTCTCTTACCCCAATTTGTGTCACATCTACTGGAGCATCATGAGCATGTATTATGACGTCACAGTATATGATGACATCATAATTAGTATGCACTATGACGTCACAATGTATTATGACGTCATAATGTATCCGCATTATGACATCACAATGTATTATAAGAGCACAACATGCAGGTATTATGAGTGATTTCTCTTACCACAATTTTTGTCACATCTACTGGAGCATCATGAGCATGTATTATAACGTCACAGTATATGATGACATCATAATTAGTATGCACTATGATGTCACAATGTATTATGACGTCATAATGTATCCGCATTATGACATCATAATATATTATGAGAGCGCAATTTGCAGGTTTTATGACCAATTTTCCTTACCCCAATTTGTGTCACATCTACTGGAGCATCATGAGAATGTATTATGACGTCACAGAATATGATGACATCATAATTAGTATGCAGTATGACGTCACAATGTATTATGACGTCATAATGTATCCGCATTATGACATCACAATATATTATGAGAGCGCAACATGCAGGTATTATGAGCAATTTCTCTTACCCCAATTTGTGTCACATGTATTGGAGCATCATGAGCATGTATTATGACGTCACAGTATATGATGACATCATAATTAGTATGCACTATGATGTCACAATGTATTATAACGTCATAATGTATCTGCATTATGACTTCACAATAAATTATGAGAGCGCAATTTACAGGTTTTATGACCATTTTCGATTACCCCAATTTGTGTCACATCTACTGGAGCATCATGAGCATGTATTATGTTGTCACAGTATATGATGACATCATAATTAGTATGCAGTATGACGTCACAATATATTATGACGTCATAGTGTATCCGCATTATGACATCACAATAAATTATGAGAGCGCAACATGCAGGTATTATGAGCAATTTCTCTTACCCCAATTTGTGTCACATCTACTGGAGCATCATGAGCATGTATTATGACGTCACAGTATATGATGACATCATAATTAGTATGCACTATGACGTCACAATGTATTATGACGTCATATTGTATCCGCATTATGACATCACAATATATTATGAGAGCTCAACCTGCAGGTATTATGAGCAATTTCTCTTACCCCAATATGTGTCACATCTACTGGAGCATCATGAGCATGTATTATGACGTCACAGTATACGAAGACATCAGAATTAGTATGCACTAAGACGTCACAATGTATTATGACGTCATATTGTATATGCATTATGACATCACAATATATTATGATAGCGCAACATGCAGGTATTATGAGCAATTTCTCTCACCCCAATTTGTGTCACATCTACTGGAGCATCATGAGCATGTATTATGACGTCACAGTATATGATGACATCATAATTAGTATGCACTATGACGTCACAATGTATTATGACGTCATAATGTATCCGCATTATGACATCACAATATATTATGAGAGCGCAATTTACAGGTTTTATGACCATTTTCGATTACCCCAATTTGTGTCACATGTACTGGAGCATCATGAGCATGTATTATGTTGTCACAGTATATGATGACATCATAATTAGTATGCAGTATGACGTCACAATGTATTATGACATCATAATGTATCCGCATTATGACATCACAATAAATTATGAGAGCGCAACATGCAGGTATTATGAGCAATTTCTCTCACCCCAATTTGTGACACATCTACTGGAGCATCATGAGCATGTATTATGACGTCACAGTATATGATGACATCATAATTAGTATGCACTATGACGTCACAATGTATTATGACGTCATATTGTATCCGCATTATGACATCACAATATATTATGAGAGCGCAACATGCAGGTATTATGAGCAATTTCTCTTACCCCAATTTGTGTCACATCTACTGGAGCATCATGAGCATGTATTATGACGTCACAGTATATGATGACATCATAATTAGTATGCACTATGACGTCACAATGTATTATGACGTCATAATGTATCCGCATTATGACATCACAATATATAATGAGAGCGCAACATGCAGGTATTATGAGCAATTTCTCTTACCCCAATTTGTGTCACATCTACTGGAGAATCATGAGCATGTATTATGACGTCACAGTATATGATGACATCATAATTAGTATGAACTATGACGTCACAATGTATTATGACGTCATAATGTATCCGCATTATGACATCACAATATATTATGAGAGCGCAATTTGCAGGTATTATGAGCAATTTCTCTCACCCCAATTTGTGTCACATCTACTGAAGCATCATGAGCATGTATTATGACGTCACAGCATATGATGACATCATAATTAGTATGCACTATGACGTCACAATGTATTATGACGTCATACTGTATCCGCATTATGACATCACAATATATTATGAGAGCGCAACATGCAGTTATTATGAGAAATTTCTCTTACCCCAATTTGTGTCACATCTACTGGAGCATCATGAGCATGTATTATAACGTCACAGTATATGATGACATCATAATTAGTATGCACTATGACGTCACAATGTATTATGACGTCATAATATATCCGCATTATGACATCACAATATATTATGAGAGCGCAATTTGCAGGTGTTATGACCAATTTCGCTTACCCCAATTTGTGTCACATCTACTGGAGCATCATGAGCATGTATTATGACGTCACAGTATATGATGACATCATAATTAGTATGCACTATGACGTCACAATGTATTATGACGTCATAATGTTTCCACATTATGACATCACAATATATTATGAGAGCGCAACATGCAGGTATTATGAGCAATTTCTCTTACCCCAATTTGTGTCACATCTACTGGAGCATCATGAGCATGTATTATGACGTCACAGTATATGATGACATCATAATTAGTATGCACTATGACGTCACAATGTATTATGACGTCATAATGTATCCGCATTATGACATCACAATATATTATGAGAGCGCAACATACAGGTATTATGAGCAATTTCTCTTACCCCAATTTGTGTCACATCTACTGGAGCATCATGAGCATGTATTATGACGTCACAGTATATGATGACATCATAATTAGTATGCACTATGACGTCACAATGTATTATGATGTCATAATGTATCCGCATTATGACATCACAATGTATTATGAGAGCGCAACATGCAGTTATTATGATCAATTTCTCTTACCCCAATTTGTGTGACATCTACTGGAGCATCATGAGCATGTATTATGACGTCACAGTATATGATGACATCATAATTAGTATGCACTATGACGTCACAATGTATTATGACGTCATAATGTATCCGAATTATGACATCACAATATATTATGAGAGCGCAATTTGCCGGATTTATGACCAATTTCGCTTACCCCAATTTGTGTCACATCTACTGGAGCATCATGAGCATGTTTTATGACGTCACAGTATATGATGACATCATAATTAGTATGCACTACGACGTCACAATGTATTATGACGTCATAATGTTTCCACATTATGACATCACAATATATTATGAGAGCGCAACATGCACTTATTATGGGCAATTTCTCTTGCCCCAATTTGTGTCACATCTACTGGAGAATCATGAGGATGTATTATGATGTCACAGTATATGATGACATCATAATTAGTATGCACTATGACGTCACAATATATTATGACGTCATAATATATCCGCATTATGACATCACAATATATTATGAGAGCGCAACATGCAGGTATTATGAGCAATTTCTCTTACCCCAATTTGTGTCACATCTACTGGAGCATCATGAGCATGTATTATGACGTCACAGTATATGATGACAACATAATTAGTATGCACTATGACGTCACAATGTATTATGACGTCATAATGTATTCGCATTATGACATCACAATATATTATGAGAGCGCAACATGCAGGTATTATGACCAATTTCTCTTACCCCAATTTTGTCACATCTACTGGAGCATCATGAGCATGTATTATGACGTCACAGTATATGATGACATCATAATTAGTATGCACTATGACGTCACAATGTATTATGACGTCATAATGTATCCGCATTATGACATCACAATATATTATGAGAGCGCAACATGCAGGTATTATGAGAAATTTCTCTTACCCCAATTTGTGTCACATCTACTGGAGAATCATGAGCATGAATTATGACATCACAGTATATGATGACATCATAATTAGTATGCACTATGACGTTACAATGTATTATGACGTCATAATGTATCCGCATTATGACATCACAATATATTATGAGAGCGCAACATGCAGGTATTATGAGCAATTTCTCTTACCCCAATTTGTGTCATATCTACTGGAGCATCATGAGTATGTATTATGACGTCACAGTATATGATGACATCATAATTAGTATGCACTATGAAGTCACAATGTATTATGACGTCATAATGTATCCGCATTATGACATCACAATATATTATGAGAGCGCAACATGCAGGTATTATGAGCAATTTCTCTTACCCCAATTTGTGTCACATCTACTGGAGCATCATGAGCATGTATTATGACGTCACAGTATATGATGACATCATAATTAGTATGCAGTATGACGTCACAATATATTATGACATCAAAATGTATCCGCATTATGACATCACAATATATTATGAGAGCGCAACATGATGGTATTTTGAGCAATTTTCTTGCCCCAATTTGTGTCACATCTACTGGAGCATCATGAGCATGTATTATGACGTCACAGTATATGATGACATCATAATTAGTATGCACTATGACGTCACAATGTATTATGACGTCATAATGTATCCGCATTATGACATCACAATATATTATGAGAGCGCATCATGCAGGTATTATGAGCAATTTCTCTTACCCCAATTTGTGTCACATCTACTGGAGCATCATGAGCATGTATTATGACGTCACAGTATATGATGACATCATAATTAGTATGCAGTATGGCGTCACAATGTATTATGACGTCATTATGTATCCGCATTAGGACATCACAATATATTATGAGAGCGCAACATGCAGGTATTATGACCAATTTCGCTTACCCCAATTTGTGTCACATCTACTGGAGCATCATGAGCATGTATTATGACGTCACAGTATATGATGACTTCATAATTAGTATGCACTATTACATCACAATGTATTATGACGTCATAATGTATCCACATTATGACATCACAATATATTATGAGAGCGCAACATACAGGTATTATGAGCAATTTCTCTTACCCCAATTTGTGTCACATCTACTGGAGCATCATGAGCATGTATTATGACGTCACAGTATATGATGACATCATAATTAGTATGCACTATGACGTCACAATGTATTACGACGTCATAATGTATCCGCATTATGACATCACAATGTATTATGAGAGCGCAACATGCAGTTATTATGAGCAATTTCTCTTACCCCAATTTGTGTGACATCTACTGGAGCATCATCAGCATGTATTATGACGTCACAGTATATGATGACATCATAATTAGTATGCACTATGACGTCACAATGTATTATGACGTCATAAGGTATCCGAATTATGACATCACAATATATTATGAGAGCGCAATTTGCCGGATTTATGACCAATTTCTCTTGCCCCAATTTGTGTCACATCTACTGGAGCATCATGAGCATGTATTATGACATCACAGTATATGATGACATCATAATTAGTATGCACTATGACATCACAATGTATTATGACGTCATAATATATTCACATTATGACATCACAATATATTATGATAGCGCAACATACAGGTACTATGAGCAATTTCTCTTACCCCAATTTGTGTCACATCTACTGGAGCATCAGGAGCATGTATTATGACGTCACAGTATATGATGACATCATAATTAGTATGCACTATGACGTCGCAATGTATTATGATGTCATAATGTATCCGCATTATGACATCACAATGTATTATGAGAGCGCAACATGCAGTTATTATGATCAATTTCTCTTACCCCAATTTGTGTGACATCTAGTGGAGCATCATGAGCATGTATTATGACGTCACAGTATATGATGACATCATAATTAGTATGCACTATGACGTTACAATGTATTATGACGTCATAATGTATCCGCATTATGACATCACAATATATTATGAGAGCGCACTTTGCAGGTTTTATGACCAATTTCGCTTACTCCAATATGTGTCAAATCTACTGGAGCATCATGAGCATGTATTATGATGTCACAGTATATGATGACATCATAATTAGTATGCACTATGACGTCACAATGTATTATGACGTCATAATGTGTCCGCGTTATGACTTCACAATATATTATGAGAGCGCAATTTGCTGGTATAATGAGCAATTTCTCTTACCTCAATTTGTGTCACATCTACTGGAGCATCATGAGTATGTATTATGACGTCACAGTATATGATGACATCATAATTAGTATGCACTATGATGTAACAATGTATTATGACGTCATAATGTATCCGCATTATGACATCACAACATATTATGTGAGCGCAATTTGCAGGTATTGTGAGCAATTTCTCTTACCCCAATTTGTGTCACATCTACTGGAGCATCTTGAGCATGTATTATGATGTCACAGTATATGATGACATCATAATTAGTATGCACTATGAAGTCACAAAGTACTATGATCTCATAATGTATCCACATTATGACATCACAATACATTATGAGAGCACAATTTGCAGGTATTATGAGCAATTTCTCTTACCCCAATTTGTGTCAAATCTACTGGAGCATCATGAGCATGTATTATGACGTCACAGTATATGATGACATCATAATTAGTATGCAGTATGACGTCACAATGTATTATGACGTCATAATGTATCCGCATTATGACATCACAATATATTATGAGAGCGCAACATGCAGGTATTATGAACAATTTCGCTTACCCCAATTTGTGTCACATCTACTGGAGCATCATGAGCATGTATTATGACGTCACAGTATATGATGACATCATAATTAGTATGCACTATGACGTCACAATGTATTATGACGTCATAATGTATCCGCATTATGACATCACAATATATTATGAGAGCGTAATTTGCAGGTTTTATGACCATTTTCGATTACCCCAATTTGTGTCACATCTACTGGAGCATCATGAGCATGTATTATGACGTCACAGTATATGATGACATCATAATTAGTATGCACTATGACGTCACAATGTATTATGACGTCATAATACATCCGAATTATAACATCACAATACATTATGAGAGCGCAACATGCAGATATTATGAGCAATTTCTCTTACCCCAATTTGTGTCACATCTACTGGAGCATCATGAGCATGTACTATGACGTCACAGTATATGATGACATCATAAGTAGTATGCACCATGACGTCACAATATATTACGATGTCATAATGTATCCTCATTATGACATCACAATATTTTATGAGAGCGCAATTTGCAGGTTTTATGACCATTTTTGATTACCCCAATTTGTGTCACATCTACTGGAGCATCATGAGCATATATTATGACGTCACAGTATATGATGACATCATAATTAGTATGCAGTATGACGTCACAATGTATTATGCTGTCATAATGTATCCGCATTATGACATCACAATATATTATGAGAGCGCAATTTGCAGGTATTATGAGCAATTTCTCGTACCCCAATTTGTGTCACATCTACTGGAGCATCATGAGCATGTATTATGACGTCACAGTATATGATGACATCATAATTAGTATGCACTATGACGTTACAATGTATTATGACGTCATAATGTATCCGCATTATGACCTCACCATATATTATGAGAGCGCAACATGCAGGTATTATGAGCAATTTCTCTTACCCCAATTTGTGTCATATCTACTGGAGCATCATGAGTATGTATTATGACGTCACAGTATATGATGACATCATAATTAGTATGCACTATGAAGTCACAATGTATTATGACGTCATAATGTATCCGCATTATGACATCACAATATATTATGAGAGCGCAACATGCAGGTATTATGAGCAATTTCTCTTACCCCAATTTGTGTCACATCTACTGGAGCATCATGAGCATGTATTATGACGTCACAGTATATGATGACATCATAATTAGTATGCAGTATGACGTCACAATATATTATGACATCAAAATGTATCCGCATTATGACATCACAATATATTATGAGAGCACAACATGATGGTATTTTGAGCAATTTTCTTGCCCCAATTTGTGTCACATCTACTGGAGCATCATGAGCATGTATTATGACGTCAAAGTATATGATGACATCATAATTAGTATGCACTATGACGTCACAATGTATTATGACGTCATAATGTATCCGCATTATGACATCACAATATATTATGAGAGCGCATCATGCAGGTATTATGAGCAATTTCTCTTACCCCAATTTGTGTCACATCTACTGGAGCATCATGAGCATGTATTATGACGTCACAGTATATGATGACATCATAATTAGTATGCAGTATGGCGTCACAATGTATTATGACGTCATTATGTATCCGCATTAGGACATCACAATATATTATGAGAGCGCAACATGCAGGTATTATGACCAATTTCGCTTACCCCAATTTGTGTCACATCTACTGGAGCATCATGAGCATGTATTATGACGTCACAGTATATGATGACTTCATAATTAGTATGCACTATTACATCACAATGTATTATGACGTCATAATGTATCCACATTATGACATCACAATATATTATGAGAGCGCAACATACAGGTATTATGAGCAATTTCTCTTACCCCAATTTGTGTCACATCTACTGGAGCATCATGAGCATGTATTATGACGTCACAGTATATGATGACATCATAATTAGTATGCACTATGACGTCACAATGTATTACGACGTCATAATGTATCCGCATTATGACATCACAATGTATTATGAGAGCGCAACATGCAGTTATTATGAGCAATTTCTCTTACCCCAATTTGTGTGACATCTACTGGAGCATCATCAGCATGTATTATGACGTCACAGTATATGATGACATCATAATTAGTATGCACTATGACGTCACAATGTATTATGACGTCATAAGGTATCCGAATTATGACATCACAATATATTATGAGAGCGCAATTTGCCGGATTTATGACCAATTTCTCTTGCCCCAATTTGTGTCACATCTACTGGAGCATCATGAGCATGTATTATGACATCACAGTATATGATGACATCATAATTAGTATGCACTATGACATCACAATGTATTATGACGTCATAATATATTCACATTATGACATCACAATATATTATGATAGCGCAACATACAGGTACTATGAGCAATTTCTCTTACCCCAATTTGTGTCACATCTACTGGAGCATCAGGAGCATGTATTATGACGTCACAGTATATGATGACATCATAATTAGTATGCACTATGACGTCGCAATGTATTATGATGTCATAATGTATCCGCATTATGACATCACAATGTATTATGAGAGCGCAACATGCAGTTATTATGATCAATTTCTCTTACCCCAATTTGTGTGACATCTAGTGGAGCATCATGAGCATGTATTATGACGTCACAGTATATGATGACATCATAATTAGTATGCACTATGACGTTACAATGTATTATGACGTCATAATGTATCCGCATTATGACATCACAATATATTATGAGAGCGCACTTTGCAGGTTTTATGACCAATTTCGCTTACTCCAATATGTGTCAAATCTACTGGAGCATCATGAGCATGTATTATGATGTCACAGTATATGATGACATCATAATTAGTATGCACTATGACGTCACAATGTATTATGACGTCATAATGTGTCCGCGTTATGACTTCACAATATATTATGAGAGCGCAATTTGCTGGTATAATGAGCAATTTCTCTTACCTCAATTTGTGTCACATCTACTGGAGCATCATGAGTATGTATTATGACGTCACAGTATATGATGACATCATAATTAGTATGCACTATGATGTAACAATGTATTATGACGTCATAATGTATCCGCATTATGACATCACAACATATTATGTGAGCGCAATTTGCAGGTATTGTGAGCAATTTCTCTTACCCCAATTTGTGTCACATCTACTGGAGCATCTTGAGCATGTATTATGATGTCACAGTATATGATGACATCATAATTAGTATGGACTATGAAGTCACAAAGTACTATGATCTCATAATGTATCCACATTATGACATCACAATACATTATGAGAGCACAATTTGCAGGTATTATGAGCAATTTCTCTTACCCCAATTTGTGTCAAATCTACTGGAGCATCATGAGCATGTATTATGACGTCACAGTATATGATGACATCATAATTAGTATGCAGTATGACGTCACAATGTATTATGACGTCATAATGTATCCGCATTATGACATCACAATATATTATGAGAGCGCAACATGCAGGTATTATGAACAATTTCGCTTACCCCAATTTGTGTCACATCTACTGGAGCATCATGAGCATGTATTATGACGTCACAGTATATGATGACATCATAATTAGTATGCACTATGACGTCACAATGTATTATGACGTCATAATGTATCCGCATTATGACATCACAATATATTATGAGAGCGTAATTTGCAGGTTTTATGACCATTTTCGATTACCCCAATTTGTGTCACATCTACTGGAGCATCATGAGCATGTATTATGACGTCACAGTATATGATGACATCATAATTAGTATGCACTATGACGTCACAATGTATTATGACGTCATAATACATCCGAATTATAACATCACAATACATTATGAGAGCGCAACATGCAGATATTATGAGCAATTTCTCTTACCCCAATTTGTGTCACATCTACTGGAGCATCATGAGCATGTACTATGACGTCACAGTATATGATGACATCATAAGTAGTATGCACCATGACGTCACAATATATTACGATGTCATAATGTATCCTCATTATGACATCACAATATTTTATGAGAGCGCAATTTGCAGGTTTTATGACCATTTTTGATTACCCCAATTTGTGTCACATCTACTGGAGCATCATGAGCATATATTATGACGTCACAGTATATGATGACATCATAATTAGTATGCAGTATGACGTCACAATGTATTATGCTGTCATAATGTATCCGCATTATGACATCACAATATATTATGAGAGCGCAATTTGCAGGTATTATGAGCAATTTCTCGTACCCCAATTTGTGTCACATCTACTGGAGCATCATGAGCATGTATTATGACGTCACAGTATATGATGACATCATAATTAGTATGCACTATGACGTCACAATGTATTATGACGTCATAATGTATCCGCATTATGACCTCACCATATATTATGAGAGTGCAATTTGCAGGTATTATGAGCAATTTCTCTTACCCCAATTTGTGTCACATCTATTGGAGCAACATGAGCATGTATTATGATGGCACTGTATACGATGACATCATAATTAGTATGCACTATGAAGTCACAATGTATTATGACGTCATAATGTGTCCGCGTTATGATATCACAATATATTATGAGAGCGCAATTTGCAGGTATAATGAGCAAATTCTCTTACCCCAATTTGTGACATCATGTATTATGATGTCACAGTATATGATGACATCATAATTAGTATGCACTATGACGTCAAAATTTACTATGATGTCATAATGTATCCGCATTATGACATCACAGTATATTATGAGAGCCCAATTTGCAGGTATTATGAGCAATTTCTCTTACCCCAATTTGTGTCACATCTACTGGAGCATCATGAGCATGTATTATGACGTCACAGTATATGATGACATCATAATTAGTATGCAGTATGACGTCACAATGTATTATGACGTCATAATATATCCGCAATATGACATCACAATATATTATGAGAGCGCAACATGCAGATATTATGACCAATTTCGCTTACCCCAATTTGTGTCACATCTACTGGAGCATCATGAGCATGTATTATGATGTCACAGTATATGAGGACATCATAATTAGTATGCACTATGACGTCACAATGTATTATGACGTCATAATGTATCCGCATTATGACATCACCATATATTATGAGAGTGCAATTTGCAGGTATTATGAGCAATTTCTCTTACCCCAATTTGTGTCACATCTATTGGAGCAACATGAGCATGTATTATGACGGCACTGTATATGATGACATCATAATTAGTATGCACTATGAAGTCACAATGTATTATGACGTCATAATGTGTCCGCGTTATGACATCACAATATATTACGAGAGCGCAATTTGCAGGTTTTATGAGCAATTTCGTTTACACCAAATTCTGTCACATCTACTGGAGCATCATGAGCATGTATTATGACGTCACAGTATATGATGACGTCATAATTAGTATGCAGTATGACGTCACAATGTATTATGACGTCATAATGTATCTGCATTATGACATCACAATATTTTATGAGAGCGCAACATGCAGGTATTTTGAGCAATTTCTCTTACCACAATTTGTGTCACATCTACTGGAGCATCATGAGCATGTACTATGACGTCACAGTATATGATGACATCATAATTAGTATGCAGTATGACATCACAATGTATTATGACGTCATAATGTATCCGCATTATGACATCACAATATATTATGAGAGTGCAATTTGCAGGTTTTATGACCATTTTCGGTTACCGCAATTTGTGTCACACCTACTGGAGCATCATGAGCATGTATTATGACGTCACAGTATATGATGACATCATAGTGAGTATGCAGTATGACGTCACAATGTATTATGCCGTCATAATGTATCTGCATTATGACATCACAATATATTATGAGAGCGCAACATGCAGGTAGTATGAGCAATTTCTCGTACCCCAATTTGTGTCACATCTACTGGAGCATCATGAGCATGTATTATGATGTCACAGTATATGAGGACATCATAATTAGTATGCACTATGACGTCACAATGTATTATGACGTCATAATGTATCCGCATTATGACATCACCACATATTATGAGAGTGCAATTTGCAGGTATTATGAGCAATTTCTCTTACCCCAATTTGTGTCACATCTATTGGAGCAACATGAGCATGTATTATGACGGCATTGTATATGATGACATCATAATTAGTATGCACTATGAAGTCACAATGTATTATGACGTCATAATGTGTCCGCGTTATGACATCACAATATATTACGAGAGCGCAATTTGCAGGTTTTATGAGCAATTTCGTTTACACCAAATTCTGTCACATCTACTGGAGCATCATGAGCATGTATTATGACGTCACAGTATATGATGACGTCATAATTAGTATGCAGTATGACGTCACAATGTATTATGACGTCAAAATGTATCCGCATTATGACATCACAATGTATTATGAGAGTGCAACATGCAGGTATTATGAGCAATTTCTCTTACCACAATTTGTGTCACATCTACTGGAGCATCATGAGCATGTATTATGACGTCACAGTATATGATGACATCATAATTAGTATGCAGTATGACGTCACAATGTATTATGACGTCATAATGTATCCGCATTATGACATCACAATGTATTATGAGAGTGCAATTTGCAGGTTTTATGACCATTTTCGATTACCGCAATTTGTGTCACACCTACTGGAGCATCATGAGCATGTATTATGACGTCACAGTATATGATGACATCATAGTGAGTATGCAGTATGACGTCACAATGTATTATGCCGTCATAATGTATCTGCATTATGACATCACAATATATTATGAGAGCGCAACATGCAGGTATTTTGAGCAATTTCTCTTACCACAATTTGTGTCACATCTACTGGAGCATCATGAGCATGTACTATGACGTCACAGTATATGATGACATCATAATTAGTATGCACTATGACGTCACAATGTATTATGACGTCATAATGTATCCGCATTATGACATCACAATGTATTATGAGAGTGAAACATGCAGGTTTTATGACCAATTTCTCTTACCCCAATTTTTGTCACATCTACTGGAGCATCATGAGCATGTATTATGACGTCACAGTATATGATGACATCATAGTGAGTATGCAGTATGTCGTCACAATGTATTATGCCGTCATAATGTATCTGCATTATGACATCACAATATATTATGAGAGCGCAACATGCAGGTATTTTGAGCAATTTCTCTTACCACAATTTGTGTCACATCTACTGGAGCATCATCAGCATGTACTATGACGTCACAGTATATGATGACATCATAATTAGTATGCAGTATGACGTCACAATGTATTATGACGTCATAATGTATCCGCATTATGACATCACAATATATTATGAGAGTGCAATTTGCAGGTTTTATGACCATTTTCGATTACCGCAATTTGTGTCACACCTACTGGAGCATCATGAGCATGTATTATGACGTCACAGTATATGATGACATCATAGTGAGTATGCAGTATGACCTCACAATGTATTATGCCGTCATAATGTATCTGCATTATGACATCACAATATATTATGAGAGCGCAACATGCAGGTAGTATGAGCAATTTCTCGTACCCCAATTTGTGTCACATCTACTGGAGCATCATGAGCATGTATTATGACGTCACAGTATATCAGGACATCATAATTAGTATGCACTATGAGGTCACAATGTATTATGACGTCATAATGTATCCGCATTATGACATCACCATATATTATGAGAGTGCAATTTGCAGGTATTATGAGCAATTTCTCTTACCCCAATTTGTGTCACATCTATTGGAGCATCATGAGCATGTATTATGATGTCACAGTATATGATGATGTCATAATTAGTATGCAGTATGACGTCACAATATATTATGCCGTCATAATGTATCCGCATTATGACATCACAATATCTTATGAGAGCGCAACATGCAGGTATTTTGAGCAATTTCTCTTGCCACAATTTGTGTCACATCTACTGGAGCATCATGAGCATGTACTATGACGTCACAGTATATGATGACATCATAATTAGTATGCAGTATGACGTCACAATGTATTATGACGTCATAATGTATCCGCATTATGACATCACAATATATTATGAGAGTGCAATTTGCAGGTTTTATGACCATTTTCGATTACCGCAATTTGTGTCACACCTACTGGAGAATCATGAGCATGTATTATGACGTCACAGTATATGATGACATCATAGTGAGTATGCAGTATGACGTCACAATGTATTATGCCGTCATAATGTATCTGCATTATGACATCACAATATATTATGAGAGCGCAACATGCAGGTATTTTGAGCAATTTCTCTTACCACAATTTGTGTCACATCTACTGGAGCATCATGAGCATGTACTATGACGTCACAGTATATGATGACATCATAATTAGTATGCAGTATGACGTCACAATGTATTATGACGTCATAATGTATCCGCATTATGACATCACAATATATTATGAGAGTGCAATTTGCAGGTTTTATGACCATTTTCGATTACCGCAATTTGTATCACACCTACTGGAGCATCATGAGCATGTATTATGACGTCACAGTATATGATGACATCATAGTGAGTATGCAGTATGACGTCACAATGTATTATGCCGTCATAATGTATCTGCATTATGACATCACAATATATTATGAGAGCGCAACATGCAGGTAGTATGAGCAATTTCTCGTACCCCAATTTGTGTCACATCTACTGGAGCATCATGAGCATGTATTATGACGTCACAGTATATGTGGACATCATAATTAGTATGCACTATGACGTCACAATGTATTATGACGTCATAATGTATCCGCATTATGACATCACAATATATTATGAGAGCGCAATTTGTAGGTTTCATGACCAATTTCGCTTACCTCAATTTGTGTCACATATACTGCAGCATCATCAGCATGTATTATGACGTCAGAGTATATGATGACATCATAATTACTATGCAGTATGACGTCACAATATATTATGACGTCATAATGTATCCGCATTGTGACATCACAATATATTATGAGAGCGCAATTTGCAGCTATTATGAGCAATTTCTCTTACCCCAATTTGTGTCACATCTACTGGAGCATCATGAGCATGTATTATGACGTCACAGTATATGATGACATCATAATTTAGTATGCAGTATGACGTCACAATGTATTATGACGTCATAATATATCCGCATTATGACATCAGAATATATTATGAGAGTGCAATTTGCAGGTTTTATGACCAATTTCGCTTACCCCAAATTGTGTCACATCTACTGGAGCATCATGAGCATGTATTATGACGTCACAGTATATGATGACATCATAATTATTATGCACTATGACGTCACAAATTATTATGACATCATAATGTATCCGCATTATGACATTACAATATATTATGAGAGCGCAATTTGCAGGTTTTATGACCATTTTCGATTACCCCAATTTGTGTCACATCTACTGGAGCATCATGAGCATGTATTATGACGTCACAGTATATGATGACATCATAATTAGTATGCAGTATGATGTCACAATGTATTATGACGTCATTATGTATCTGCATTATGACATCACTATATATTATGAGAGCGCAACATGCAGGTATTATGAGCAATTTCTCTTACCCCAATTTGTGTCACATCTACTGGAGCATCATGAGCATGAATTATGACGTCACAGTATATGATGACATCATAATTAGTATGCACTATGACGTCACAATGTATTATGACGTCATAATGTATCCGCATTATGACATCACAATATATTATGAGAGCGCAATTTGCAGGCTTTAAGACCAATTTCGCTAACCCCAATTTGTGTCACATCTACTGGAGCATCATGAGCATGTATTATGACGTCACAGTATATGATGACATCATAATTAGTATGCAGTATGACGTCACAATGTATTATGACGTCATAGTGTATCCGCATTATGACATCACAGTACATTATGAGAGCGCAACATGCAGATATTATTAGCAATTTCTCGTACCCCAATTTGTGTCACATCTCCTGGAGCATCATGAGCATGTATTATGACGTCACAGTATATGATGACATCATAATTAGTATGCACTATGACGTCACAATGTATTATGACGTCATAATGTATCCGCATTATGACATCACAATATATTATGAGAGTGCAACATGCAGGTATTATGAGCAATTACTCTTACCACAATTTGTGTCACATCTACTGGAGCATCATGAGCATGTATTATGACGTCACAGTATATGATGACATCATAATTAGTATGCACTATGACGTCACAATGTATTATGACGTCATAATGTATCCGCATTATGACATCACAATATTTTATGAGAGCGCAATTTGCAGGTTTTATGACCATTTTCGGTTACCCCAATTTGTGTCACATCTACTGGAGCATCATGAGCATGTATTATGACGTCACAGTATATGATGACATCATAATTATTATGCAGTATGACGTCACAATGTATTATGCCGTCATAATGTATCCGCATTATGACATCACAATATATTATGAGAGCGCAACATGCAGGTATTATGAGCAATTTCTCGTACCCCAATTTGTGTCACATCTACTGGAGCATCATGAGCATGTATTATGACGTCACAGTATATGATGACATCATAATTAGTATGCACTATGACGTCACAATGTATTATGACGTCATAATGTATCCGCATTATGACATCACCATATATTATGAGAGCGCAATTTGCAGTTATTATGAGGAATTTCTCTTACGCCAATTTGTGTCACATCTATTGGAGCAACATGAGCATGTATTATGACGTCACTGTATATGATGACATCATAATTAGTATGCACTATGACGTCACAATATATTATGACGTCAAAATGTGTCCACGTTATGACATCACAATATATTATGAGAGCGCAATTTGCAGGTATAATGAGCAATTTCTCTTACCCCAATTTGTGTCACATCTACTGGAGCATCATGAGCATGTATTATGATGTCAAAGTATATGATGACATCATAATTAGTATGCACTATGACGTCACAATGTACTATGATGTCATACTGTATCCGCATTATGACATCACAGTATATTATGAGAGCCCAATTTGCAGGCATAATGAGCCATTTCTCTTACCCCAATTTGTGTCACATCTACTGGAGCATCATGAGCATGTATTATGACGTCACAGTATATGATGACATCATAATTACTATGCAGTATGACGTCACAATGTATTATGACGTCATAATGTATCCGCATTATGACATCACAATATATTATGAGAGCGCAACATGCAGGTATTATGAGCAATTTCTCTTACCCCAATATGTGTCACATCTACTGGAGCATCATGAGCATGTATTATGACGTCACATTATATGATTACAAAATAATTAGTATGCACTCTGACGTCACAATGTATTATGACGTCATAATGTATCCGCATTATGACGTCACAATATATTATGAGAGCGCAATTTGCAGGTTTTATGACCAAGTTCGCTTACCCCAATTTGTCTCACATCAACTGGAGCATCATGAGCATGTATTATGACGTCACAGTATATGATGACATCATAATTAGTATGCAGTATGACGTCACAATGTATTATGACGTCATAATGTATCCGCATTATGACATCCAAATATATTATGAGAGCGCAACATGCAGGTATTATGAGCAATTTCTCTTGCCCCAATTTGTGTCACATCTACTGGAGCATCATGAGCATGTATTATGATGTCACAGTATATGAGGACATCATAATTAGTATGCACTATGACGTCACAATGTATTATGACGTCATAATGTATCCGCATTATGACATCACAATATATAATGAGAGCGCAATTTGCAGGTTTTATGACCAATTTCTCTTACCCCAATTTGTGTCACATCTACTGGAGCATCATGAGCATATATTATGACGTCACAGTATATGATGACATCATAATTAGTATGCACTATGACGTCATAATGTTTCCACATTATGACATCACAATATATTATGAGAGCGCAACATGCACTTATTATGAGCAATTTCTCTTACCCCAATTTGTGTCACATCTACTGGAGTATCATGAGGATGTATTATGATGTCACAGTATATGATGACATCATAATTAGTATGCACTATGACGTCACAATGTATTATGACGTCATAATGTGTCCGCATTATGACATCACAATATATTATGAGACCGCAATTTGAGGTATTATGACCAATTTCGCTTACCCCAATTTGTGTCACATCTACTGGAGCATCATGAGCATGTATTATGACGTCACAGTATATGATGACATCAAAATTAGTACGCACTATGAGGTCACAATGTATTATGACGTCATAATATATCCGCATTATGACATCCAATATATTATGAGGGCGCAACATGCAGGTATTATGAGCAATTTCTCTTACCCCAATTTGTGTCACATGTACTGGAGCATCATGAGCATGTATTATGACGTCACAGTATATGATGACATCATAATTAGTATGCAGTATGACGTCACAATGTATTATGACGTCATAATTAATCCACATTATGACATCACAATATATTATGAGAGCACAACATGCAGGTATTATGAGCAATTTCTCTTACCCCAATTTGTGTCACATGTACTGGAGCATCATGAGCATGTATTAAGACGTCACAGTATATGATGACATCATAATTAGGATGCAGTATGATGTCACAATGTATTATGACGTCATAATGTATCCACATTATAACATCACAATAAATTATGAGAGCGCAACATGCAGGTATTATGAGCAATTTCTCTCACCCCAATTTGTGTCACATCTACTGGAGCATCATGAGCATGTATTATGACGTCACAGTATATGATGACATCATAATTAGTATGCACTATGACGTCACAATGTATTATGACGTCATATTGTATCCGCATTATGACATCACAATATATTATGAGAGCGCAACATGCAGGTATTATGAGCAATTTCTCTTACCCCAGTTTGTGTCACATCTACTGGAGCATCATGAGCATGTATTATGACGTCACAGTATATGGTGACATCATAATTAGTGTGCACTATGACGTCACAATGTATTATGACGTCATAATGTATCCGCATTATGACATCACAATATATTATGAGAGCGCAACATGCAGGTATTATGAGAAATTTCTCTTACCCCAATTTGTGTCACATCTACTGGAGCATCATGAGCATGTATTATGACGTCACAGTATATGATGACATCATAATTAGTATGCACTATGAAGTCACAATGTATTATGACGTCATAATGTATCCGCATTATGACATCACAATATATTATGAGAGCGCAACATGCAGGTATTATGAGCAATTTCTCTTACCCCAATTTGTGTCACATCTACTGGAGCATCATGAGCATGTATTATGACGTCACAGTATATGATGATATCATAATTAGTACGCAATATGACGTCACAATGTATTATGACGTCATAATGTATCCGCATTATGACATCACAATATACTATGAGAGCGCAACATGGAGGTATTATGAGCAATTTCGCTTACCCCAATTTGTGTCACATCTACTGGAGAATCATGAGCATGTATTATGACGTCACAGTATATGATGACATCATAATTAGTATACACTATGACGTCACAATGTATTATGACGTCATAATGTATCCGCATGATGACATCACAATATATTATGAGAGCGCAATTTGCAGGTATTATGAGCAATTTCGCTTACCCCAATTTGTGTCACATCTACTGGAGCATCATGAGCATGTATTATGACGTCACAGTATTTGATGACATCATAATTAGTATGCAGTATGACGTCACAATGTATTATGACGTCATAATGTATCCGCATTATGACATCACAATATCTTATGAGAGCGCAACATGCAGGTAATATGAGCAATTTCTCTTACCCCAATTTGTGTCACATCTACTGGAGCATCATGAGCATGTATTATGACGTCACAGTATATGATAACATTATATTTAGTATCCACTATGAAGTCACAATGTATTATGACGTCATAATGTATCCACATTATGACATCACAATATATTATGAGAGCGCAACATGCAGGTATTATGAGCAATTTCTCTTACCGCAATTTGTGTCACATCTACTGGAGCATCATGAGCATGTATTATGACGTCACAGTATATGATGACATCATAATTAGTATGCAGTATGACGTCACAATGTATTATGACGTCATAATGTATCCGCATTATGACATCACAATATAATATGAGAGCGCAATTTGCAAGTAACATAAGCAATTTCTCTTACCACAATTTGTGTCACATCTACTAGAGCATCATGAGCATGTATTATGACGTCACAGTATATGATGACATCATAATTATTATGCAGTATGACGTCACAATGTATTATGACGTCAAAATGTATGCGCATTATGACATCACAATATATTTTGAGAGCGCAACATGTAGGTATTATGAGCAATTTCTCTTACCCCAATTTGTGTCACATCTACTGGAGCATCATGAGCATGTATTATGACATCAGAGTATATCATGACATCATAATTAGTATGCACTATGACGTCACAATGTATTATGACGTCATAATGTATCCGCATTATGACATCACAATATATTATGAGAGCGCAGTATGCAGGTATTATGAGCAATTTCTCTTACCCCAATTTGTATCACATCTACTGGAGCATCATGAGAATGTATTATGACGTCACAGTATATGATGACATCATAATTAGTATGCAGTATGACGTCACAATGTATTATGACGTCATAATGTATCCGCATTATGACATCACAATATATTATGAGAGCGCAATTTGCAAGTAACATAAGCAATTTCTCTTACCCCAATTTGTGTCACATCTACTGGAGCATCATGAGCATGTATTATGACGTCACAGTATATGATGACATCATAATTAGTACACACTATGACGTCACAATGTAGTATAACGTCATAATGTATCCGCATTATGACATCACAATATATTATGCGAGCGCAACATGCAGGTATTATGAGCAATTTCTCTTACCCCAATTTGTGTCACATCTACTGGAGCATCATGAGCATGTGTTATGATGTCACAGTATATGATGACATCATAATTAGTATGCACTATGACGTCACAATGTATTATGACGTCATAATGTATCCGCATTATGACATCACAATATATTATGAGAGCGCAATTTGCAGGTATTATGAGCAATTTCTCTTACCCCAATTTGTGTCACATCTACTGGAGCATCATGAGCATGTATTATGACGTCACAGTATATGATGACATCATAATTAGTATGCACTATGATGTCACAATGTATTATGACGTCATAATATATCCGCATTATGACATCACAATATACTATGAGAGCGCAACATGCAGATATTATGAGCAATTACTCTTACCCCAATTTGTGTCACATCTACTGTAGAATCATGAGCATGTATTATGACGTCACAGTATATGATGACATCATAATTAGTATGCACTATGACGTCACAATGTATTATGACGTCATAATGTATCTGCATTATAACATCACAATATATTATGGGAGCGCAACATGCAGGTATTATGAGCAATTTCTCTTACCCCAATTTGTGTCACATCTACTGGAGCATCATGAGCATGTATTATGACGTCACGGTATATGATGACATCATAATTAGTATGCACCATGACGTCACAATGTATTATGACGTCATAATGTATCCGCATTATGACATCACAATATATTATGAGAGCGCAATTTGCAGGTTTTATGACCATTTTCGATTACCCCAATTTGTGTCACATCTACTGGAGCATCATGAGCATGTATTATGACGTCACAGTATATGATGACATCATAATTAGTATGCACTATGACGTCACAATGTATTAGGACGTCATAATGTATCCGCATTATGACATCACAATATATTATGAGAGCGCAATTTGCAGGTTTTATGACCATTTTCGATTACCCCAATTTGTTTCACATCTACTGGAGCATCATGAGCATGTGTTATGACGTCACAGTATATGATGACATCATAATTAGTATGCACTATGACGTCACAATGTATTATGACATCATAATGTATCCGCATTATGACATCACAATATATTATGAGAGCGCAATTTGCAGGTTTTATGACCATTTTCGATTACCCCAAATTGTGTCACATCTACTGGAGCATCATGAGCATGTATTATGACGTCACAGTATATGATGACATCATAATTAGTATGCACTACGACGTCACAATGTATTATGACGTCATAATGTATCCGCATTATGACATCACAGTATATTATGAGATCGCAACATGCAGGTATTATGAGCAATTTCTCATTCCCCAATTTGTGTCACATCTACTGGAGCATCATAAGCATGTGTTATGATGTCACAGTATTTGATGACATCATAATTAGTATGCAGTATGACGTCACAATGTATTATGACGTCATAATGTATCCGCATTATGACATCACAATATATTATGAGAGCGCAACATGCAGGTATTATGAGCAATTTCTCTTACCCCAATTTGTGTCACATCTACTGTAGCATCATGAGCATGTATTATGACGTCACAGTATATGATGACATCATAATTAGTATGCACTATGACGTCACAATGTATTATGACGTCATAATGTATCCGCATTATGACGTCACAATATATTATGAGAGCGCAACATGCAGGTATTATGAGCAATTTCTCTTACCCCAATTTGTGTCACATCTACGGGAGCATCATGAGCATGTATTATGACGTCACAGTATATGATGACATCATAATGAGTATGCACTATGACGTCACAATGTATTATGACGTCATAATGTATCCGCATTATGACATCACAATATATTATGAGAGCGCAACATGCAGGTATTATGAGCAATTTCTCTTACCCCAATTTGTGTCACATCTACTGGAGCATCATGAGCATGTATTATGACGTCACAGTATATGATGACATCATAATTAGTATGCACTATGACGTCACAATGTATTATGACATCTTAATGTATCCGCATTATGACATCACAATATATTATGAGATCGCAACTTGCAGGATGTATGACTATTTTCGATTTCCACAATTTGTGTCACATCTACTGGAGCATCATGAGCATGTATTATGACGTCACAGTACATGACGACATCATAATTAGTATGCAGTATGACGTCACAATGTATTATGACGTCATAATGTATCCACATTATGACATCACAATATATTATGAGAGCGCAACATGCAGGTATTATGAGAAATTTCTCTTACCCCAATTTGTGTCACATCTACTGGAGCATCATGAGCATGTATTATGACATCACAGTATATGATGACATCATAATTAGTATGCACTATGACGTTTCAATGTATTATGACGTCATAATGTATCCGCATTATGACATCACAATATATTATGAGAGCGCAATTTGCAGGTTTTATGACCAATTTCGCTTACCCCAATTTGTGTCACATCTACTGGAGCATCATGAGCATGTATTATGACGTCACAGTATATGATGACATCATAAATAGTATGTAGTATGATGTCACAATGTATTATGACGTCATAATGTATCCGCATTATGACATCACAATATATTATGAGAGCGAAACATGCAGGTATTATGAGCAATTACTCTTACACCAATTTGTGTCACATCTACTGTAGCATCATGAGCATGTATTATGACGTCACAGTATATGATGACATCATAATTAGTATGCACTATGACGTCACAATGTATTATGACGTCATAATGTATCCGCATTATAACATCACAATATATTATGAGAGCGCAACGTGCAGGTATTATGAGCAATTTCTCTTACCCCAATTTGTGTCACATCTACTGGAGCATCATGAGCATGTATTATGACGTCACAGTATATGATGACATCATAATTAGTATGCACCATGACGTCACAATGTATTATGACGTCATAATGTATCCGCATTATGACATCACAATATATTATGAGAGCGCAATTTGCAGGTTTTATGACCATTTTCGATTACCCCAATTTGTGTCACATCTACTGGAGCATCATGAGCATGTATTATGACGTCACAGTATATGATGACATCATAAGTAGTATGCACTATGTCGTCACAATGTATTATGACGTCATAATGTATCCGCATTATGACATCACAATATATTATGAGAGCGCAACATGCAGGTATTATAAGCAATTTCTCTTACCCCAATTTGTGTCACATCTACTGGAGCATCATGAGCATGTATTATGATGTCACAGTATATGATGACATCATAATTCGTATGCACTATGACGTCACAATGTATTATGACGTCATAATGTATCCGCATTATGACATCACAATATATTATGAGAGCGCAACATGCAGGTATTATGAGCAATTTCTCGTACCCCAGTTTGTGTCACATCTACTGGAGCATCATGAGCATGTATTATGACGTCACAGTATATGATGATATCATAATTAGTATGCACTATGACGTCAAAATGTATTATGACGTCATAATGTATCCGCATTATGACATCACAATATATTATGAGAGCGCAATTTGCAGTTTTTATGACCATTTTCGATTACCCCAATTTGTGTCACATAGACTGGAGCATCATGAGCATGTATTATGACGTCACAGTATATGATGACATCATAATTAGTATGCACTATGACGTCACAATGTATTATGACGTCATAATGTATCCGCATTATGACATCACAGTATATTATGAGATCGCAACATGCAGGTATTATGAGCAATTTCTCATACCCCAATTTGTGTCACATCTACTGGAGCATCATGAGCATGTGTTATGATGTCACAGTATTTGATGACATCATAATTAGTATGCAGTATGACGTCACAATGTATTATGATGTCATAATGTATCCGCATTATGACATCACAATATATTATGAGAGCGCAACATGCAGGTATTATGAGCAATTTCTCTTACCCCAATTTGTGTCACATCTACTGTAGCATCATGAGCATATATTATGACGTCACAGTATATGATGACATCATAATTAGTATGCACTATGACGTCACAATGTATTATGACGTCATAATGTATCCGCCTTATGACGTCACAATATATTATGACAGCGCAACATGCAGGTATTATGAGCAATTTCTCTTACCCCAATTTGTGTCAAATCTACTGGAGCATCATGAGCATGTATTATGACGTCACACTATATGATGACATCATAATTAGTATGCACTATGACGTCACAATGTATTATGACGTCATAATGTATCCGCATTATGACATCACAATATATTATGAGAGCGCAACATGCAGGTATTATGACCAATTTCTCTTACCCCAATTTGTGTCACATCTACTGGAGCATCATGAGCATGTATTATGACGTCACAGTATATGATGACATCATAATTAGTTTGCACTATGACGTCACAATGTATTATGACGTCATAATGTATCCGCATTATGACGTCACAATACATTATGAGAGCGCAATTTGCAGGTTTTATGACCAATTTCGCTTACCCCAATTTGTGTCACATCTACTGGAGCATCATGAGCATGTATTATGACGTCACAGTATATGATGACATCATAAATAGTATGTAGTATGATGTCACAATGTATTATGATGTCATAATGTATCCGCATTATGACATCACAATATATTATGAGAGTGCAACATGCAGGTTTTATGAGCAATTTCTCTTACCCCAATTTGTGTCACATCTACTGGAGCATCATGAGCATGTATTATGACATCACAGTATATGATGACATCATAATTAGTATGCAGTATGACGTCACAATGTATTATGACGTCATAATGTATCCGCATTATGACATCACAATATATTATGAGAGCGCAACATGCAGGCATTATGAGCAATTTCTCTTACCCCAATTTGTGTCACATCTACTGGAGCATCATGAGCATGTATTATGACATCACGGTATATGATGACATCATAATTAGTATGCACCATGACGTCACAATGTATTATGACGTCATAATGTATCCGCATTATGACATCACAATATATTATGAGAGCGCAATTTGCAGGTTTTATGACCATTTTCGATTACCCCAATTTGTGTCACATCTACTGGAGCATCATGAGCATGTATTATGACGTCACAGTATATGATGACATCATAATTAGTATGCACTATGACGTCACAATGTATTATGACGTCATAATGTATCCGCATTATGACATCACAATATATTATGAGAGCGCAATTTGCAGGTTTTATGACCATTTTCGATTACCCCAATTTGTGTCACATCTACTGGAGCATCATGAGCATGTGTTATGACGTCACAGTATATGATGACATCATAATTAGTATGCACTATGACGTCACAATGTATTATGACGTCATAATGTATCCGCATTATGACATCACAATATATTATGAGAGCGCAACATGCAGGTATTATGAGCAATTTCTCTTACCCCAATTTGTGTCACATCTACTGGAGCATCATGAGCATGTATTATGACGTCACAGTATATGATGACATCATAATTAGTATGCACTATGACGTCACAATGTATTATGACATCTTAATGTATCCGCATTATGACATCACAATATATTATGAGATCGCAACTTGCAGGATGTATGACTATTTTCGATTACCACAATTTGTGTCACATCTACTGGAGCATCATGAGCATGTATTATGACGTCACAGTACATGACGACATCATAATTAGTATGCAGTATGACGTCACAATGTATTATGACGTCATAATGTATCCACATTATGACATCACAATATATTATGAGAGCGCAACATGCAGGTATTATGAGAAATTTCTCTTACCCCAATTTGTGTCACATCTACTGGAGCATCATGAGCATGTATTATGACATCACAGTATATGATGACATCATAATTAGTATGCACTATGACGTTACAATGTATTATGACGTCATAATGAATCCGCATTATGACATCACAATATATTATGAGAGCGCAATTTGCAGGTTTTATGACCAATTTCTCTTACCCCAATTTGTGTCACATCTACTGGAGCATCATGAGCATGTATTATGACGTCACAGTATATGATGACATCATAAATAGTATGTAGTATGATGTCACAATGTATTATGACGTCATAATGTATCCGCATTATGACATCACAATATATTATGAGAGCGCAACATGCAGGTATTATGAGCAATTTCTCTTACCCCAATTTGTGTCACATCTACTGTAGCATCATGAGCATGTATTATGACGTCACAGTATATGATGACATCATAATTAGTATGCACTATGACGTCACAATGTATTATGACGTCATAATGTATCCGCATTATAACATCACAATATATTATGAGAGCGCAACGTGCAGGTATTATGAGCAATTTCTCTTACCCCAATTTGTGTCACATCTACTGGAGCATCATGAGCATGTATTATGACGTCACAGTATATGATGACATCATAATTAATATGCACCATGACGTCAAAATGTATTATGACGTCATAATGTATCCGCATTATGACATCACAATATATTATGAGAGCGCAATTTGCAGGTTTTATGACCATTTTCGATTACCCCAATTTGTGTCACATCTACTGGAGCATCATGAGCATGTATTATGACGTCACAGTATATGATGACATCATAAGTAGTATGCACTATGACGTCACAATGTATTATGACGTCATAATGTATCCGCATTATGACATCACAATATATTATGAGAGCGCAACATGCAGGTATTATGAGCAATTTCTCGTACCCCAGTTTGTGTCACATCTACTGGAGCATCATGAGCATGTATTATGACGTCACAGTATATGATGATATCATAATTAGTATGCACTATGACGGCAAAATGTATTATGACGTCATAATGTATCCGCATTATGACATCACAATATATTATGAGAGCGCAATTTGCAGGTTTTATGACCATTTTCGATTACCCCAATTTGTGTCACATAGACTGGAGCATCATGAGCATGTATTATGACGTCACAGTATATGATGACATCATAATTAGTATGCACTATGACGTCACAATGTATTATGACGTCATAATGTATCCGCATTATGACATCACAGTATATTATGAGATCGCAACATGCAGGTATTATGAGCAATTTCTCATACCCCAATTTGTGTCACATCTACTGGAGCATCATGAGCATGTGTTATGATGTCACAGTATTTGATGACATCATAATTAGTATGCAGTATGACGTCACAATGTATTATGACGTCATAATGTATCCGCATTATGACATCACAATATATTATGAGAGCGCAACATGCAGGTATTATGAGCAATTTCTCTTACCCCAATTTGTGTCACATCTACTGTAGCATCATGAGCATGTATTATGACGTCACAGTATATGATGACATCATAATTAGTATGCACTATGACGTCACAATGTATTATGACGTCATAATGTATCCGCATTATGACGTCACAATATATTATGAGAGCGCAACATGCAGGTATTATGAGCAATTTCTCTTACCCCAATTTGTGTCAAATCTACTGGAGCATCATGAGCATGTATTATGACGTCACACTATATGATGACATCATAATTAGTATGCACTATGACGTCACAATGTATTATGACGTCATAATGTATCCGCATTATGACATCACAATATATTATGAGAGCGCAACATGCAGGTATTATGAGCAATTTCTCTTACCCCAATTTGTGTCACATCTACTGGAGCATCATGAGCATGTATTATGACGTCACAGTATATGATGACATCATAATTAGTTTGCACTATGACGTCACAATGTATTATGACGTCATAATGTATCCGCATTATGACGTCACAATATATTATGAGAGCGCAATTTGCAGGTTTTATGACCAATTTCGCTTACCCCAATTTGTGTCACATCTACTGGAGCATCATGAGCATGTATTATGACGTCACAGTATATGATGACATCATAAATAGTATGTAGTATGATGTCACAATGTATTATGACGTCATAATGTATCCGCATTATGACATCACAATATATTATGAGAGTGCAACATGCAGGTTTTATGAGCAATTTCTCTTACCCCAATTTGTGTCACATCTACTGGAGCATCATGAGCATGTATTATGACATCACAGTATATGATGACATCATAATTAGTATGCAGTATGACGTCACAATGTATTATGACGTCATAATGTATCCGCATTATGACATCACAATATATTATGAGAGCGCAACATGCAGGCATTATGAGCAATTTCTCTTACCCCAATTTGTGTCACATCTACTGGAGCATCATGAGCATGTATTATGACGTCACAGTATGTGATGACATCATAATTAGTATGCACTATGACGTCACAATGTATTATGATGTCATAATGTATCTGCATTATGACATCACAATATATTATGAGAGCGCAACATGCAGGTATTATGAGCAATTTCTCTTACCCCAATTTGTGTCACATCTACTGGAGCATCATGAGCATGTATTATGACATCACAGTATTTGATGACATCATAATTAGTATGAAGTAAGACATCACAATGTATTATGACGTCCTAATGTATCCGCATTATGACATCACAATATATTATGAGAGCGCAATTTGCAGGTTTTATGACCATTTTCGATTACCCCAATTTGTGTCACATCTACTGGAGCATCATGAGCATGTATTATGACGTCACAGTATATGATGACATCATAATTAGTATGCACTATGACATCACAATGTATTATGACGTCATAATGTATCCGCATTATGACATCACAATATATTATGAGAGCGCAACATGCAGGTATTATGAGCAATTTCTCTTGCCCCAATTTGTGTCACATCTACTGGAGCATCATGAGCATGTATTATGATGTCACAGTATATGATGACATCATAATTAGTATGCAGTATGACGTCGCAATGTATTATGACGTCATAATGTATCCGCATTATGACATCACAATATCTTATGAGAGCGCAACATGCAGGTAATATGAGAAATTTCTCTTACCCCAATTTGTGTCACATCTACGGGAGCATCATGAGCATGTATTATGACGTCACAGTATATGATAACATCATATTTAGTATCCACTATGAAGTCACAATGTATTATGACGTCATAATGTGTCCGCATTATGACATCACAATATATTATGAGAGCGCAACATGCAGGTATTATGAGCAATTTCTCTTACCGCAATTTGTGTCACATCTACTGGAGCATCATGAGCATGTATTATGACGTCACAGTATATGATGACATCATAATTAGTATGCAGTATGACGTCACAATGTATTATGACGTCATAATGTATCCGCATTATGACATCACAATATATTATGAGAGCGCAATTTGCAAGTAACATAAGCAATTTCTCTTACCCCAATTTGTGTCACATCTACTGGAGCATCATGAGCATGTATTATGATGTCACAGTATATGATGACATCATAATTATTATGCAGTATGACGTCACAATGTATTATGACGTCAAAATGTATCCGCATTATGACATCACAATATATTTTGAGAGCGCAACATGAAGGTATTATGAGCAATTTCTCTTACCCCAATTTGTGTCACATCTACTGGAGCATCATGAGCATGTATTATGACATCACAGTATATCAGGACATCATAATTAGTATGCACTATGACGTCACAATGTATTATGACGTCATAATGTATCCGCATTATGACATCACAATACATTATGAGAGCGCAGTATGCAGGTATTATGAGCAATTTCTCGTACCCCAGTTTGTGTCACATCTACTGGAGCATCATGAGCATGTATTATGATGTCACAGTATATGATGATATCATAATTAGTATGCACTATGACGTCACAATGTATTATGATGTCATAATGTATCCGCATTATGACATCACAATATATTATGAGAGCGCAATTTGCAGGTTTTATGACCATTTTCGATTACCCCAATTTGTGTCACATCGACTGGAGCATCATGAGCATGTATTATGACGTCACAGTATATGATGACATCATAATTAGTATGCACTATGACGTCACAATGTATTATGACGTCACAATGTATCCGCATTATGACATCACAGTATATTATGAGATCGCAACATGCAGGTATTATGAGCAATTTCTCATACCCCAATTTGTGTCTCATCTACTGGAGCATCATGAGCATGTGTTATGATGTCACAGTATTTGATGACATCATAATTATTATGCAGTATGACGTAACAATGTATTATGACGTCATAATGTATCCGCATTATGACATCACAATATATTATGAGAGCGCAACATGCAGGTATTATGAGCACTTTCTCTTACCCAATTTGTGTCACATCTACTGTAGCGTCATGAGCATGTATTATGACGTCACAGTATATGATGACATCATAATTAGTATGCACTATGACGTCACAATGTATTATGACGTCATAATGTATCCGCATTATGACGTCACAATATATTATGAGAGCGCAACATGCAGGTATTATGAGCAATTTCTCTTACCCCAATTTGTGTCACATCTACTGGAGCATCATGAGCATGTATTATGACGTCACAGTATATGATGACATCATAATTAGTATGCAGTATGATGTCACAATGTATTATGACGTCATAATGAATCCGCATTATGACATCACAATATATTATGAGAGCGCAACATGCAGGTATTATGAGCAATTTCTCTTACCCCAATTTGTGTCACATCTACTGGAGCATCATGAGCATGTATTATGACGTCACAGTATATGATGACATCATAATTACTATGCACTATGACGTCACAATGTATTATGACGTCATAATATATCCGCATTATGACAACACAATATCTTATGAGAGCGCAACATGCAGGCATTATGAGCAATTTCTCTTACCCCAATTTGTGTCACATCTACTGGAGCATCATGAGCATGTATTATGACGTCACAGTATATGATGACATCATAATTAGTATGCAGTATGACGTCACAATGTATTATGACATCAAAATGAATCCGCATTATGACATCACAATATATTATGAGAGCACAACATGCAGGTATTATGAGCAATTTCTCTTACCCCAATTTGTGTCACATCTACTGGAGCATCATGAGCATGTATTATGACGTCACAGTATATGATGACATCATAATTAGTATGCAGTATGACGTCACAATGTATTATGACGTCATAATGTATCCGCATTATGACATCACAATATATTATGTGAGCGCAACATGCAGGCATTATGAGCAATTTCTCTTACCCCATTTTGTGTCACATCTACTGGAGCATCATGAGCATGTATTATGACGTCACAGTATATGATGACATCATAATTAGTATGCACTATGACGTCACAATGTATTATGATGTCATAATGTATCCGCATTATGACATCACAATATATTATGAGAGCGCAACATGCAGGTATTATGAGCAATTTCTCTTACCCCAATTTGTGTCACATCTACTGGAGCATCATGAGCATGTATTATGACGTCACAGTATATGATGACATCATAATTAGTATGCACTATGACGTCACAATGTATTATGACGTCATAATATATCCGCATTATGACATCACAATATATTATGAGAGCGCAACATGAAGGTATTATGAGCAATTTCTCGTACCCCAGTTTGTGTCACATCTACTGGAGCATCATGAGCATGTATTATGACGTCAGAGTATATGACGATATCATAATTAGTATGCACTATGACTTCACAATGTATTATGACGTCATAATGTATCAGCATTATGACATCACAATATATTATGAGAGCGCAATTTGCAGGTTTTATGACCATTTTCGATTACCCCAATTTGTGTCACATCGACTGGAGCATCATGAGCATGTATTATGACGTCACAGTATATGATGACATCATAATTAGTATGCACTATGACGTCACAATGTATTATGACGTCATAATGTATCCGCATTATGACATTACAATATATTATGAGATCGCAACTTGCAGGTTTTATGACTATTTTCGATTACCACAATTTGTGTCACATCTACTGGAGCATCATGAGCATGTATTATGATGTCACAGTATATGATGACATCATAAATAGTATGTAGTATGATGTCACAATGTATTATGACGTCATAATGTATCCGCATTATGACATCACAATATATTATGAGAGTGCAACATGCAGGTTTTATGAGCAATTTCTCTTACCCCAATTTGTGTCACATCTACTGGAGCATCATGAGCATGTATTATGATGTCACAGTATATGATGACATCATAATTAGTATGCACTATGACGTTCCAATATATTATGACGTCATAATGTATCCGCAATATGACATCACAATATATTATGAGAGCGCAATTTGCAGGTTTTATGACCAATTTCGCTTACCCCAATTTGTGTCACATCTACTGTAGCATCATGAGCATGTATTATGACGTCACAGTATATGATGACATCATAAATAGTATGTAGTATGATGTCACAATGTATTATGAGGTCATAATGTATCCGCATTATGACATCACAATATATTATGAGAGCGCAATTTGCAGGTATTATGAGCAATTTCTCTTACCCCAATTTGTGTCACATCTACTGGAGAATCATGAGCATGTATTATGACGTCACAGTATATGATGACATCATAATTAGTATGCACTATGACGTCACAATGTGTTATGACGTCATAATGTATCCGCTTTATGACATCACAATATATTATGAGAGCTCAATTTGCCGGTTTTTTGACCAATTTCTCTTACCCCAATTTGTTTCACATCTACTGGAGCATCATGAGCATGTATTATGACATCACAGTATATGATGACATCATAATTAGTATGCAGTATGACGTCACAATGTATTATGACGTCCTAATATATCCGCATTATGACATCACAATATATTATGAGAGCGCAACATGCAGGTATTATGACCAATTTCTCTTACCCCAATTTGTGTCACATCTACTGGAGCATCATTAGCATGTATTATGACGTCACAGTATATGATGACATCATAATTAGTATGCACTATGATGTCACAATGTATTATGACGTCATAATGTATCCGCATTATGACATCACAATATATTATGAGAGCGCAACATGCAGGTATTATGAGCAATTTCTCTTACCCCAATTTGTGTCACTTCTACTGGAGCATCATGAGCATGTATTATGACGTCACAGTATATGATGACATCATAATTAGTATGCACTATGACGTCACAATGTATTATGACGTCATAATGTATCCGCTTTATGACATCACAATATATTATGAGAGCGCAACATGCAGGTATTATGAGCAATTTCTCTTACCCCAATTTGTGTCACATCTTGTGGAGCATCATGAGCATGTATTATGACGTCACAGTATATGATGACATCATAATTAGTATGCAGTATGCCGTCACAATATATTATGACGTCATAATGTATCCGCATTATGACATCACAATATATTATGAGAGCGCAACATGAAGGTATTATGAGCAATTTCTCTTGCCCCAATTTGTGTCACATCTACTGGAGCATCATGAGCATGTATTATGACGTCACAGTATATGATGACATCATAATTAGTATGCAGTATGACGTCACAATGAATTATGACGTCATAATGTATCCGCATTATGACATCACAATATATTATGAGATCGCAACTTGCAGGTTTTATGACTATTTTCGATTACCACAATTTGTGTCACATCTACTGGAGCATCATGAGCATGTATTATGACGTCACAGTATATGATGACATCATAATTAGTATGCACTATGACGTTACAATGTATTATGACGTCATAATGTATCCGCATTATGACATCACAATATATTATGAGAGCGCACTTTGCAGGTTTTATGACCAATTTCGCTTACTCCAATTTGTGTCAAATCTACTGGAGCATCATGAGCATGTATTATGATGTCACAGTATATGATGACATCATAAATAGTATGTAGTATGATGTCACAATGTATTATGACGTCATAATGTATCCGCATTATGACATCACAATATATTATGAGAGTGCAACATGCAGGTTTTATGAGCAATTTCTCTTACCCCAATTTGTGTCACATCTACTGGAGCATCATGAGCATGTATTATGATGTCACAGTATATGATGACATCATAATTAGTATGCACTATGACGTTACAATGTATTATGACGTCATAATATATCCGCATTATGACATCACAATATATTATGAGAGCGCAATTTGCAGGTTTTATGACCAATTTCGCTTACCCCAATTTGTGTCACATCTACTGTAGCATCATGAGCATGTATTATGACGTCACAGTATATGATGACATCATAATTAGTATGCACTATGACGTCACAATGTGTTATGACGTCATAATGTATCCGCATTATGACATCACAATATATTATGAGGGCTCAATTTGCAGGTTTTTTGACCAATTTCTCTTACCCCAATTTGTTTCACATCTACAGGAGCATCATGAGGATGTATTATGACGTCACAGTATATGATGACATCATAATTAGTATGCAGTATGACGTCACAATGTATTATGACGTCCTAATATATCCGCATTATGACATCACAATATATTATGAGAGCGCAACATGCAGGTATTATGACCAATTTCTCTTACCCCAATTTGTGTCACATCTACTGGAGCATCATTAGCATGTATTATGACGTCACAGTATATGATGACATCATAATTAGTATGCACTATGACGTCACAATGTATTATGACGTCATAATGTATCCGTATTATGACATCACAATATATTATGAGAGCGCAACATGCAGGTATTATGAGCAATTAATCTTACCCAAATTTGTGTCACATCTACTGGAGCATCATGAGCATGTATTATGACGTCACAGTATATGATGACATCATAATTAGTATGCACTATGACGTCACAATGTATTATGACGTCATAATGTGTCCGCGTTATGACTTCACAATATATTATGAGAGCGCAATTTGCTGGTATAATGAGCAATTTCTCTTACCCCAATTTGTGTCACATCTACTGGAGCATCATGAGTATGTATTATGACGTCACAGTATATGATGACATCATAATTAGTATGCAGTATGACATCACAATGTATTATGACGTCATAATGTATCCGCATTATGCCATCACAATATATTATGAGAGCGCAACATGCAGGTATTTTGAGAAATTTCTCTTACCACAATTTGTGTCACATCTACTGGAGCATCATGAGCATGTACTATGACGTCACAGTATATGATGACATCATAATTAGTATGCACTATGACGTCACAATGTATTATGACGTAATAATGTATCCGCATTATGACATCACAATATATTATGAGAGTGCAATTTGCAGGTTTTATGACCATTTTCGATTACCGCAATTTGTGTCACATCTACTGGAGCATCATGAGCATGTATTATGACGTCACAGTATATGATGACATCATAGTGAGTATGCAGTATGACGTCACAATGTATTATGTCGTCATAATGTATCCGCATTATGACATCACAATATATTATGAGAGCGCAACATGCAGGTAGTATGAGCAATTTCTCGTAACCCAATTTGTGTCACATCTACTGGAGCATCATGAGCATGTATTATGACGTCACAGTATGTGAGGACATCATAATTAGTATGCACTATGACGTCACAATGTATTATGACGTCATAAATTATCCGCATTATGACATCCCCATATATTATGAGAGCGCAATTTGCAGGTATTTTGAGCAATTTCTCTTACCGCAATTTGTGTCACATCTATTGGAGCATCATGAGCATGTATTATGACGTCACAGTATATGATGACATCATAATTAGTATGCACTATGATGTAACAATGTATTATGACGTCATAATGTATCCGCATTATGACATCACAACATATTATGTGAGCGCAATTTGCAGGTATTGTGAGCAATTTCTCTTACCCCAATTTGTGTCACATCTACTGGAGCATCATGAGCATGTATTATGACGTCACAGTATATGATGACATCATAATTAGTATGCAGTATGACGTCACAATGTATTATGACGTCATAATGTATCCGCATTATGACATCACAATATATTATGAGAGCGCAACATGCAGGTATTATGAACAATTTCGCTTACCCCAATTTGTGTCACATCTACTGGAGCATCATGAGCATGTATTATGACGTCACAGTATATGATGACATCATAATTAGTATGCACTATGACGTCACAATGTATTATGACGTCATAATGTATCCGCATTATGACATCACAATATATTATGAGAGCGTAATTTGCATGTTTTATGACCATTTTCGATTACCCCAATTTGTGTCACATCTACTGGAGCATCATGAGCATGTATTATGACGTCACAGTATATGATGACATCATAATTAGTATGCACTATGACGTCACAATATATTATGACGTCATAATATATCCGAATTATAACATCACAATACATTATGAGAGCGCAACATGCAGATATTATGAGCAATTTCTCTTACCCCAATTTGTGTCACATCTACTGGAGCATCATGAGCATGTACTATGACGTCACAGTATATGATGACATCATAATTAGTATGCACCATGACGTCACAATATATTACGATGTCATAATGTATCCGCATTATGACATCACAATATTTTATGAGAGCGCAATTTGCAGGTTTTATGACCATTTTTGATTACCCCAATTTGTGTCACATCTACTGGAGCATCATGAGCATATATTATGACGTCACAGTATATGATGACATCATAATTAGTATGCAGTATGACGTCACAATGTATTATGCCGTCATAATGTATCCGCATTATGACATCACAATATATTATGAGAGCGCAATTTGCAGGTATTATGAGCAATTTCTCGTACCCCAATTTGTGTCACATCTACTGGAGCATCATGAGCATGTATTATGACGTCACAGTATATGATGACATCATAATTAGTATGCACTATGACGTCACAATGTATTATGACGTCATAATGTATCCGCATTATGACCTCACCATATATTATGAGAGCGCAACATGCAGGTATTATGAGCAATTTCTCTTACCCCAATTTGTGTCACATCTATTGGAGCAACATGAGCATGTATTATGATGGCACTGTATATGATGACATCATAATTAGTATGCACTATGAAGTCACAATGTATTATGACGTCATAATGTGTCCGCGTTATGATATCACAATATATTATGAGAGCGCAATTTGCAGGTATAATGAGCAAATTCTCTTACCCCAATTTGTGACATCATGTATTATGATGTCACATTATATGATGACATCATAATTAGTATGCACTATGACGTCAAAATTTACTATGATGTCATAATGTATCCGCATTATGACATCACAGTATATTATGAGAGCCCAATTTGCAGGTATTATGAGCAATTTCTCTTACCCCAATTTGTGTCACATCTACTGGAGCATCATGAGCATGTATTATGACGTCACAGTATATGATGACATCATAATTAGTATGCAGTATGACGTCACAATGTATTATGACGTCATAATATATCCGCAATATGACATCACAATATATTATGAGAGCGCAACATGCAGATATTATGACCAATTTCGCTTACCCCAATTTGTGTCACATCTACTGGTACATCATGAGCATGTATTATGACGTCACAGTATATGATGACATCATAATTAGTATGCACTATGACGTCACAATGTATTATGACGTCATAATGTATCCGCATTATGACATCACAATATAATATGAGAGCGCAATTTGCAGGTTTTATGACCATTTTCGATTACCCCAATTTGTGTCACATCTACTGAAGCATCATGAGCATGTATTATGACGTCACAGTATATGATGACATCATAATTAGTATGCAGTATATCGTCACAATGTATTATGACGTCATAATGTATCCGCATTATGACATCACAATATATTATGAGAGCGCAACATGCAGGTATTATGAGCAATTTCTCTTACCCCAATTTGTGTCACATCTACTGGAGCATCATGAGCTGGAATTATGACGTCATAGTATATGATTACATCATAATTATTATGCACTATGACGTCACAATGTATTATGACGTCATAATGTATCCGCATTATGACATCACAATATATTATGAGAGCGCAATTTGCAGGTTTTATGACCAATTTCGCTTTCTCCAATTTGTGTCACATCTACTGGAGCATCATGAGCTTGTATTATGACGTCACAGTATATGATGACATCATTATTAGTATGCAGTATGACATCACAATATATTACGACGTCATAATGTATCCGCATTACGACATCACATTACATTATGAGAGCGCAACATGCAGGTATTATGAGCAATTTCTCTTACCACAATTTGTGTCACATCTACTGGAGCATCATGAGCATGTATTATGACGTCAAAGTATATGATGACATCATAATTAGTATGCACTATGACGTCACAGTGTATTATGACGTCATAATGTATCCGCATTATAACATCACAATATGTTACGAGAGCGCAATTTGCAGGTTTTATGAGCAATTTCGTTTACACCAAATTCTGTCACATCTACTGCAGCATCATGAGCATGTATTATGACGTCACAGTATATGATGACATCATAATTAGTATGCAGTATGACGTCACAATGTATTATGACGTCATAATGTATCCGCATTATGATATCACAATGTATTATGAGAGCGCAATTTACAGGTTTTATGACCATTTTCGATTACCCCAATTTGTGTCACATCTACTGGAGCATCATGAGAATGTACTATGATGTCACAGTATATGATGATATCATAATTAGTATGCAGTATGACGTCACAATATATTATGACGTCATAGTGTATCCGCATTATGACATCACAAAAAATTATGAGAGCGCAACATGCAGGTATTATGAGCAATTTCTCTTACCCCAATTTGTGTCACATATACTGGAGCATCATGAGCATGTATTATGACGTCACAGTATATGATGACATCATAATTAGTATGCACTATGACGTCACAATGTATTATACCGTCATAATGTATCCGCATTATGACATCACAATATATTATGAGAGCGCAATTTGCAGGTATTATGAGCAATTTCTCGTACCCCAATTTGTGTCACATCTACTGGAGCATCATGAGCATGTATTATGACGTCACAGTATATGATGACATCATAATTAGTATGCACTATGACGTCACAATGTATTATGACGTCATAATGTATCCGCATTATGACATCACCATATATTATGAGAGCGCAATTTGCAGGTATTATGAGCAATTTCTCTTACCCCAATTTGTGTCACATCTATTGGAGCAACATGAGCATGTATTATGACGTCACTGTATATGATGACATCATAATTAGTATGCACTATGAAGTCACAATGTATTATGACGTCATAATGTGTCCGCGTTATGACTTCACAATATATTATGAGAGCGCAATTTGCTGGTATAATGAGCAATTTCTCTTACCCAATTTGTGTCACATCTACTGGAGCATCATGAGTATGTATTATGACGTCACAGTATATGATGTCATCATAATTAGTATGCAGTATGACATCACAATGTATTATGACGTCATAATGTATCCGCATTATGACATCACAATATATTATGAGAGCGCCACATGCAGGTATTTTGAGCAATTTCTCTTACCACAATTTGTGTCACATCTACTGGAGCATCATGAGCATGTACTATGATGTCACAGTATATGATGACATCATAATTAGTATGCAGTATGACGTCACAATGTATTATGACGTCATAATGTATCCGCATTATGACATCACAATATATTATGAGAGTGCAATTTGCAGGTTTTATGACCATTTTCGATTACCGCAATTTGTGTCACACCTACTGGAGCATCATGAGCATGTATTATGACGTCACAGTATATGATGACATCATAGTGAGTATGCAGTATGACGTCACAATGTATTATGCCGTCATAATGTATCCGCATTATGACATCACAATATATTATGAGAGCGCAACATGCTGGTAGTATGAGCAATTTCTCGTACCCCAATTTGTGTCACATCTACTGGAGCATCTTGAGCATGTATTATGATGTCACAGTATATGATGACATCATAATTAGTATGCACTATGAAGTCACAATGTACTATGATCTCATAATGTATCCACATTATGACATCACAATATATTATGAGATCGCATTTTCCAGGTATTATGAGCAATTTCTCGTACCCCAATTTGTGTCACATCTACTGGAGCATCATGAGCATGTATTATGACGTCACTGTATATGAGGACATCATAATTAGTATGCACTATGACGTCACAATGTATTATGACGTCATAAAGTATCCGCATTATGACATCACCATATATTATGAGAGCGCAATTTGCAGGTATTATGAGCAATTTTTCTTACCCCAATTTGTGTCACATCTATTGGAGCATCATGAGCATGTATTATGACGTCACAGTATATGATGACATCATAATTAGTATGCACTATGGTGTAACAATGTATTATGACGTCATAATGTATCCGCATTATGACATCACAATATATTATGTGAGCGCAATTTGCAGGTATTGTGAGCAATTTCTCTTACCCCAATTTGTGTCACATCTACTGGAGCATCTTGAACATGTATTATGATGTCACAGTATATGATGACATCATAATTAGTATGCACTATGAAGTCACAATGTACTATGATCTCATAATGTATCCACATTATGACATCACAATATATTATGAGAGCGCATTTTCCAGGTATTATGAGCAATTTCTCTTACCCCAATTTGTGTCAAATCTACTGGAGCATCACGAGCATGTATTATGACGTCACACTATATGATGACATCATAATTAGTATGCACTATGACGTCACAATGTATTATGACGTCATAATGTATCTGCATTATGACATCACAATATATTATGAGAGCGGAATTTGCAGGTTTTATGACCATTTTCGAATACCCCAATTTGTGTCACATCTACTGGAGCATCATGAGCATGTATTATGACGTCACAGTATATGATGACATCATAATTAGTATGCACTATGACGTCACAATGTATTATGACGTCATAATATATCCGCATTATAACATCACAATACATTATGAGAGCGCAACATGCAGATATTATGAGCAATTTCTCTTACCCCAATTTGTGTCACATATACTGGAGCATCATGAGCATGAATTATGACGTCACAGTATATGATGACATCATAATTAGTATGCACTATGACGTCACAATGTGTTATGACGTCATAATGTATCCGGATTATGACATCACAATGTATTATGAGAGCGCAACATGCAGGTATTATGACCAATTTCGCTTACCCCAATTTGTGTCACATCTACTGGAGCATCATGAGCATGTATTATGACGTCACAGTATATGATGACATCATAATTAGTATGCACCATGATGTCACAATATATTACGATGTCATAATGTATCCGCATTATGACATCACAATATATTATGAGAGTGCAATTTGCAGGTTTTATGACCATTTTTGATTACCCCAATTTGTGTCACATCTACTGGAGCATCATGAGCATATATTATGACGTCACAGTATATGATGACATCATAATTAGTATGCAGTATGACGTCACAATGTATTATGACGTCATAATGTATCCGCATTATGACATCACAATATATTATGAGAGCGCAGTTTGCAGGTATTATGACCAATTTCTCGTACCCCAATTTGTGTCACATCTACTGGAGCATCATGAGCATGTATTATGACGTCACAGTATATGATGACATCATAATTAGTATGCACTATGACGTCACAATGTATTATGACGTCATAATGTATCTGCATTATGACATCACCATATATTATGAGAGTGCAATTTGCAGGTATAATGAGCAAATTCTCTTACCCCAATTTGTGACATCATGTATTATGATGTCACAGTATATGATGACATCATAATTATTATGCACTATGACGTCACAATTTTCTATGATGTCATAATGTATCCGCATTATGACATCACAGTATATTATGAGAGCCCAATTTGCAGGTATTATGAGCAATTTCTCTTACCCCAATTTGTGTCACATCTACTGGAGCATCATGAGCATGTATTATGACGTCACAGTATATGATGACATCATAATTAGTATGCAGTATGACGTCACAATGTAATATGACGTCATAATATATCCACAATATGACATCACAATATATTATGAGAGCGCAACATGCAGATATTATGACCAATTTCGCTTACCCCAATTTGTGTCACATCTACTGGAGCATCATGAGCATGTATTATGACGTCACAGTATATGATGACATCATAATTAGTATGCACTATGACGTCACAATGTATTATGACGTCATAATGTATCCGCATTATGACATCACAATATATTATGAGAGCGCAATTTGCAGGTTTTATGACCATTTTCGATTACCCCGATTTGTGTCACATCTACTGAAGCATCATGAGCATGTATTATGACGTCACAGTATATGATGACATCATAATTAGTATGCAGTATATCGTCACAATGTATTATGACGTCATAATGTATCCGCATTATGACATCACAATATATAATGAGAGCGCAACATGCAGGTATTATGAGCAATTTCTCTTACCCCAATTTGTGTCACATCTACTGGAGCATCATGAGGATGTACTATGACGTCACAGTATATGATGACATCATAATTAGTAGGCAGTATGACGTCACAATATATTACGACGTCATAATGTATCCGCATTATGACATCACAATATATTATGAGAGCACAACATGCAGGTATTATGAGCAATTTCTCTTACCACAATTTGTGTCACATCTACTGGAGCATCATGAGCATGTATTATGACGTCAAAGTATATGATGTCATCATAATTAGTATGCAGTATGACATCACAATGTATTATGACGTCATAATGTATCCGCATTATGACATCACAATATATTATGAGAGCGCAACATGCAGGTATTTTGAGGAATTTCTCTTACCACAATTTGTGTCACATCTACTGGAGCATCATGAGCATGTACTATGACGTCACAGTATATGATGACATCATAATTAGTATGCAGTATGACGTCACAATGTATTATGACGTCATAATGTATCCGCATTATGACATCACCATATATTATGAGAGCGCAATTTGCAGGTATTATGAGCAATTTCTCTTACCCCAATTTGTGTCACATCTATTGGAGCAACATGAGCATGTATTATGACGTTACTGTATATGATGACATCATAATTAGTATGCACTATGAAGTCACAATGTATTATGACGTCATAATGTGTCCGCGTTATGACTTCACAATATATTATGAGAGCGCAATTTGCTGGTATAATGAGCAATTTCTCTTACCCAATTTGTGTCACATCTACTGGAGCATCATGAGTATGTATTATGACGTCACAGTATATGATGTCATCATAATTAGTATGCAGTATGACATCACAATGTATTATGACGTCATAATGTATCCGCATTATGACATCACAATATATTATGAGAGCGCCACATGCAGGTATTTTGAGCAATTTCTCTTACCACAATTTGTGTCACATCTACTGGAGCATCATGAGCATGTACTATGACGTCACAGTATATGATGACATCATAATTAGTATGCAGTATGACGTCACAATGTATTATGACGTCATAATGTATCCGCATTATGACATCACAATATATTATGAGAGTGCAATTTGCAGGTTTTATGACCATTTTCGATTACCGCAATTTGTGTCACACCTACTGGAGCATCATGAGCATGTATTATGACGTCACAGTATATGATGACATCATAGTGAGTATGCAGTATGACGTCACAATGTATTATGCCGTCATAATGTATCCGCATTATGACATCACAATATATTATGAGAGCGCAACATGCTGGTAGTATGAGCAATTTCTCGTACCCCAATTTTTGTCACATCTACTGGAGCATCATGAGCATGTATTATGACGTCACAGTATATGAGGACATCATAATTAGTATGCACTATGACGTCACAATGTATTATGACGTCATAAAGTATCCGCATTATGACATCACCATATATTATGAGAGCGCAATTTGCAGGTATTATGAGCAATTTCTCTTACCCCAATTTGTGTCACATCTATTGGAGCATCATGAGCATGTATTATGACGTGACAGTATATGATGACATCATAATTAGCATGCACTATGGTGTAACAATGTATTATGACGTCATAATGTATCCGCATTATGACATCACAATATATAATGTGAGCGCAATTTGCAGGAATTGTGAGCAATTTCTCTTACCCCAATTTGTGTCACATCTACTGGAGCATCTTGAGCATGTATTATGATGTCACAGTATATGATGACATCATAATTAGTATGCACTATGAAGTCACAATGTACTATGATCTCATAATGTATCCACATTATGACATCACAATATATTATGAGAGCGCATTTTCCAGGTATTATGAGCAATTTCTCTTACCCCAATTTGTGTCAAATCTACTGGAGCATCACGAGCATGTATTATGACGTCACACTATATGATGACATCATAATTAGTATGCACTATGACGTCACAATGTATTATGACGTCATAATGTATCCGCATTATGACATCACAATATATTATGAGAGCGGAATTTGCAGGTTTTATGACCATTTTCGATTACCCCAATTTGTGTCACATCTACTGGAGCATCATGAGCATGTATTATGACGTCACAGTATATGATGACATCATAATTAGTATGCACTATGACGTCACAATGTATTATGACGTCATAATATATCCGCATTATAACATCACAATACATTATGAGAGCGCAACATGCAGATATTATGAGCAATTTCTCTTACCCCAATTTGTGTCACATATACTGGAGCATCATGAGCATGAATTATGACGTCACAGTATATGATGACATCATAATTAGTATGCACTATGACGTCACAATGTGTTATGACGTCATAATGTATCCGGATTATGACATCACAATGTATTATGAGAGCGCAACATGCAGGTATTATGACCAATTTCGCTTACCCCAATTTGTGTCACATCTACTGGAGCATCATGAGCATGTATTATGACGTCACAGTATATGATGACATCATAATTAGTATGCACCATGACGTCACAATATATTACGATGTCATAATGTATCCGCATTATGACATCACAATATATTATGAGAGTGCAATTTGCAGGTTTTATGACCATTTTTGATTACCCCAATTTGTGTCACATCTACTGGAGCATCATGAGCATATATTATGACGTCACAGTATATGATGACATCATAATTAGTATGCAGTATGACGTCACAAAGTATTATGACGTCATAATGTATCCGCATTATGACATCACAATATATTATGAGAGCGCAGTTTGCAGGTATTATGACCAATTTCTCGTACCCCAATTTGTGTCACATCTACTGGAGCATCATGAGCATGTATTATGACGTCACAGTATATGATGACATCATAATTAGTATGCACTATGACGTCACAATGTATTATGACGTCATAATGTATCCGCATTATGACATCACCATATATTATGAGAGTGCAATTTGCAGGTATAATGAGCAAATTCTCTTACCCCAATTTGTGACATCATGTATTATGATGTCACAGTATATGATGACATCATAATTATTATGCGCTATGACGTCACAATTTACTATGATGTCATAATGTATCCGCATTATGACATCACAGTATATTATGAGAGCCCAATTTGCAGGTATTATGAGCAATTTCTCTTACCCCAATTTGTGTCACATCTACTGGAGCATCATGAGCATGTATTATGACGTCACAGTATATGATGACATCATAATTAGTATGCAGTATGATGTCACAATGTATTATGACGTCATAATATATCCACAATATGACATCACAATATATTATGAGAGCGCAACATGCAGATATTATGACCAATTTCGCTTACCCCAATTTGTGTCACATCTACTGGAGCATCATGAGCATGTATTATGACGTCACAGTATATGATGACATCATAATTAGTATGCACTATGACGTCACAATGTATTATGACGTCATAATGTATCCGCATTATGACATCACAATATATTATGAGAGCGCAATTTGCAGGTTTTATGACCATTTTCGATTACCCCGATTTGTGTCACATCTACTGAAGCATCATGAGCATGTATTATGACGTCACAGTATATGATGACATCATAATTAGTATGCAGTATATCGTCACAATGTATTATGACGTCATAATGTATCCGCATTATGACATCACAATATATAATGAGAGCGCAACATGCAGGTATTATGAGCAATTTCTCTTACCCCAATTTGTGTCACATCTACTGGAGCATCATGAGGATGTACTATGACGTCACAGTATATGATGACATCATAATTAGTAGGCAGTATGACGTCACAATATATTACGACGTCATAATGTATCCGCATTATGACATCACAATATATTATGAGAGCGCAACATGCAGGTATTATGAGCAATTTCTCTTACCACAATTTGTGTCACATCTACGGGAGCATCATGAGCATGTATTATGACGTCAAAGTATATGATGTCATCATAATTAGTATGCAGTATGACATCACAATGTATTATGACGTCATAATGTATCCGCATTATGACATCACAATATATTATGAGAGCGCAACATGCAGGTATTTTGAGCAATTTCTCTTACCACAATTTGTGTCACATCTACTGGAGCATCATGAGCATGTACTATGACGTCACAGTATATGATGACATCATAATTAGTATGCAGTATGACGTCACAATGTATTATGACGTCATAATGTATCCGCATTATGACATCACCATATATTATGAGAGCGCAATTTGCAGGTATTATGAGCAATTTCTCTTACCCCAATTTGTGTCACATCTATTGGAGCAACATGAGCATGTATTATGACGTCACTGTATATGATGACATCATAATTAGTATGCACTATGAAGTCACAATGTATTATGACGTCATAATGTGTCCGCGTTATGACTTCACAATATATTATGAGAGCGCAATTTGCTGGTATAATGAGCAATTTCTCTTACCCAATTTGTGTCACATCTACTGGAGCATCATGAGTATGTATTATGACGTCACAGTATATGATGTCATCATAATTAGTATGCAGTATGAAATCACAATGTATTATGACGTCATAATGTATCCGCATTATGACATCACAATATATTATGAGAGCGCCACATGCAGGTATTTTGAGCAATTTCTCTTACCACAATTTGTGTCACATCTACTGGAGCATCATGAGCATGTACTATGACGTCACAGTATATGATGACATCATAATAAGTATGCAGTATGACGTCACAATGTATTATGACGTCATAATGTATCCGCATTATGACATCACAATATATTATGAGAGTGCAATTTGCAGGTTTTATGACCATTTTCGATTACCGCAATTTGTGTCACACCTACTGGAGCATCATGAGCATGTATTATGACGTCACAGTATATGATGACATCATAGTGAGTATGCAGTATGACCTCACAATGTATTATGCCGTCATAATGTATCCGCATTATGACATCACAATATATTATGAGAGCGCAACATGCTGGTAGTATGAGCAATTTCTCGTACCCCAATTTGTGTCACATCTACTGGAGCATCATGAGCATGTATTATGACGTCACAGTATATGAGGACATCATAATTAGTATGCACTATGACGTCACAATGTATTATGACGTCATAAAGTATCCGCATTATGACATCACCATATATTATGAGAGCGCAATTTGCAGGTATTATGAGCAATTTCTCTTACCCCAATTTGTGTCACATCTATTGGAGCATCATGAGCATGTATTATGACGTCACAGTATATGATGACATCATAATTAGTATGCACTATGGTGTAACAATGTATTATGACGTCATAATGTATCCGCATTATGACATCACAATATATTATGTGAGCGCAATTTGCAGGTATTGTGAGCAATTTCTCTTACCCCAATTTGTGTCACATCTACTGGAGCATCTTGAGCATGTATTATGATGTCACAGTATATGATGACATCATAATTAGTATGCACTATGAAGTCACAATGTACTATGATCTCATAATGTATCCACATTATGACATCACAATATATTATGAGAGCGCATTTTCCAGGTATTATGAGCAATTTCTCTTACCCCAATTTGTGTCAAATCTACTGGAGCATCATGAGCATGTATTATGACGCCACAGTATATGATGACATCATAATTAGTATGCTGTATGACGTCACAATGTATTATGACGTCATAATGTATCCGCATTATGACATCACAATATATTATGAGAGCGGAATTTGCAGGTTTTATGACCATTTTCGATTACCCCAATTTGTGTCACATCTACTGGAGCATCATGAGCATGTATTATGACGTCACAGTATATGATGACATCATAATTAGTATGCACTATGACGTCACAATGTATTATGACGTCATAATATATCCGCATTATAACATCACAATACATTATGAGAGCGCAACATGCAGATATTATGAGCAATTTCTCTTACCCCAATTTGTGTCACATATACTGGAGCATCATGAGCATGAATTATGACGTCACAGTATATGATGACATCATAATTAGTATGCACTATGACGTCACAATGTGTTATGACGTCATAATGTATCCGGATTATGACATCACAATGTATTATGAGAGCGCAACATGCAGGTATTATGACCAATTTCGCTTACCCCAATTTGTGTCACATCTACTGGAGCATCTTGAGCATGTATTATGACGTCACAGTATATGATGACATCATAATTAGTATGCACCATGACGTCACAATATATTACGATGTCATAATGTATCCGCATTATGACATCACAATATATTATGAGAGTGCAATTTGCAGGTTTTATGACCATTTTTGATTACCCCAATTTGTGTCACATCTACTGGAGCATCATGAGCATATATTATGACGTCACAGTATATGATGACATCATAATTAGTATGCAGTATGACGTCACAATGTATTATGACGTCATAATGTATCCGCATTATGACATCACAATATATTATGAGAGCGCAGTTTGCAGGTATTATGACCAATTTCTCGTACCCCAATTTGTGTCACATCTACTGGAGCATCATGAGCATGTATTATGACGTCACAGTATATGATGACATCATAATTAGTATGCAGTATGACGTCACAGTGTATTATGACGTCATACTGTATCCGCATTATGACATCACAATATATTATGAGAGCGCAACATGCAGGTATTATGAGCAATTTCTCTTACCCCAATTTGTGTCACATCTACTGGAGCATCATGAGCATGTATTATGACGTCACAGTATATGATGACGTCATAATTAGTATGCACTATGACGTCACAATGTATTATGACGTCATAATATATCCGCATTATGACATCACAATATATTATGAGAGCGCAACATGAAGGTATTATGAGCAATTTCTCGTACCCCAGTTTGTGTCACATCTACTGGAGCATCATGAGCATGTATTATGACGTCAGAGTATATGACGATTTCATAATTAGTATGCACTATGACTTCACAATGTATTATGACGTCATAATGTATCAGCATTATGACATCACAATATATTATGAGAGCGCAATTTGCAGGTTTTATGACCATTTTCGATTACCCCAATTTGTGTCACATCGACTGGAGCATCATGAGCATGTATTATGACGTCACAGTATATGATGACATCATAATTAGTATGCACTATGACGTCACAATGTATTATGACGTCATAATGTATCCGCATTATGACATTACAATATATTATGAGATCGCAACTTGCAGGTTTTATGAATATTTTCGATTACCACAATTTGTGTCACATCTACTGGAGCATCATGAGCATGTATTATGATGTCACAGTATATGATGACATCATAAATAGTATGTAGTATGATGTCACAATGTATTATGACGTCATAATGTATCCGCATTATGACATCACAATATATTATGAGAGTGCAACATGCAGGTTTTATGAGCAATTTCTCTTACCCCAATTTGTGTCACATCTACTGGAGCATCATGAGCATGTATTATGATGTCACAGTATATGATGACATCATAATTAGTATGCACTATGACGTTACAATATATTATGACGTCATAATGTATCCGCAATATGACATCACAATATATTATGAGAGCGCAATTTGCAGGTTTTATGACCAATTTCGCTTACCCCAATTTGTGTCACATCTACTGTAGCATCATGAGCATGTATTATGACGTCACAGTATATGATGACATCATAAATAGTATGTAGTATGATGTCACAATGTATTATGAGGTCATAATGTATCCGCATTATGACATCACAATATATTATGAGAGCGCAATTTGCAGGTATTATGAGCAATTTCTCTTACCCCAATTTGTGTCACATCTACTGGAGCATCATGAGCATGTATTATGACGTCACAGTATATGATGACATCATAATTAGTATGCACTATGACGTCACAATGTGTTATGACGTCATAATGTATCCGCATTATGACATCACAATATAGTATGAGAGCTCAATTTGCCGGTTTTTTGACCAATTTCTCTTACCCCAATTTGTTTCACATCTACTGGAGCATCATGAGCATGTATTATGACGTCACAGTATATGATGACATCATAATTAGTATGCAGTATGACGTCACAATGTATTATGACGTCCTAATATATCCGCATTATGACATCACAATATATTATGAGAGCGCAACATGCAGGTATTATGACCAATTTCTCTTACCCCAATTTGTGTCACATCTACTGGAGCATCATTAGCATGTATTATGACGTCACAGTATATGATGACATCATAATTAGTATGCACTATGATGTCACAATGTATTATGACGTCATAATGTATCCGCATTATGACATCACAATATATTATGAGAGCGCAACATGCAGGTATTATGAGCAATTTCTCTTACCCCAATTTGTGTCACTACTACTGGAGCATCATGAGCATGTATTATGACGTCACAGTATATGATGACATCATAATTAGTATGCACTATGACGTCACAATGTATTATGACGTCATAATGTATCCGCTTTATGACATCACAATATATTATGAGAGCGCAACATGCAGGTATTATGAGCAATTTCTCTTACCCCAATTTGTGTCACATCTTGTGGAGCATCATGAGCATGTATTATGACGTCACAGTATATGATGACATCATAATTAGTATGCAGTATGCCGTCACAATATATTATGACGTCATAATGTATCCGCATTATGACATCACAATATATTATGAGAGCGCAACATGAAGGTATTATGAGCAATTTCTCTTGCCCCAATTTGTGTCACATCTACTGGAGCATCATGAGCATGTATTATGACGTCACAGTATATGATGACATCATAATTAGTATGCACTATGACGTTACAATGTATTATGACGTCATAATGTATCCGCATTATGACATCACATTATATTATGAGAGCGCACTTTGCAGGTTTTATGACCAATTTCGCTTACTCCAATTTGTGTCAAATCTACTGGAGCATCATGAGCATGTATTATGATGTCACAGTATATGATGACATCATAAATAGTATGTAGTATGATGTCACAATGTATTATGACGTCATAATGTATCCGCATTATGACATCACAATATATTATGAGAGTGCAACATGCAGGTTTTATGAGCAATTTCTCTTACCCCAATTTGTGTCACATCTACTGGAGCATCATGAGCATGTATTATGATGTCACAGTATATGATGACATCATAATTAGTATGCACTATGACGTTACAATGTATTATGACGTCATAATATATCCGCATTATGACATCACAATATATTATCAGAGCGCAATTTGCAGGTTTTATGACCAATTTCGCTTACCCCAATTTGTGTCACATCTACTGTAGCATCATGAGCATGTATTATGACGTCACAGTATATGATGACATCATAAATAGTATGTAGTATGATGTCACAATGTATTATGACGTCATAATGTATCCGCATTATGACATCACAATATATTATGAGAGCGCAATTTGCAGGTATTATGAGCAATTTCTCTTACCCCAATTTGTGTCACATCTACTGGAGCATCATGAGCATGTATTATGACGTCACAGTATATGATGACATCATAATTAGTATGCACTATGACGTCACAATGTGTTATGACGTCATAATGTATCCGCATTATGACATCACAATATATTATGAGGGCTCAATTTGCAGGTTTTTTGACCAATTTCTCTTACCCCAATTTGTTTCACATCTACAGGAGCATCATGAGCATGTATTATGACGTCACAGTATATGATGACATCATAATTAGTATGCAGTATGACGTCACAATGTATTATGACGTCCTAATATATCCGCATTATGACATCACAATATATTATGAGAGCGCAACATGCAGGTATTATGACCAATTTCTCTTAAACCAATTTGTGTCACATCTACTGGAGCATCATTAGCATGTATTATGACGTCACAGTATATGATGACATCATAATTAGTATGCACTATGACGTCACAATGTATTATGACGTCATAATGTATCCGTATTATGACATCACAATATATTATGAGAGCGCAACATGCAGGTATTATGAGCAATTAATCTTACCCAAATTTGTGTCACATCTACTGGAGCATCATGAGCATGTATTATGACGTCACAGTATATGATGACATCATAATTAGTATGCACTATGACGTCACAATGTATTATGACGTCATAATGTGTCCGCGTTATGACTTCACAACATATTATGAGAGCGCAATTTGCTGGTATAATGAGCAATTTCTCTTACCCCAATTTGTGTCACATCTACTGGAGCATCATGAGTATGTATTATGACGTCACAGTATATGATGACATCATAATTAGTATGCAGTATGACATCACAATGTATTATGACGTCATAATGTATCCGCATTATGCCATCACAATATATTATGAGAGCGCAACATGCAGGTATTTTGAGAAATTTCTCTTACCACAATTTGTGTCACATCTACTGGAGCATCATGAGCATGTACTATGACGTCACAGTATATGATGACATCATAATTAGTATGCACTATGACGTCACAATGTATTATGACGTAATAATGTATCCGCATTATGACATCACAATATATTATGAGAGTGCAATTTGCAGGTTTTATGACCATTTTCGATTACCGCAATTTGTGTCACATCTACTGGAGCATCATGAGCATGTATTATGACGTCACAGTATATGATGACATCATAATTAGTATGCACTATGACATCACAATGTATTATGACGTCATAATATATCCGAATTATAACATCACAATACATTATGAGAGCGCAACATGCAGATATTATGAGCAATTTCTCTTACCCCAATTTGTGTCACATCTACTGGAGCATCATGAGCATGTACTATGACGTCACAGTATATGATGACATCATAATTAGTATGCACCATGACGTCACAATATATTACGATGTCATAATGTATCCGCATTATGACATCACAATATTTTATGAGAGCGCAATTTGCAGGTTTTATGACCATTTTTGATTACCCCAATTTGTGTCACATCTACTGGAGCATCATGAGCATATATTATGACGTCACAGTATATGATGACATCATAATTAGTATGCAGTATGACGTCACAATGTATTATGCCGTCATAATGTATCCGCATTATGACATCACAATATATTATGAGAGCGCAATTTGCAGGTATTATGAGCAATTTCTCGTACCCCAATTTGTGTCACATCTACTGGAGCATCATGAGCATGTATTATGACGTCACAGTATATGATGACATCATAATTAGTATGCACTATGACGTCACAATGTATTATGACGTCATAATGTATCCGCATTATGACCTCACCATATATTATGAGAGCGCAACATGCAGGTATTATGAGCAATTTCTCTTACCCCAATTTGTGTCACATCTATTGGAGCAACATGAGCATGTATTATGATGGCACTGTATATGATGACATCATAATTAGTATGCACTATGAAGTCACAATGTATTATGACGTCATAATGTGTCCGCGTTATGATATCACAATATATTATGAGAGCGCAATTTGCAGGTATAATGAGCAAATTCTCTTACCCCAATTTGTGACATCATGTATTATGATGTCACAGTATATGATGACATCATAATTAGTATGCACTATGACGTCAAAATTTACTATGATGTCATAATGTATCCGCATTATGACATCACAGTATATTATGAGAGCCCAATTTGCAGGTATTATGAGCAATTTCTCTTACCCCAATTTGTGTCACATCTACTGGAGCATCATGAGCATGTATTATGACGTCACAGTATATGATGACATCATAATTAGTATGCAGTATGACGTCACAATGTATTATGACGTCATAATATATCCGCAATATGACATCACAATATATTATGAGAGCGCAACATGCAGATATTATGACCAATTTCGCTTACCCCAATTTGTGTCACATCTACTGGTACATCATGAGCATGTATTATGACGTCACAGTATATGATGACATCATAATTAGTATGCACTATGACGTCACAATGTATTATGACGTCATAATGTATCCGCATTATGACATCACAATATAATATGAGAGCGCAATTTGCAGGTTTTATGACCATTTTCGATTACCCCAATTTGTGTCACATCTACTGAAGCATCATGAGCATGTATTATGACGTCACAGTATATGATGACATCATAATTAGTATGCAGTATATCGTCACAATGTATTATGACGTCATAATGTATCCGCATTATGACATCACAATATATTATGAGAGCGCAACATGCAGGTATTATGAGCAATTTCTCTTACCCCAATTTGTGTCACATCTACTGGAGCATCATGAGCTGGAATTATGACGTCATAGTATATGATTACATCATAATTAGTATGCACTATGACGTCACAATGTATTATGACGTCATAATGTATCCGCATTATGACATCACAATATATTATGAGAGCGCAATTTGCAGGTTTTATGACCAATTTCGCTTTCTCCAATTTGTGTCACATCTACTGGAGCATCATGAGCATGTATTATGACGTCACAGTATATGATGACATCATTATTAGTATGCAGTATGACATCACAATATATTACGACGTCATAATGTATCCGCATTACGACATCACATTACATTATGAGAGCGCAACATGCAGGTATTATGAGCAATTTCTCTTACCACAATTTGTGTCACATCTACTGGAGCATCATGAGCATGTATTATGACGTCAAAGTATATGATGACATCATAATTAGTATGCACTATGACGTCACAGTGTATTATGACGTCATAATGTATCCGCATTATAACATCACAATATATTACGAGAGCGCAATTTGCAGGTTTTATGAGCAATTTCGTTTACACCAAATTCTGTCACATCTACTGCAGCATCATGAGCATGTATTATGACGTCACAGTATATGATGACATCATAATTAGTATGCAGTATGACGTCACAATGTATTATGACGTCATAATGTATCCGCATTATGATATCACAATGTATTATGAGAGCGCAATTTACAGGTTTTATGACCATTTTCGATTACCCCAATTTGTGTCACATCTACTGGAGCATCATGAGAATGTATTATGATGTCACAGTATATGATGATATCATAATTAGTATGCAGTATGACGTCACAATATATTATGACGTCATAGTGTATCCGCATTATGACATCACAAAAAATTATGAGAGCGCAACATGCAGGTATTATGAGCAATTTCTCTTACCCCAATTTGTGTCACATATACTGGAGCATCATGAGCATGTATTATGACGTCACAGTATATGATGACATCATAATTAGTATGCACTATGACGTCACAATGTATTATGCCGTCATAATGTATCCGCATTATGACATCACAATATATTATGAGAGCGCAATTTGCAGGTATTATGAGCAATTTCTCGTACCCCAATTTGTGTCACATCTACTGGAGCATCATGAGCATGTATTATGACGTCACAGTATATGATGACATCATAATTAGTATGCACTATGACGTCACAATGTATTATGACGTCATAATGTATCCGCATTATGACATCACCATATATTATGAGAGCGCAATTTGCAGGTATTATGAGCAATTTCTCTTACCCCAATTTGTGTCACATCTATTGGAGCAACATGAGCATGTATTATGACGTCACTGTATATGATGACATCATAATTAGTATGCACTATGAAGTCACAATGTATTATGACGTCATAATGTGTCCGCGTTATGACTTCACAATATATTATGAGAGCGCAATTTGCTGGTATAATGAGCAATTTCTCTTACCCAATTTGTGTCACATCTACTGGAGCATCATGAGTATGTATTATGACGTCACAGTATATGATGTCATCATAATTAGTATGCAGTATGACATCACAATGTATTATGACGTCATAATGTATCCGCATTATGACATCACAATATATTTTGAGAGCGCCACATGCAGGTATTTTGAGCAATTTCTCTTACCACAATTTGTGTCACATCTACTGGAGCATCATGAGCATGTACTATGATGTCACAGTATATGATGACATCATAATTAGTATGCAGTATGACGTCACAATGTATTATGACGTCATAATGTATCCGCATTATGACATCACAATATATTATGAGAGTGCAATTTGCAGGTTTTATGACCATTTTCGATTACCGCAATTTGTGTCACACCTACTGGAGCATCATGAGCATGTATTATGACGTCACAGTATATGATGACATCATAGTGAGTATGCAGTATGACGTCACAATGTATTATGCCGTCATAATGTATCCGCATTATGACATCACAATATATTATGAGAGCGCAACATGCTGGTAGTATGAGCAATTTCTCGTACCCCAATTTGTGTCACATCTACTGGAGCATCATGAGCATGTATTATGACGTCACAGTATATGAGGACATCATAATTAGTATGCACTATGACGTCACAATGTATTATGACGTCATAAAGTATCCGCATTATGACATCACCATATATTATGAGAGCGCAATTTGCAGGTATTATGAGCAATTTTTCTTACCCCAATTTGTGTCACATCTATTGGAGCATCATGAGCATGTATTATGACGTCACAGTATATGATGACATCATAATTAGTATGCACTATGGTGTAACAATGTATTATGACGTCATAATGTATCCGCATTATGACATCACAATATATTATGTGAGCGCAATTTGCAGGTATTGTGAGCAATTTCTCTTACCCCAATTTGTGTCACATCTACTGGAGCATCTTGAGCATGTATTATGATGTCACAGTATATGATGACATCATAATTAGTATGCACTATGAAGTCACAATGTACTATGATCTCATAATGTATCCACATTATGACATCACAATATATTATGAGAGCGCATTTTCCAGGTATTATGAGCAATTTCTCTTACCCCAATTTGTGTCAAATCTACTGGAGCATCACGAGCATGTATTATGACGTCACACTATATGATGACATCATAATTAGTATGCACTATGACGTCACAATGTATTATGACGTCATAATGTATCCGCATTATGACATCACAATATATTATGAGAGCGGAATTTGCAGGTTTTATGACCATTTTCGATTACCCCAATTTGTGTGACATCTACTGGAGCATCATGAGCATGTATTATGACGTCACAGTATATGATGACATCATAATTAGTATGCACTATGACGTCACAATGTATTTTGACGTCATAATATATCCGCATTATAACATCACAATACATTATGAGAGCGCAACATGCAGATATTATGAGCAATTTCTCTTACCCCAATTTGTGTCACATATACTGGAGCATCATGAGCATGAATTATGACGTCACAGTATATGAAGACATCATAATTAGCATGCACTATGACGTCACAATGTGTTATGACGTCATAATGTATCCGGATTATGACATCACAATGTATTATGAGAGCGCAACATGCAGGTATTATGACCAATTTCGCTTACCCCAATTTGTGTCACATCTACTGGAGCATCATGAGCATGTATTATGACGTCACAGTATATGATGACATCATAATTAGTATGCACCATGACGTCACAATATATTACGATGTCATAATGTATCCGCATTATGACATCACAATATATTATGAGAGTGCAATTTGCAGGTTTTATGACCATTTTTGATTACCCCAATTTGTGTCACATCTACTGGAGCATCATGAGCATATATTATGACGTCACAGTATATGATGACATCATAATTAGTATGCAGTATGACGTCACAATGTATTATGACGTCATAATGTATCCGCATTATGACATCACAATATAATATGAGAGCGCAGTTTGCAGGTATTATGACCAATTTCTCGTACCCCAATTTGTGTCACATCTACTGGAGCATCATGAGCATATATTATGACGTCACAGTATATGATGACATCATAATTAGTATGCACTATGACGTCACAATGTATTATGACGTCATAATGTATCCGCATTATGACATCACCATATATTATGAGAGTGCAATTTGCAGGTATAATGAGCAAATTCTCTTACCCCAATTTGTGACATCATGTATTATGATGTCACAGTATATGATGACATCATAATTATTATGCACTATGACGTCACAATTTACTATGATGTCATAATGTATCCGCATTATGACATCACAGTATATTATGAGAGCCCAATTTGCAGGTATTATGAGCAATTTCTCTTACCCCAATTTGTGTCACATCTACTGGAGCATCATGAGCATGTATTATGACGTCACAGTATATGATGACATCATAATTAGTATGCAGTATGACGTCACAATGTATTATGACGTCATAATATATCCACAATATGACATCACAATATATTATGAGAGCGCAACATGCAGATATTATGACCAATTTCGCTTACCCCAATTTGTGTCACATCTACTGGAGCATCATGAGCATGTATTATGACGTCACAGTATATGATGACATCATAATTAGTATGCACTATGACGTCACAATGTATTATGACGTCATAATGTATCCGCATTATGACATCACAATATATTATGAGAGCGCAATTTGCAGGTTTTGTGACCATTTTCGATTACCCCGATTTGTGTCACATCTACTGAAGCATCATGAGCATGTATTATGACGTCACAGTATATGATGACATCATAATTAGTATGCAGTATATCGTCACAATGTATTATGACGTCATAATGTATCCGCATTATGACATCACAATATATAATGAGAGCGCAACATGCAGGTATTATGAGCAATTTCTCTTACCCCAATTTGTGTCACATCTACTGGAGCATCATGAGGATGTACTATGACGTCACAGTATATGATGACATCATAATTAGTAGGCAGTATGACGTCACAATATATTACGACGTCATAATGTATCCGCATTATGACATCACAATATATTATGAGAGCGCAACATGCAGGTATTATGAGCAATTTCTCTTACCACAATTTGTGTCACATCTACTGGAGCATCATGAGCATGTATTATGACGTCAAAGTATATGATGTCATCATAATTAGTATGCAGTATGACATCACAATGTATTATGACGTCATAATGTATCCGCATTATGACATCACAATATATTATGAGAGCGCAACATGCAGGTATTTTGAGCAATTTCTCTTACCACAATTTGTGTCACATCTACTGGAGCATCATGAGCATGTACTATGACGTCACAGTATATGATGACATCATAATTAGTATGCAGTATGACGTCACAATGTATTATGACGTCATAATGTATCCGCATTATGACATCACCATATATTATGAGAGCGCAATTTGCAGGTATTATGAGCAATTTCTCTTACCCCAATTTGTGTCACATCTATTGGAGCAACATGAGCATGTATTATGACGTCACTGTATATGATGACATCATAATTAGTATGCACTATGAAGTCACAATGTATTATGACGTCATAATGTGTCCGCGTTATGACTTCACAATATATTATGAGAGCGCAATTTGCTGGTATAATGAGCAATTTCTCTTACCCAATTTGTGTCACATCTACTGGAGCATCATGAGTATGTATTATGACGTCACAGTATATGATGTCATCATAATTAGTATGCAGTATGACATCACAATGTATTATGACGTCATAATGTATCCGCATTATGACATCACAATATATTATGAGAGCGCCACATGCAGGTATTTTGAGCAATTTCTCTTACCACAATTTGTGTCACATCTACTGGAGCATCATGAGCATGTACTATGACGTCACAGTATATGATGACATCATAATTAGTATGCAGTATGACGTCACAATGTATTATGACGTCATAATGTATCCGCATTATGACATCACAATATATTATGAGAGTGCAATTTGCAGGTTTTATGACCATTTTCGATTACCGCAATTTGTGTCACACCTACTGGAGCATCATGAGCATGTATTATGACGTCACAGTATATGATGACATCATAGTGAGTATGCAGTATGACGTCACAATGTATTATGCCGTCATAATATATCCGCATTATGACATCACAATATATTATGAGAGCGTAACATGCTGGTAGTATGAGCAATTTCTCGTACCCCAATTTGTGTCACATCTACTGGAGCATCATGAGCATGTATTATGACGTCACAGTATATGAGGACATCATAATTAGTATGCACTATGACGTCACAATGTATTATGACGTCATAAAGTATCCGCATTATGACATCACCATATATTATGAGAGCGCAATTTGCAGGTATTATGAGCAATTTCTCTTACCCCAATTTGTGTCACATCTATTGGAGCATCATGAGCATGTATTATGACGTCACAGTATATGATGACATCATAATTAGTATGCACTATGGTGTAACAATGTATTATGACGTCATAATGTATCCGCATTATGACATCACAATATATTATGTGAGCGCAATTTGCAGGTATTGTGAGCAATTTCTCTTACCCCAATTTGTGTCACATCTACTGGAGCATCTTGAGCATGTATTATGATGTCACAGTATATGATGACATCATAATTAGTATGCACTATGAAGTCACAATGTACTATGATCTCATAATGTATCCACATTATGACATCACAATATATTATGAGAGCGCATTTTCCAGGTATTATGAGCAATTTCTCTTACCCCAATTTGTGTCAAATCTACTGGAGCATCATGAGCATGTATTATGACGCCACAGTATATGATGACATCATAATTAGTATGCTGTATGACGTCACAATGTATTATGACGTCATAATGTATCCGCATTATGACATCACAATATATTATGAGAGCGGAATTTGCAGGTTTTATGACCATTTTCGATTACCCCAATTTGTGTCCCTTCTACTGGAGCATCATGAGCATGTATTATGACGTCACAGTATATGATGACATCATAATTAGTATGCACTATGACGTCACAATGTATTATGACGTCATAATATATCCGCATTATAACATCACAATACATTATGAGAGCGCAACATGCAGATATTATGAGCAATTTCTCTTACCCCAATTTGTGTCACATATACTGGAGCATCATGAGCATGAATTATGACGTCACAGTATATGATGACATCATAATTAGTATGCACTATGACGTCACAATGTGTTATGACGTCATAATGTATCCGGATTATGACATCACAATGTATTATGAGAGCGCAACATGCAGGTATTATGACCAATTTCGCTTACCCCAATTTGTGTCACATCTACTGGAGCATCATGAGCATGTATTATGACGTCACAGTATATGATGACATCATAATTAGTATGCACTATGACGTCACAATGTATTATGACGTCATAATGTATCCGCATTATGACATCACCATATATTATGAGAGTGCAATTTGCAGGTATAATGAGCAAATTCTCTTACCCCAATTTGTGACATCATGTATTATGATGTCACAGTATATGATGACATCATAATTATTATGCACTATGACGTCACAATTTACTATGATGTCATAATGTATCCGCATTATGACATCACAGTATATTATGAGAGCCCAATTTGCAGGTATTATGAGCAATTTCTCTTACCCCAATTTGTGTCACATCTACTGGAGCATCATGAGCATGTATTATGACGTCACAGTATATGATGACATCATAATTAGTATGCAGTATGACGTCACAATGTATTATGACGTCATAATATATCCACAATATGACATCACAATATATTATGAGAGCGCAACATGCAGATATTATGACCAATTTCGCTTACCCCATTTTGTGTCACATCTACTGGAGCATCATGAGCATGTATTATGACGTCACAGTATATGATGACATCATAATTAGTATGCACTATGACGTCACAATGTATTATGACGTCATAATGTATCCGCATTATGACATCACAATATATTATGAGAGCGCAATTTGCAGGTTTTATGACCATTTTCGATTACCCCGATTTGTGTCACATCTACTGAAGCATCATGAGCATGTATTATGACGTCACAGTATATGATGACATCATAATTAGTATGCAGTATATCGTCACAATGTATTATGACGTCATAATGTATCCGCATTATGACATCACAATATATAATGAGAGCGCAACATGCAGGTATTATGAGCAATTTCTCTTACCCCAATTTGTGTCACATCTACTGGAGCATCATGAGGATGTACTATGACGTCACAGTATATGATGACATCATAATTAGTAGGCAGTATGACGTCACAATATATTACGACGTCATAATGTATCCGCATTATGACATCACAATATATTATGAGAGCGCAACATGCAGGTATTATGAGCAATTTCTCTTACCACAATTTGTGTCACATCTACTGGAGCATCATGAGCATGTATTATGACGTCAAAGTATATGATGTCATCATAATTAGTATGCAGTATGACATCACAATGTATTATGACGTCATAATGTATCCGCATTATGACATCACAATATATTATGAGAGCGAAACATGCAGGTATTTTGAGCAATTTCTCTTACCACAATTTGTGTCACATCTACTGGAGCATCATGAGAATGTACTATGACGTCACAGTATATGATGACATCATAATTAGTATGCAGTATGACGTCACAATGTATTATGACGTCATAATGTATCCGCATTATGACATCACAATATATTATGAGAGTGCAATTTGCAGGTTTTATGACCATTTTCGATTACCGCAATTTGTGTCACACCTACTGGAGCATCATGAGCATGTATTATGACGTCACATTATATGATGACATCATAGTGAGTATGCAGTATGACGTCACAATGTATTATGCCGTCATAATGTATCTGCATTATGACATCACAATATATTATGAGAGCGCAACATGCAGGTAGTATGAGCAATTTCTCGTACCCCAATTTGTGTCACATCTACTGGAGCATCATGAGCATGTATTATGACGTCACAGTATATGAGGACATCATAATTAGTATGCACTATGACGTCACAATGTATTATGACGTCATAATGTATCCGCATTATGACATCACCATATATTATGAGAGTGCAATTTGCAGGTATTATGAGCAATTTCTCTTACCCCAATTTGTGTCACATCTATTGGAGCAACATGAGCATGTATTATGACGGCACTGTATATGATGACATCATAATTAGTATGCACTATGAAGTCACAATGTATTATGACGTCATAATGTGTCCGCGTTATGACATCACAATATATTACGAGAGCGCAATTTGCAGGTTTTATGAGCAATTTCGTTTACACCAAATTCTGTCACATCTACTGGAGCATCATGAGCATGTATTATGACGTCACAGTATATGATGACGTCATAATTAGTATGCAGTATGACGTCACAATGTATTATGACGTCATAATGTATCCGCATTATGACATCACAATGTATTATGAGAGTGTAACATGCAGGTATTATGACCAATTTCTCTTACCCCAATTTGTGTCACATCTACTGGAGCATCATGAGCATGTATTATGACGTCACAGTATATGATGACATCATAGTGAGTACGCAGTATGACGTCACAATGTATTATGCCGTCATAATGTATCTGCATTATGACATCACAATATATTATGAGAGCGCAACATGCAGGTATTTTGAGAAATTTCTCTTACCACAATTTGTGTCACATCTACTGGAGCATCATGAGCATGTACTATGACGTCACAGTATATGATGACATCATAATTGGTATGCAGTATGACGTCACAATGTATTATGACGTCATAATGTATCCGCATTATGACATCACAATATATTATGAGAGTGCAATTTGCAGGTTTTATGACCATTTTCTATTACCGCAATTTGTGTCACACCTACTGGAGCATCATGAGCATGTATTATGACGTCACAGTATATGATGACATCATAGTGAGTATGCAGTATGACGTCACAATGTATTATGCCGTCATAATGTATCTGCATTATGACATCACAATATATTATGAGAGCGCAACATGCAGGTAGTATGAGCAATTTCTCGTACCCCAATTTGTGTCACATCTACTGGAGCATCATGAGCATGTACTATGATGTCACAGTATATGATGACATCATAATTAGTATGCAGTATGACGTCACAATGTATTATGATGTCATAATGTATCCGCATTATGACATCACAATATATTATGAGAGTGCAATTTGCAGGTTTTATGACCATTTTCGATTACCGCAATTTGTGTCACACCTACTGGAGCATCATGAGCATGTATTATGACGTCACAGTATATGATGACATCATAGTGAGTATGCAGTATGACGTCACAATGTATTATGCCGTCATAATGTATCTGCATTATGACATCACAATATATTATGAGAGCGCAACATGCAGGTAGTATGAGCAATTTCTCGTACCCCAATTTGTGTCACATCTACTGGAGCATCATGAGCATGTATTATGACGTCACAGTATATGAGGACATCATAATTAGTATGCACTATGACGTCACAATGTATTATGACGTCATAATGTATCCGCATTATGACATCACCATATATTATGAGAGTGCAATTTGCAGGTATTATGAGCAATTTCTCGTACCCCAATTTGTGTCACATCTACTGGAGCATCATGAGCATGTATTATGACGTCACAGTATATGATGACATCATAATTACTATGCACTATGAAGACACAATGTATTATGACGTCATAATGTGTCCGCGTTATGACATCACAATATATTACGAGAGCGCAATTTGCAGGTTTTATGAGCAATTTCGTTTACACCAAATTCTGTCACATCAACTGGAGCATCATGAGCATGTATTATGACGTCACAGTATCTGATGACGTCATAATTAGTATGCAGTATGACGTCACAATGTATTATGACGTCATAATGTATCCGCATTATGACATCACAATGTATTATGAGAGTGCAACATGCAGGTATTATGACCAATTTCTCTTACCCCAATTTGTGTCACATCTACTGGAGCATCATGAGCATGTATTATGACGTCACAGTATATGATGACATCATAGTGAGTATGCAATATGACGTCACAATGTATTATGCCGTCATAATGTATCTGCATTATAACATCACAATGTATTATGAGAGTGCAACATGCAGGTATTATGACCAATTTCTCTTACCCCAATTTGTGTCACATCTACTGGAGCATCATGAGCATGTATTATGACGTCACAGTATATGATGACATCATAGTGAGTATGCAGTATGACGTCACAATGTATTATGCCGTCATAATGTATCTGCATTATGACATCAAAATATATTATGAGAGCGCAACATGCAGGTATTTTGAGCAATTTCTCTTACCACAATTTGTGTCACATCTACTGGAGCATCATGAGCATGTACTATGACGTCACAGTATATGATGACATCATAATTAGTATGCAGTATGACGTCACAATGTATTATGACGTCATAATGTATCCGCATTATGACATCACAATATATTATGAGAGTGCAATTTGCAGGTTTTATGACCATTTTCGATTACCGCATTTTGTGTCACACCTACTGGAGCATCATGAGGATGTATTATGACGTCACAGTATATGATGACATCATAGTGAGTATGCAGTATGACGTCACAATGTATTATGCCGTCATAATGTATCTGCATTATGACATCACAATATATTATGAGAGCGCAACATGCAGGTAGTATGAGCAATTTCTCGTACCCCAATTTGTGTCACATCTACTGGAGCATCATGAGCATGTATTATGACGTCACAATATATGATGACATCATAGTGAGTATGCAGTATGACGTCACAATGTATTATGCCGTCATAATGTATCTGCATTATGACATCACAATATATTATGAGAGCGCAACATGCAGGTAGTATGAGCAATTTCTCGTACCCCAATTTGTGTCACATCTACTGGAGCATCATGAGCATGTATTATGACGTCACAGTATATGAGGACATCATAATTAGTATGCACTATGATGTCACAATGTATTATGACGTCATAATGTATCCGCATTATGACATCACCATATATTATGAGAGTGCAATTTGCAGGTATTATGAGCAATTTATCTTACCCCAATTTGTGTCACATCTATTGGAGCAACATGAGCATGTATTATGACGGCACTGTATATGATGACATCATAATTAGTATGCACTATGAAGTCACAATGTATTATGACGTCATAATGTGTCCGCGTTATGACATCACAATATATTACGAGAGCGCAATTTGCAGGTTTTATGAGCAATTTCGTTTACACCAAATTCTGTCACATCTACTGGAGCATCATGAGCATGTATTATGATGTCACAGTATATGATGACGTCATAATTAGTATGCAGTATGACGTCACAATGTATTATGACGTCATAGTGTATCCGCATTATGACATCACAATGTATTATGAGAGTGCAACATGCAGGTATTATGACCAATTTCTCTTACCCCAATTTGTGTCACATCTACTGGAGCATCATGCGCATGTATTATGACGTCACAGTATATGATGACATCATAGTGAGTATGCAGTATGACGTCACAATGTATTATGACGTCATAATGTATGTGCATTATGACATCACAATATATTATGAGAGCGCAACATGCAGGTATTTTGAGCAATTTCTCTTACCACAATTTGTGTCACATCTACTGGGGCATCATGAGCATGTACTATGACGTCACAGTATATGATGACATCATAATTAGTATGCAGTATGACATCACAATGTATTATGACGTCATAATGTATCCGCATTATGACATCACAATATATTATGAGAGTGCAATTTGCAGGTTTTATGACCATTTTCGATTACCGCAATTTGTGTCACACCTACTGGAGCATCATGAGCATGTATTATGACGTCACAGTATATGATGACATCATAGTGAGTATGCACTATGACGTCACAATGTATTATGCCGTCATAATGTATCTGCATTATGACATCACAATATATTATGAGAGCGCAACATGCAGGTAGTATGAGCAATTTCTCGTACCCCAATTTGTGTCACATCTACTGGAGCATCATGAGCATGTATTATGACGTCACAGTATATGAGGACATCATAATTAGTATGCACTATGACGTCACAATGTATTATGACGTCATAATGTATCCGCATTATGACATCACCATATATTATGAGAGTGCAATTTGCAGGTATTATGAGCAATTTCTCTTACCCCAATTTGTGTCACATCTATTGGAGCAACATGAGCATGTATTATGACGGCACTGTATATGATGACATCATAATTAGTATGCACTATGAAGTCACAATGTATTATGACGTCATAATGTGTCCGCGTTATGACATCACAATATATTACGAGAGCGCAATTTGCAGGTTTTATGAGCAATTTCGTTTACACCAAATTCTGTCACATCTACTGGAGCATCATGAGCATGTATTATGACGTCACAGTATATGATGACGTCATAATTAGTATGCAGTATGACGTCACAATGTATTATGACGTCATAATGTATCCGCATTATGACATCACAATGTATTATGAGAGTGTAACATGCAGGTATTATGACCAATTTCTCTTACCCCAATTTGTGTCACATCTACTGGAGCATCATGAGCATGTATTATGACGTCACAGTATATGATGACATCATAGTGAGTACGCAGTATGACGTCACAATGTATTATGCCGTCATAATGTATCTGCATTATGACATCACAATATATTATGAGAGCGCAACATGCAGGTATTTTGAGAAATTTCTCTTACCACAATTTGTGTCACATCTACTGGAGCATCATGAGCATGTACTATGACGTCACAGTATATGATGACATCATAATTGGTATGCAGTATGACGTCACAATGTATTATGACGTCATAATGTATCCGCATTATGACATCACAATATATTATGAGAGTGCAATTTGCAGGTTTTATGACCATTTTCTATTACCGCAATTTGTGTCACACCTACTGGAGCATCATGAGAATGTATTATGACGTCACAGTATATGATGACATCATAGTGAGTATGCAGTATGACGTCACAATGTATTATGCCGTCATAATGTATCTGCATTATGACATCACAATATATTATGAGAGCGCAACATGCAGGTAGTATGAGCAATTTCTCGTACCCCAATTTGTGTCACATCTACTGGAGCATCATGAGCATGTATTATGACGTCACAGTATATGATGACATCATAGTGAGTATGCAGTATGACGTCACAATGTATTATGCCGTCATAATGTATCTGCATTATGACATCACAATATATTATGAGAGCGCAACATGCAGGTATTTTGAGCAATTTCTCTTACCACAATTTGTGTCACATCTACTGGAGCATCATGAGCATGTACTATGATGTCACAGTATATGATGACATCATAATTAGTATGCAGTATGACGTCACAATGTATTATGATGTCATAATGTATCCGCATTATGACATCACAATATATTATGAGAGTGCAATTTGCAGGTTTTATGACCATTTTCGATTACCGCAATTTGTGTCACACCTACTGGAGCATCATGAGCATGTATTATGACGTCACAGTATATGATGACATCATAGTGAGTATGCAGTATGACGTCACAATGTATTATGCCGTCATAATGTATCTGCATTATGACATCACAATATATTATGAGAGCGCAACATGCAGGTAGTATGAGCAATTTCTCGTACCCCAATTTGTGTCACATCTACTGGAGCATCATGAGCATGTATTATGACGTCACAGTATATGAGGACATCATAATTAGTATGCACTATGACGTCACAATGTATTATGACGTCATAATGTATCCGCATTATGACATCACCATATATTATGAGAGTGCAATTTGCAGGTATTATGAGCAATTTCTCGTACCCCAATTTGTGTCACATCTACTGGAGCATCATGAGCATGTATTATGACGTCACAGTATATGATGACATCATAATTACTATGCACTATGAAGACACAATGTATTATGACGTCATAATGTGTCCGCGTTATGACATCACAATATATTACGAGAGCGCAATTTGCAGGTTTTATGAGCAATTTCGTTTACACCAAATTCTGTCACATCAACTGGAGCATCATGAGCATGTATTATGACGTCACAGTATCTGATGACGTCATAATTAGTATGCAGTATGACGTCACAATGTATTATGACGTCATAATGTATCCGCATTATGACATCACAATGTATTATGAGAGTGCAACATGCAGGTATTATGACCAATTTCTCTTACCCCAATTTGTGTCACATCTACTGGAGCATCATGAGCATGTATTATGACGTCACAGTATATGATGACATCATAGTGAGTATGCAATATGACGTCACAATGTATTATGCCGTCATAATGTATCTGCATTATAACATCACAATGTATTATGAGAGTGCAACATGCAGGTATTATGACCAATTTCTCTTACCCCAATTTGTGTCACATCTACTGGAGCATCATGAGCATGTATTATGACGTCACAGTATATGATGACATCATAGTGAGTATGCAGTATGACGTCACAATGTATTATGCCGTCATAATGTATCTGCATTATGACATCAAAATATATTATGAGAGCGCAACATGCAGGTATTTTGAGCAATTTCTCTTACCACAATTTGTGTCACATCTACTGGAGCATCATGAGCATGTACTATGACGTCACAGTATATGATGACATCATAATTAGTATGCAGTATGACGTCACAATGTATTATGACGTCATAATGTATCCGCATTATGACATCACAATATATTATGAGAGTGCAATTTGCAGGTTTTATGACCATTTTCGATTACCGCATTTTGTGTCACACCTACTGGAGCATCATGAGGATGTATTATGACGTCACAGTATATGATGACATCATAGTGAGTATGCAGTATGACGTCACAATGTATTATGCCGTCATAATGTATCTGCATTATGACATCACAATATATTATGAGAGCGCAACATGCAGGTAGTATGAGCAATTTCTCGTACCCCAATTTGTGTCACATCTACTGGAGCATCATGAGCATGTATTATGACGTCACAATATATGATGACATCATAGTGAGTATGCAGTATGACGTCACAATGTATTATGCCGTCATAATGTATCTGCATTATGACATCACAATATATTATGAGAGCGCAACATGCAGGTAGTATGAGCAATTTCTCGTACCCCAATTTGTGTCACATCTACTGGAGCATCATGAGCATGTATTATGACGTCACAGTATATGAGGACATCATAATTAGTATGCACTATGATGTCACAATGTATTATGACGTCATAATGTATCCGCATTATGACATCACCATATATTATGAGAGTGCAATTTGCAGGTATTATGAGCAATTTATCTTACCCCAATTTGTGTCACATCTATTGGAGCAACATGAGCATGTATTATGACGGCACTGTATATGATGACATCATAATTAGTATGCACTATGAAGTCACAATGTATTATGACGTCATAATGTGTCCGCGTTATGACATCACAATATATTACGAGAGCGCAATTTGCAGGTTTTATGAGCAATTTCGTTTACACCAAATTCTGTCACATCTACTGGAGCATCATGAGCATGTATTATGATGTCACAGTATATGATGACGTCATAATTAGTATGCAGTATGACGTCACAATGTATTATGACGTCATAGTGTATCCGCATTATGACATCACAATGTATTATGAGAGTGCAACATGCAGGTATTATGACCAATTTCTCTTACCCCAATTTGTGTCACATCTACTGGAGCATCATGCGCATGTATTATGACGTCACAGTATATGATGACATCATAGTGAGTATGCAGTATGACGTCACAATGTATTATGACGTCATAATGTATGTGCATTATGACATCACAATATATTATGAGAGCGCAACATGCAGGTATTTTGAGCAATTTCTCTTACCACAATTTGTGTCACATCTACTGGGGCATCATGAGCATGTACTATGACGTCACAGTATATGATGACATCATAATTAGTATGCAGTATGACATCACAATGTATTATGACGTCATAATGTATCCGCATTATGACATCACAATATATTATGAGAGTGCAATTTGCAGGTTTTATGACCATTTTCGATTACCGCAATTTGTGTCACACCTACTGGAGCATCATGAGCATGTATTATGACGTCACAGTATATGATGACATCATAGTGAGTATGCACTATGACGTCACAATGTATTATGCCGTCATAATGTATCTGCATTATGACATCACAATATATTATGAGAGCGCAACATGCAGGTAGTATGAGCAATTTCTCGTACCCCAATTTGTGTCACATCTACTGGAGCATCATGAGCATGTATTATGACGTCACAGTATATGAGGACATCATAATTAGTATGCACTATGACGTCACAATGTATTATGACGTCATAATGTATCCGCATTATGACATCACCATATATTATGAGAGTGCAATTTGCAGGTATTATGAGCAATTTCTCTTACCCCAATTTGTGTCACATCTATTGGAGCAACATGAGCATGTATTATGACGGCATTGTATATGATGACATCATAATTAGTATGCACTATGACGTCACAATGTATTATAACGTCATAATGTATCTGCATTATGACATCACAATATATTACGAGAGCGCAATTTGCAGGTTTTATGAGCAATTTCGTTTACACCAAATTCTGTCACATCTACTGGAGCATCATGAGCATGTATTATGACGTCACAGTATATGATGACGTCATAATTAGTATGCAGTATGACGTCACAATGTATTATGACGTCATAATGTATCCGCATTATGACATCACAATGTATTATGAGAGTGCAACATGCAGGTATTATGACCAATTTCCCTTACCCCAATTTGTTTCACATCTACTGGAGCATCATGAGCATGTATTATGACGTCACAGTATATGATGACATCATAATTAGTATGCAGTATGACGTCACAATGTATTATGACGTCATAATGTATCCGCATTATGACATCACAATGTATTATGAGAGTGCAATTTGCAGGTTTTATGACCATTTTCGATTACCGCAATTTGTGTCACACCTACTGGAGCATCATGAGCATGTATTATGACGTCACAGTATATGATGACATCATAGTGAGTATGCAGTATGACGTCACAATGTATTATGCCGTCATAATGTATCTGCATTATGACATCACAATATATTATGAGAGCGCAGCATGCAGGTATTTTGAGCAATTTCTCTTACCACAATTTGTGTCACATCTACTGGAGCATCATGAGCATGTACTATGACGTCACAGTATATGATGACATCATAATTAGTATGCAGTATGACGTCACAATGTATTATGACGTCATAATGTATCCGCATTATGACATCACAATGTATTATGAGAGTGAAACATGCAGGTTTTATGACCAATTTCTCTTACCCCAATTTTTGTCACATCTACTGGAGCATCATGAGCATGTATTATGACGTCACAGTATATGATGACATCATAGTGAGTATGCAGTATGACGTCACAATGTATTATGCCGTCATAATGTATCTGCATTATGACATCACAATATATTATGAGAGCGCAACATGCAGGTATTTTGAGCAATTTCTCTTACCACAATTTGTGTCACATCTACTGGAGCATCATCAGCATGTACTATGACGTCACAGTATATGATGACATCATAATTAGTATGCAGTATGACGTCACAATGTATTATGACGTCATAATGTATCCGCATTATGACATCACAATATATTATGAGAGTGCAATTTGCAGGTTTTATGACCATTTTCGATTACCGCAATTTGTGTCACACCTACTGGAGCATCATGAGCATGTATTATGACGTCACAGTATATGATGACATCATAGTGAGTATGCAGTATGACCTCACAATGTATTATGCCGTCATAATGTATCTGCATTATGACATCACAATATATTATGAGAGCGCAACATGCAGGTAGTATGAGCAATTTCTCGTACCCCAATTTGTGTCACATCTACTGGAGCATCATGAGCATGTATTATGACGTCACAGTATATGAGGACATCATAATTAGTATGCACTATGACGTCACAATGTATTATGACGTCATAATGTATCCGCATTATGACATCACCATATATTATGAGAGTGCAATTTGCAGGTATTATGAGCAATTTCTCTTACCCCAATTTGTGTCACATCTACTGGAGCATCATGAGCATGTATTATGACGTCACAGTATATGATGACATCATAATTAGTATGCAGTATGACGTCACAATGTATTATGACGTCATAATGTATCCGCATTATGACATCAAAATATATAATGAGAGCGCAACATGCAGGAATTATGAGCAATTTCTCTTGCCCCAATTTGTGTCACATCTACTGGACCATCATGATCATGTATTATGACGTCACAGTATATGATGACATCATAATTAGTATGCAGTATGACGTCACAATGTATTATGACGTCATAATGTATCCGCATTATGACATCAAAATATATTATGAGAGCGCAACATGCAGGTATTATGAGAAATTTCTCTTGCCCAAATTTGTGTCACATCTACTGGAGCATCATGAGCATGTATTATGACGTCACAGTATATGATGACATCATAATTAGTATGCACGATGATGTCACAATGTATTATGACGACATAATGTATCCACATTATGACATCACAATATATTATGAGAGCGCAATTTGTAGGTTTCATGACCAATTTCGCTTACCTCAATTTGTGTCACATATACTGCAGCATCATCAGCATGTATTATGACGTCAGAGTATATGATGACATCATAATTAGTATGCAGTATGACGTCACAATGTATTATGACGTCATAATGTATCCGCATTATGACATCACAATATATTATGAGAGCGCAACATGCAGGTATTATGAGCAATTTCTCTTACCCCAATTTGTGTCACATCTACTGGAGCATCATGAGCATGTATTATGACGTCACAGTATATGATGACATCATAATTTAGTATGCAGTATGACGTCACAATGTATTATGACGTCATAATATATCCGCATTATGACATCAGAATATATTATGAGAGTGCAATTTGCAGGTTTTATGACCATTTTCGATTACCCCAATTTGTGTCACATCTACTGGAGCATCATGAGCATGTATTATGACGTCACAGTATATGATGACATCATAATTAGTATGCACTATGACGTCACAATGTATTATGACGTCATAATGTGTCCGCATTATGACATCACAATATTTTATGAGAGCGCAATTTGCAGGTTTTATGACCATTTTCGATTACCCCAATTTGTGTCACATCTACTGGAGCACCATGAGCATGTATTATGACGTCACATTATATGATGACAAAATAATTAGTATGCACTATGACGTCACAATGTATTATGACGTCATAATGTATCCGCATTATGACATCACAATATATTATGAGAGCGCAATTTGCAGGTTTTATGACCATTTTCGATTACCCCAATTTGTGTCACATCTACTGGAGAATCATGAGCATATAATATGTCGTCACAGTACATGATGACATCATAATTAGTATGCAGTATGATGTCACAATGTACTATGACGTCATAATGTATCCGCATTATGACATCACAATACATTATGGGAGCGCAACATGCAGATATTATGAGGAATTTCTCTTACCCCAATTTGTGTCACATCTACTGGAGCATCATGAGCATGTATTATGACGTCACAGTATATGATGACATCATAATTAGTATGCACTATGATGTCACAATGTATTATGACGTCATAATGTATCCGCATTATGACATCACAATATATTATGAGAGTGCAACATGCAGGTATTATGAGCAATTTCTCTTGCCCCAATTTGTGTCACATCTACTGGAGCATCATGAGCATGTATTATGACGTCACAGTATATGATGACATCATAATTAGTATGCACTATGACGTCACAATGTATTATGACTTCATAATGTATCCGCATTATGACATCACAATATATTATGAGAGCGCAATTTGCAGGTTTTATGACCAATTTCTCTTACCCCAATTTGTGTCACATCTACTGGAGCATCATGAGCATGTATTATGACGTCACAGTATATGATGACATCATAATCAGTACGCAATATGACGTCACAATGTATTATGACGTCATAATGTATCCGCATTATGACATCACAATATATTATGAGAGCGCAACATGCAGGTATTATGAGCAATTTCGCTTACCCCAATTTGTGTCACATCTACTGGAGCATCATGAGCATGTATTATGACGTCACAGTATATGATGACATCATAATTATTATACACTATGACGTCACAATGTATTATGACGTCATAATGTATCCGCATTATGACGTCACAATACATTATGAGAGTGCAACATGCAGATATTATGAGCAATTTCTCTTACCCCAATTTGTGTCACATCTACTGGAGCATCATGAGCATGTATTATGACGTCACAGTATATGATGACATCATAATTAGTATGCAGTATGACGTCACAATGTATTATGACGTCATAATGTATCCGCATTATGACATCACAATATATTATGAGAGCGCAACATGCAGGTATTATGAGCAATTTCTCTTACCCCAATATGTGTCACATCTACTGGAGCATCATGAGCATGTATTATGACGTCACATGATATGATGACAAAATAATTAGTATGCACTATGACGTCACAATGTATTATGACGTCATAATGTATCCGCATTATGACGTCACAATATATTATGAGAGCGCAATTTGCAGGTTTTATGACCAAGTTCGCTTACCCCAATTTGTCTCACATCTACTGGAGCATCATGAGCATGTATTATGACGTCACAGTATATGATGACATCATAATTAGTATGCAGTATGACGTCACAATGTATTATGACGTCATAATGTATCCGCATTATGACATCAAAATATATTATGAGAGCGCAACATGCAGGTATTATGAGCAATTTCTCTTGCCCCAATTTATGTCACATCTACTGGAGCATCATGAGCATGTATTATGACGTCACAGTATATGAGGACATCATAATTAGTATGCACTAAGACGTCACAATGTATTATGACGTCATAATGTATCCGCATTATGACATCACAATATATAATGAGAGCGCAATTTGCAGGTTTTATGACCAATTTCTCTTACCCCAATTTGTGTCACATCTACTGTAGCATCATGAGCATGTATTATGACGTCACAGTATATGATGACGTCATAATTAGTATGCACTATGACGTCATAATGTTTCCACATTATGACATCACAATATATTATGAGAGCGCAACATGCACTTATTATGAGCAATTTCTCTTACCCCAATTTGTGTCACATCTACTGGAGAATCATGAGGATGTATTATGATGTCACAGTATATGATGACATCATAATTAGTATGCACTATGACGTCACAATGTATTATGACGTCATAATGTATCCGCATTATGACATCACAATATATTATGAGAGCGCAATTTGAGGTATTATGACCAATTTCGCTTACCCCAATTTGTGTCACATCTACTGGAGCATCATGAGCATGTATTATGACGTCACAGTATATGATGACGTCATAATTAGTATGCACTATGACGTCATAATTAATCCGCATTATGACATCACAATATATTATGAGAGCACAACATGCAGGTATTATGAGCAATTTCTCTTACCCCAATTTGTGTCACATGTACTGGAGCATCATGAGCATGTATTAAGACGTCACAGTATACGATGACATCATAATTAGGATGCAGTATGACGTCACAATGTATTATGACGTCATAATGTATCCGCATTATAACATCACAATAAATTATGAGAGCGCAACATGCAGGTATTATGAGCAATTTCTCTCACCCCAATTTGTGTCACATCTACTGGAGCATCATGAGCATGTATTATGACGTCACAGTATATGATGACATCATAATTAGTATGCACTATGACGTCACAATGTATTATGACGTCATATTGTATCCGCATTATGACATCACAATATATTATGAGAGCGCAACATGCAGGTATTATGAGCAATTTCTCTTACCCCAGTTTGTGTCACATCTACTGGAGCATCATGAGCATGTATTATGACGTCACAGTATATGGTGACATTATAATTAGTATGCACTATGACGTCACAATGTATTATGACGTCATAATGTATACGCATTATGACATCACAATATATTATGAGAGCGCAACATGCAGGTATTATGAGCAATTTCTCTTACCCCAATTTGTGTCACATCTACTGGAGCATCATGAGCATGTATTATGACGTCACAGTATATGATGACATCATAATTAGTACGCAATATGACGTCACAATGTATTATGACGTCATAATGTATCCGCATTATGACATCACAATATACTATGAGAGCGCAACATGCAGGTATTATGAGCAATTTCGCTTACCCCAATTTGTGTCACATCTACTGGAGCATCATGAGCATGTATTATGACGTCACAGTTTATGATGACATCATAATTAGTATGCAGTATGACGTCACAATGTATTATGACGTCATAATGTATCCACATTATGACATCATAATATATTATGAGAGCGCAACATGCAGGTATTATGAGCAATTTCTCTTGACCCAATTTGTGTCACATCTACTGGAGCATCTTGAGCATGTATTGTGACGTCACAGTATATGATGACATCATAATTAGTATAACCTATGACGTCACAATGTATTATGACGTCATAATGTATCCGCATTATGACATCACAATATATTATGACAGCGCAATTTGCAGGTTTTATGACATATTTCGCTTACCCAAATTTGTGTCACATCTTCTGGTGCATCATGAGCATGTATTATGACGTCACAGTTTATGATGACATCATAATTAGTATGCAGTATGACGTCACAATGTATTATGACGTCATAATGTATCCACATTATGACATCACAATATATTATGAGAGCGCAACATGCAGGTATTATGAGCAGTTTCTCTTACCCCAATTTGTGTCACATCTACTGGAGCATCATGAGCATGTATTATGACGTCACAGTATATGATGACATCATAATTAGTATGCACCATGACGTCACAATGTATTATGACGTCATAATGTATCCGCATTATGACATCACAATATAATATGAGAGCGCAATTTGCAGGTTACATGACCAATTTCGCTTACCCCAATTTGTGTCACATCTACTGCAGCATCATCAGCATGTATTATGACGTCAGAGTATATGATGACATCATAATTAGTATGTAGTATGACGTCAGAATGTATTATGATGTCATAATGTATCTGCATTATGACATCACAATATATTATGAGAGTGCAACATGCAGGTATTATGAGCAATTTCTCTTACCCCAATTTGTGTCACATCTACTGGAGCATCATGAGCATGTATTATGACGTCACAGTACATGATGACATCATAATTAGTATGCACTATGACGTCACAATGTATTATGACGTCATAATGTATCCGCATTATGACATCACAATATATTATGAGAGCGCAACATGCAGGTATTATGAGCAATTTCTCTGACCACAACTTGTGTCACATCTACTGGAGCATCATGAGCATGTATTATGACGTCACAGTATATGATGACATAATAATTAGTATGCAGTATGACGTCGCAATGTATTATGACGTCATAATGTATCCGCATTATGACATCACAATATATTATGGGAGCGCAACATGCAGGTATTATGAGCAATTTCTCTTACCCCAATTTGTGCCACATCTACTGGAGCATCATGAGCATGAATTGTGACGTCACATTATATGATGACATCATAATTAGTAAGCACTATGACGTCACAATGTATTATGACGTCATAATGTATCCGCATTATGACATGACAATATATTATGAGAGCGCAATTTGCAGGTTTTATGACCAATTTTGCTTACCCCAACATGTGTCACATCTACTGGAGCATCATGAGCATGTATTATGCCGTCACAGTATATGATGACATCATAACTAGTATGCACTATGATGTTACAATGTATTATGACGTCATAATGTATCCGCATTATGACATCACAATACATTATGAGAGCGCCACATGCAGATATTATGAGCAATTTCTCTTACCGCAATTTGTTTCACATCTACTGGAGCATCATGAGAAAGTATTATGACGTCACAGTATATGATGATATCATAATTAGTATGCACGATGACGTCACAATGTATTATGACGTCATAATGTATCGGCATTATGACATCACAATATATTATGAGAGCGCAACATGCAGGAATTATGAGCAATTTCTCTTACCACAATTTGTGTCACATCTACTGGAGCATCATGAGCATGTATTATGACATCACAGTATATGATGACATCATAATTAGTATGCACTATGACGTCACAATGTATTATGACGTCATAATGTATCCGCATTATGACATCACAATATATTATGAGAGCGCAATTTGCAGGTATTATGAGCAATTTCGCTTACCCCAATTTGTGTCACATCTACTGGAGCATCATGAGCATGTATTATGACGTCACAGTATATGATGACATCATAATTAGTATGCAGTATGACGTCACAATGTATTATGACGTCATAATGTATCCGCATTATGACATCACAATATATTATGAGAGCGCAACATGCAGGTATTATGAGCAATTTCTCTTACCCCAATATGTGTCACATCTACTGGAGCATCATGAGCATGTATTATGACGTCACATGATATGATGACAAAATAATTAGTATGCACTATGACGTCACAATGTATTATGACGTCATAATATATCCGCATTATGACGTCACAATATATTATGAGAGCGAAATTTGCAGGTTTTATGACCAAGTTCGCTTACCCCAATTTGTCTCACATCTACTGGAGCATCATGAGCATGTATTATGACGTCACAGTATATGATGACATCATAATTAGTATGCAGTATGTCGTCACAATGTATTATGACGTCATAATGTATCCGCATTATGACATCAAAATATGTTATGAGAGCGCAACATGCAGGTATTATGAGCAATTTCTCTTGCCCCAATTTGTGTCACATCTACTGGAGCCTCATGAGCATGTATTATGACGTCACAGTGTATGAGGACATCATAATTAGTATGCACTATGACGTCACAATGTATTATGTTGTCATAATGTATCCGCATTATGACATCACAATATATAATGAGAGCGCAATTTGCAGGTTTTATGACCAATTTCTCTTACCCCAATTTGTGTCACATCTACTGGAGCATCATGAGCATGTATTATGACGTCACAGTATATGATGACATCATAATTAGTATGCAGTGTGACGTCTCAATATATTATGACGTCATAATATATCCGCTTTATGACATCACAATACATTATGAGAGCGCAACATGCAGATATTATGAGCAATTTCTCTTACCCCAATTTGTGTCACATCTACTGGAGCATCATGAGCATGTATTATGACGTCACAGTATATGATGACATCATAATTAGTATGCACTATGACGTCACAATGTATTATGACGTCATAATGTATCCGCATTATGACATCACAGTGTATTACAAGTGCACAACATGCAGGTATTATGAGCGATTTCTCTTACCACAATTTGTGTCACATCTACTGGAGCATCATGAGTATGTATTATGACGTCACAGTATATGATGACATCATAATTAGTATGCACTATGACGTCACAATGTATTATGACGTCATAATGTATCCGCATTATGACATCATAATATATTATGAGAGCGCAATTTGCAGGTTTTATGACCAATTTTCCTTACCCCAATTTGTGTCACATCTACTGGAGCATCATGAGAATGTATTATGACGTCAGAGTATATGATGACATCATAATTAGTATGCAGTATGACGTCACAATGTATTATGACGTCATAATGTGTCCGCATTATGACATCACAATATATTGTGAGAGCGCAACATGCAGTTATTATGATCAATTTCTCTTACCCAATTTGTGTCACATCTACTGGAGCATCATGAGCATGTATTATGACGTCACAGAATATGATGACATCATAATTAGTATGCACTATGACGTCACAATGTATTATGACGTCATAATGTATCTGCATTATGACATCACAATATATTATGAGAGCGCAATTTGCAGGTTTTATGACATATTTCGCTTACCCCAATTTGTGTCACATCTACTGGAGCATCATGAGCATGTATTATGACGTCACAGTTTATGATGACATCATAATTAGTATGCAGTATGACGTCACAATGTATTATGATGTCATAATGTATCCACATTATGACATCATAATATATTATGAGAGCGCAACATGCAGGTATTATGAGCAATTTCTCTTGCCCCAATTTGTGTCACATCTACTGGAGCATCATGAGCATGTATTGTGACGTCACAGTATATGATGACATCATAATTAGTATAACCTATGACGTCACAATGTATTATGACGTCATAATGTATCCGCATTATGACATCACAATATATTATGAGAGCGCAATTTGCAGGTTTTATGACATATTTCGCTTACCCCAATTTGTGTCACATCTACTGGAGCATCATGAGCATGTAATATGACGTCACAGTTTATGAGGACATCATAATTAGTATGCAGTATGACGTCACAATGTATTATGACGTCATAATGTATCCACATTATGACATCACAATATATTATGAGAGCGTAATATGCAGGTATTATGAGCAATTTCTCTTACCCCAATTTGTGTCACATCTACTGGAGCATCATGAGCATGTATTATGACGTCACAGTATATGATGACATCATAATTTAGTATGCAGTATGACGTCACAATGTATTATGACGTCATAATATATCCGCATTATGACATCAGAATATATTATGAGAGTGCAATTTGCAGGTTTTATGACCACTTTCGATTACCCCAATTTGTGTCACATCTACTGGAGCATCATGAGCATGTATTATGACGTCACAGTATATGATGACATCATAATTAGTATGCACTATGACGTCACAATGTATTATGACGTCATAATGTATCCGCATTATGACATCACAATATTTTATGAGAGCGCAATTTGCAGGTTTTATGACCATTTTCGATTACCCCAATTTGTGTCACATCTACTGGGGCATCATGAGCATGTATTATGACGTCACATTATATGATGACAAAATAATTAGTATGCACTATGACGTCACAATGTATTATGACGTCATAATGTATCCGCATTATGACGTCACAATATATTATGAGAGCGCAATTTGCAGGTTTTATGACCATTTTCGATTACCCCAACTTGTGTCACATCTACTGGAGCATCATGAGCATATAATATGATGTCACAGTATATGATGACGTCATAATTAGTATGCAGTATGATGTCACAATGTACTATGACGTCATAATGTATCCGCATTATGACATCACAATACATTATGGGAGCGCAACATGCAGATATTATGAGGAATTTCTCTTACCCCAATTTGTGTCACATCTACTGGAGCATCATGAGCATGTATTATGATGTCACAGTATATGATGACATCATAATTAGTATGCACTATGATGTCACAATGTATTATGTCGTCATAATGTATCCGCATTATGACATCACAATATATTATGAGAGTGCAACATGCAGGTATTATGAGCAATTTCTCTTGCCCCAATTTGTGTCACATCTACTGGAGCATCATGAGCATGTATTATGACGTCACAGTATATGATGACATCATAATTAGTATGCACTATGACGTCACAATGTATTATGACTTCATAATGTATCCGCATTATGACATCACAATATATTATGAGAGCGCAATTGGCAGGTTTTATGACCAATTTCTCTTACCCCAATTTGTGTCACATCTACTGGAGCATCATGAGCATGTATTATGACGTCACAGTATATGATGACATCATAATTAGTATGCACTATTACATCACAATGTATTATGACGTCATAATGTATCCGCATTATGACATCACAATATATTATGAGAGCGCAACATGCAGGTATTATGAGCAATTTCGCTTACCCCAATTTGTGTCACATCTACTGGAGCATCATGAGCATGTATTATGACGTCACAGTATATGATGACATCATAATTATTCTACACTATGACGTCACAATGTATTATGACGTCATAATGTATCCGCATTATGACGTCACAATTCATTATGAGAGTGCAACATGCAGATATTATGAGCAATTTCTCTTACCCCAATTTGTGTCACATCTACTGGAGCATCATGAGCATGTATTATGACGTCACAGTATATGATGACATCATAATTAGTATGCAGTATGATGTCACAATGTATTATGACGTCATAATGTATCCGCATTATGACATCAAAATATATTATGAGAGCGCAACATGCAGGTATTATGAGCAATTTCTCTTGCCCCAATTTGTGTCACATCTACTGGAGCATCATGAGCATGTATTATGACGTCACAGTATATGAGGACATCATAATTAGTATGCACTATGACGTCACAATGTATTATGACGTCATAATGTATCCGCATTATGACATCACAATATATAATGAGAGCGCAATTTGCAGGTTTTATGACCAATATCTCTTACCCCAATTTGTGTCACATCTACTGGAGCATCATGAGCATGTATTATGACGTCACAGTATATGATGACATCATAATTAGTATGCACTATGACGTCATAATGTTTCCACATTATGACATCACAATATATTATGAGAGCGCAACATGCACTTATTATGAGCAATTTCTCTTACCCCAATTTGTGTCACATCTACTGGAGAATCATGAGGATGTATTATGATGTCACAGTATATGATGACATCATAATTAGTATGCACTATGACGTCACAATGTATTATGACGTCATAATGTATCCGCATTATGACATCACAATATATTATGAGAGCGCAATTTGAGGTATTATGACCAATTTCGCTTACCCCAATTTGTGTCACATCTACTGGAGCATCATGAGCATGTATTATGACGTCACAGTATATGATGACATCATAATTAGTACGCACTATGAGGTCACAATGTATTATGACGTCATAATATATCCGCATTATGACATCCAATATATTATGAGGGCGCAACATGCAGGTATTATGAGCAATTTCTCTTACCCCAATTTGTGTCACATATACTGGAGCATCATGAGCATGTATTATGACGTCACAGTATATGATGACATCATAATTAGTATGCAGCATGACGTCACAATGTATTATGACGTCATAATTAATCCGCATTATGACATCACAATATATTATGAGAGCACAACATGCAGGTATTATGAGCAATTTCTCTTACCCCAATTTGTGTCACATGTACTGGAGCATCATGAGCATGTATTAAGACGTCACAGTATATGATGACATCATAATTAGGATGCAGTATGATGTCACAATGTATTATGATGTCATAATGTATCCGCATTATAACATCACAATAAATTATGAGAGCGCAACATGCAGGTATTATGAGCAATTTCTCTTACCCCAGTTTGTGTCACATCTACTGGAGCATCATGAGCATGTATTATGACGTCACAGTATATGAGGACATCATAATTAGTATGCACTATGACGTCACAATGTATTATGACGTCATAATGTATCCGCATTATGACATCACAATATATAATGAGAGCGCAATTTGCAGGTTTTATGACCAATATCTCTTACCCCAATTTGTGTCACATCTACTGGAGCATCATGAGCATGTATTATGACGTCACAGTATATGATGACATCATAATTAGTATGCACTATGACGTCATAATGTTTCCACATTATGACATCACAATATATTATGAGAGCGCAACATGCACTTATTATGAGCAATTTCTCTTACCCCAATTTGTGTCACATCTACTGGAGAATCATGAGGATGTATTATGATGTCACAGTATATGATGACATCATAACTAGTATGCACTATGACGTCACAATGTATTATGACGTCATAATGTATCCGCATTATGACATCACAATATATTATGAGAGCGCAATTTGAGGTATTATGACCAATTTCGCTTACCCCAATTTGTGTCACATCTACTGGAGCATCATGAGCATGTATTATGACGTCACAGTATATGATGACATCATAATTAGTACGCACTATGAGGTCACAATGTATTATGACGTCATAATATATCCGCATTATGACATCCAATATATTATGAGGGCGCAACATGCAGGTATTATGAGCAATTTCTCTTACCCCAATTTGTGTCACATATACTGGAGCATCATGAGCATGTATTATGACGTCACAGTATATGATGACATCATAATTAGTATGCAGCATGACGTCACAATGTATTATGACGTCATAATTAATCCGCATTATGACATCACAATATATTATGAGAGCACAACATGCAGGTATTATGAGCAATTTCTCTTACCCCAATTTGTGTCACATGTACTGGAGCATCATGAGCATGTATTAAGACGTCACAGTATATGATGACATCATAATTAGGATGCAGTATGATGTCACAATGTATTATGATGTCATAATGTATCCGCATTATAACATCACAATAAATTATGAGAGCGCAACATGCAGGTATTATGAGCAATTTCTCTTACCCCAGTTTGTGTCACATCTACTGGAGCATCATGAGCATGTATTATGACGTCACAGTATATGAGGACATCATAATTAGTATGCACTATGACGTCACAATGTATTATGACGTCATAATGTATCCGCATTATGACATCACAATATATAATGAGAGCGCAATTTGCAGGTTTTATGACCAATATCTCTTACCCCAATTTGTGTCACATCTACTGGAGCATCATGAGCATGTATTATGACGTCACAGTATATGATGACATCATAATTAGTATGCACTATGACGTCATAATGTTTCCACATTATGACATCACAATATATTATGAGAGCGCAACATGCACTTATTATGAGCAATTTCTCTTACCCCAATTTGTGTCACATCTACTGGAGAATCATGAGGATGTATTATGATGTCACAGTATATGATGACATCATAACTAGTATGCACTATGACGTCACAATGTATTATGACGTCATAATGTATCCGCATTATGACATCACAATATATTATGAGAGCGCAATTTGAGGTATTATGACCAATTTCGCTTACCCCAATTTGTGTCACATCTACTGGAGCATCATGAGCATGTATTATGACGTCACAGTATATGATGACATCATAATTAGTACGCACTATGAGGTCACAATGTATTATGACGTCATAATATATCCGCATTATGACATCCAATATATTATGAGGGCGCAACATGCAGGTATTATGAGCAATTTCTCTTACCCCAATTTGTGTCACATATACTGGAGCATCATGAGCATGTATTATGACGTCACAGTATATGATGACATCATAATTAGTATGCAGTATGACGTCACAATGTATTATGACGTCATAATTAATCCGCATTATGACATCACAATATATTATGAGAGCACAACATGCAGGTATTATGAGCAATTTCTCTTACCCCAATTTGTGTCACATGTACTGGAGCATCATGAGCATGTATTAAGACGTCACAGTATATGATGACATCATAATTAGGATGCAGTATGATGTCACAATGTATTATGATGTCATAATGTATCCGCATTATAACATCACAATAAATTATGAGAGCGCAACATGCAGGTATTATGAGCAATTTCTCTTACCCCAGTTTGTGTCACATCTACTGGAGCATCATGAGCATGTATTATGACGTCACAGTATATGATGACATCATAATTAGTACGCAATATGACGTCACAATGTATTATGACGTCATAATGTATCCGCATTATGACATCACAATATACTATGAGAGCGCAACATGCAGGTATTATGAGCAATTTCGCTTACCCCAATTTGTGTCACATCTACTGGAGAATCATGAGCATGTATTATGACGTCACAGTATATGATGACATCATAATTAGTATACACTATGACGTCACAATGTATTATGACGTCATAATGTATCCGCATGATGACATCACAATATATTATGAGAGCGCAATTTGCAGGTATTATGAGCAATTTCGCTTACCCCAATTTGTGTCACATCTACTGGAGCATCATGAGCATGTATTATGACGTCACAGTATATGATGACATCATAATTAGTATGCAGTATGACGTCACAATGTATTATGACGTCATAATGTATCCGCACTATGACGTCACAATACATTATGAGAGTGCAACATGCAGATATTATGAGAAATTTCTCTTACCCCAATTTGTGTCACATCTACTGGAGCATCATGAGCATGTATTATGACGTCACAGTATATGATGACATCATAATTAGTATGCATTATGACGTCACAATGTATTATGACGTCATAATGTATCCGCATTATGACATCACAATATAATATGAGAGCGCAATTTGCAGGTTTCATGACCAATTTCGCTTACCCCAATTTGTGTCACATCTACTGCAGCATCATCAGCATGTATTATGACGTCAGAGTATATGATGACATCATAATTAGTATGCAGTATGACGTCAGAAAGTATTATGATGTCATAATGTATCTGCATTATGACAACACAATATATTATGAGAGTGCAACATGCAGGTATTATGAGCAATTTCTCTTACCCCAATTTGTGTCACATCTACTGGAGCATCATGAGCATGTATTATGACGTCACAGTATATGATGACATCATAATTAGTATGCACTATGACGTCACAATGTATTATGACGTCATAATGTATCCGCATTATGACATCACAATATATTATGAGAGCGCAACATGCAGGTATTATGAGCAATTTCTCTGACCACAATTTGTGTCACATCTACTGGAGCATCATGAGCATGTATTATGACGTCACAGTATATGATGACATCATAATTAGTATGCGGTATGACGTCACAATGTATTATGACGTCATAATGTATCCGCATTATGAAATCACAATATATTATGAGAGCGCAACATGCAGGTATTATGAGCAATTTCTCTTACCCCAATTTGTGTCACATGTATTGGAGCATCATGAGCATGTATTATGACGTCACAGTATATGATGACATCATAATTAGTATGCACTATGACGTCACAATGTATTATGACGTCATAATGTATCCGTATTATTACATCAAAATATACTATGAGAGCGCAACATGCAGGTATTATGAGCAATTTCTCTTACCCCAATTTGTGCCACATCTACTGGAGCATCATGAGCATGAATTGTGACGTCACATTATATGATGACATCATAATTAGTAAGCACTATGACGTCACAATGTATTATGACGTCATAATGTATCCGCATTATGACATGACAATATATTATGAGAGCGCAATTTGCAGGTTTTATGACCAATTTCGCTTACCCCAACATGTGTCACATCTACTGGAGCATCATGAGCATGTATTATGACGTCACAGTATATGATGACATCATAACTAGTATGCACTATGATGTTACAATGTATTATGACGTCATAATGTATCCGCATTATGACATCACAATACATTATGAGTGCGCCACATGCAGTTATTATGAGCAATTTCTCTTACCGCAATTTGTTTCACATCTACTGGAGCATCATGAGAAAGTATTATGACATCACAGTATATGATGATATCTTAATTAGTATGCACTATTACGTCACAATGTATTATGACGTCATAATATATCCGCATTATGAAATAACAATATATTATGAGAGCGCAGCATGCAGGTATTATGAGCAATTTCTCTTACCACAATTTGTGTCACATCTACTGGAGCATCATGAGCATGTATTATGACATCACAGTATATGATGACATCATAATTAGTATGCACTATGACGTCACAATGTATTATGACGTCATAATGTATCCGCATTATGACATCACAATATATTATGAGAGCGCAATTTGCAGGTTTTATGACCAATTTCGCTTACCCCAATTTGTGTCACATCTACTGGAGCATCATGAGCATGTATTATGACGTCACAGTATATGATGACATCATAATTAGTATGCAGTATGACGTCACAATGTATTATGACGTCATAATGTATCCGCATTATGACATCACAATATATTATGAGAGCGCAACATGCAGGTATTATGAGCAATTTCTCTTACCCCAATATGTGTCACATCTACTGGAGCATCATGAGCATGTATTATGACGTCACATGATATGATGACAAAATAATTAGTATGCACTATGACGTCACAATGTATTATGACGTCATAATGTATCCGCATTATGACGTCACAATATATTATGAGAGCGAAATTTGCAGGTTTTATGACCAAGTTCGCTTACCCCAATTTGTCTCACATCTACTGGAGCATCATGAGCATGTATTATGACGTCACAGTATATGATGACATCATAATTAGTATGCAGTATGACGTCACAATGTATTATGACGTCATAATGTATCCGCATTATGACATCAAAATATATTATGAGAGCGCAACATGCAGGTATTATGAGCAATTTCTCTTGCCCCAATTTGTGTCACATCTACTGGAGCATCATGAGCATGTATTATGACGTCACAGTATATGATGACATCATAATTAGTATGCAGTGTGACGTCTCAATATATTATGACGTCATAATATATCCGCTTTATGACATCACAATACATTATGAGAGCGAAACATGCAGATATTATGAGCAATTTCTCTTACCCCAATTTGTGTCACATCTACTGGAGCATCATGAGCATGTATTATGACGTCACAGTATATGATGACATCATAATTAGTATGCACTATGACGTCACAATGTATTATGACGTCATAATGTATCCGCATTATGACATCACAGTGTATTATAAGTGCACAACATGCAGGTATTATGAGCGATTTCTCTTACCCCAATTTGTGTCACATCTACTGGAGCATCATGAGTATGTATTATGACGTCACAGTATATGATGACATCATAATTAGTATGCACTATGACGTCACAATGTATTATGACGTCATAATGTATCCGCATTATGACATCATAATATATTATGAGAGCGCAATTTGCAGGTTTTATGACCAATTTTCCTTACCCCAATTTGTGTCACATCTACTGGAGCATCATGAGCATGTATTATGACGTCACAGAATATGATGACATCATAATTAGTATGCACTATGACGTCACAATGTATTATGACGTCATAATGTATCTGCATTATGACATCACAATATATTATGAGAGCGCAATTTGCAGGTTTTATGACATATTTCGCTTACCCCAATTTGTGTCACATCTACTGGAGCATCATGAGCATGTATTATGACGTCACAGTTTATGATGACATCATAATTAGTATGCAGTATGACGTCACAATATATTATGACGTCATAATGTATGCACATTATGACATCATAATATATTATGAGAGCGCAACATGCAGGTATTATGAGCAATTTCTCTTGCCCCAATTTGTGTCACATCTACTGGAGCATCATGAGCATGTATTGTGACGTCACAGTATATGATGACATCATAATTAGTATACCCTATGACGTCACAATGTATTATGACGTCATAATGTATCCGCATTATGACATCACAATATATTATGAGAGCGCAATTTGCACGTTTCATGACCAATTTCGCTTACCCCAATTTGTGTCACATCTACTGCAGCATCATCAGCATGTATTATGACGTCAGAGTTTATGATGACATCATAATTAGCATGCAGTAAGACGTCACAATGTATTATGACATCATAATATATCCGCATTATGACATCACAATATATTATGAGAGCGCAACATGCAGGTATTATGAGCAATTTCTCTTACCCCAATTTGTGTCACATCTACTGGAGCATCTTGAGCATGTATTATGACGTCACAGTAGATGATGACATCATAATTAGTATTCAGTATGACGTCACAATGTATTATGACGTCATAATGTATCCGCATTATGACATCACAATATATTATGAGAGCGCAACATGCAGGTATTATGAGCAATTTCTCTTACCCCAATTTGTTTCACATGAACTGGAGCATCATGAGCATATATTATGACGTCACAGTATATGATGACATCATAATTAGTATGCACTATGACGTCACAATGCATTATAACGTCATAATGTATCTGCATTATGACTTCACAATATATTATGAGAGCGCAATTTACAGGTTTTATGACCATTTTCGATTACCCCAATTTGTGTCACATCTACTGGAGCATCATGAGCATGTATTATGTTGTCACAGTATATGATGACATCATAATTAGTATGCACTATGACGTCACAATGTATTATGACGTCATAGTGTATCCGCATTATGACATCACAATAAATTATGAGAGCTCAACATGCAGGTATTATGAGCAATTTCTCTCACCCCAATTTGTGTCACATCTACTGGAGCATCATGAGCATGTATTATGACATCACAGTATATGATGACATCATAATTAGTATGCACTATGACGTCACAATGTATTATGACGTCATATTGTATCCGCATTATGACATCACAATATATTATGAGAGCTCAACATGCAGGTATTATGAGCAATTTCTCTTACCCCAATATATGTCACATCTACTGGAGCATCATGAGCATGTATTATGACGTCACAGTATATGATGACATCATAATTAGTATGCACTATGACGTCACAATATATTATGACGTCATATTCTATCCGCATTATGACATCACAATATATTATGAGAGCGCAATTTGCAGGATTTATGACCAATTTCGCTTACCCCAATTTGTGTCACATCTACTGGAGCATCATGAGAATGTATTATGACGTCACAGCATATGATGACATCATAATTAGTATGCACTATGACGTCATAATGTTTCCACATTATGACATCACAATATATTATGAGAGCGCAACATGCACTTATTATGAGCAATTTCTCTTACCCCAATTTGTGTCACATCTACTGGAGAATCATGAGGATGTATTATGATGTCACAGTATATGATGACATCATAATTAGTATGCACTATGACGTCACAATGTATTATGACGTCATAATGTATCCGCATTATGACATCACAATATATTATGAGAGCGCAACATGAAGGTATTATGAGCAATTTCGCTTACCCCAATTTGTGTCACATCTACTGGAGCATCATGAGCATGTATTATGACGTCACAGTATATGATGACATCATAATTAGTATGAACTATGACGTCACAATGTATTATGACGTCATAATGTATCCGCATTATGACATCACCATATATTAAGAGAGCGCAACATGCAGGTATTATGAGCAATTTCTCTCACCCCAATTTGTGTCACATCTACTGAAGCATCATGAGCATGTATTATGACGTCACAGTATATGATGACATCATAATTAGTATGCACTATGACGTCACAATGTATTATGACGTCATAATGTATCCGCATTATGACATCATAATATATTATGAGAGCGCAATTTGCAGGTTTTATGACCAATTTTCCTTACCCCAATTTGTGTCACATCTACTGGAGCATCATGAGAATGTATTATGACGTCAGAGTATATGATGACATCATAATTAGTATGCAGTATGACGTCACAATGCATTATGACGTCATAATGTATCCGCATTATGACATCACAATATGTTATGAGAGCGCAATTTGCAGGTATTATGACCAATTTCGCTTACCCCAATTTGTGTCACATCTACTGGAGCATCATGAGCATGTATTATGACGTCACAGTATATGATGACATCATAATTAGTATGCACTATGACGTCACAATGTATTATGACGTCATAATGTATCCGCATTATGACACCACAATGTATTATAAGAGCACAACATGCAGGTATTATGAGCGATTTCTCTTACCACAATTTTTGTCACATCTACTGGAGCATCATGAGCATGTATTATGACGTCACAGTATATGATGACATCATAATTAGTATGCACTATGACGTCACAATGTATTATGACGTCATAATGTATCCGCATTATGACATCACAATATATTATGAGAGCGCAACATGCAGGTATTATGAGCAATTTCTCTTACCCCAATTTGTGTCACATCTACTGGAGCATCATGAGCATGTATTATGACGGCACAGTATATGATGACATCATAATTAGTATGCACTATGATGTCACAATGTATTATGACGTCATAATGTATCCGCATTATGACATCACAATATATTATGAGAGCGCAATTTGCAGGTTTTATGACCAATTTCGCTTACCCCAATTTGTGTCACATCTACTGGAGCATCATGAGCATGTATAATGACGTCACAGTTTATGATGACATCATAATTAGTATGCAGTATGATGTCACAATGTATTATGACGTCATAATGTATCCACATTATGACATCATAATATATTATGAGAGCGCAACATGCAGGTATTATGAGCAATTTCTCTTGCCCCAATTTGTGTCACATCTACTGGAGCATCATGAGCATGTATTGTGACGTCACAGTATATGATGACATCATAATTAGTATACCCTATGACGTCACAATGTATTATGACGTCATAATGTATCCGCATTATGACATCACAATATATTATGAGAGCGCAATTTGCACGTTTCATGACCAATTTCGCTTACCCCAATTTGTGTCACATCTACTGCAGCATCATCAGCATGTATTATGACGTCAGAGTTTATGATGACATCATAATTAGCATGCAGTATGACGTCACAATGTATTATGACGTCATAATATATCCGCATTATGACATCACAATATATTATGAGAGCGCAACATGCAGGTATTATGAGCAATTTGTCTTACCCCAATTTGTGTCACATCTACTGGAGCATCATGAGCATGTATTATGACGTCACAGTATATGATGACATCATAATTAGTATGCAGTATGACGTCACAATGTATTATGACGTCAAAATGTATCCGCATTATGACATCACAATATATTATGAGAGCGCAACATGCAGGTATTATGAGCAATTTCTCTTACCCCAATTTGTGTCACATGTATTGGAGCATCATGAGCATGTATTATGACGTCACAGTACATGATGACATCATAATTAGTATGCACTATGATGTCACAATGTATTATAACGTCATAATGTATCTGCATTATGACTTCACAATAAATTATGAGAGCGCAATTTACAGGTTTTATGACCATTTTCGATTACCCCAATTTGTGTCACATCTACTGGAGCATCATGAGCATGTATTATGTTGTCACAGTATATGATGACATCATAATTAGTATGCAGTATGACGTCACAATATATTATGACGTCATAGTGTATCCGCATTATGACATCACAATAAATTATGAGAGCGCAACATGCAGGTATTATGAGCAATTTCTCTTACCCCAATTTGTGTCACATCTACTGGAGCATCATGAGCATGTATTATGACGTCACAGTATATGATGACATCATAATTAGTATGCACTATGACGTCACAATGTATTATGACGTCATATTGTATCCGCATTATGACGTCACAATATATTATGAGAGCTCAACCTGCAGGTATTATGAGCAATTTCTCTTACCCCAATATGTGTCACATCTACTGGAGCATCATGAGCATGTATTATGACGTCACAGTATACGATGACATCAGAATTAGTATGCACTAAGACGTTACATGTATTATGACGTCATATTGTATCCGCATTATGACATCACAATATATTATGATAGCGCAACATGCAGGTATTATGAGCAATTTCTCTTACCCCAATTTGTGTCACATCTACTGGAGCATCATGAGCATGTATTATGACGTCACAGTATATGATGACATCATAATTAGTATGCACTATGACGTCACAATGTATTATGACGTCATAATGTATCCGCATTATGACATAACAATATATTATGAGAGCGCAATTTACAGGTTTTATGACCATTTTCGATTACCCCAATTTGTGTCACATGTACTGGAGCATCATGAGCATGTATTATGTTGTCACAGTATATGATGACATCATAATTAGTATGCAGTATGATGTCACAATGTATTATGACATCATAATGTATCCGCATTATGACATCACAATAAATTATGAGAGCGCAACATGCAGGTATTATGAGCAATTTCTCTCACCCCAATTTGTGTCACATCTACTGGAGCATCATGAGCATGAATTATGACGTCACAGTATATGATGACATCATAATTAGTATGCACTATGACGTCAAAATGTATTATGACGTCATATTGTATCCGCATTATGACATCACAATATATTATGAGAGCGCAACATGCAGGTATTATGAGCAATTTCTCTTACCCCAATTTGTGTCACATCTACTGGAGCATCATGAGCATGTATTATGACGTCACAGTATATGATGACATCATAATTAGTATGCACTATGATGTCACAATGTATTATGACGTCATAATGTATCCGCATTATGACATCACAATATATTATGAGAGCGCAACATGCAGGTATTATGAGCAATTTCTCTTACCCCAATTTGTGTCACATCTACTGGAGCATCATGAGCATGTATTATGACGTCACAGTATATGATGACATCATAATTAGTATGCACTATGACGTCACAATGTATTATGACGTCATAATGTATCCGCATTATGACATCACAATATATTATGAGAGCGCAACATGCAGGTATTATGAGCAATTACTCTTACCCCAATTTGTGTCACATCTACTGGAGCATCATGAGCATTCATTATGACGTCACAGTATATGATGACATCATAATTAGTATGCACTATGACGTCACAATGTATTATGACGTCATAATGTATCCGCATTATGACATCACAATATACTATGAGAGCGCAACATGCAGGTATTATGAGCAATTTCTCTTACCACAATTTGTGTCACATCTACTGGAGCACCATGAGAATATATTATGATGTCACAGTATATGATGACATCATAATTAGTATGCACTATGACGTCACAATGTATTATGACGTCATACTGTATCCGCATTATGACATCTCAATATATTATGAGAGCGCAACATGCAGTTATTATGAGCAATTTCTCTTACCCCAATTTGTGTGACATCTACTGGAGCATCATGAGCATGTATTATGACGTCACAGTATATGATGACATCATAATTAGTATGCAGTATGACGTCACAATGTATTATGGCGTCATAATGTATCCGCATTATGACATCACAATATATTATGAGAGCGCAATTTGCAGGATTTATGACCAATTTCGCTTACCCCAATTTGTGTCACATCTACTGGAGCATCATGAGCATGTATTATGACGTCACAGTATATGATGACATCATAATTAGTATGAACTATGACGTCACAATGTATTATGACGTCATAATGTATCCGCATTATGACATCACAATATATTATGAGAGCGCAATTTGCAGGTATTATGAGCAATTTCTCTCACCCCAATTTGTGTCACATCTACTGAAGCATCATGAGCATGTATTATGACGTCACAGCATATGATGACATCATAATTAGTATGCACTATGACGTCACAATGTATTATGACGTCATACTGTATCCGCATTATGACATCACAATATATTATGAGAGCGCAACATGCAGTTATTATGAGAAATTTCTCTTACCCCAATTTGTGTCACATCTAATGGAGCATCATGAGCATGTATTATAACGTCACAGTATATGATGACATCATAATTAGTATGCACTATGACGTCACCATGTATTATGACGTCATAATATATCAGCATTATGACATCACAATATATTATGAGAGCGCAATTTGCAGGTGTTATGACCAATTTCGCTTACCCCAATTTGTGTCACATCTACTGGAGCAACATGAGCATGTATTATGACGTCACAGTATATGATGACATCATAATTAGTATGCACTATGACGTCACAATGTATTATGACGTCATAATGTTTCCACATTATGACATCACAATATATTATAAGAGCGCAACATGCACTTATTATGACCAATTTCTCTTACGCCAATTTGTGTCACATCTACTGGAGAATCATGAGGATGTATTATGATGTCACAGTATATGATGACATCATAATTAGTATGCACTATGACGTCACAATGTATTATGACATCATAATGTATCCGCAGTATGACATCACAATATAATATGAGAGCGCAACATGCAAGTATTATGAGAAATTTCTCTTACCCCAATTTGTGTCACATCTACTGGAGCATCATGAGCATGTATTATGACGTCACATTATATGATGACATCATAATTAGTATGCACTATGACGTCACAATGTATTATGACGTCATAATGTATCCGCATTATGACATCACAATATATTATGAGAGTGCAATTTACAGGTTTTATGACCATTTTCGATTACCCCAATTTGTGTCACATCTACTGGAGCATCATGAGCATGTATTATGTTGTCACAGTATATGATGACATCATAATTAGTATGCAGTATGACGTCACAATATATTATAAAGTCATAGTGTATCCGCATTATGACATCACAATAAATTATGAGAGCGCAACAGGCAGGTATTATGAGCAATTTCTCTTACCCCAATTTGTGTCACATCTACTGGAGCATCATGAGCATGTATTATGACGTCACAGTATATGATGACATCATAATTAGTATGCACTAAGACGTCACAATGTATTATGACGTCATAATGTATCCGCATTATGACATCACAATATATTATGAGAGCGCAACATGCAGGTATTATGAGCAATTTCTCTTACCCCAATTTCTGTCACATCTACTGGAGCATCATGAGCATGTATTATGACGTCACAGTATATGATGACATCATAATTAGTATGCACTATGACGTCACAATGTATTATGACGTCATAATGTATTCGCATTATGACATCACAATATATTATGAGAGCGCAACATGCAGGTATTATGAGCAATTTCTCTTACCCCAATTTGTGTCACATCTACTGGAGCATCATGAGCATGTATTATGACGTCACAGTATATGATGACATCATAATTAGTATGCACTATGACGTCAAAATATATTATGACGTCATAATGTGTCCGCATTATGACATCACAATATATTATGAGAGCGCAATTTGCAGGTATTATGACCAATTTCTCTTACCCCAATTTGTGTCACATCTACTGGAGCATCATGAGCATGTATTATGACGTCACAGTATATGATGACATCATAATTAGTATGCACTATGACATCACAATGTATTATGACGTCATAATGTATCCGCATTATGACATCACAATATATTATGAGAGCGCAACATGCAGGTATTATGAGAAATTTCTCTTACCCCAATTTGTGTCACATCTACTGGAGCATCATGAGCATGATTTATGACATCACAGTATATGAAGACATCATAATTAGTATGCACTATGACGTTACAAAGTATTATGACGTCACAATGTATCCGCATTATGACATCACAATATATTATGAGAGGGCAACATGCAGGTATTATAAGCAATTTCTCTTACCCCAATTTGTGTCATATCTACTGGAGCATCATGAGCATGTATTATGACGTCACAGTATATGATGACCTCATAATTAGTATGCACTATGAAGTCACAATGTATTATGACGTCATAATGTATCCGCATTATGACATCACAATATATTATGAGAGCGCAACATGCAGGTATTATGACCAATTTCTCTTACCCCAATTTGTGTCACATCTACTGGAGCATCATGAGCATGTATTATGACGTCACAGTATATGATGACATCATAATTAGTATGCAGTATGACGTCACAATATATTATGACGTCATAATGTATCCGCATTATGACATCACAATATATTATGAGAGCGCAACATGAAGGTATTATGAGCAATTTCTCTTGCCCCAATTTGTGTCACATCTACTGGAGCATCATGAGCATGTATTATGACGTCACAGTATATGATGACATCATAATTAGTATGCACTATGACGTCACAATGTATTATGACGTCATAATGTATCCGCATTATGACATCACAATATTTTATGAGAGCGCAACATGCAGGTATTATGAGAAATTTCTCTTACCCCAATTTGTGTCACATCTACTGGAGAATCATGAGCATGAATTATGACATCACAGTATATGATGACATCATAATTAGTATGCACTATGACGTTACAATGTATTATGACGTCATAATGTATCCGCATTATGACATCACAATATATTATGAGAGCGCAACATGCAGGTATTATGAGCAATTTCTCTTACCCCAATTTGTGTCATATCTACTGGAGCATCATGAGCATGTATTATGACGTCACAGTATATGATGACATCATAATTAGTATGCACTATGAAGTCACAATGTATTATGACGTCATAATGTATCCGCATTATGACATCACAATATATTATGAGAGCGCAACATGCAGGTATTATGAGCAATTTCTCTTACCCCAATTTGTGTCACATCTACTGGAGCATCATGAGCATGTATTATGACGTCACAGTATATGATGACATCATAATTAGTATGCAGTATGACGTCACAATATATTATGACGTCATAATGTATCCGCATTTTGACATCACAATATATTATGAGAGCGCAACATGATGGTATTTTGAGCAATTTCTCTTGCCCCAATTTGTGTCACATCTACTGGAGCATCATGAGCATGTATTATGACGTCACAGTATATGATGACATCATAATTAGTATGCACTATGACGTCACAATGTATTATGACGTCATAATGTATCCGCATTATGACATCACAATATATTATGAGAGCGCAACATGCAGGTATTATGAGCAATTTCTCTTACCCCAATTTGTGTCACATCTACTGGAGCATCATGAGCATGTATTATGACGTCACAGTATATGATGACATCATAATTAGTATGCAGTATGGCGTCACAATGTATTATGACGTCATTATGTATCCGCATTAGGACATCACAATATATTATGAGAGCGCAACATGCAGGTATTATGACCAATTTCGCTTACCCCAATTTGTGTCACATCTACTGGAGCATCATGAGCATGTATTATGACGTCACAGTATATGATGACATCATAATTAGTATGCACTATTACATCACAATGTATTATGACGTCATAATGTATCCACATTATGACATCACAATATATTATGAGAGCGCAACATACAGGTATTATGAGCAATTTCTCTTACCCCAATTTGTGTCACATCTACTGGAGCATCATGAGCATGTATTATGACGTCACAGTATATGATGACATCATAATTAGTATGCACTATGACGTCACAATGTATTATGACGTCATAATGTATCCGCATTATGACATCACAATGTTTTATGAGAGCGCAACATGCAGTTATTATGAGCAATTTCTCTTACCCCAATTTGTGTGACATCTACTGGAGCATCATGAGCATGTATTATGACGTCACAGTATATGATGACATCATAATTAGTATGCACTATGACATCACAATGTATTATGACGTCATAATGTATCCGCATTATGACATCACAATATATTATGAGAGCGCAACATGCAGGTATTATGAGAAATTTCTCTTACCCCAATTTGTGTCACATCTACTGGAGCATCATGAGCATGATTTATGACATCACAGTATATGAAGACATCATAATTAGTATGCACTATGACGTTACAAAGTATTATGACGTCACAATGTATCCGCATTATGACATCACAATATATTATGAGAGGGCAACATGCAGGTATTATAAGCAATTTCTCTTACCCCAATTTGTGTCATATCTACTGGAGCATCATGAGCATGTATTATGACGTCACAGTATATGATGACCTCATAATTAGTATGCACTATGAAGTCACAATGTATTATGACGTCATAATGTATCCGCATTATGACATCACAATATATTATGAGAGCGCAACATGCAGGTATTATGACCAATTTCTCTTACCCCAATTTGTGTCACATCTACTGGAGCATCATGAGCATGTATTATGACGTCACAGTATATGATGACATCATAATTAGTATGCAGTATGACGTCACAATATATTATGACGTCATAATGTATCCGCATTATGACATCACAATATATTATGAGAGCGCAACATGAAGGTATTATGAGCAATTTCTCTTGCCCCAATTTGTGTCACATCTACTGGAGCATCATGAGCATGTATTATGACGTCACAGTATATGATGACATCATAATTAGTATGCACTATGACGTCACAATGTATTATGACGTCATAATGTATCCGCATTATGACATCACAATATTTTATGAGAGCGCAACATGCAGGTATTATGAGAAATTTCTCTTACCCCAATTTGTGTCACATCTACTGGAGAATCATGAGCATGAATTATGACATCACAGTATATGATGACATCATAATTAGTATGCACTATGACGTTACAATGTATTATGACGTCATAATGTATCCGCATTATGTCATCACAATATATTATGAGAGCGCAACATGCAGGTATTATGAGCAATTTCTCTTACCCCAATTTGTGTCATATCTACTGGAGCATCATGAGCATGTATTATGACGTCACAGTATATGATGACATCATAATTAGTATGCACTATGAAGTCACAATGTATTATGACGTCATAATGTATCCGCATTATGACATCACAATATATTATGAGAGCGCAGCATGCAGGTATTATGAGCAATTTCTCTTACCCCAATTTGTGTCACATCTACTGGAGCATCATGAGCATGTATTATGACGTCACAGTATATGATGACATCATAATTAGTATGCAGTATGACGTCACAATATATTATGACGTCATAATGTATCCGCATTTTGACATCACAATATATTATGAGAGCGCAACATGATGGTATTTTGAGCAATTTCTCTTGCCCCAATTTGTGTCACATCTACTGGAGCATCATGAGCATGTATTATGACGTCACAGTATATGATGACATCATAATTAGTATGCACTATGACGTCACAATGTATTATGACGTCATAATGTATCCGCATTATGACATCACAATATATTATGAGAGCGCAACATGCAGGTATTATGAGCAATTTCACTTACCCCAATTTGTGTCACATCTACTGGAGCATCATGAGCATGTATTATGACGTCACAGTATATGATGACATCATAATTAGTATGCAGTATGGCGTCACAATGTATTATGACGTCATTATGTATCCGCATTAGGACATCACAATATATTATGAGAGCGCAACATGCAGGTATTATGACCAATTTCGCTTACCCCGATTTGTGTCACATCTACTGGAGCATCATGAGCATGTATTATGACGTCACAGTATATGATGACATCATAATTAGTATGCACTATTACATCACAATGTATTATGACGTCATAATGTATCCACATTATGACATCACAATATATTATGAGAGCGCAACATACAGGTATTATGAGCAATTTCTCTTACCCCAATTTGTGTCACATCTACTGGAGCATCATGAGCATGTATTATGACGTCACAGTATATGATGACATCATAATTAGTATGCACTATGACGTCACAATGTATTATGACGTCATAATGTATCCGCATTATGACATCACAATGTTTTATGAGAGCGCAACATGCAGTTATTATGAGCAATTTCTCTTACCCCAATTTGTGTGACATCTACTGGAGCATCATGAGCATGTATTATGACGTCACAGTATATGATGACATCATAATTAGTATGCACTATGACGTCACAATGTATTATGACGTCATAATGTATTCGCATTATGACATCACAATATATTATGAGAGCGCAACATGCAGGTATTATGAGCAATTTCTCTTACCCCAATTTGTGTCACATCTACTGGAGCATCATGAGCATGTATTATGACGTCACAGTATATGATGACATCATAATTAGTATGCACTATGACATCACAATGTATTATGACGTCATAATGTATCCGCATTATGACATCACAATATATTATGAGAGCGCAACATGCAGGTATTATGAGAAATTTCTCTTACCCCAATTTGTGTCACATCTACTGGAGAATCATGAGCATGAATTATGACATCACAGTATATGATGACATCATAATTAGTATGCACTATGACGTTACAATGTATTATGACGTCATAATGTATCCGCATTATGACATCACAATATATTATGAGAGCGCAACATGCAGGTATTATGAGCAATTTTTCTTACCCCAATTTGTGTCATATCTACTGGAGCATCATGAGCATGTATTATGACGTCACAGTATATGATGACATCATAATTAGTATGCACTATGAAGTCACAATGTATTATGACGTCATAATGTATCCGCATTATGACATCACAATATATTATGAGAGCGCAACATGCAGGTATTATGAGCAATTTCTCTTACCCCAATTTGTGTCACATCTACTGGAGCATCATGAGCATGTATTATGACGTCACAGTATATGATGACATCATAATTAGTATGCAGTATGACGTCACAATATATTATGACGTCATAATGTATCCGCATTATGACATCACAATATATTATGAGAGCGCAACATGATGGTATTTTGAGCAATTTCTCTTGCCCCAATTTGTGTCACATCTACTGGAGCATCATGAGCATGTATTATGACGTCACAGTATATGATGACATCATAATTAGTATGCACTATGACGTCACAATGTATTATGACGTCATAATGTATCCGCATTATGACATCACAATATATTATGAGAGCGCAACATGCAGGTATTATGAGCAATTTCTCTTACCCCAATTTGTGTCACATCTACTGGAGCATCATGAGCATGTATTATGACGTCACAGTATATGATGACATCATAATTAGTATGCAGTATGGCGTCACAATGTATTATGACGTCATTATGTATCCGCATTAGGACATCACAATATATTATGAGAGCGCAACATGCAGGTATTATGACCAATTTCGCTTACCCCAATTTGTGTCACATCTACTGGAGCATCATGAGCATGTATTATGACGTCACAGTATATGATGATATAATAATTAGTATGCACTATTACATCACAATGTATTATGACGTCATAATGTATCCACATTATGACATCACAATATATTATGAGAGCGCAACATACAGGTATTATGAGCAATTTCTCTTACCCCAATTTGTGTCACATCTACTGGAGCATCATGAGCATGTATTATGACGTCACAGTATATGATGACATCATAATTAGTATGCACTATGACGTCACAATGTATTATGACGTCATAATATATCCGCATTATGACATCACAATGTATTATGAGAGCGCAACATGCAGTGATTATGAGCAATTTCTCTTACCCCAATTTGTGTGACATCTACTGGAACATCATGAGCATGTATTATGACGTCACAGTATATGATGACATCATAATTAGTATGCACTATGACCTCACAATGTATTATGACGTCATAATGTATCCGAATTATGACATCACAATATATTATGAGAGCGCAATTTGCCGGATTTATGACCAATTTCGCTTACCCCAATTTGTGTCACATCTACTGGAGCATCATGTGCATGTATTATGACGTCACAGTATATGATGACATCATAATTAGTATGCACTATGACGTCACAATGTATTATGACGTCATAATGTTTCCACATTATGACATCACAATATATTATGAGAGCGCAACATGCACTTATTATGGGCAATTTCTCTTACCCCAATTTGTGTCACATCTACTGGAGAATCATGAGGATGTATTATGATGTCACAGTATATGATGACATCATAATTAGTATGCACTATGACGTCACAATATGTTATGACGTCATAATATATCCGCATTATGACATCACAATATATTATGAGAGCGCAATTTACAGGTTTTATGACCATTTTCGATTACCCCAATTTGTGTCACATCTACTGGAGCATCATGAGCATGTATTATGATGTCACAGTATAAGATGACATCATAATTAATATGCAGTATGACGTCACAATGTATTATGACGTCATAGTGTATCCGCATTATGACATCACAATAAATTATGAGAGCACAACATGCAGGTATTATGACCAATTTCTCTTACCCCAATTTGTGTCACATCTACTGGAGCATCATGAGCATATATTATGATGTCACAGTATATGATGTCATCATAATTAGTATGCACTATGACGTCACAATGTATTATGACGTCATAATGTATCTGCATTGTGACATCACAATATATTATGAGAGCGCAACATGCAGGTATTATGAGCAGTTTCTCTCACCCCAATTTGTGTCACATCTACTGGAGCATCATGAGCATGTATTATGACGTCACAGTATATGATGACATCATAATTAGTATGCACTATGACGTCACAATGTATTATGACATCATAATGTATCCGCATTATGACATCACAATATATTATGAGAGCGCAACATGCAGGTATTATGAGCAATTTCTCTTACCCCAATTTGTGTCACATCTACTGGCGCATCATGAGCATGTATTATGACGTCACAGTATATGATGACATCATAATTAGTATGCACTATGACGTCACAATGTATTATGACGTCATAATGTATCCGCATTATGACATCACAATATATTATGAGAGCGCAACATGCAGGTATTATGAGTAATTTCGCTTACCCCAATTTGTGTCACATCTACTGGAGCATCATGAGCATGTATTATGACGTCACAGTATATGATGACATCATAATTAGTATGCACTATGACGTCACAATGTATTATGACGTCATAATGTATCCGCATTATGACATCACAATATATTATGAGAGCGCAACATGCAGGTATTATGAGCAATTTCTCTTACCCCAATTTGTGTCACATCTACTGGAGCATCATGAGCATGTATTATGACGTCACAGTATATGATGACATCACAATTAGTATGCACTATGACGTCAAAATGTATTATGACGTCATAATGTATCCGCATTATGACATCACAATATATTATGAGAGCGCAACATGCAGGTATTATGAGCAATTTCTCTTACCCCAATTTGTGTCACATCTACTGGAGCATCATGTGCATGTATTATGACGTCACAGTATATGATGACATCATAATTAGTATGCACTATGACGTCACAATGTATTATGACGTCATAATGTATCCGCATTATGACATCACAATATATTATGAGAGCGCAATTTGCAGGTATTATGACCAATTTCTCTTACCCCAATTTGTGTCACATCTACTGGAGCATCATGAGCATGTATTATGACGTCACAGTATATGATGACATCATAATTAGTATGCACTATGACATCACAATGTATTATGACGTCATAATGTATCCGCATTATGACATCACAATATATTATGAGAGCGCAATTTACAGGTTTTATGACCATTTTCGATTACCCCAATTTGTGTCACATCTACTGGAGCATCATGAGCATGTATTATGATGTCACAGTATATGATGACATCATAATTAGTATGCACTATGACGTCACAATGTACTATGACGTCATAATGTATCCGCATTATGACATCACAATATATTATGAGAGCGCAACATGCAGGTAATATGAGCAATTTCTCTTACCCCAATTTGTGTCACATCTACTGGAGCATCATGAGCATGTATTATGACGTCACAGTATATGATGACATCATAATTAGTATGCACTATGAAGTAACAATGTATTATGACGTCATAATGTATCCACAATATGACATGACAATATATTATGAGAGCGCAACATGCAGGTATTATGAGCAATTTCTCTTACCCCAATTTGTGTCACATCTACTGGAGCATCATTAGCATGTATTATGACGTCAGAGTATATGATGACATCATACTTAGTATGCACTATGACGTCAGAATGTATTATGACGTCATAATATATCCGCATTATGACAACACAATATCTTATGAGAGCGCAACATGCTGGCATTATGAGCAATTTCTCTTACCCCAAATTGTGTCACATCTACCGGAGCATCATGAGCATGTATTATGACGTCACAGTATATGATGACATCATAATTAGTATGCACTATGACGTCACAATGTATTATGACGTCACACTGTATCCGCATTATGACATCACAATATATTATGAGAGCGCAACATGCAGGTATTATGAGCAATTTCTCTTACACCAATTTGTGTCACATCTACTGGAGCATCATGAGCATGTATTATGACGTCACAGTATATGATGACAACATAATTAGTATGCACTATGACGTCACATTGTATTATGACGTCATAATGTATCCGCATTATGACATCACAATATATTATGAGAGCCCAACATGCAGGTATTATGAGCAATTCTCTTTCCCCAATTTGTGTCACATCTACTGGAGAATCATGAGCATGTATTATGACGTCACAGTATATGATGACATCATAATTAGTATGCACTATGACGTCACAATGTATTATGACGTCATAATGTATCCGCATTATGACATCACAATATATTATGAGAGCGCAACATGCAGGTATTATGAGCAATTTCTCTTACCCCAATTTGTGTCACATCTACTGGAGCATCATGAGCATGTATTATGACGTCACAGTATATGATGACATCATAATTAGTATGCACTATGACGTCACAATGTATTATGACGTCATAATGTATCCGCATTATGACATCACAATATATTATGAGATCGCAGCTTGCAGGTTTTATGACTCTTTTCGATTATCCCAATTTTTGTCACATCTACTGGAGCATCATGAGCATGTATTATGACGTCACAGTATATGATGACATCATAATTAGTATGCACTATGACGTCACAATGTATTATGACGTCATAATGTATCCGCATTATGACATCACAGTATATTATGAGAGCGCAACATTCAGGTATTATGAGCAATTTCTCTTACCCCAATTTGTGTCACATCTACTGGAGCATCATGAGCATGTATTATGATGTCACAGTATATGATGACATCATAATTAGTATGCACTATGACGTCACAATGTATTATGACGTCATAATGTATCCGCATTATGACATCACAGTATATTATGAGAGCGCAACATGCAGGTATTATGAGCAATTTCTCTTACCCCAATTTGTGTCACATCTACTGGAGCATCATGAGCATGTATTATGACGTCAGAGTATATGATGACATCATAATTAGTATGCACTATGACGTCACAATGTATTATGACGTCATAATATATCCGCATTATGACAACACAATATCTTATGAGAGCGCAACTTGCTGGCATTATGAGCAATTTCTCTTACCCCAAATTGTGTCACATCTACTGGAGCATAATGAGCATTCATTATGATGTCATAGTATATGATGACATCATAATTAGTATGCACTATGACGTCACAATGTATTATGACGTCATACTGTATCCGCATTATGACATCACAATATACTATGAGAGCGCAACATGCAGGTATTATGAGCAATTTCTCTTACCCCAATTTGTGTGACATCTACTGGAGCATCATGAGCATGTATTATGACGTCACAGTATATGATGACAACATAATTAGTATGCACTATGACGTCGCAATGTATTATGACGTCATAATGTATCCGCATTATGACATCACAATATATTATGAGAGCCCAACATGCAGGTATTATGAACAATTGTCTTTCCCCAATTTGTGTCACATCTACTGGAGAATCATGAGCATGTATTATGACGTCACAGTATATGATGACATCATAATTAGTATGCACTATGACATCACAATGTATTATGACGTCATAATGTATCCGCATTATGACATCACAATATATTATGAGAGCGCAACATGCAGGTATTATGAGCAATTTCTCTTACCCCAATTTGTGTCACATCTACTGGAGCATCATGAGCATGTATTATGACGTCACAGTATATGATGACATCATAATTAGTATGCACTATGATGTCACAATGTATTATGACGTCATAATGTATCCGCATTATGACATCACAATATATTATGATAGCGCAACATGGAGGTATTATGAGCAATTACTCTTACCCCAATTTGTGTCACATCTACTGTAGCATTATGAGCATGTATTATGACGTCACAGTATATGATGACATCATAATTAGTATGCACTATGACGTCACAATGTATTATGACGTCATAATATATCCGCATTATGACATCACAATATATTATGAGAGCGCTACATGCAGGTATTATGAGCAATTTCTCTTACCCCAATTTTTGTCACATCTACTGGAGCATCATGAGCAAGTATTATGACGTCACAGTATATGATGACATCATAATTAGTATGCACCATGACGTCACAATGTATTATGATGTCATAATGTATCCGCATTATGACATCACAATATATTATGAGAGCGCAACATGCAGGTATTATGAGCAATTTCTCGTACCCCAGTTTGTGTCACATCTACTGGAGCATCATGAGCATGTATTATGACGTCACAGTATATGATGATATCATAATTAGTATGCACTATGACTTCACAATGTATTATGACGTCATAATGTATCAGCATAATGACATCACAATATATTATGATAGCGCAATTTGCAGGTTTTATGACCATTTTCGATTACACCAATTTGTGTCACATCGACTGGAGCATCATGAGCATGTATTATGACGTCACAGTATATGATGACATCATAATTAGTATGCACTATGACGTCACAATGTATTATGACGTCATAATGTATCCGCATTATGACATCACAATATATTATGAGATCGCAACTTGCAGGTTTTATGACTATTTTCGATTATCCCAATTTGTGTCACATCTACTGGAGCATCATGAGCATGTATTATGACGTCACAGTATATGATGACATAATAATTAGTATGCACTATGACCTCACAATGTATTATGACGTCATAATGTATCCGCATTATGACATCACAATATATTATGAGAGCGCCATTTGCAAGTAACATAAGCAATTTCTCTTACCCCAATTTGTGTCACATCTACTGGAGCTTCATGAGCATGTATTATGACGTCACAGTATATGATGACATCATAATTATTATGCAGTATGACGTCACAATGTATTATGACGTCAAAATGTATGCGCATTATGACATCACAATATATTTTGTGAGCGCAACATGTAGGTATTATGAGCAATTTCTCTTACCCCAATTTGTGTCACATCTACTGGAGCATCATGAGCATTTATTATGACATCAGGGTATATCATGACATCATAATTATTATGCACTATGACGTCACAATGTATTATGACGTCATAATGTATCCGCATTATGACATCACAATATATTATGAGAGCGCAGTATGCATGTATTATGAGCAATTTCTCTTACCCCAATTTGTGTCACATCTACTGGAGCATCATGAGTATGTATTATGACGTCACAGTATATGATGACATCATAATTAGTATGCAGTATGACGTCACAATGTATTATGACGTCATAATGTATCCACATTATGACATCACAATATATTATGAGAGCGCAACATGCAGGTATTATAAGCAATTTCTCTTAACCCAATTTGTGTCACATCTACTGGAGCATCATGAGCATGTATTATGACGTCACAGTATATGATGACATCATAATTAGTATGCACTATGACGTCACAATGTATTATAACGTCATAATGTATCCGCATTATGACATCACAATATATTATGAGAGCGCAACATGCAGGTATTATGAGCAATTTCTCTTACCCCAATTTGTGTCACATCTACTGGAGCATCATGAGCATGTGTTATGATGTCACAGTATATGATGACATCATAATTAGTATGCACTATGACGTCACAATGTATTATGACATCATAATGTATCCGCATTATGACATCACAATATATTATGAGAGCGCAATTTGCAGGTATTATGAGCAATTTCTCTTACCCCAATTTGTGTCACATCTACTGGAGCATCATTAGCATGTATTATGACTTCACAGTATATGATGACATCATAATTAGTATGCACTATGACGTCACAATGTATTATGACGTCATAATATATCCGCATTATGACATCACAATATATTATGAGAGCGCAACATGCAGGTACTATGAGCAATTTCTCTTTCCCCAATTTGTGTCACATCTACTGGAGCATCATGAGCATGTATTATGACGTCACAGTATATGATGACATCATAATTAGTATGCACTATGATGTCACAATGTATTATGACGTCATAATGTATCCGCACTATGACATCACAATATATAATGAGAGCACAACATGCAGGTATTATGAACAATTGTCTTTCCCCAATTTGTGTCACATCTACTGGAGAATCATGAGCATGTATTATGACGTCACAGTATATGATGACATCATAATTAGTATGCACTATGACATCACAATGTATTATGACGTCATAATGTATCCGCATTATGACATCACAATATATTATGAGAGCGCAACATGCAGGTATTATGAGCAATTTCTCTTACCCCAATTTGTGTCACATCTACTGGAGCATCATGAGCATGTATTATGATGTCACAGTATATGATGACATCATAATTAGTATGCACTATGATGTCACAATGTATTATGACGTCATAATGTATCCGCATTATGACATCACAATATATTATGATAGCGCAACATGGAGGTATTATGAGCAATTACTCTTACCCCAATTTGTGTCACATCTACTGTAGCATTATGAGCATGTATTATGACGTCACAGTATATGATGACATCATAATTAGTATGCACTATGACGTCACAATGTATTATGACGTCATAATATATCCGCATTATGACATCACAATATATTATGAGAGCGCTACATGCAGGTATTATGAGCAATTTCTCTTACCCCAATTTTTGTCACATCTACTGGAGCATCATGAGCAAGTATTATGACGTCACAGTATATGATGACATCATAATTAGTATGCACCATGACGTCACAATGTATTATGATGTCATAATGTATCCGCATTATGACATCACAATATATTATGAGAGCGCAACATGCAGGTATTATGAGCAATTTCTCGTACCCCAGTTTGTGTCACATCTACTGGAGCATCATGAGCATGTATTATGACGTCACAGTATATGATGATATCATAATTAGTATGCACTATGACTTCACAATGTATTATGACGTCATAATGTATCAGCATAATGACATCACAATATATTAGGATAGCGCAATTTGCAGGTTTTATGACCATTTTCGATTACACCAATTTGTGTCACATCGACTGGAGCATCATGAGCATGTATTATGACGTCACAGTATATGATGACATCATAATTAGTATGCACTATGACGTCACAATGTATTATGACGTCATAATGTATCCGCATTATGACATCACAATATATTATGAGATCGCAACTTGCAGGTTTTATGACTATTTTCGATTATCCCAATTTGTGTCACATCTACTGGAGCATCATGAGCATGTATTATGACGTCACAGTATATGATGACATAATAATTAGTATGCACTATGACCTCACAATGTATTATGACGTCATAATGTATCCGCATTATGACATCACAATATATTATGAGAGCGCCATTTGCAAGTAACATAAGCAATTTCTCTTACCCCAATTTGTGTCACATCTACTGGAGCTTCATGAGCATGTATTATGACGTCACAGTATATGATGACATCATAATTATTATGCAGTATGACGTCACAATGTATTATGACGTCAAAATGTATGCGCATTATGACATCACAATATATTTTGTGAGCGCAACATGTAGGTATTATGAGCAATTTCTCTTACCCCAATTTGTGTCACATCTACTGGAGCATCATGAGCATGTATTATGACATCAGAGTATATCATGACATCATAATTATTATGCACTATGACGTCACAATGTATTATGACGTCATAATGTATCCGCATTATGACATCACAATATATTATGAGAGCGCAGTATGCATGTATTATGAGCAATTTCTCTTACCCCAATTTGTGTCACATCTACTGGAGCATCATGAGTATGTATTATGACGTCACAGTATATGATGACATCATAATTAGTATGCAGTATGACGTCACAATGTATTATGACGTCATAATGTATCCACATTATGACATCACAATATATTATGAGAGCGCAACATGCAGGTATTATAAGCAATTTCTCTTAACCCAATTTGTGTCACATCTACTGGAGCATCATGAGCATGTATTATGACGTCACAGTATATGATGACATCATAATTAGTATGCACTATGACGTCACAATGTATTATAACGTCATAATGTATCCGCATTATGACATCACAATATATTATGAGAGCGCAACATGCAGGTATTATGAGCAATTTCTCTTACCCCAATTTGTGTCACATCTACTGGAGCATCATGAGCATGTGTTATGATGTCACAGTATATGATGACATCATAATTAGTATGCACTATGACGTCACAATGTATTATGACATCATAATGTATCCGCATTATGACATCACAATATATTATGAGAGCGCAATTTGCAGGTATTATGAGCAATTTCTCTTACCCCAATTTGTGTCACATCTACTGGAGCATCATTAGCATGTATTATGACTTCACAGTATATGATGACATCATAATTAGTATGCACTATGACGTCACAATGTATTATGACGTCATAATATATCCGCATTATGACATCACAATATATTATGAGAGCGCAACATGCAGGTACTATGAGCAATTTCTCTTTCCCCAATTTGTGTCACATCTACTGGAGCATCATGAGCATGTATTATGACGTCACAGTATATGATGACATCATAATTAGTATGCACTATGATGTCACAATGTATTATGACGTCATAATGTATCCGCACTATGACATCACAATATATAATGAGAGCACAACATGCAGGTATTATGAACAATTGTCTTTCCCCAATTTGTGTCACATCTACTGGAGAATCATGAGCATGTATTATGACGTCACAGTATATGATGACATCATAATTAGTATGCACTATGACATCACAATGTATTATGACGTCATAATGTATCCGCATTATGACATCACAATATATTATGAGAGCGCAACATGCAGGTATTATGAGCAATTTCTCTTACCCCAATTTGTGTCACATCTACTGGAGCATCATGAGCATGTATTATGACGTCACAGTATATGATGACATCATAATTAGTATGCACTATGATGTCACAATGTATTATGACGTCATAATGTATCCGCATTATGACATCACAATATATTATGATAGCGCAACATGGAGGTATTATGAGCAATTACTCTTACCCCAATTTGTGTCACATCTACTGTAGCATTATGAGCATGTATTATGACGTCACAGTATATGATGACATCATAATTAGTATGCACTATGACGTCACAATGTATTATGACGTCATAATATATCCGCATTATGACATCACAATATATTATGAGAGCGCTACATGCAGGTATTATGAGCAATTTCTCTTACCCCAATTTTTGTCACATCTACTGGAGCATCATGAGCAAGTATTATGACGTCACAGTATATGATGACATCATAATTAGTATGCACCATGACGTCACAATGTATTATGATGTCATAATGTATCCGCATTATGACATCACAATATATTATGAGAGCGCAACATGCAGGTATTATGAGCAATTTCTCGTACCCCAGTTTGTGTCACATCTACTGGAGCATCATGAGCATGTATTATGACGTCACAGTATATGATGATATCATAATTAGTATGCACTATGACTTCACAATGTATTATGACGTCATAATGTATCAGCATAATGACATCACAATATATTATGATAGCGCAATTTGCAGGTTTTATGACCATTTTCGATTACACCAATTTGTGTCACATCGACTGGAGCATCATGAGCATGTATTATGACGTCACAGTATATGATGACATCATAATTAGTATGCACTATGACGTCACAATGTATTATGACGTCATAATGTATCCGCATTATGACATCACAATATATTATGAGATCGCAACTTGCAGGTTTTATGACTATTTTCGATTATCCCAATTTGTGTCACATCTACTGGAGCATCATGAGCATGTATTATGACGTCACAGTATATGATGACATAATAATTAGTATGCACTATGACCTCACAATGTATTATGACGTCATAATGTATCCGCATTATGACATCACAATATATTATGAGAGCGCCATTTGCAAGTAACATAAGCAATTTCTCTTACCCCAATTTGTGTCACATCTACTGGAGCTTCATGAGCATGTATTATGACGTCACAGTATATGATGACATCATAATTATTATGCAGTATGACGTCACAATGTATTATGACGTCAAAATGTATGCGCATTATGACATCACAATATATTTTGTGAGCGCAACATGTAGGTATTATGAGCAATTTCTCTTACCCCAATTTGTGTCACATCTACTGGAGCATCATGAGCATGTATTATGACATCAGAGTATATCATGACATCATAATTATTATGCACTATGACGTCACAATGTATTATGACGTCATAATGTATACGCATTATGACATCACAATATATTATGAGAGCGCAGTATGCATGTATTATGAGCAATTTCTCTTACCCCAATTTGTGTCACATCTACTGGAGCATCATGAGTATGTATTATGACGTCACAGTATATGATGACATCATAATTAGTATGCAGTATGACGTCACAATGTATTATGACGTCATAATGTATCCACATTATGACATCACAATATATTATGAGAGCGCAACATGCAGGTATTATAAGCAATTTCTCTTAACCCAATTTGTGTCACATCTACTGGAGCATCATGAGCATGTATTATGACGTCACAGTATATGATGACATCATAATTAGTATGCACTATGACGTCACAATGTATTATAACGTCATAATGTATCCGCATTATGACATCACAATATATTATGAGAGCGCAACATGCAGGTATTATGAGCAATTTCTCTTACCCCAATTTGTGTCACATCTACTGGAGCATCATGAGCATGTATTATGACGTCACAGTATATGATGACATCATAATTAGTATCCACCATGACGTCACAATGTATTATGACGTCATAATGGATCCGCATTATGACATCACAATATATAATGAGAGCGCAATTTGCAGGTTTTATGACCAATTTCGTTTACCCCAATTTGTGTCACATCTACTGGAGCATCATGAGCATGTATTATGATGTCACAGTATATGATGACATCATAATTAGTATGCAGTATGACGTCACAATGTATTATGATGTCATAAAGTATCCGCATTATGACATCACAATATATTATGAGAGCGCAACATGCAGGTATTATGACCAAATTCGCTTACCCCAATTTGTGTCACATCAACTGTAGAATCATGAGCATGTAGTATGACGTCACAGTATATGATGACATCATAATTAGTATGCACTATGACGTCACGATGTATTATGACATCATAATGTATCCGCATTATGACATCACAATATACTATGAGAGCGCAACATGCAGGTATTATGAGCAATTTCTCTTACCCCAATTTGTGTCACATCTACTGGAGCATCATGAGCATGTATTATGATGTCACAGTATATGATGACATCATAATTAGTATTCACTATGACATCACAATGTATTATGACGTCATAATGTATCCGCATTATGACATCACAATATATTATGAGAGCGCAACATGCAGGTATTATGAGCAATTTCTCTTACCCCAATTTGTGTCACATCTACAGGAGCATCATGAGCATGTATTATGACGTCACAGTATATGATGACATCATAATTAGTATGCACTATGACGTCACAATGTATTATGATGTCATAATGTATCCGCATTATGACATCACAATATATTATGAGAGCGCAACATGCAGGTATTATGAGCAATTTCTCTTACCCAAATTGTGTCACATCTACTGGAGCATCATGAGCATGTATTATGACGTCACAGTATATGATGACATCATAATTAGTATGCAGTATGACGTCACAATGTATTATGACATCATAATGTATCCGCATTATGATATCACAATATATTATGAGAGCGCAATTTGCAGGTTTTATGACCAATTTCGTTTACCCCAATTTGTGTCACATCTACTGGAGCATCAAGAGCATGTATTATGATGTCACAGTATATGATGACATCATACTTAGTATGCAGTATGACGTCACAATGTATTATGATGTCATAAAGTATCCGCATTATGACATCACAATATATTATGAGAGCGCAACATGCAGGTATTATGACCAATTTCGCTTACCCCAATTTGTGTCACATCTACTATAGAATCATGAGCATGTATTATGACGTCACAGTATATGATGACATCATAATTAGTATGCACTATGACGTCAAAATGTATTATGATGTCATAATGTATCCGCATTATGACATCACAATATATTATGAGAGCGCAATATGCAGGTATTATGAGCAATTTCTCTTACCTCAATTTGTGTCACATCTACTGGAGCATCATGAGCATGTATTATGACGTCACAGTATTTGATGACATCATAATTAGTATGCACTATGACATCACAATGTATTATGACGTCATAATGTATCCGCATTATGACATCACAGTATATTATGAGAGCGCAACATGCAGGTATTATGAGCAATTTCTCTTATCCCAATTCGTGTCACATCTACTGGAGCATCATGAGCATGTATTATGACGTCACAGTATATGATGACATCATAATAAGTATGCACTATGATGTCACAATGTATTATGACGTCATTATGTAGACGCATTATGACTTCACAATATATTATGAGAGCGCAACATGCAGGTATTATGAGCAATTTCTCTTACCCCAATTTGTGTCATGTCTACAGGAGCATCATGACCATGAATTATGACGTCACAGTATATGATGACATCATAATTAGTATGCACTATGACGTCACAATGTATTATGACGTCATAATATATCCGCATTATGACATCACAATATATTATGAGAGCGCAACATGCAGGTATTATGAGCAATTTCTCTTACCCCATTTTGTGTCACATCTACTGGAGCATCATGAGCATGTATTATGACGTCACAGTATATGATGACATCATAATTAGTATGCACTATGACGTCACAATGTATTATGACGTCATAATGTATCCGCATTATGACATCACAATATATTATGAGAGAGCAATTTTCAGGTTTTATGAACAATTTCTCTTACCACAATTTGTGTCACATCTACTGGAGCATCATGAGCATGTATTATGACGTCACAGTATATGATGACATCATAATTAGTATGCACTCTGACGTCACAATGTATTATGACGTCATAATGTATCCGCATTATGACATCACAATATATTATGACAGCGCAACATGCAGGTATTATGAGCAATTTCTCTTACCTCAATTTGTGTCACATATACTGGAGCATCATGAGCATGTATTATGACGTCACAGTATATGATGACATCATAATTAGTATGCACTATGACGTCACAATGTATTATGACGTCATAATGTATCCGCATTATGACATCACAATATATTATGAGAGCGCAACATGCAGGTATTATGAGCAATTTCTCTTACCCCAATTTGTGTCACATCTACTGGAGCATCATGAGCATGTATTATGACGTCACAGTATATGATGACATCATAATTAGTATGCACTATGACGTCACAATGTATTATGACGTCATAATGTATCCGCATTATGACATCACAATATATTATGAGAGCGCAATTTGCAGGTTTTATGACCAATTTCGCTTACCCCAATTTGTGTCACATATACTGTAGAATCATGAGCACGTATTATGACGTCACAGTATATGATGACATCATAATTAATATGCAGTATGACGTCACAATGTATTATGATGTCATAATGTATCCGCATTAAGACATCACAATATATTATGAGAGCGCAATTTTCAGGTTTTATGAGCAATTTCTCTTACCCCAATTTGTGTCACATCTACTGGAGCATCATGAGCATGTATTATGACGTCACAGTATATGATGTCATCATAATTAGTATGCACAATGACATCACAATGTATTATGACGTCATAATGTATCCGCATCATGACATCACAATATATTATGAGAGCGCAACATGCAGGTATTATGAGCAATTTCTCTTACCCCAATTTGTGTCACATCTACTGGAGCATCATGAGCATGTATTATGACGTCACAGTATATGATGTCATCATAATTAGTATGCACTATGACGTCACAATGTATTATGACGTCATAATGTATCCGCATTATGACATCACAATATATTATGAGAGCGCAACATGCAGGTATTATGAGCAATTTCTCTTACCCCAATTTGTTTCACATCTACTGGAGCATCATGAGCATGTATTATGACGTCACAGTATATGATGTCATCATAATTAGTATGCACTATGACGTCACAATGTATTATGACGTCATAATGTATCCGCATTATGACATCACAATGTATTATGAGAGCGCAACATGCAGGTATTATGAGCAATTTCTCTTACCCCAATTTGCGTCACATCTACTGGAGCATCATGAGCATGTATTATGACGTCACAGTATATGATGACATCATAATTAGTATGCACTATGACGTCACAATGTATTATGACATCATAATGTATCCGCATTATGACATCACAATATATTATGAGAGAGCAATTTGCAGGATTTATGAACAAATTCTCTTACCCCAATTTGTGTCACATCTACTGGAGCATCATGAGCATGTATTATGACGTCACAGTATATGATGACATCATAATTAGTATGCACTCTGACGTCACAATGTATTATGACGTCATAATGTATCCGCATTATGACATCACAATATATTATGACAGCGCAACATGCAGGTATTATGAGCAATTTCTCTTACCCCAATTTGTGTCACATCTACTGGAGCATCATGAGCATGTATTATGACGTCACAGTATATGATGACATCATAATTAGTATGCACTATGACGTCACAATGTATTATGACGTCATAATTTATCCGCATTATGACATCACAATATATTATGAGAGCGCAACATGCAGGTATTATGAGCAATTTCTCTTACCCCAATTTGTGTCACATCTACTGGAGCATCATGAGCATGTATTATGACGTCACAGTATATGATGACATCATAATTAGTATGCACTATGACGTCACAATGTATTATGACGTCATAATGTATCCGCATTATGACATCACAATATATTATGAGAGCGCAATTTGCAGGTTTTATGACCAATTTCGCTTACCCCAATTTGTGTCACATATACTGTAGAATCATGAGCACGTATTATGACGTCACAGTATATGATGACATCATAATTAATATGCAGTATGACGTCACAATGTATTATGATGTCATAATGTATCCGCATTAAGACATCACAATATATAATGAGAGCGCAATTTGCAGGTTTTATGACCAATTTCGTTTACCCCAATTTGTGTCACATCTACTGGAGCATCATGAGCATGTATTATGATGTCACAGTATATGATGACATCATAATTAGTTTGCAGTATGACGTCACAATGTATTATGATGTCATAAAGTATCCGCATTATGACATCACAATATATTATGAGAGCGCAACATGCAGGTATTTTGACCAAATTCGCTTACCCCAATTTGTGTCACATCAACTGTAGAATCATGAGCATGTATTATGACGTCACAGTATATGATGACATCATAATTAGTATGCACTATGACGTCACGATGTATTATGACGTCATAATGTATCCGCATTATGACATCACAATATACTATGAGAGCGCAACATGCAGGTATTATGAGCAATTTCTCTTACCTCAATTTGTGTCACATCTACTGGAGCATCATGAGCATGTATTATGACGTCACAGTATATGATGACATCATAATTAGTATTCACTATGACATCACAATGTATTATGACGTCATAATGTATCCGCATTATGACATCACAATATATTATGAGAGCGCAACATGCAGGTATTATGAGCAATTTCTCTTACCACAATTTGTGTCACATCTACAGGAGCATCATGAGCATGTATTATGACGTCACAGTATATGATGACATCATAATTAGTAAGCACTATGACGTCACAATGTATTATGATGTCATAATGTATCCGCATTATGACATCACAATATATTATGAGAGCGCAACATGCAGGTATTATGAGCAATTTCCTTACCCAATTTGTGTCACATCTACTGGAGCATCATGAGCATGTATTATGACGTCACAGTATATGATGACATCATAATTAGTATGCAGTATGACGTCACAATGTATTATGACGTCATAATGTATCCACATTATGATATCACAATATATTATGAGAGCGCAATTTGCAGGTTTTATGACCAATTTCGTTTACCACAATTTGTGTCACATCTAGTGGAGCATCAAGAGCATGTATTATGATGTCACAGTACATGATGACATCATAATTAGTATGCAGTATGACGTCACAATGTATTATGATGTCATAAAGTAACCGCATTATGACATCACAATATATTATGAGAGCGCAACATGCAGGTATTATGACCAATTTCGCTTTACCCAATTTGTGTCACATCTACTATAGAATCATGAGCATGTATTATGACGTCACAGTATATGATTACATCATAATTAGTATTCACTATGACGTCACAATGTATTATGACGTCATAATGTATCCGCATTATGACATCACAATATATTATGAGAGAGCAATTTGCAGGTTTTATGACCAATTTCTCTTACCCCAATTTGTGTCACATCTACTGGAGCATCATGAGCATGTATTATGACGTCGCAGTATTTGATGACATCATAATTAGTATGCAGTATGATGTCACAATGTATTATGACGTCATAATGTATCCGCATTATGATATCACAATATATAATGAGAGCGCAATTTGCAGGTTTTATGACCAATTTCGTTTACCCCAATTTGTGTCACATCTACTGGAGCATCATGAGCATGTATTATGATGTCACAGTATATGATGACATCATAATTAGTATGCAGTATGACGTCACAATGTATTATGATGTCATAAAGTAACCGCATTATGACATCACAATATATTATGAGAGCGCAACATGCAGGTATTATGACCAAATTCGCTTACCCCAATTTGTGTCACATCAACTGTAGAATCATGAGCATGTAGTATGACGTCACAGTATATGATGACATCATAATTAGTATGCACTATGACGTCACGATGTATTATGACGTCGTAATGTATCCGCATTATGACATCACAATATACTATGAGAGCGCAACATGCAGGTATTATGAGCAATTTCTCTTACCCCAATTTGTGTCACATCTACTGGAGCATCATGAGCATGTATTATGACGTCACAGTATATGATGACATCATAATTAGTATTCACTATGACATCACAATGTATTATGACGTCATAATGTATCCGCATTATGACATCACAATATATTATGAGAGCGCAACATGCAGGTATTATGAGCAATTTCTCTTACCCCAATTTGTGTCACATCTACAGGAGCATCATGAGCATGTATTATGACGTCACAGTATATGATGACATCATAATTAGTATGCACTATGACGTCACAATGTATTATGATGTCATAATGTATCCGCATTATGACATCACAATATATTATGAGATCGCAACATGCAGGTATTATGAGCAATTTCTCTTACCCAATTTGTGTCACATCTACTGGAGCATCATGAGCATGTATTATGACGTCACAGTATATGATGACATCATAATTAGTATGCAGTATGACGTCACAATGTATTATGACGTCATAATGTATCCGCATTATGATATCACAATATATTATGAGAGCGCAATTTGCAGGTTTTATGACCAATTTCGTTTACCCCAATTTGTGTCACATCTACTGGAGCATCAAGAGCATGTATTATGATGTCACAGTATATGATGACATCATACTTAGTATGCAGTATGACGTCACAATGTATTATGATGTCAAAAAGTATCCGCATTATGACATCACAATATATTATGAGAGCGCAACATGCAGGTATTATGACCAATTTCGCTTACCCCAATTTGTGTCACATCTACTGTAGAATCATGAGCATGTATTATGACGTCACAGTATATGATGACATCATAATTAGTATGCACTATGACGTCAAAATGTATTATGATGTCATAATGTATCCGCATTATGACATCACAATATATTATGAGAGCGCAATATGCAGGTATTATGAGCAATTTCTCTTACCTCAATTTGTGTCACATCTACTGGAGCATCATGAGCATGTATTATGACGTCACAGTATTTGATGACATCATAATTAGTATGCACTATGACATCACAATGTATTATGACGTCATAATGTATCCGCATTATGACATCACAGTATATTATGAGAGCGCAACATGCAGGTATTATGAGCAATTTCTCTTATCCCAATTCGTGTCACATCTACTGGAGCATCATGAGCATGTATTATGACGTCACAGTATATGATGACATCATAATAAGTATGCACTATGATGTCACAATGTATTATGACGTCATTATGTAGACGCATTATGACTTCACAATATAGTATGAGAGCGCAACATGCAGGTATTATGAGCAATTTCTCTTACCCCAATTTGTGTCACGTCTACAGGAGCATCATGACCATGAATTATGACGTCACAGTATATGATGACATCATAATTAGTATGCACTATGACGTCACAATGTATTATGACGTCATAATGTATCCGCATTATGACATCACAATATATTATGAGAGCGCAACATGCAGGTATTATGAGCAATTTCTCTTACCCCAATTTGTGTCACATCTACTGGAGCATCATGAGCATGTATTATGACGTCACCATATTTGATGACATCATAATTAGTATGCACTATGACATCACAATGTAGTATGACGTCATAATGTATCCGCATTATGACATCACAATATATTATGAGAGCGCAACATGCAGGTATTATGAGCAATTTCTCTTACCCCAATTTGTGTCACATCTACTGGAGGATCATGAGCATGTATTATGACGTCACAGTATATGATGACATCATAATTAGTATGCACTATGACGTCACAATGTATTATGATGTCATAATGTATCCGCATTATGACATCACAATATATTATGAGAGCACAACATGCAGGTATTATGAGCAATTTCTCTTACCCCAATTTGTGTCACATCTACTGGAACATCATGAGCATGTATTATGACGTCACAGTATATGATGACATCAAAATTAGTATGCACTATGACGTCACAATGTATTATGACGTCATAATATATCCGCATTATGACATCACAATATATTATGAGAGAGCAATTTGCAGGTTTTATGACCAATTTCTCTGACCCCAATTTGTGTCACATCTACTGGAGCATCATGAGCATGTATTATGACGTCACAGTATATGATGACATCATAATTAGTATACAGTATGACGTCACAATGTGTTATGACGTCATAATGTATCCGCATTATGACATCACAATATATTATGAGAGCGCAACGTGCAGGTTTTATGACCAATTTCGCTTACCCCAATTTGTGTCACATCTACTGGAGCATCATGAGCCTTTATTGTGACGACACAGTATATGATGACATCATAATTAGTATGAAGTATGACGTCACAATGTATTATGACGTCATAATGTATCCGCATTATGACATCACAATATATTATGAGAGCGCAACATGCAGGTATTATGAGCAATTTCTCTTACCCCAATTTGTGTCACATCTACTGGAGCATCATGAGCATGTATTATGACGTCACAGTATTTGATGACATCATAATTAGTATGCACTATGACGTCACAATGTATTATGACGTCATAATGTATCCGCATTATGACATCACAATATATTATGAGAGCGCAACATGCAGGTATTATGAGCAATTTCCCTTATCCCAATTTGTGTCACATCTACTGGAGCATCATGAGCATGTATTATGACGTCACAGTATATGATGACATCATAATTAGTATGCACTATGACGTCACAATTTATTATGACGTCATAATGCATCCGCATTATGACATCACAATATATTATGAGCGCACAACATGCAGGTATTATGAGCATTTTCTCTTACACCAATTTGCGTCACATCTACTGGAGCATCATGAGCATGTATTATGACGTCACAGTATATGATGACATCATAATTAGTATGCACTATGACGTCACAATGTATTATGACGTCATAATGTATCCGCATTATGACATCACAATATATTATGAGAGAGCAATTTGCAGGTTTTATGAACAATTTCTCTTACCACAATTTGTGTCACATCTACTGGAGCATCATGAGCATGTATTATGACGTCACAGTATATGATGACATCATAATTAGTATGCACTCTGACGTCACGATGTATTATGACGTCATAATGTATCCGCGTTATGACATCACAATATATTACGACAGCGCAACATGCAGGTATTATGAGCAATTTCTCTTACCCCAATTTGTGTCACATATACTGGAGCATCATGAGCATGTATTATGACGTCACAGTATATGATGACATCATAATTAGTATGCACTATGACGTCACAATGTATTATGACGTCATAATGTATCCGCATTGTGACATCACAATATATTATGAGAGCGCAACATGCAGGTATTATGAGCAATTTCTCTTACCCCAATTTGTGTCACATCTACTGGAGCATCATGAGCATGTATTATGACGTCACAGTATATGATGACATCATAATTAGTATGCACTATGACGTCACAATGTATTATGACGTCATAATGTATCCGCATTATGACATCACAATATATTATGAGAGCGCAATTTGCAGGTTTTATGACCAATTTCGCTTACCCCAATTTGTGTCACATATACTGTAGAATCATGAGCACGTATTATGACGTCACAGTATATGATGACATCATAATTAATATGCAGTATGACGTCACAATGTATTATGATGTCATAATGTATCCGCATTAAGACATCACAATATATTATGAGAGCGCAATTTTCAGGTTTTATGAGCAATTTCTCTTACCCCAATTTGTGTCACATCTACTGGAGCATCATGAGCATGTATTATGACGTCACAGTATATGATGACATCATAATTAGTGTGCACAATGACATCACAATGTATTATGACGTCATAATGTATCCGCATCATGACATCACAATATATTATGAGAGCGCAACATGCAGGTATTATGAGCAATTTCTCTTACCCCAATTTGTGTCACATCTACTGGAGCATCATGAGCATGTATTATGACGTCACAGTATATGATGTCATCATAATTAGTATGCACTAGGACGTCACAATGTATTATGACGTCATAATGTATCCGCATTATGACATCACAATATATTATGAGAGCGCAACATGCAGGTATTATGAGCAATTTCTCTTACCCCAATTTGTTTCACATCTACTGGAGCATCATGAGCATGTATTATGACGTCACAGTATATGATGTCATCATAATTAGTATGCACTATGACGTCACAATGTATTATGACGTCATAATGTATCCGCATTATGACATCACAATGTATTATGAGAGCGCAACATGCAGGTATTATGAGCAATTTCTCTTACCCCAATTTGCGTCACATCTACTGGAGCATCATGAGCATGTATTATGACGTCACAGTATATGATGACATCATAATTAGTATGCACTATGACGTCACAATGTATTATGACATCATAATGTATCCGCATTATGACATCACAATATATTATGAGAGAGCAATTTGCAGGATTTATGAACAATTTCTCTTACCCCAATTTGTGTCACATCTACTGGAGCATCATGAGCATGTATTATGACGTCACAGTATATGATGACATCATAATTAGTATGCACTCTGACGTCACAATATATTATGACGTCATAATGTATCCGCATTATGACATCACAATATATTATGACAGCGCAACATGCAGGTATTATGAGCAATTTCTCTTACCCCAATTTGTGTCACATCTACTGGAGCATCATGAGCATGTATTATGACGTCACAGTATATGATGACATCATAATTAGTATGCACTATGACGTCACAATGTATTATGACGTCATAATATATCCGCATTATGACATCACAATATATTATGAGAGCGCAACATGCAGGTATTATGAGCAATTTCTCTTACCCCAATTTGTGTCACATCTACTGGAGCATCATGAGCATGTATTATGACGTCACAGTATATGATGACATCATAATTAGTATGCACTATGACGTCACAATGTATTATGACGTCATAATGTATCCGCATTATGACATCACAATATATTATGAGAGCGCAATTTGCAGGTTTTATGACCAATTTCGCTTACCCCAATTTGTGTCACATATACTGTAGAATCATGAGCACGTATTATGACGTCACAGTATATGATGACATCATAATTAATATGCAGTATGACGTCACAATGTATTATGATGTCAGAATGTATCCGCATTAAGACATCACAATATATAATGAGAGCGCAATTTTCAGGTTTTATGAGCAATTTCTCTTACCCCAATTTGTGTCACATCTACCGGAGCATCATGAGCATGTATTATGACGTCACAGTATATGAGGACATCATAATTAGTATGCACAATGACATCACAATGTATTATGACGTCATAATGTATCCGCATCATGACATCACAATATATTATGAGAGCGCAACATGCAGGTATTATGAGCAATTTCTCTTACCCCAATTTGTGTCACATCTACTGGAGCATCATGAGCATGTATTATGACGTCACAGTATATGATGTCATCATAATTAGTATGCACTATGACGTCACAATGTATTATGACGTCATAATATATCCGCATTATGACATCACAATATATTATGAGAGCGCAACATGCAGGTATTATGAGCAATTTCTCTTACCCCAATTTGTGTCACATCTACTGGAGCATCATGAGCATGTATTATGACGTCACAGTATATGATGACATCATAATTAGTATTCACTATGACGTCACAATGTATTATGACGTCATAATGTATCCGCATTATGACATCACAATATATTATGAGAGAGCAATTTGCAGGTTTTATGACCAATATCTCTTACCCCAATTTGTGTCACATCTACTGGAGCATCATGAGCATGTATTATGACGTCACAGTATTTGATGACATCATAATTAGTATGCAGTATGACGTCACAATATATTATGACGTCATAATGTATCCGCATTATGATATCACAATATATAATGAGAGCGCAATTTGCAGGTTTTATGACCAATTTCGTTTACCCCAATTTGTGTCACATCTACTGGAGCATCATGAGCATGTATTATGATGTCACAGTATATGATGACATCATAATTAGTTTGCAGTATGATGTCACAATGTATTATGATGTCATAAAGTATCCGCATTATGACATCACAATATATTATGAGAGCGCAACATGCAGGTATTATGACCAAATTCGCTTACCCCAATTTGTGTCACATCAACTGTAGAATCATGAGCATGTATTATGACGTCACAGTATATGATGACATCATAATTAGTATGCACTATGACGTCACGATGTATTATGACGTCATAATGTATCCGCATTATGACATCACAATATACTATGAGAGCGCAACATGCAGGTATTATGAGCAATTTCTCTTACCTCAATTTGTGTCACATCTACTGGAGCATCATGAGCATGTATTATGACGTCACAGTATATGATGACATCATAATTAGTATTCACTATGACATCACAATGTATTATGACGTCATAATGTATCCGCATTATGACATCACAATATATTATGAGAGCGCAACATGCAGGTATTATGAGCAATTTCTCTTACCACAATTTGTGTCACATCTACAGGAGCATCATGAGCATGTATTATGACGTCACAGTATATGATGACATCATAATTAGTAAGCACTATGACGTCACAATGTATTATGATGTCATAATGTATCCGCATTATGACATCAGAATATATTATGAGAGCGCAACATGCAGGTATTATGAGCAATTTCCTTACCCAATTTGTGTCACATCTACTGGAGCATCATGAGCATGTATTATGACGTCACAGTATATGATGACATCATAATTAGTATGCAGTATGACGTCACAATGTATTCTGACGTCATAATGTATCCGCATTATGATATCACAATATATTATGAGAGCGCAATTTGCAGGTTTTATGACCAATTTCGTTTACCCCAATTTGTGTCACATCTACTGGAGCATCAAGAGCATGTATTATGATGTCACAGTATATGATGACATCATAATTAGTATGCAGTATGACGTCACAATGTATTATGATGTCATAAAGTAACCGCATTATGACATCACAATATATTATGAGAGCGCAACATGCAGGTATTATGACCAATTTCGCTTTACCCAATTTGTGACACATCTACTATAGAATCATGAGCATGTATTATGACGTCACAGTATATGATGACATCATAATTAGTATTCACTATGACGTCACAATGTATTATGATGTCATAATGTATCCGCATTATGACATCACAATATATTATGAGAGAGCAATTTGCAGGTTTTATGACCAATTTCTCTTACCCCAATTTGTGTCACATCTACTGGAGCATCATGAGCATGTATTATGACGTCACAGTATTTGATGACATCATAATTAGTATGCAGTATGACGTCACAATGTATTATGACGTCATAATGTATCCGCATTATGATATCACAATATATAATGAGAGCGCAATTTGCAGGTTTTATGACCAATTTCGTTTACCCCAATTTGTGTCACATCTACTGGAGCATCATGAGCATGTATTATGATGTCACAGTATATGATGACATCATAATTAGTATGCAGTATGACGTCACAATGTATTATGATGTCATAAAGTATCCGCATTATGACATCACAATATATTATGAGAGCGCAACATGCAGGTATTATGACCAAATTCGCTTACCCCAATTTGTGTCACATCAACTGTAGAATCATGAGCATGTAGTATGACGTCACAGTATATGATGACATCATAATTAGTATGCACTATGACGTCACGATGTATTATGACATCATAATGTATCCGCATTATGACATCACAATATACTATGAGAGCGCAACATGCAGGTATTATGAGCAATTTCTCTTACCCCAATTTGTGTCACATCTACTGGAGCATCATGAGCATGTATTATGATGTCACAGTATATGATGACATCATAATTAGTATTCACTATGACATCACAATGTATTATGACGTCATAATGTATCCGCATTATGACATCACAATATATTATGAGAGCGCAACATGCAGGTATTATGAGCAATTTCTCTTACCCCAATTTGTGTCACATCTACAGGAGCATCATGAGCATGTATTATGACGTCACAGTATATGATGACATCATAATTAGTATGCACTATGACGTCACAATGTATTATGATGTCATAATGTATCCGCATTATGACATCACAATATATTATGAGAGCGCAACATGCAGGTATTATGAGCAATTTCTCTTACCCAATTTGTGTCACATCTACTGGAGCATCATGAGCATGTATTATGACGTCACAGTATATGATGACATCATAATTAGTATGCAGTATGACGTCACAATGTATTATGACGTCATAATGTATCCGCATTATGATATCACAATATATTATGAGAGCGCAATTTGCAGGTTTTATGACCAATTTCGTTTACCCCAATTTGTGTCACATCTACTGGAGCATCAAGAGCATGTATTATGATGTCACAGTATATGATGACATCATACTTAGTATGCAGTATGACGTCACAATGTATTATGATGTCATAAAGTATCCGCATTATGACATCACAATATATTATGAGAGCGCAACATGCAGGTATTATGACCAATTTCGCTTACCCCAATTTGTGTCACATCTACTATAGAATCATGAGCATGTATTATGACGTCACAGTATATGATGACATCATAATTAGTATGCACTATGACGTCAAAATGTATTATGATGTCATAATGTATCCGCATTATGACATCACAATATATTATGAGAGCGCAATATGCAGGTATTATGAGCAATTTCTCTTACCTCAATTTGTGTCACATCTACTGGAGCATCATGAGCATGTATTATGACGTCACAGTATTTGATGACATCATAATTAGTATGCACTATGACATCACAATGTATTATGACGTCATAATGTATCCGCATTATGACATCACAGTATATTATGAGAGCGCAACATGCAGGTATTATGAGCAATTTCTCTTATCCCAATTCGTGTCACATCTACTGGAGCATCATGAGCATGTATTATGACGTCACAGTATATGATGACATCATAATAAGTATGCACTATGATGTCACAATGTATTATGACGTCATTATGTAGACGCATTATGACTTCACAATATATTATGAGAGCGCAACATGCAGGTATTATGAGCAATTTCTCTTACCCCAATTTGTGTCATGTCTACAGGAGCATCATGACCATGAATTATGACGTCACAGTATATGATGACATCATAATTAGTATGCACTATGACGTCACAATGTATTATGACGTCATAATATATCCGCATTATGACATCACAATATATTATGAGAGCGCAACATGCAGGTATTATGAGCAATTTCTCTTACCCCATTTTGTGTCACATCTACTGGAGCATCATGAGCATGTATTATGACGTCACAGTATATGATGACATCATAATTAGTATGCACTATGACGTCACAATGTATTATGACGTCATAATGTATCCGCATTATGACATCACAATATATTATGAGAGAGCAATTTTCAGGTTTTATGAACAATTTCTCTTACCACAATTTGTGTCACATCTACTGGAGCATCATGAGCATGTATTATGACGTCACAGTATATGATGACATCATAATTAGTATGCACTCTGACGTCACAATGTATTATGACGTCATAATGTATCCGCATTATGACATCACAATATATTATGACAGCGCAACATGCAGGTATTATGAGCAATTTCTCTTACCTCAATTTGTGTCACATATACTGGAGCATCATGAGCATGTATTATGACGTCACAGTATATGATGACATCATAATTAGTATGCACTATGACGTCACAATGTATTATGACGTCATAATGTATCCGCATTATGACATCACAATATATTATGAGAGCGCAACTTGCAGGTATTATGAGCAATTTCTCTTACCCCAATTTGTGTCACATCTACTGGAGCATCATGAGCATGTATTATGACGTCACAGTATATGATGACATCATAATTAGTATGCACTATGACGTCACAATGTATTATGACGTCATAATGTATCCGCATTATGACATCACAATATATTATGAGAGCGCAATTTGCAGGTTTTATGACCAATTTCGCTTACCCCAATTTGTGTCACATATACTGTAGAATCATGAGCACGTATTATGACGTCACAGTATATGATGACATCATAATTAATATGCAGTATGACGTCACAATGTATTATGATGTCATAATGTATCCGCATTAAGGCATCACAATATATTATGAGAGCGCAATTTTCAGGTTTTATGAGCAATTTCTCTTACCCCAATTTGTGTCACATCTACTGGAGCATCATGAGCATGTATTATGACGTCACAGTATATGATGACATCATAATTAGTATGCACAATGACATCACAATGTATTATGACGTCATAATGTATCCGCATCATGACATCACAATATATTATGAGAGCGCAACATGCAGGTATTATGAGCAATTTCTCTTACCCCAATTTGTGTCACATCTACTGGAGCATCATGAGCATGTATTATGACGTCACAGTATATGATGTCATCATAATTAGTATGCACTATGACGTCACAATGTATTATGACGTCATAATGTATCCGCATTATGACATCACAATATATTATGAGAGCGCAACATGCAGGTATTATGAGCAATTTCTCTTACCCCAATTTGTTTCACATCTACTGGAGCATCATGAGCATGTATTATGACGTCACAGTATATGATGTCATCATAATTAGTATGCACTATGACGTCACAATGTATTATGACGTCATAATGTATCCGCATTATGACATCACAATGTATTATGAGAGCGCAACATGCAGGTATTATGAGCAATTTCTCTTACCCCAATTTGCGTCACATCTACTGGAGCATCATGAGCATGTATTATGACGTCACAGTATATGATGACATCATAATTAGTATGCACTATGACGTCACAATGTATTATGACATCATAATGTATCCGCATTATGACATCACAATATATTATGAGAGAGCAATTTGCAGGATTTATGAACAAATTCTCTTACCCCAATTTGTGTGACATCTACTGGAGCATCATGAGCATGTATTATGACGTCACAGTATATGATGACATCATAATTAGTATGCACTCTGACGTCACAATGTATTATGACGTCATAATGTATCCGCATTATGACATCACAATATATTATGACAGCGCAACATGCAGGTATTATGAGCAATTTCTCTTACCCCAATTTGTGTCACATCTACTGGAGCATCATGAGCATGTATTATGACGTCACAGTATATGATGACATCATAATTAGTATGCACTATGACGTCACAATGTATTATGACGTCATAATATATCCGCATTATGACATCACAATATATTATGAGAGCGCAACATGCAGGTATTATGAGCAATTTCTCTTACCCCAATTTGTGTCACATCTACTGGAGCATCATGAGCATGTATTATGACGTCACAGTATATGATGACATCATAATTAGTATGCACTATGACGTCACAATGTATTATGACGTCATAATGTATCCGCATTATGACATCACAATATATTATGAGAGCGCAATTTGCAGGTTTTATGACCAATTTCGCTTACCCCAATTTGTGTCACATATACTGTAGAATCATGAGCACGTATTATGACGTCACAGTATATGATGACATCATAATTAATATGCAGTATGACGTCACAATGTATTATGATGTCATAATGTATCCGCATTAAGACATCACAATATATAATGAGAGCGCAATTTGCAGGTTTTATGACCAATTTCGTTTACCCCAATTTGTGTCACATCTACTGGAGCATCATGAGCATGTATTATGATGTCACAGTATATGATGACATCATAATTAGTTTGCAGTATGACGTCACAATGTATTATGATGTCATAAAGTATCCGCATTATGACATCACAATATATTATGAGAGCGCAACATGCAGGTATTATGACCAAATTCGCTTACCCCAATTTGTGTCACATCAACTGTAGAATCATGAGCATGTATTATGACGTCACAGTATATGATGACATCATAATTAGTATGCACTATGACGTCACGATGTATTATGACGTCATAATGTATCCGCATTATGACATCACAATATACTATGAGAGCGCAACATGCAGGTATTATGAGCAATTTCTCTTACCTCAATTTGTGTCACATCTACTGGAGCATCATGAGCATGTATTATGACGTCACAGTATATGATGACATCATAATTAGTATTCACTATGACATCACAATGTATTATGACGTCATAATGTATCCGCATTATGACATCACAATATATTATGAGAGCGCAACATGCAGGTATTATGAGCAATTTCTCTTACCACAATTTGTGTCACATCTACAGGAGCATCATGAGCATGTATTATGACGTCACAGTATATGATGACATCATAATTAGTAAGCACTATGACGTCACAATGTATTATGATGTCATAATGTATCCGCATTATGACATCACAATATATTATGAGAGCGCAACATGCAGGTATTATGAGCAATTTCCTTACCCAATTTGTGTCACATCTACTGGAGCATCATGAGCATGTATTATGACGTCACAGTATATGATGACATCATAATTAGTATGCAGTATGACGTCACAATGTATTATGACGTCATAATGTATCCACATTATGATATCACAATATATTATGAGAGCGCAATTTGCAGGTTTTATGACCAATTTCGTTTACCACAATTTGTGTCACATCTAGTGGAGCATCAAGAGCATGTATTATGATGTCACAGTATATGATGACATCATAATTAGTATGCAGTATGACGTCACAATGTATTATGATGTCATAAAGTAACCGCATTATGACATCACAATATATTATGAGAGCGCAACATGCAGGTATTATGACCAATTTCGCTTTACCCAATTTGTGTCACATCTACTATAGAATCATGAGCATGTATTATGACGTCACAGTATATGATTACATCATAATTAGTATTCACTATGACGTCACAATGTATTATGACGTCATAATGTATCCGCATTATGACATCACAATATATTATGAGAGAGCAATTTGCAGGTTTTATGACCAATTTCTCTTACCCCAATTTGTGTCACATCTACTGGAGCATCATGAGCATGTATTATGACGTCACAGTATTTGATGACATCATAATTAGTATGCAGTATGATGTCACAATGTATTATGACGTCATAATGTATCCGCAATATGATATCACAATATATAATGAGAGCGCAATTTGCAGGTTTTATGACCAATTTCGTTTACCCCAATTTGTGTCACATCTACTGGAGCATCATGAGCATGTATTATGATGTCACAGTATATGATGACATCATAATTAGTATGCAGTATGACGTCACAATGTATTATGATGTCATAAAGTAACCGCATTATGACATCACAATATATTATGAGAGCGCAACATGCAGGTATTATGACCAATTTCGCTTTACCCAATTTGTGTCACATCTACTATAGAATCATGAGCATGTATTATGACGTCACAGTATATGATTACATCATAATTAGTATTCACTATGACGTCACAATGTATTATGACGTCATAATGTATCCGCATTATGACATCACAATATATTATGAGAGAGCAATTTGCAGGTTTTATGACCAATTTCTCTTACCCCAATTTGTGTCACATCTACTGGAGCATCATGAGCATGTATTATGACGTCACAGTATTTGATGACATCATAATTAGTATGCAGTATGATGTCACAATGTATTATGACGTCATAATGTATCCGCATTATGATATCACAATATATAATGAGAGCGCAATTTGCAGGTTTTATGACCAATTTCGTTTACCCCAATTTGTGTCACATCTACTGGAGCATCATGAGCATGTATTATGATGTCACAGTATATGATGACATCATAATTAGTATGCAGTATGATGTCACAATGTATTATGATGTCATAAAGTAACCGCATTATGACATCACAATATATTATGAGAGCGCAATTTGCAGGTTTTATGAACAATTTCTCTTACCACAATTTGTGTCACATCTACTGGAGCATCATGAGCATGTATTATGACGTCACAGTATATGATGACATCATAATTAGTATGCACTCTGACGTCACAATGTATTATGACGTCATAATGTATCCGCATTATGACATCACAATATATTATGACAGCGCAACATGCAGGTATTATGAGCAATTTCTCTTACCTCAATTTGTGTCACATATACTGGAGCATCATGAGCATGTATTATGACGTCACAGTATATGATGACATCATAATTAGTATGCACTATGACGTCACAATGTATTATGACGTCATAATGTATCCGCATTATGACATCACAATATATTATGACAGCGCAACATGCAGGTATTATGAGCAATTTCTCTTACCTCAATTTGTGTCACATATACTGGAGCATCATGAGCATGTATTATGACGTCACAGTATATGATGACATCATAATTAGTATGCACTATGACGTCACAATTTATTATGACGTCATAATGTATCCGCATTATGACATCACAATATATTATGAGAGCGCAACATGCAGGTATTATGAGCAATTTCTGTTACCCCAATTTGTGTCACATCTACTGGAGCATCATGAGCATGTATTATGACGTCACAGTATATGATGACATCATAATTAGTATGCACTATGACGTCACAATGTATTATGACGTCATAATGTATCCGCATTATGACATCACAATATATTATGAGAGCGCAATTTGCAGGTTTTATGACCAATTTCGCTTACCCCAATTTGTGTCACATATACTGTAGAATCATGAGCACGTATTATGACGTCACAGTATATGATGACATCATAATTAATATGCAGTATGACGTCACAATGTATTATGATGTCATAATGTATCCGCATTAAGACATCACAATATATTATGAGAGCGCAATTTTCAGGTTTTATGAGCAATTTCTGTTACCCCAATTTGTGTCACATCTACTGGAGCATCATGAGCATGTATTATGACGTCACAGTATATGATGACATCATAATTAGTATGCACAATGACATCACAATGTATTATGACGTCATAATGTATCCGCATCATGACATCACAATATATTATGAGAGCGCAACATGCAGGTATTATGAGCAATTTCTCTTACCCCAATTTGTGTCACATCTACTGGAGCATCATGAGCATGTATTATGACGTCACAGTATATGATGTCATCATAATTAGTATGCACTATGACGTCACAATGTATTATGACGTCATAATGTATCCGCATTATGACATCACAATATATTATGAGAGCGCAACATGCAGGTATTATGAGCAATTTCTCTTACCCCAATTTGTTTCACATCTACTGGAGCATCATGAGCATGTATTATGACGTCACAGTATATGATGTCATCATAATTAGTATGCACTATGACGTCACAATGTATTATGACGTCATAATGTATCCGCATTATGACATCACAATGTATTATGAGAGCGCAACATGCAGGTATTATGAGCAATTTCTCTTACCCCAATTTGCGTCACATCTACTGGAGCATCATGAGCATGTATTATGACGTCACAGTATATGATGACATCATAATTAGTATGCACTATGACGTCACAATGTATTATGACATCATAATGTATCCGCATTATGACATCACAATATATTATGAGAGAGCAATTTGCAGGATTTATGAACAAATTCTCTTACCCCAATTTGTGTCACATCTACTGGAGCATCATGAGCATGTATTATGACGTCACAGTATATGATGACATCATAATTAGTATGCACTCTGACGTCACAATGTATTATGACGTCATAATGTATCCGCATTATGACATCACAATATATTATGACAGCGCAACATGCAGGTATTATGAGCAATTTCTCTTACCCCAATTTGTGTCACATCTACTGGAGCATCATGAGCATGTATTATGACGTCACAGTATATGATGACATCATAATTAGTATGCACTATGACGTCACAATGTATTATGACGTCATAATATATCCGCATTATGACATCACAATATATTATGAGAGCGCAACATGCAGGTATTATGAGCAATTTCTCTTACCCCAATTTGTGTCACATCTACTGGAGCATCATGAGCATGTATTATGACGTCACAGTATATGATGACATCATAATTAGTATGCACTATGACGTCACAATGTATTATGACGTCATAATGTATCCGCATTATGACATCACAATATATTATGAGAGCGCAATTTGCAGGTTTTATGACCAATTTCGCTTACCCCAATTTGTGTCACATATACTGTAGAATCATGAGCACGTATTATGACGTCACAGTATATGATGACATCATAATTAATATGCAGTATGACGTCACAATGTATTATGATGTCATAATGTATCCGCATTAAGACATCACAATATATAATGAGAGCGCAATTTGCAGGTTTTATGACCAATTTCGTTTACCCCAATTTGTGTCACATCTACTGGAGCATCATGAGCATGTATTATGATGTTACAGTATATGATGACATCATAATTAGTTTGCAGTATGACGTCACAATGTATTATGATGTCATAAAGTATCCGCATTATGACATCACAATATATTATGAGAGCGCAACATGCAGGTATTATGACCAAATTCGCTTACCCCAATTTGTGTCACATCAACTGTAGAATCATGAGCATGTATTATGACGTCACAGTATATGATGACATCATAATTAGTATGCACTATGACGTCACGATGTATTATGACGTCATAATGTATCCGCATTATGACATCACAATATACTATGAGAGCGCAACATGCAGGTATTATGAGCAATTTCTCTTACCTCAATTTGTGTCACATCTACTGGAGCATCATGAGCATGTATTATGACGTCACAGTATATGATGACATCATAATTAGTATTCACTATGACATCACAATGTATTATGACGTCATAATGTATCCGCATTATGACATCACAATATATTATGAGAGCGCAACATGCAGGTATTATGAGCAATTTCTCTTACCACAATTTGTGTCACATCTACAGGAGCATCATGAGCATGTATTATGACGTCACAGTATATGATGACATCATAATTAGTAAGCACTATGACGTCACAATGTATTATGATGTCATAATGTATCCGCATTATGACATCACAATATATTATGAGAGCGCAACATGCAGGTATTATGAGCAATTTCCTTACCCAATTTGTGTCACATCTACTGGAGCATCATGAGCATGTATTATGACGTCACAGTATATGATGACATCATAATTAGTATGCAGTATGACGTCACAATGTATTATGACGTCATAATGTATCCACATTATGATATCACAATATATTATGAGAGCGCAATTTGCAGGTTTTATGACCAATTTCGTTTACCACAATTTGTGTCACATCTAGTGGAGCATCAAGAGCATGTATTATGATGTCACAGTATATGATGACATCATAATTAGTATGCAGTATGACGTCACAATGTATTATGATGTCATAAAGTAACCGCATTATGACATCACAATATATTATGAGAGCGCAACATGCAGGTATTATGACCAATTTCGCTTTACCCAATTTGTGTCACATCTACTATAGAATCATGAGCATGTATTATGACGTCACAGTATATGATTACATCATAATTAGTATTCACTATGACGTCACAATGTATTATGACGTCATAATGTATCCGCATTATGACATCACAATATATTATGAGAGAGCAATTTGCAGGTTTTATGACCAATTTCTCTTACCCCAATTTGTGTCACATCTACTGGAGCATCATGAGCATGTATTATGACGTCACAGTATTTGATGACATCATAATTAGTATGCAGTATGATGTCACAATGTATTATGACGTCATAATGTATCCGCATTATGATACCACAATATATAATGAGAGCGCAATTTGCAGGTTTTATGACCAATTTCGTTTACCCCAATTTGTGTCACATCTACTGGAGCATCATGAGCATGTATTATGATGTCACAGTATATGATGACATCATAATTAGTATGCAGTATGACGTCACAATGTATTATGATGTCATAAAGTAACCGCATTATGACATCACAATATATTATGAGAGCGCAACATGCAGGTATTATGACCAAATTCGCTTACCCCAATTTGTGTCACATCAACTGTAGAATCATGAGCATGTAGTATGACGTCACAGTATATGATGACATCATAATTAGTATGCACTATGACGTCACGATGTATTATGACATCGTAATGTATCCGCATTATGACATCACAATATACTATGAGAGCGCAACATGCAGGTATTATGAGCAATTTCTCTTACCCCAATTTGTGTCACATCTACTGGAGCATCATGAGCATGTATTATGACGTCACAGTATATGATGACATCATAATTAGTATTCACTATGACATCACAATGTATTATGACGTCATAATGTATCCGCATTATGACATCACAATATATTATGAGAGCGCAACATGCAGGTATTATGAGCAATTTCTCTTACCCCAATTTGTGTCACATCTACAGGAGCATCATGAGCATGTATTATGACGTCACAGTATATGATGACATCATAATTAGTATGCACTATGACGTCACAATGTATTATGATGTCATAATGTATCCGCATTATGACATCACAATATATTATGAGATCGCAACATGCAGGTATTATGAGCAATTTCTCTTACCCAATTTGTGTCACATCTACTGGAGCATCATGAGCATGTATTATGACGTCACAGTATATGATGACATCATAATTAGTATGCAGTATGACGTCACAATGTATTATGACGTCATAATGTATCCGCATTATGATATCACAATATATTATGAGAGCGCAATTTGCAGGTTTTATGACCAATTTCGTTTACCCCAATTTGTGTCACATCTACTGGAGCATCAAGAGCATGTATTATGATGTCACAGTATATGATGACATCATACTTAGTATGCAGTATGACGTCACAATGTATTATGATGTCAAAAAGTATCCGCATTATGACATCACAATATATTATGAGAGCGCAACATGCAGGTATTATGACCAATTTCGCTTACCCCAATTTGTGTCACATCTACTGTAGAATCATGAGCATGTATTATGACGTCACAGTATATGATGACATCATAATTAGTATGCACTATGACGTCAAAATGTATTATGATGTCATAATGTATCCGCATTATGACATCACAATATATTATGAGAGCGCAATATGCAGGTATTATGAGCAATTTCTCTTACCTCAATTTGTGTCACATCTACTGGAGCATCATGAGCATGTATTATGACGTCACAGTATTTGATGACATCATAATTAGTATGCACTATGACATCACAATGTATTATGACGTCATAATGTATCCGCATTATGACATCACAGTATATTATGAGAGCGCAACATGCAGGTATTATGAGCAATTTCTCTTATCCCAATTCGTGTCACATCTACTGGAGCATCATGAGCATGTATTATGACGTCACAGTATATGATGACATCATAATAAGTATGCACTATGATGTCACAATGTATTATTTCGTCATTATGTAGACGCATTATGACTTCACAATATAGTATGAGAGCGCAACATGCAGGTATTATGAGCAATTTCTCTTACCCCAATTTGTGTCACGTCTACAGGAGCATCATGACCATGAATTATGACGTCACAGTATATGATGACATCATAATTAGTATGCACTATGACGTCACAATGTATTATGACGTCATAATGTATCCGCATTATGACATCACAATATATTATGAGAGCGCAACATGCAGGTATTATGAGCAATTTCTCTTACCCCATTTTGTGTCACATCTACTGGAGCATCATGAGCATGTATTATGACGTCACAGTATTTGATGACATCATAATTAGTATGCACTATGACGTCACAATGTATTATGACGTCATAATGTATCCGCATTATGACATCACAACATATTATGAGAGTGTAACATGCAGGTATTATGAGCAATTTCTCTTATCCCAATTTGTGTCACATCTACTGGAGCATCATGAGCATGTATTATGACGTCACAGTATATGATGACATCATAATTAGTATGCACTATGACGTCACAATGTATTATGACGTCATAATGTATCCGCATTATGACATCACAATATATTATGAGAGCGCAACATGCAGGTATTATGAGCAGTTTCTCTTACCCCAATTTGTGTCACATCTACTGGAGCATCATGAGCATGTATTATGACGTCACAGTATATGATGACATCATAATTAGTATGCACTATGACGTCACAATGCATTATGACGTCATAATATATCCACATTATGACATCACAATATATTATGAGGGTGCAATTTGCAGGTTTTATGACCAATTTCGCTTACCCCAATCTGTGTCACATCTACTGGAGCATCATCAGCATGTATTATGACGTCACAGTATATGATGACATCATAATTAATATGCACTATGACGTCACAATGTATTATGACGTCATAATGTATCCGCATTATGACATCACAATATATTATGAGAGCGCAATTTGCAGGTTTTATGACCAATTTCGCTTACCCCAATTTGTGTCACATCTACTGCAGCATCATGAGCATTTATTATGACGTCACAGTATATGATGACATCATAATTAATATGCAGTATGACGTCACAATGTATTATGACGTCGTAATGTATCCGCATTAAGACATCACAATATATTATGAGAGCGCAATTTTCAGGTTTTATGAGCAATTTCTCTTACCCCAATTTGTGTCACATCTACTGGAGCATCATGAGCATGTATTATGACGTCACAGTATATGATGACTTCATAATTAGTATGCACTATGACATCACAATGTATTATGACGTCATAATATATCCGCATTATGACATCACAATATATTATGAGAGCGCAACATGCAGGTATTATGAGCAATGTCTCTTAACCCAATTTGTGTCACATCTACTGGAGCATCATGAGCATGAATTATGACGTCACAGTACATGATGACATCATAATTAGTATGCACTATGACATCACAATGTATTATGACGTCATAATGTATCCGCATTATGACATCACAATATATTATGAGAGCGCAACATGCAGGTATTATGAGCAATTTCTCTTACCCCAATTTGTGTCACATCTACTGGAGCATCATGAGCATGTATTATGACGTCACAGTATATGATGACATCATAATTAGTATGCACTATGACGTCAGAATGTATTATGACGTCATAATGTATCCGCATTATGACATCACAATATATTATGAGAGAGCAATTTGCAGGTTTTATGACCAATTTCTCTTACCCCAATTTGTGTCACATCTACTGGAGCATCATGAGCATGTATTATGACGTCAGAGTATATGATGACATCATAATTAGTATGCAGTATGACGTCGCAATATATTATGATGTCATAATGTATCCGCATTATGATATCACAATATATTATGAGAGCGCAATTTGCAGGTTTTATGACCAATTTCGTTTACCCCAGTTTGTGTCACATCTACTGGAGCATCATGAGCATGTATTATGATGTCACAGTATATGATGACATCATAATTAGTATGCAGTATGACGTCACAATGTATTATGATGTCATAAAGTATCCGCATTATGACATCACAATATATTATGAGAGCGCAACATGCAGGTATTATGACCAATTTCGCTTACCCCAATTTGTGTCACATCTACTGTAGAAACATGAGCATGTATTATGACGTCACAGTATATGATGACATCCTAATTAGTATGCACTATGACGTCACAATGTATTATGACGTCATAATGTATCCGCATTATGACAACACAATATATTATGAGAGCGCAAGTTGGAGGTTTTATGACCATTTTCGATTACCCCAAATTGTGTCACATCTACTGGAGCATCATGAGCATGTATTATGACGTCACAGTATATGATGACATCATAATTAGTATGCACTGTGACGTCACAATGTATTATGACGTCATAATAAATCCGCATTATGACATCACAATATATTATGATAGCGCAACATGCAGGTATTATGAGCAATTTCTCTGACCTCAATTTGTGTCACATCTACTGGAGCATCATGAGCATGTATTATGACGTCACAGTATTTGATGACATCATAATTAGTATGCACCATGACATCACAATGTATTATGACGTCATAATGTATCCGCATTATGACATCACAATATATTATGAGAGCGCAACATGCAGGTATTATGAGCAATTTCTCTTATCCCAATTTGTGTCACATCTACTGGAGCATCATGAGCATGTATTATGACGTCACAGTATATGATGACATCATAATTAGTATGCACTATGACGTCACAATATATTATGACGTCATAATGTATCCGCATTACGACATCACAATATATTATGATAGCGCAATATGCAGGTATTATGAGCAATTTCTCTTACCTCAATTTGTGTCACATCTACTGGAGCATCATGAGCATGTATTATGACGTCACAGTATTTGATGACATCATAATTAGTATGCACTATGACATCACAATGTATTATGACGTCATAATGTATCCGCATTATGACATCACAATATATTATGAGAGCGCAACATGCAGGTATTATGAGCAATTTCTCTTATCCCAATATGTGTCACATCTACTGGAGCATCATGAGCATGTAATATGACGTCACAGTGTATGATGACATCATAATTAGTATGCACTATGACGTCACAATGTATTATGACATCATTATGTAGACGCATTATGATATCACAATATATTATGAGAGCGCAACATGCAGTTATTATGAGCAATTTCTCTTACCCCAATTTGTGTCACATCTACTGGAGCATCATGAGCATGTATTATGACGTCACAGTATATGATGACATCATAATTAGAATGCACTATGACGTCACAATGTATTATGACGTCATAATGTATCCGCATTATGACATCACAATATATTATGAGAGAGCAATTTGCAGGTTTTATGACCAATTTCTCTTACCCCAATTTGCGTCACATCTACTGGAGCATCATGAGCATGTATTATGACGTCACAGTATATGATGACATCATAATTAGTATGCAGTATGATGTCACAATGTATTATGACGTCATAATGTATCCGCATTATGACATCACAATATATTATGAGAGCGCAATTTGCAGGTTTTATGACCAATTTCGCTTACCCCAATTTGTGTCACATCTACTGGAGCATCATGAGCATGTATTATGACGTCACAGTATATGATGACATCATAATTAATATGCAGTATGACGTCACAATGTATTATGACGTCATAACGTATCCGCATTAAGACATCACAGTATATTATGAGAGCGCAATTTTCAGGTTTTATGAGCAATTTCTCTTACCCCAATTTGTGTCACATCTACTGGAGCATCATGAGCATGTATTATGACGTCACAGTATATGATGACATCATAATTAGTATGCACTATGACATCACAATGTATTATGACGTCATAATGTATCCGCATTATGACATCACAATATATTATGAGAGCGCAACATGCAGGTATTATGAGCTATTTCTCTTACCCCAATTTGTGTCACATCTACTGGAGCATCATGAGCATGTATTATGACGTCACAGTATATGATCACATCATAATTAGTATGCAGTATGACGTCACAATGTATTATGACGGCATAATGTATCCGCATTAAGACATCACAATATATTATGAGAGTGCAATTTGCAGGTTTTATGAGCAATTTCTCTTACCCCAATTTGTGTCACATCTACTGGAACATCATGAGCATGTATTATGACGTCACAGTATACGATGACATCATAATTAGTATGCACTATGACATCACAATGTATTATGACATCATAATGTATCCGCATTATGACATCACAATATATTATGAGAGCGCAACATGCAGGTATTATGAGCAATTTCTCTTACCCCAATTTGTGTCACATCTACTGGAGCATCATGAGCATGTATTATTACGTCACAGTATATGATGACATCATAATTAGTATGCACTATGACGTCACAATGTATTATGACGTGATAATGTATCCGCATTATGACATCACAATATATTATGAGAGCACAACATGCAGGTATTATGAGCAATTTCTCTTACCCCAATTTGTGTCACATCTACTGGAGCATCATGAGCATGTATTATGACGTCACAGTATATGATGACATCATAATTAGTATGCAGTATGACGTCACAATGTATTATGACGTCATAATGTATCCGCATTATGACATCACAATATATTATGAGAGAGCAATTTGCAGGTTTTATGACCAATTTCTCTTACCCCAATTTGTGTCACATCTACTGGAGCATCATGAGCATGTATTATGACGTCACAGTATATGATGACATCATAATTAGTATTCACTATGACGTCACAATGTATTATGACGTCATAATGTATCCGCATTATGACATCACAATATATTATGAGAGCACAACATGCAGGTATTATGAGCAATTTCTCTTACCCCAATTTGTGTCACATCTACTGGAGCATCATGAGCATGTATTATGACGTCACAGTATATGATGACATCATAATTAGTATGCAGTATGACGTCACAATGTATTATGACGTCATAATGTATCCGCATTATGACATCACAATATATTATGAGAGAGCAATTTGCAGGTTTTATGACCAATTTCGCTTACACCAATTTGTGTCACATCTACTGGAACATCAAGAGCATGTATTATGACGACACAGTATATGATGACATCATAATTATTATGCAGTATGACGTCACAATGTATTATGACGTCATAATGTATCCGCATTATGACATCACAATATATTATGAGAGCGCAACATGCAGGTATTATGAGCAATTTTTCTTACCCCAATTTGTGTCACTTTTACTGGAGCATCATGAGCATGTATTATGACGTCACAGTATTTGATGACATCATAATTAGTATGCACTATGACATCACAATGTATTATGACGTTATAATATATCCGCATTATGACATCACAATATATTATGAGAGCGCAACATGCAGGTATTATGAGCAATTTCTCTTATCCCAATTTGTGTCACATCTACTGGAGCATTATGAGCATGTATTATGACGTCACAGTATATGATGACATCATAATTAGTATGCACTATGACGTCACAATGTATTATGACGTCATAATGTATCCGCATTATGACATCAAAATATAATATGAGAGCGCAACATGCAGGTATTATGAGCAATTTCTCTTACCCCAATTTGTGTCACATCTACTGGAGCATCATGAGCATGTATTATGACGTCACAGTATTTGATGACATCATAATTAGTATGCACTATGACATCACAATGTATTATGACGTCATAATGTATCCGCATTATGACATCACAGTATATTATGAGAGCGCAATTTGCAGGTATTATGAGCAATTTCTCTTACCCCAATTTGTGTCACATCTACTGGAGCATCATAAGCATGTATTATGATGTCACAGTATATGATGACATCATAATTAGTATGCACTATGACGTCACAATGTATTATGACGTCATAATGTATCCGCATTATGACATCACAATATATTATGAGAGCGCAACATGCAGGTATTATGAGCAATTTCTCTTAACCCAATTTGTGTCACTTTTACTGGAGCATCATGAGCATGTATTATGACGTCACAGTATTTGATGACATCATAATTAGTATGCACTATGACATCACAATGTATTATGACGTTATAATATATCCGCATTATGACATCACAATATATTATGAGAGCGCAACATGCAGGTATTATGAGCAATTTCTCTTATCCCAATTTGTGTCACATCTACTGGAGCATCATGAGCATGTATTATGACGTCACAGTATATGATGACATCATAATTAGTATGCACTATGACGTCACAATGTATTATGACGTCATAATGTATCCGCATTATGACATCACAATATAATATGAGAGCGCAACATGCAGGTATTATGAGCAATTTCTCTTACCCCAATTTGTGTCACATCTACTGGAGCATCATGAGCATGTATTATGACGTCACAGTATTTGATGACATCATAATTAGTATGCACTATGACATCACAATGTATTATGACGTCATAATGTATCCGCATTATGACATCACAATATATTATGAGAGCGCAATTTGCAGGTATTATGAGCAATTTCTCTTACCCCAATTTGTGTCACATCTACTGGAGCATCATAAGCATGTATTATGATGTCACAGTATATGATGACATCATAATTAGTATGCAGTATGACGTCACAATGTATTATGACGTCATAATGTATCCGCATTATGACATCACAATATATTATGAGAGAGCAATTTGCAGGTTTTATGACCAATTTCGCTTACACCAATTTGTGTCACATCTACTGGAGCATCAAGAGCATGTATTATGACGACACAGTATATGATGACATCATAATTATTATGCAGTATGACGTCACAATGTATTATGATGTCATAAAGTATCTGCATTATGACATCTCAATATATTATGAGAGCGCAACATGCAGGTATTATGACCAATTTCTCTTACCCCAATTTGTGTCACATCTACTGGAGCATCATGAGCATGTATTATGACGTCAGAGTATATAATGACATCATAATTAGTATGCACTATGACATCACAATGTATTATGACGTCATAATGTATCCGCATTATGACATCACAATATATTATGAGAGCGCAATTTGCAGGTATTATGAGCAATTTCTCTTACCCCAATTTGTGTCACATCTACTGGGGCATCATAAGCATGTATTATGATGTCACAGTATATGATGACATCATAATTAGTATGCACTATGACATCACAATGTATTATGACGTTATAATATATCCGCATTATGACATCACAATATATTATGAGAGCGCAACATGCAGGTATTATGAGCAATTTCTCTTACCCCAATTTGTGTCACTTTTACTGGAGCATCATGAGCATGTATTATGACGTCACAGTATTTGATGACATCATAATTAGTATGCACTATGACATCACAATGTATTATGACGTTATAATATATCCGCATTATGACATCACAATATATTATGAGAGCGCAACATGCAGGTATTATGAGCAATTTCTCTTATCCCAATTTGTGTCACATCTACCGGAGCATCATGAGCATGTATTATGACGTCACAGTATATGATGACATCATAATTAGTATGCACTATGACGTCACAATGTATTATGACGTCATAATGTATCCGCATTATGACATCACAATATAATATGAGAGCGCAACATGCAGGTATTATGAGCAATTTCTCTTACCCCAATTTGTGTCACATCTACTGGAGCATCATGAGCATGTATTATGACGTCACAGTATTTGATGACATCATAATTAGTATGCACTATGACATCACAATGTATTATGACGTCATAATATATCCGCATTATGACATCACAATATATTATGAGAGCGCAACATGCAGGTATTATGAGCAATTTCTCTTATCCCAATTTGTGTCACATCTACTGGAGCATCATGAGCATGTATTATGACGTCACAGTATATGATGACATCATAATTAGTATGCACTATGACGTCACAATGTATTATGACGTCATAATGTATCCGCGTTATGACATCACAATATAATATGAGAGCGCAACATGCAGGTATTATGAGCAATTTCTCTTACCCCAATTTGTGTCACATCTACTGGAGCATCATGAGCATGTATTATGACGTCACAGTATTTGATGACATCATAATTAGTATGCACTATGACATCACAATGTATTATGACGTCATAATGTATCCGCATTATGACATCACAATATATTATTAGAGCGCAATTTGCAGGTATTATGAACAATTTCTCTTACCCCAATTTGTGTCACATCTACTGGAGCATCATAAGCATGTATTATGATGTCACAGTATATGATGACATCATAATTAGTATGCAGTATGACGTCACAATGTATTATGACGTCATAATGTATCCGCATTATGACATCACAATATATTATGAGAGAGCAATTTGCAGGTTTTATGACCAATTTCGCTTACACCAATTTGTGTCACATCTACTGGAGCATCAAGAGCATGTATTATGACGACACAGTATATGATGACATCATAATTATTATGCAGTATGACGTCACAATGTATTATGATGTCATAAAGTATCTGCATTATGACATCTCAATATATTATGAGAGCGCAACATGCAGGTATTATGACCAATTTCTCTTACCCCAATTTGTGTCACATCTACTGGAGCATCATGAGCATGTATTATGACGTCAGAGTATATAATGACATCATAATTAGTATGCACTATGACATCACAATGTATTATGACGTCATAATGTATCCGCATTATGACATCACAATATATTATGAGAGCGCAATTTGCAGGTATTATGAGCAATTTCTCTTACCCCAATTTGTGTCACATCTACTGGAGCATCATAAGCATGTATTATGATGTCACAGTATATGATGACATCATAATTAGTATGCACTATGACGTCACAATGTATTATGACGTCATAATGTATCCGTATTATGACATCACAATATATTATGAGAGCGCAACATGCAGGTATTATGAGCAATTTCTCTTACCCCAATTTGTGTCACTTTTACTGGAGCATCATGAGCATGTATTATGACGTCACAGTATTTGATGACATCATAATTAGTATGCACTATGACATCACAATGTATTATGACGTTATAATATATCCGCATTATGACATCACAATATATTATGAGAGCGCAACATGCAGGTATTATGAGCAATTTCTCTTATCCCAATTTGTGTCACATCTACTGGAGCATCATGAGCATGTATTATGACGTCACAGTATATGATGACATCATAATTAGTATGCACTATGACGTCACAATGTATTATGACGTCATAATGTATCCGCATTATGACATCACAATATAATATGAGAGCGCAACATGCAGGTATTATGAGCAATTTCTCTTACCCCAATTTGTGTCACATCTACTGGAGCATCATGAGCATGTATTATGACGTCACAGTATTTGATGACATCATAATTAGTATGCACTATGACATCACAATGTATTATGACGTCATAATGTATCCGCATTATGACATCACAATATATTATGAGAGCGCAATTTGCAGGTATTATGAGCAATTTCTCTTACCCCAATTTGTGTCACACCTACTGGAGCATCATAAGCATGTATTATGATGTCACAGTATATGATGACATCATAATTAGTATGCACTATGACGTCACAATGTATTATGACGTCATAATGTATCCGCATTATGACATCACAATATATTATGAGAGCGCAACATGCAGGTATTATGAGCAATTTCTCTTACCCCAATTTGTGTCACTTTTACTGGAGCATCATGAGCATGTATTATGACGTCACAGTATATGATGACATCATAATTAGTATGCAGTATGATGTCACAATGTATTATGACGTCATAATGTATCCGCATTATGACATCACAATATATTATGAGAGAGCAATTTGCAGGTTTTATGACCAATTTCGCTTACACCAATTTGTGTCACATCTACTGGAGCATCAAGAGCATGTATTATGACGACACAGTATATGATGACATCATAATTATTATGCAGTATGACGTCACAATGTATTATGATGTCATAAAGTATCTGCATTATGACATCTCAATATATTATGAGAGCGCAACATGCAGGTATTATGACCAATTTCTCTTACCCCAATTTGTGTCACATCTACTGGAGCATCATGAGCATGTATTATGACGTCAGAGTATATAATGACATCATAATTAGTATGCACTATGACATCACAATGTATTATGACGTCATAATGTATCCGCATTATGACATCACAATATATTATGAGAGCGCAATTTGCAGGTATTATGAGCAATTTCTCTTACCCCAATTTGTGTCACATCTACTGGAGCATCATAAGCATGTATTATGATGTCACAGTATATGATGACATCATAATTAGTATGCACTATGACGTCACAATGTATTATGACGTCATAATGTATCCGTATTATGACATCACAATATATTATGAGAGCGCAACATGCAGGTATTATGAGCAATTTCTCTTACCCCAATTTGTGTCACTTTTACTGGAGCATCATGAGCATGTATTATGACGTCACAGTATTTGATGACATCATAATTAGTATGCACTATGACATCACAATGTATTATGACGTTATAATATATCCGCATTATGACATCACAATATATTATGAGAGCGCAACATGCAGGTATTATGAGCAATTTCTCTTATCCCAATTTGTGTCACATCTACTGGAGCATCATGAGCATGTATTATGACGTCACAGTATATGATGACATCATAATTAGTATGCACTATGACGTCACAATGTATTATGACGTCATAATGTATCCGCATTATGACATCACAATATAATATGAGAGCGCAACATGCAGGTATTATGAGCAATTTCTCTTACCCCAATTTGTGTCACATCTACTGGAGCATCATGAGCATGTATTATGACGTCACAGTATTTGATGACATCATAATTAGTATGCACTATGACATCACAATGTATTATGAGGTCATAATGTATCCGCATTATGACATCACAATATATTATGAGAGCGCAATTTGCAGGTATTATGAGCAATTTCTCTTACCCCAATTTGTGTCACATCTACTGGAGCATCATAAGCATGTATTATGATGTCACAGTATATGATGACATCATAATTAGTATGCACTATGACGTCACAATGTATTATGACGTCATAATGTATCCGCATTATGACATCACAATATATTATGAGAGCGCAACATGCAGGTATTATGAGCAATTTCTCTTACCCCAATTTGTGTCACTTTTACTGGAGCATCATGAGCATGTATTATGACGTCACAGTATTTGATGACATCATAATTAGTATGCACTATGACATCACAATGTATTATGACGTTATAATATATCCGCATTATGACATCACAATATATTATGAGAGCGCAACATGCAGGTATTATGAGCAATTTCTCTTATCCCAATTTGTGTCACATCTACTGGAGCATCATGAGCATGTATTATGACGTCACAGTATATGATGACATCATAATTAGTATGCACTATGACGTCACAATGTATTATGACGTCATAATGTATCCGCATTATGACATCACAATATAATATGAGAGCGCAACATGCAGGTATTATGAGCAATTTCTCTTACCCCAATTTGTGTCACATCTACTGGAGCATCATGAGCATGTATTATGACGTCACAGTATTTGATGACGTCATAATTAGTATGCACTATGACATCACAATGTATTATGACGTCATAATGTATCCGCATTATGACATCACAATATATTATGAGAGCGCAATTTGCAGGTATTATGAGCAATTTCTCTTACCCCAATTTGTGTCACATCTACTGGAGCATCATAAGCATGTATTATGATGTCACAGTATATGATGACATCATAATTAGTATGCACTATGACGTCACAATGTATTATGACGTCATAATGTATCCGCATTATGACATCACAATATATTATGAGAGCGCAACATGCAGGTATTATGAGCAATTTCTCTTACAACAATTTGTGTCACTTTTACTGGAGCATCATGAGCATGTATTATGACGTCACAGTATTTGATGACATCATAATTAGTATGCACTATGACATCACAATGTATTATGACGTTATAATATATCCGCATTATGACATCACAATATATTATGAGAGCGCAACATGCAGGTATTATGAGCAATTTCTCTTATCCCAATTTGTGTCACATCTACTGGAGCATCATGAGCATGTATTATGACGTCACAGTATATGATGACATCATAATTAGTATGCACTATGACGTCACAATGTATTATGACGTCATAATGTATCCGCATTATGACATCACAATATAATATGAGAGCGCAACATGCAGGTATTATGAGCAATTTCTCTTACCCCAATTTGTGTCACATCTACTGGAGCATCATGAGCATGTATTATGACGTCACAGTATTTGATGACATCATAATTAGTATGCACTATGACATCACAATGTATTATGACGTCATAATGTATCCGCATTATGACATCACAATATATTATGAGAGCGCAATTTGCAGGTATTATGAGCAATTTCTCTTACCCCAATTTGTGTCACATCTACTGGAGCATCATAAGCATGTATTATGATGTCACAGTATATGATGACATCATAATTAGTATGCACTATGACGTCACAATGTATTATGACGTCATAATGTATCCGCATTATGACATCACAATATATTATGAGAGCGCAACATGCAGGTATTATGAGCAATTTCTCTTACAACAATTTGTGTCACTTTTACTGGAGCATCATGAGCATGTATTATGACGTCACAGTATTTGATGACATCATAATTAGTATGCACTATGACATCACAATGTATTATGACGTTATAATATATCCGCATTATGACATCACAATATATTATGAGAGCGCAACATGCAGGTATTATGAGCAATTTCTCTTATCCCAATTTGTGTCACATCTACTGGAGCATCATGAGCATGTATTATGACGTCACAGTATATGATGACATCATAATTAGTATGCACTATGACGTCACAATGTATTATGACGTCATAATGTATCCGCATTATGACATCACAATATAATATGAGAGCGCAACATGCAGGTATTATGAGCAATTTCTCTTACCCCAATTTGTGTCACATCTACTGGAGCATCATGAGCATGTATTATGACGTCACAGTATTTGATGACATCATAATTAGTATGCACTATGACGTCACAATGTATTATGACGTCATAATGTATCCGCATTATGACATCACAATATATTATGAGAGCGCAATTTGCAGGTATTATGAGCAATTTCTCTTACCCCAATTTGTGTCACATCTACTGGAGCATCATAAGCATGTATTATGATGTCACAGTATATGATGACATCATAATTAGTATGCACTATGACGTCACAATGTATTATGACGTCATAATGTATCCGCATTATGACATCACAATATATTATGAGAGCGCAACATGCAGGTATTATGAGCAATTTCTCTTACAACAATTTGTGTCACTTTTACTGGAGCATCATGAGCATGTATTATGACGTCACAGTATTTGATGACATCATAATTAGTATGCACTATGACATCACAATGTATTATGACGTTATAATATATCCGCATTATGACATCACAATATATTATGAGAGCGCAACATGCAGGTATTATGAGCAATTTCTCTTATCCCAATTTGTGTCACATCTACTGGAGCATCATGAGCATGTATTATGACGTCACAGTATATGATGACATCATAATTAGTATGCACTATGACGTCACAATGTATTATGACGTCATAATGTATCCGCATTATGACATCACAATATAATATGAGAGCGCAACATGCAGGTATTATGAGCAATTTCTCTTACCCCAATTTGTGTCACATCTACTGGAGCATCATGACCATGTATTATGACGTCACAGTATTTGATGACATCATAATTAGTATGCACTATGACATCACAATGTATTATGACGTCATAATGTATCCGCATTATGACATCACAATATATTATGAGAGCGCAGTTTGCAGGTATTATGAGCAATTTCTCTTACCCCAATTTGTGTCACATCTACTGGAGCATCATAAGCATGTATTATGATGTCACAGTATATGATGACATCATAATTAGTATGCAGTATGACGTCACAATGTATTATGACGTCATAATGTATCCGCATTATGACATCACAATATATTATGAGAGAGCAATTTGCAGGTTTTATGACCAATTTCGCTTACACCAATTTGTGTCACATCTACTGGAGCATCAAGAGCATGTATTATGACGACACAGTATATGATGACATCATAATTATTATGCAGTATGACGTCACAATGTATTATGATGTCATAAAGTATCTGCATTATGACATCTCAATATATTATGAGAGCGCAACATGCAGGTATTATGACCAATTTCTCTTACCCCAATTTGTGTCACATCTACTGGAGCATCATGAGCATGTATTATGACGTCAGAGTATATAATGACATCATAATTAGTATGCACTATGACATCACAATGTATTATGACGTCATAATGTATCCGCATTATGACATCACAATATATTATGAGAGCGCAATTTGCAGGTATTATGAGCAATTTCTCTTACCACAATTTGTGTCACATCTACTGGAGCATCATAAGCATGTATTATGATGTCACAGTATATGATGACATCATAATTAGTATGCACTATGACGTCACAATGTATTATGACGTCATAATGTATCCGCATTATGACATCACAATATATTATGAGAGCGCAACATGCAGGTATTATGAGCAATTTCTCTTACCCCAATTTGTGTCACATCTACTGGAGCATCATGAGCATGTATTATGACGTCACAGTATATGATGACATCATAATTAGTATGCACTATGACGTCACAATGTATTATGACGTCATAATGTATCCGCATTATGACATCACAATATAATATGAGAGCGCAACATGCAGGTATTATGAGCAATTTCTCTTACCCCAATTTGTGTCACATCTACTGGAGCATCATGAGCATGTATTATGACGTCACAGTATTTGATGACATCATAATTAGTATGCACTATGACGTCACAATGTATTATGACGTCATAATGTATCCGCATTATGACATCACAATATATTATGAGAGCGCAATTTGCAGGTATTATGAGCAATTTCTCTTACCCCAATTTGTGTCACATCTACTGGAGCATCATGAGCATGTATTATGATGTCACAGTATATGATGACATCATAATTAGTATGCAGTATGACGTCACAATGTATTATGACGTCATAATGTATCCGCATTATGACATCACAATATATTATGAGAGAGCAATTTGCAGGTTTTATGACCAATTTCGCTTACACCAATTTGTGTCACATCTACTGGAGCATCAAGAGCATGTATTATGACGACACAGTATATGATGACATCATAATTATTATGCAGTATGACGTCACAATGTATTATGATGTCATAAAGTATCTGCATTATGACATCTCAATATATTATGAGAGCGCAACATGCAGGTATTATGACCAATTTCTCTTACCCCAATTTGTGTCACATCTACTGGAGCATCATGAGCATGTATTATGACGTCAGAGTATATAATGACATCATAATTAGTATGCACTATGACATCACAATGTATTATGACGTCATAATGTATCCGCATTATGACATCACAATATATTATGAGAGCGCAATTTGCAGGTATTATGAGCAATTTCTCTTACCACAATTTGTGTCACATCTACTGGAGCATCATAAGCATGTATTATGATGTCACAGTATATGGTGACATCATAATTAGTATGCACTATGACGTCACAATGTATTATGACGTCATAATGTATCCGCATTATGACATCACAATATATTATGAGAGCGCAACATGCAGGTATTATGAGCAATTTCTCTTACCCCAATTTGTGTCACTTTTACTGGAGCATCATGAGCATGTATTATGACGTCACAGTATTTGATGACATCATAATTAGTATGCACTATGACATCACAATGTATTATGACGTTATAATATATCCGCATTATGACATCACAATATATTATGAGAGCTCAACATGCAGGTATTATGAGCAATTTCTCTTACCCCAATTTGTGTCACATCTACTGGAGCATCATGAGCATGTATTATGACGTCACAGTATTTGATGACATCATAATTAGTATGCACTATGACATCACAATGTATTATGACGTCATAATGTATCCGCATTATGACATCACAATATATTATGAGAGCGCAATTTGCAGGTATTATGAGCAATTTCTCTTACCCCAATTTGTGTCACATCTACTGGAGCATCATAAGCATGTATTATGATGTCACAGTATATGGTGACATCATAATTAGTATGCACTATGACGTCACAATGTATTATGACGTCATAATGTATCCGCATTATGACATCACAATATATTATGAGAGCGCAACATGCAGGTATTATGAGCAATTTCTCTTATCCCAATTTGTGTCACATCTACTGGAGCATCATGAGCATGTATTATGACGTCACAGTATATGATGACATCATAATTAGTATGCACTATGACGTCACAATGTATTATGACGTCATAAAGTATCCGCATTATGACATCACAATATAATATGAGAGCGCAACATGCAGGTATTATGAGCAATTTCTCTTACCCCAATTTGTGTCACATCTACTGGAGCATCATGAGCATGTATTATGACGTCACAGTATTTGATGACATCATAATTAGTATGCACTATGACGTCACAATGTATTATGACGTCATAATGTATCCGCATTATGACATCACAATATATTATGAGAGCGCAATTTGCAGGTATTATGAGCAATTTCTCTTACCCCAATTTGTGTCACATCTACTGGAGCATCATAAGCATGTATTATGATGTCACAGTATATGATGACATCATAATTAGTATGCAGTATGACGTCACAATGTATTATGACGTCATAATGTATCCGCATTATGACATCACAATATATTATGAGAGAGCAATTTGCAGGTTTTATGACCAATTTCGCTTACACCAATTTGTGTCACATCTACTGGAGCATCAAGAGCATGTATTATGACGACACAGTATATGATGACATCATAATTATTATGCAGTATGACGTCACAATGTATTATGATGTCACAAAGTATCTGCATTATGACATCTCAATATATTATGAGAGCGCAACATGCAGGTATTATGACCAATTTCTCTTACCCCAATTTGTGTCACATCTACTGGAGCATCATGAGCATGTATTATGACGTCAGAGTATATAATGACATCATAATTAGTATGCACTATGACATCACAATGTATTATGACGTCATAATGTATCCGCATTATGACATCACAATATATTATGAGAGCGCAATTTGCAGGTATTATGAGCAATTTCTCTTACCACAATTTGTGTCACATCTACTGGAGCATCATAAGCATGTATTATGATGTCACAGTATATGGTGACATCATAATTAGTATGCACTATGACGTCACAATGTATTATGACGTCATAATGTATCCGCATTATGACATCACAATATATTATGAGAGCGCAACATGCAGGTATTATGAGCAATTTCTCTTACCCCAATTTGTGTCACTTTTACTGGAGCATCATGAGCATGTATTATGACGTCACAGTATTTGATGACATCATAATTAGTATGCACTATGACATCACAATGTATTATGACGTTATAATATATCCGCATTATGACATCACAATATATTATGAGAGCTCAACATGCAGGTATTATGAGCAATTTCTCTTACCCCAATTTGTGTCACATCTACTGGAGCATCATGAGCATGTATTATGACGTCACAGTATTTGATGACATCATAATTAGTATGCACTATGACGTCACAATGTATTATGACGTCATAATGTATCCGCATTATGACATCACAATATATTATGAGAGCGCAATTTGCAGGTATTATGAGCAATTTCTCTTACCCCAATTTGTGTCACATCTACTGGAGCATCATGAGCATGTATTATGATGTCACAGTATATGATGACATCATAATTAGTATGCACTATGACGTCACAATGTATTATGACGTCATAATGTATCCGCATTATGACATCACAATATATTATGAGAGCGCAACATGCAGGTATTATGAGCAATTTCTCTTATCCCAATTTGTGTCACATCTACTGGAGCATCATGAGCATGTATTATGACGTCACAGTATATGATGACATCATAATTAGTATGCACTATGACGTCACAATGTATTATGACGTCATAATGTATCCGCATTATGACATCACAATATAATATGAGAGCGCAACATGCAGGTATTATGAGCAATTTCTCTTACCCCAATTTGTGTCACATCTACTGGAGCATCATGAGCATGTATTATGACGTCACAGTATATGATGACATCATAATTAGTATGCACTATGACGTCACAATGTATTATGACGTCATAATGTATGCGCATTATGACATCACAATATAATATGAGAGCGCAACATGCAGGTATTATGAGCAATTTCTCTTACCCCAATTTGTGTCACATCTACAGGAGCATCATGAGCATGTATTATGACGTCACAGTATTTGATGACATCATAATTAGTATGCACTATGACGTCACAATGTATTATGACGTCATAATGTATCCGCATTATGACATCACAATATATTATGAGAGCGCAATTTGCAGGTATTATGAGCAATTTCTCTTACCCCAATTTGTGTCACATCTACTGGAGCATCATAAGCATGTATTATGATGTCACAGTATATGATGACATCATAATTAGTATGCAGTATGACGTCACAATGTATTATGACGTCATAATGTATCCGCATTATGACATCACAATATATTATGAGAGAGCAATTTGCAGGTTTTATGACCAATTTCGCTTACACCAATTTGTGTCACATCTACTGGAGCATCAAGAGCATGTATTATGACGACACAGTATATGATGACATCATAATTATTATGCAGTATGACGTCACAATGTATTATGATGTCATAAAGTATCTGCATTATGACATCTCAATATATTATGAGAGCGCAACATGCAGGTATTATGACCAATTTCTCTTACCCCAATTTGTGTCACATCTACTGGAGCATCATGAGCATGTATTATGACGTCAGAGTATATAATGACATCATAATTAGTATGCACTATGACATCACAATGTATTATGACGTCATAATGTATCCGCATTATGACATCACAATATATTATGAGAGCGCAATTTGCAGGTATTATGAGCAATTTCTCTTACCACAATTTGTGTCACATCTACTGGAGCATCATAAGCATGTATTATGATGTCACAGTATATGGTGACATCATAATTAGTATGCACTATGACGTCACAATGTATTATGACGTCATAATGTATCCGCATTATGACATCACAATATATTATGAGAGCGCAACATGCAGGTATTATGAGCAATTTCTCTTACCCCAATTTGTGTCACTTTTACTGGAGCATCATGAGCATGTATTATGACGTCACAGTATTTGATGACATCATAATTAGTATGCACTATGACATCACAATGTATTATGACGTTATAATATATCCGCATTATGACATCACAATATATTATGAGAGCTCAACATGCAGGTATTATGAGCAATTTCTCTTATCCCAATTTGTGTCACATCTACTGGAGCATCATGAGCATGTATTATGACGTCACAGTATATGATGACATCATAATTAGTATGCACTATGATGTCACAATGTATTATGACGTCATAATGTATCCGCATTATGACATCACAATATAATATGAGAGCGCAACATGCAGGTATTATGAGCAATTTCTCTTACCCCAATTTGTGTCACATCTACTGGAGCATCATGAGCATGTATTATGACGTCACAGTATTTGATGACATCATAATTAGTATGCACTATGACATCACAATGTATTATGACGTCATAATGTATCCGCATTATGACATCACAATATATTATGAGAGCGCAATTTGCAGGTATTATGAGCAATTTCTCTTACCCCAATTTGTGTCACATCTACTGGAGCATCATAAGCATGTATTATGATGTCACAGTATATGATGACATCATAATTAGTATGCACTATGACGTCACAATGTATTATGACGTCATAATGTATCCGCATTATGACATCACAATATATTATGAGAGCGCAACATGCAGGTATTATGAGCAATTTCTCTTATCCCAATTTGTGTCACATCTACTGGAGCATCATGAGCATGTATTATGACGTCACAGTATATGATGACATCATAATTAGTATGCACTATGACGTCACAATGTATTATGACGTCATAATGTATCCGCATTATGACATCACAATATAATATGAGAGCGCAACATGCAGGTATTATGAGCAATTTCTCTTACCCCAATTTGTGTCACATCTACTGGAGCATCATGAGCATGTATTATGACGTCACAGTATTTGATGACATCATAATTAGTATGCAATATGACGTCACAATGTATTATGACGTCATAATGTATCCGCATTATGACATCACAATATATTATGAGAGCGCAATTTGCAGGTATTATGAGCAATTTCTCTTACCCCAATTTGTGTCACATCTACTGGAGCATCATAAGCATGTATTATGATGTCACAGTATATGATGACATCATAATTAGTATGCAGTATGACGTCACAATGTATTATGACGTCATAATGTATCCGCATTATGACATCACAATATATTATGAGAGAGCAATTTGCAGGTTTTATGACCAATTTCGCTTACACCAATTTGTGTCACATCTACTGGAGCATCAAGAGCATGTATTATGACGACACAGTATATGATGACATCATAATTATTATGCAGTATGACGTCACAATGTATTATGATGTCACAAAGTATCTGCATTATGACATCTCAATATATTATGAGAGCGCAACATGCAGGTATTATGACCAATTTCTCTTACCCCAATTTGTGTCACATCTACTGGAGCATCATGAGCATGTATTATGACGTCAGAGTATATAATGACATCATAATTAGTATGCTCTATGACATCACAATGTATTATGACGTCGTAATGTATCCGCATTATGACATCACAATATATTATGAGAGCGCAATTTGCAGGTATTATGAGCAATTTCTCTTACCACAATTTGTGTCACATCTACTGGAGCATCATAAGCATGTATTATGATGTCACAGTATATGGTGACATCATAATTAGTATGCACTATGACGTCACAATGTATTATGACGTCATAATGTATCCGCATTATGACATCACAATATATTATGAGAGCGCAACATGCAGGTATTATGAGCAATTTCTCTTACCCCAATTTGTGTCACTTTTACTGGAGCATCATGAGCATGTATTATGACATCACAGTATTTGATGACATCATAATTAGTATGCACTATGACATCACAATGTATTATGACGTTATAATATATCCGCATTATGACATCACAATATATTATGAGAGCTCAACATGCAGGTATTATGAGCAATTTCTCTTACCCCAATTTGTGTCACATCTACTGGAGCATCATGAGCATGTATTATGACGTCACAGTATTTGATGACATCATAATTAGTATGCACTATGACATCACAATGTATTATGACGTCATAATGTATCCGCATTATGACATCACAATATATTATGAGAGCGCAATTTGCAGGTATTATGAGCAATTTCTCTTACCCCAATTTGTGTCACATCTACTGGAGCATCATAAGCATGTATTATGATGTCACAGTATATGATGACATCATAATTAGTATGCACTATGACGTCACAATGTATTATGACGTCATAATGTATCCGCATTATGACATCACAATATATTATGAGAGCGCAACATGCAGGTATTATGAGCAATTTCTCTTATCCCAATTTGTGTCACATCTACTGGAGCATCATGAGCATGTATTATGACGTCACAGTATATGATGACATCATAATTAGTATGCACTATGACGTCACAATGTATTATGACGTCATAATGTATCCGCATTATGACATCACAATATAATATGAGAGCGCAACATGCAGGTATTATGAGCAATTTCTCTTACCCCAATTTGTGTCACATCTACTGGAGCATCATGAGCATGTATTATGACGTCACAGTATATGATGACATCATAATTAGTATGCACTATGACGTCACAATGTATTATGACGTCATAATGTATCCGCATTATGACATCACAATATAATATGAGAGCGCAACATGCAGGTATTATGAGCAATTTCTCTTACCCCAATTTGTGTCACATCTACTGGAGCATCATGAGCATGTATTATGACGTCACAGTATTTGATGACATCATAATTAGTATGCACTATGACGTCACAATGTATTATGACGTCATAATGTATCCGCATTATGACATCACAATATATTATGAGAGCGCAATTTGCAGGTATTATGAGCAATTTCTCTTACCCCAATTTGTGTCACATCTACTGGAGCATCATAAGCATGTATTATGATGTCACAGTATATGATGACATCATAATTAGTATGCAGTATGACGTCACAATGTATTATGACGTCATAATGTATCCGCATTATGACATCACAATATATTATGAGAGAGCAATTTGCAGGTTTTATGACCAATTTCGCTTACACCAATTTGTGTCACATCTACTGGAGCATCAAGAGCATGTATTATGACGACACAGTATATGATGACATCATAATTATTATGCAGTATGACGTCACAATGTATTATGATGTCATAAAGTATCTGCATTATGACATCTCAATATATTATGAGAGCGCAACATGCAGGTATTATGACCAATTTCTCTTACCCCAATTTGTGTCACATCTACTGGAGCATCATGAGCATGTATTATGACGTCAGAGTATATAATGACATCATAATTAGTATGCACTATGACATCACAATGTATTATGACGTCATAATATATCCGCATTATGACATCACAATATATTATGAGAGCGCAATTTGCAGGTATTATGAGCAATTTCTCTTACCACAATTTGTGTCACATCTACTGGAGCATCATAAGCATGTATTATGATGTCACAGTATATGGTGACATCATAATTAGTATGCACTATGACGTCACAATGTATTATGACGTCATAATGTATCCGCATTATGACATCACAATATATTATGAGAGCGCAACATGCAGGTATTATGAGCAATTTCTCTTACCCCAATTTGTGTCACTTTTACTGGAGCATCATGAGCATGTATTATGACGTCACAGTATTTGATGACATCATAATTAGTATGCACTATGACATCACAATGTATTATGACGTTATAATATATCCGCATTATGACATCACAATATATTATGAGAGCTCAACATGCAGGTATTATGAGCAATTTCTCTTACCCCAATTTGTGTCACATCTACTGGAGCATCATGAGCATGTATTATGACGTCACAGTATTTGATGACATCATAATTAGTATGCACTATGACATCACAATGTATTATGACGTCATAATGTATCCGCATTATGACATCACAATATATTATGAGAGCGCAATTTGCAGGTATTATGAGCAATTTCTCTTACCCCAATTTGTGTCACATCTACTGGAGCATCATAAGCATGTATTATGATGTCACAGTATATGATGACATCATAATTAGTATGCACTATGACGTCACAATGTATTATGACGTCATAATGTATCCGCATTATGACATCACAATATATTATGAGAGCGCAATATGCAGGTATTATGAGCAATTTCTCTTATCCCAATTTGTGTCACATCTACTGGAGCATCATGAGCATGTATTATGACGTCACAGTATATGATGACATCATAATTAGTATGCACTATGACGTCACAATGTATTATGACGTCATAATGTATCCGCATTATGACATCACAATATAATATGAGAGCGCAACATGCAGGTATTATGAGCAATTTCTCTTACCCCAATTTGTGTCACATCTACTGGAGCATCATGAGCATGTATTATGACGTCACAGTATTTGATGACATCATAATTAGTATGCACTATGACGTCACAATGTATTATGACGTCATAATGTATCCGCATTATGACATCACAATATATTATGAGAGCGCAATTTGCAGGTATTATGAGCAATTTCTCTTACCCCAATTTGTGTCACATCTACTGGAGCATCATAAGCATGTATTATGATGTCACAGTATATGATGACATCATAATTAGTATGCAGTATGACGTCACAATGTATTATGACGTCATAATGTATCCGCATTATGACATCACAATATATTATGAGAGAGCAATTTGCAGGTATTATGAGCAATTTCTCTTACCCCAATTTGTGTCACATCTACTGGAGCATCAAGAGCATGTATTATGACGACACAGTATATGATGACATCATAATTAGTATGCACTATGACGTCACAATGTATTATGACGTCATAATGTATCCGCATTATGACATCACAATATAATATGAGAGCGCAACATGCAGGTATTATGAGCAATTTCTCTTACCCCAATTTGTGTCACATCTACTGGAGCATCATGAGCATGTATTATGACGTCACAGTATTTGATGACATCATAATTAGTATGCACTATGACGTCACAATGTATTATGACGTCATAATGTATCCGCATTATGACATCACAATATATTATGAGAGCGCAATTTGCAGGTATTATGAGCAATTTCTCTTACCCCAATTTGTGTCACATCTACTGGAGCATGATAAGCATGTATTATGATGTCACAGTATATGATGACATCATAATTAGTATGCAGTATGACGTCACAATGTATTATGACGTCATAATGTATCCGCATTATGACATCACAATATATTATGAGAGAGCAATTTGCAGGTTTTATGACCAATTTCGCTTACACCAATTTGTGTCACATCTACTGGAGCATCAAGAGCATGTATTATGACGACACAGTATATGATGACATCATAATTATTATGCAGTATGACGTCACAATGTATTATGATGTCATAAAGTATCTGCATTATGACATCTCAATATATTATGAGAGCGCAACATGCAGGTATTATGACCAATTTCTCTTACCCCAATTTGTGTCACATCTACTGGAGCATCATGAGCATGTATTATGACGTCAGAGTATATAATGACATCATAATTAGTATGCACTATGACATCACAATGTATTATGACGTCATAATGTATCCGCATTATGACATCACAATATATTATGAGAGCGCAATTTGCAGGTATTATGAGCAATTTCTCTTACCACAATTTGTGTCACATCTACTGGAGCATCATAAGCATGTATTATGATGTCACAGTATATGGTGACATCATAATTAGTATGCACTATGACGTCACAATGTATTATGACGTCATAATGTATCCGCATTATGACATCACAATATATTATGAGAGCGCAACATGCAGGTATTATGAGCAATTTCTCTTACCCCAATTTGTGTCACTTTTACTGGAGCATCATGAGCATGTATTATGACGTCACAGTATTTGATGACATCATAATTAGTATGCACTATGACATCACAATGTATTATGACGTTATAATATATCCGCATTATGACATCACAATATATTATGAGAGCTCAACATGCAGGTATTATGAGCAATTTCTCTTACCCCAATTTGTGTCACATCTACTGGAGCATCATGAGCATGTATTATGACGTCACAGTATTTGATGACATCATAATTAGTATGCACTATGACATCACAATGTATTATGACGTCATAATGTATCCGCATTATGACATCACAATATATTATGAGAGCGCAATTTGCAGGTATTATGAGCAATTTCTCTTACCCCAATTTGTGTCACATCTACTGGAGCATCATAAGCATGTATTATGATGTCACAGTATATGATGACATCATAATTAGTATGCACTATGACGTCACAATGTATTATGACGTCATAATGTATCCGCATTATGACATCACAATATATTATGAGAGCGCAACATGCAGGTATTATGAGCAATTTCTCTTATCCCAATTTGTGTCACATCTACTGGAGCATCATGAGCATGTATTATGACGTCACAGTATATGATGACATCATAATTAGTATGCACTATGACGTCACAATGTATTATGACGTCATAATGTATCCGCATTATGACATCACAATATAATATGAGAGCGCAACATGCAGGTATTATGAGCAATTTCTCTTACCCCAATTTGTGTCACATCTACTGGAGCATCATGAGCATGTATTATGACGTCACAGTATTTGATGACATCATAATTAGTATGCACTATGACGTCACAATGTATTATGACGTCATAATGTATCCGCATTATGACATCACAATATATTATGAGAGCGCAATTTGCAGGTATTATGAGCAATTTCTCTTACCCCAATTTGTGTCACATCTACTGGAGCATCATAAGCATGTATTATGATGTCACAGTATATGATGACATCATAATTAGTATGCAGTATGACGTCACAATGTATTATGACGTCATAATGTATCCGCATTATGACATCACAATATATTATGAGAGAGCAATTTGCAGGTATTATGAGCAATTTCTCTTACCCCAATTTGTGTCACATCTACTGGAGCATCAAGAGCATGTATTATGACGACACAGTATATGATGACATCATAATTATTATGCAGTATGACGTCACAATGTATTATGATGTCATAAAGTATCTGCATTATGACATCTCAATATATTATGAGAGCGCAACATGCAGGTATTATGACCAATTTCTCTTACCCCAATTTGTGTCACATCTACTGGAGCATCATGAGCATGTATTATGACGTCAGAGTATATAATGACATCATAATTAGTATGCACTATGACATCACAATGTATTATGACGTCATAATGTATCCGCATTATGACATCACAATATATTATGAGAGCGCAACATGCAGGTATTATGAGCAATTTCTCTTATCCCAATTTGTGTCACATCTACTGGAGCATCATGAGCATGTATTATGACGTCACAGTATATGGTGACATCATAATTAGTATGCACTATGACGTCACAATGTATTATGACGTCATAATGTATCCGCATTATGACATCACAATATAATATGAGAGCGCAACATGCAGGTATTATGAGCAATTTCTCTTACCCCAATTTGTGTCACATCTACTGGAGCATCATGAGCATGTATTATGACGTCACAGTATATGATGACATCATAATTAGTATGCACTATGACGTCACAATGTATTATGACGTCATAATGTATCCGCATTATGACATCACAATATAATATGAGAGCGCAACATGCAGGTATTATGAGCAATTTCTCTTATCCCAATTTGTGTCACATCTACTGGAGCATCATGAGCATGTATTATGACGTCACAGTATTTGATGACATCATAATTAGTATGCACTATGACGTCACAATGTATTATGACGTCATAATGTATCCGCATTATGACATCACAATATATTATGAGAGCGCAATTTGCAGGTATTATGAGCAATTTCTCTTACCCCAATTTGTGTCACATCTACTGGAGCATCATAAGCATGTATTATGATGTCACAGTATATGATGACATCATAATTAGTATGCAGTATGACGTCACAATGTATTATGACGTCATAATGTATCCGCATTATGACATCACAATATATTATGAGAGAGCAATTTGCAGGTTTTATGACCAATTTCGCTTACACCAATTTGTGTCACATCTACTGGAGCATCAAGAGCATGTATTATGACGACACAGTATATGATGACATCATAATTATTATGCAGTATGACGTCACAATGTATTATGATGTCATAAAGTATCTGCATTATGACATCTCAATATATTATGAGAGCGCAACATGCAGGTATTATGACCAATTTCTCTTACCCCAATTTGTGTCACATCTACTGGAGCATCATGAGCATGTATTATGACGTCAGAGTATATAATGACATCATAATTAGTATGCACTATGACATCACAATGTATTATGACGTCATAATGTATCCGCATTATGACATCACAATATATTATGAGAGCGCAATTTGCAGGTATTATGAGCAATTTCTCTTACCACAATTTGTGTCACATCTACTGGAGCATCATAAGCATGTATTATGATGTCACAGTATATGGTGACATCATAATTAGTATGCACTATGACGTCACAATGTATTATGACGTCATAATGTATCCGCATTATGACATCACAATATATTATGAGAGCGCAACATGCAGGTATTATGAGCAATTTCTCTTATCCCAATTTGTGTCACATCTACTGGAGCATCATGAGCATGTATTATGACGTCACAGTATATGATGACATCATAATTAGTATGCACTATGACGTCACAATGTATTATGACGTCATAATGTATCCGCATTATGACATCACAATATAATATGAGAGCGCAACATGCAGGTATTATGAGCAATTTCTCTTACCCCAATTTGTGTCACATCTACTGGAGCATCATGAGCATGTATTATGACGTCACAGTATTTGATGACATCATAATTAGTATGCACTATGACGTCACAATGTATTATGACGTCATAATGTATCCGCATTATGACATCACAATATATTATGAGAGCGCAATTTGCAGGTATTATGAGCAATTTCTCTTACCCCAATTTGTGTCACATCTACTGGAGCATCATAAGCATGTATTATGACGTCACAGTATATGATGACATCATAATTAGTATGCAGTATGACGTCACAATGTATTATGACGTCATAATGTATCCGCATTATGACATCACAATATATTATGAGAGAGCAATTTGCAGGTTTTATGACCAATTTCGCTTACACCAATTTGTGTCACATCTACTGGAGCATCAAGAGCATGTATTATGACGACACAGTATATGATGACATCATAATTATTATGCAGTATGACGTCACAATGTATTATGATGTCATAAAGTATCTGCATTATGACATCTCAATATATTATGAGAGCGCAACATGCAGGTATTATGACCAATTTCTCTTACCCCAATTTGTGTCACATCTACTGGAGCATCATGAGCATGTATTATGACGTCAGAGTATATAATGACATCATAATTAGTATGCACTATGACATCACAATGTATTATGACGTCATAATGTATCCGCATTATGACATCACAATATATTATGAGAGCGCAATTTGCAGGTATTATGAGCAATTTCTCTTACCACAATTTGTGTCACATCTACTGGAGCATCATAAGCATGTATTATGATGTCACAGTATATGGTGACATCATAATTAGTATGCACTATGACGTCACAATGTATTATGACGTCATAATATATCCGCATTATGACATCACAATATATTATGAGAGCGCAACATGCAGGTATTATGAGCAATTTCTCTTACCCCAATTTGTGTCACTTTTACTGGAGCATCATGAGCATGTATTATGACGTCACAGTATTTGATGACATCATAATTAGTATGCACTATGACATCACAATGTATTATGACGTTATAATATATCCGCATTATGACATCACAATATATTATGAGAGCTCAACATGCAGGTATTATGAGCAATTTCTCTTACCCCAATTTGTGTCACATCTACTGGAGCATCATGAGCATGTATTATGACGTCACAGTATTTGATGACATCATAATTAGTATGCACTATGACGTCACAATGTATTATGACGTCATAATGTATCCGCATTATGACATCACAATATATTATGAGAGCGCAATTTGCAGGTATTATGAGCAATTTCTCTTACCCCAATTTGTGTCACATCTACTGGAGCATCATAAGCATGTATTATGATGTCACAGTATATGATGACATCATAATTAGTATGCACTATGACGTCACAATGTATTATGACGTCATAATGTATCCGCATTATGACATCACAATATATTATGAGAGCGCAACATGCAGGTATTATGAGCAATTTCTCTTACCCCAATTTGTGTCACTTTTACTGGAGCATCATGAGCATGTATTATGACGTCACAGTATTTGATGACATCATAATTAGTATGCACTATGACATCACAATGTATTATGACGTTATAATATATCCGCATTATGACATCGCAATATATTATGAGAGCGCAACATGCAGGTATTATGAGCAATTTCTCTTATCCCAATTTGTGTCACATCTACTGGAGCATCATGAGCATGTATTATGACGTCACAGTATATGATGACATCATAATTAGTATGCACTATGACGTCACAATGTATTATGACGTCATAATGTATCCGCATTATGACATCACAATATAATATGAGAGCGCAACATGCAGGTATTATGAGCAATTTCTCTTACCCCAATTTGTGTCACATCTACTGGAGCATCATGAGCATGTATTATGACGTCACAGTATTTGATGACATCATAATTAGTATGCACTATGACATCACAATGTATTATGACGTCATAATGTATCCGCATTATGACATCACAATATATTATGAGAGCGCAATTTGCAGGTATTATGAGCAATTTCTCTTACCCCAATTTGTGTCACATCTACTGGAGCATCATAAGCATGTATTATGATGTCACAGTATATGATGACATCATAATTAGTATGCACTATGACGTCACAATGTATTATGACGTCATAATGTATCCGCATTATGACATCACAATATATTATGAGAGCGCAACATGCAGGTATTATGAGCAATTTCTCTTACCCCAATTTGTGTCACTTTTACTGGAGCATCATGAGCATGTATTATGACGTCAGAGTATTTGATGACATCATAATTAGTATGCACTATGACATCACAATGTATTATGACGTTATAATATATCCGCATTATGACATCACAATATATTATGAGAGCGCAACATGCAGGTATTATGAGCAATTTCTCTTATCCCAATTTGTGTCACATCTACTGGAGCATCATGAGCATGTATTATGACGTCACAGTATATGATGACATCATAATTAGTATGCACTATGACATCACAATGTATTATGACGTCATAATGTATCCGCATTATGACATCACAATATAATATGAGAGCCCAACATGCAGGTATTATGAGCAATTTCTCTTATCCCAATTTGTGTCACATCTACTGGAGCATCATGAGCATGTATTATGACGTCACAGTATTTGATGACATCATAATCAGTATGCACTATGACATCACAATGTATTATGACGTCATAATGTATCCGCATTATGACATCACAAAATATTATGAGAGCGCAATTTGCAGGTATTATGAGCAATTTCTCTTACCCCAATTTGTGTCACATCTACTGGAGCATCATAAGCATGTATTATGATGTCACAGTATATGATGACATCATAATTAGTATGCACTATGACGTCACAATGTATTATGACGTCATAATGTATCCGCATTATGACATCACAATATATTATGAGAGCGCAACATGCAGGTATTATGAGCAATTTCTCTTACCCCAATTTGTGTCACTTTTACTGGAGCATCATGAGCATGTATTATGACGTCACAGTATTTGATGACATCATAATTAGTATGCAATATGACATCACAATGTATTATGACGTTATAATATATCCGCATTATGACATCACAATATATTATGAGAGCGCAACATGCAGGTATTATGAGCAATTTCTCTTATCCCAATTTGTGTCACATCTACTGGAGCATCATGAGCATGTATTATGACGTCACAGTATATGATGACATCATAATTAGTATGCACTATGACGTCACAATGTATTATGACGTCATAATGTATCCGCATTATGACATCACAATATAATATGAGAGCGCAACATGCAGGTATTATGAGCAATTTCTCTTACCCCAATTTGTGTCACATCTACTGGAGCATCATGAGCATGTATTATGACGTCACAGTATTTGATGACATCATAATTAGTATGCACTATGACATCACAATGTATTATGACGTCATAATGTATCCGCATTATGACATCACAATATATTATGAGAGCGCAATTTGCAGGTATTATGAGCAATTTCTCTTACCCCAATTTGTGTCACATCTACTGGAGCATCATAAGCATGTATTATGATGTCACAGTATATGATGACATCGTAATTAGTATGCACTATGACGTCACAATGTATTATGACGTCATAATGTATCCGCATTATGACATCACAATATATTATGAGAGCGCAACATGCAGGTATTATGAGCAATTTCTCTTACCCCAATTTGTGTCACTTTTACTGGAGCATCATGAGCATGTATTATGACGTCACAGTATTTGATGACATCATAATTAGTATGCACTATGACATCACAATGTATTATGACGTTATAATATATCCGCATTATGACATCACAATATATTATGAGAGCGTAACATGCAGGTATTATGAGCAATTTCTCTTATCCCAATTTGTGTCACATCTACTGGAGCATCATGAGCATGTATTATGACGTCACAGTATATGATGACATCATAATTAGTATGCACTATGACGTCACAATGTATTATGACGTCATAATGTATCCGCATTATGACATCACAATATAATATGAGAGCGCAACATGCAGGTATTATGAGCAATTTCTCTTACCCCAATTTGTGTCACATCTACTGGAGCATCATGAGCATGTATTATGACGTCACAGTATTTGATGACATCATAATTAGTATGCACTATGACATCACAATGTATTATGACGTCATAATGTATCCGCATTATGACATCACAATATATTATGAGAGCACAATTTGCAGGTATTATGAGCAATTTCTCTTACCCCAATTTGTGTCACATCTACTGGAGCATCATAAGCATGTATTATGATGTCACAGTATATGATGACATCATAATTAGTATGCACTATGACGTCACAATGTATTATGACGTCATAATGTATCCGCATTATGACATCACAATATAATATGAGAGCGCAACATGCAGGTATTATGAGCAATTTCTCTTACCCCAATTTGTGTCACATCTACTGGAGCATCATGAGCATGTATTATGACGTCACAGTATTTGATGACATCATAATTAGTATGCACTATGACATCACAATGTATTATGACGTCATAATGTATCCGCATTATGACATCACAGTATATTATGAGAGCGCAATTTGCAGGTATTATGAGCAATTTCTCTTACCCCAATTTGTGTCACATCTACTGGAGCATCATAAGCATGTATTATGATGTCACAGTATATGATGACATCATAATTAGTATGCACTATGACGTCACAATGTATTATGACGTCATAATGTATCCGCATTATGACATCACAATATATTATGAGAGCGCAACAAGCAGGTATTATGAGCAATTTCTCTTACCCTAATTTGTGTCACTTTTACTGGAGCATCATGAGCATGTATTATGACGTCACAGTATTTGATGACATCATAATTAGTATGCACTATGACATCACAATGTATTATGACGTTATAATATATCCGCATTATGACATCACAATATATTATGAGAGCGCAACATGCAGGTATTATGAGCAATTTCTCTTATCCCAATTTGTGTCACATCTACTGGAGCATCATGAGCATGTATTATGACGTCACAGTATATGATGACATCATAATTAGTATGCACTATGACGTCACAATGTATTATGACGTCATAATGTATCCGCATTATGACATCACAATATAATATGAGAGCGCAACATGCAGGTATTATGAGCAATTTCTCTTACCCCAATTTGTGTCACATCTACTGGAGCATCATGAGCATGTATTATGACGTCACAGTATTTGATGACATCATAATTAGTATGCACTATGACATCACAATGTATTATGACGTCATAATGTATCCGCATTATGACATCACAATATATTATGAGAGCGCAATTTGCAGGTATTATGAGCAATTTCTCTTACCCCAATTTGTGTCACATCTACTGGAGCATCATAAGCATGTATTATGATGTCACAGTATATGATGACATCATAATTAGTATGCACTATGACGTCACAATGTATTATGACGTCATAATGTATCCGCATTATGACATCACAATATATTATGAGAGCGCAACATGCAGGTATTATGAGCAATTTCTCTTACCCCAATTTGTGTCACTTTTACTGGAGCATCATGAGCATGTATTATGTCGTCACAGTATTTGATGACATCATAATTAGTATGCACTATGACATCACAATGTATTATGACGTTATAATATATCCGCATTATGACATCACAATATATTATGAGAGCGCAACATGCAGGTATTATGAGCAATTTCTCTTATCCCAATTTGTGTCACATCTACTGGAGCATCATGAGCATGTATTATGACGTCACAGTATATGATGACATCATAATTAGTATGCACTATGACGTCACAATGTATTATGACGTCATAATGTATCCGCATTATGACATCACAATATAATATGAGAGCGCAACATGCAGGTATTATGAGCAATTTCTCTTACCCCAATTTGTGTCACATCTACTGGAGCATCATGAGCATGTATTATGACGTCACAGTATTTGATGACATCATAATTAGTATGCACTATGACATCACAATGTATTATGACGTCATAATGTATCCGCATTATGACATCACAATATATTATGAGAGCGCAATTTGCAGGTATTATGAGCAATTTCTCTTACCCCAATTTGTGTCACATCTACTGGAGCATCATGAGCATGTCTTATGACGTCACAGTATATGATGACATCATAATTAGTATGCAGTATGACGTCACAATATATTATGACGTCATAATATATCCGCATTATGACATCACAATATATTATGAGAGAGCAATTTGCAGGTTTTATGACCAATTTCTCTTACCCCAATTTGTGTCACATCTACTGGAGCATCATGAGCATGTATTATGACGTCACAGTATATGATGACATCATAATTAGTATTCACTATGACGTCACAATGTATTATGACGTCATAATGTATCCGCATTATGACATCACAATATATTATGAGAGCACAACATGCAGGTATTATGAGCAATTTCTCTTACCCCAATTTGTGTCACATCTACTGGAGCATCATGAGCATGTATTATGACGTCACAGTATATGATGACATCATAAGTAGTATGCAGTATGACGTCACAATGTATTATGACGTCATAATGTATCCGCATTATGACATCACAATATATTATGAGAGAGCAATTTGCAGGTTTTATGACCAATTTCGCTTACACCAATTTGTGTCACATCTACTGGAGCATCAAGAGCATGTATTATGACGACACAGTATATGGTGACATCATAATTATTATGCAGTATGACGTCACAATGTATTATGATGTCATAAAGTATCTGCATTATGACATCTCAATATATTATGAGAGCGCAACATGCAGGTATTATGACCAATTTCTCTTACCCCAATTTGTGTCACATCTACTGGAGCATCATGAGCATGTATTATGACGTCAGAGTATATAATGACATCATAATTAGTATGCACTATGACATCACAATGTATTATGACGTCATAATGTATCCGCATTATGACATCACAATATATTATGAGAGCGCAATTTGCAGGTATTATGAGCAATTTCTCTTACCCCAATTTGTGTCACATCTACTGGAGCATCATGAGCATGTATTATGATGTCACAGTATATGATGACATCATAATTAGTATGCACTATGACGTCACAATGTATTATGACGTCATAATGTATCCGCATTATGACATCACAATATATTATGAGAGCGCAACATGCAGGTATTATGAGCAATTTCTCTTACCCCAATTTGTGTCACATCTACTGGAGCATCATGAGCATGTATTATGACGTCACAGTATATGATGACATCATAATTAGAATGCACTATGACGTCACAATGTATTATGACGTCATAATGTATCCGCATTATGACATCACAATATATTATGAGAGCGCAACATGCAGGTATTATGAGCAATTTCTCTTACCCCAATTTGTGTCACATCTACTGGAGCATCATGAGCATGTATTATGACGTCACAGTATTTGATGACATCATAATTAGTATGCACTATGACGTCACAATGTATTATGACGTCATAATGTATCCGCATTATGACATCACAATATATTATGAGAGCGCAATATGCAGGTATTATGAGCAATTTCTCTTACCCCAATTTGTGTCACATCTACTGGAGCATCATGAGCATGTATTATGACGTCACAGTATTTGATGACATCATAATTAGTATGCACTATGACGTCAGAATGTATTATGACGTCATAATGTATCCGCATTATGACGTCACAATATATTATGAGAGCGTAACATGCAGGTATTATGAGCAATTTCTCTTATCCCAATTTGTGTCACATCTACTGGAGCATCATGAGCATGTATTATGACGTCACAGTATATGATGACATCATAATTAGTATGCACTATGACGTCACAATGTATTATGACGTCATAATGTATCCGCATTATGACATCACAATATATTATGAGAGCGCAATATGCAGGTATTATGAGCAATTTCTCTTACCACAATTTGTGTCACATCTACTGGAGCATCATGAGCATGTATTATGACATCACAGTATATGATGACATCATAATTAGTATGCACTATGACGTCAAAATGTATTATGACGTCATAATATATCCGCATTATGAAATCACAATATATTAGGAGAGCGCAATTTGCAGGTTATATGACCAATTTCGCTTACCCAATTTGTGTCACATCTACTGGAGCATCATGAGCATGTATTATGACGTCACAGTATATGATGACATCATAATTAGTATGCACTATGACGTTACAATGTATTATGACGTCATAATATATCCGCATTATGACATCACAATATATTATGAGATCGCAATTTGCAGGTTATATGACCAATTTCGCTTACCCCAATTTGTGTCACATCTACTGGAGCATCATGAGCATGTATTATGATGTCACAGTATATGATGACATCATAATTAGTATGCATTATGACGTCACAATGTATTATGACGTCATAATGTATCCGCATTATGACATCACAATATATTATGAGAGCGCAACATGCAGGTATTATGAGCAATTTCTCTTACCCCAATTTGTGTCACATCTACTGGAGCATCATGAGCATGTATTATGACGTCACAGTATATGATGACATCATAATTAGTATGCATTATGACGTCACAATGTATTATGACGTCATAATGTATCCGCATTATGACATCACAATATATTAAGAGAGCGCAACATGCAGGTATTATGAGCAATTTCTCTGACCCCAATTTGTGTCACATGTACTGGAGCATCATGAGCATGTATTATGACGTCACAGTATTTGATGACATCATAATTAGTATGCACTATGACATCACAATGTATTATGACGTCATAATGTATCCGCATTATGACATCACAATATATTATGAGAGCGCAACATGCAGGTATTATGAGCAATTTCTCTTATCCCAATTTGTGTCACATCTACTGGAGCATCATGAGCATGTATTATGACGTCACAGTATATGATGACATCATAATTAGTATGCAGTATGACGTCACAATGTATTATGACGTCATAATGTATCCGCATTATGACATCACAATATATTATGTGAGCGCAACATGCAGGTATTATGAGCAATTTCTCTTACCCCAATTTGTGTCACATCTACTGGAGCATCATGAGCATGTATTATGACGTCACAGTATTTGGTGACATCATAATTAGTATGCACTATGACATCACAATATATTATGACGTCATAATGTATCCGCATTATGACATCACAATATATTATGAGAGCGCAACATGCAGGTATTATGAGCAATTTCTCTTATCCCAATTTGTGTCACATCTACTGGACCATCATGAGCATGTATTATGACATCACAGTATATGATGACATCATATTTAGTATGCACTATGATGTCACAATGTATTATGTTGTCATTATGTAGACGCATTATGACATCACAATATATTATGAAAGTGCTACATGCAGGTATTATGAGCAATTTCTCTTACCCCAATTTGTGTCACATCTACTGGAGCATCATGAGCATGTATTATGACGTCACAGTATATGATGACATCATAATTATTATGCAGTATGACGTCACAATGTATTATGATGTCATAAAGTATCCGCATTATGACATCTCAATATATTATGAGAGCGCAACATGCAGTTATTATGACCAATTTCTCTTACCCCAATTTGTGTCACATCTATTGGAGCATCATGAGCATGTATTATGACGTCACAGTATATGATGACATCATAATTAGTATGCACTATGACGTCACAATGTATTATGATATCATTATGTAGACGCATTATGACATCACAATATATTATGAAAGTGAAACATGCAGGTATTATGAGCAATTTCTCTTACCCCAATTTGTGTCACATCTACTGGAGCATCATGAGCATGTATTATGACGTCACACTATATGATGACATCATAATTAGTAAGCACTATGACATCACAATGTATTATGACGTCATAATGTATCCGCATTATGACATCACAATATATTATGAGACCGCAACATGCAGGTATTATGAGCAATTTCTCTTACCCCAATTTGTGTCACATCTACTGGAGCATCATGAGCATGTATTATGACGTCACAGTATATGATGACATCATAATTAGTATGCACTACGACGTCACAATGTATTATGACGTCCTAATGTATCCGCATTATGACATCACAATATATTATGAGAGCGCAACATGCAGGTATTATGAGCAATTTCTCTTACCCCAATTTGTGTCACATCTACTGGAGCATCATGAGCATGTGTTATGACGTCACAGTATTTGATGACATCATAATTAGTATGCACTACGAAGTCACAATATATTATGACGTCATAATGTATCCGCATTATGACATCACAATATATTATGAGAGCGTAACATGCAGGTATTATGAGCAATTTTTCTGATCCCAATTTGTGTCACATCTACTGGAGCATCATGAGCATATATTATGACGTCACAGTATATGATGACATCATAATTAGTATGCACTATGACGTCACAATGTATTATGACGTCATAATGTATCCGCATTATGACATCACAATATATTATGAGAGCGCAACATGCAGGTATTATGAGCAATTTCTCTTACCACAATTTGTGTCACATCTACTGGAGCATCATGAGCATGTATTATGACGTCACAGTATATGATGACATCATAATTAGTATGCACTATGACGTCACAATGTATTATGACGTCATAATATATCCGCATTATGACATCACAATATATTATGAGAGCGCAATTTGCAGGTTATATGACCAATTTCGCTTACCACAATTTGTGTCACATCTACTGGAGCATCATGAGCATGTATTATGACGTCACAGTATATGATGACATCATAATTAGTATGCACTATGACGTCACAATGTATTATGACGTCATGATGTATCCGCATTATGACATCACAATATATTATGAGAGCGCAACATGCAGGTATTATGAGCAATTTCTCTTACCTCAATTTGTGTCAAATCTACTGGAGCATCATGAGCATGTATTATGACGTCAGAGCATATGATGACATCATAATTAGTATGCACTATGACGTCACAATGTATTATGACGTCATAATGTATCCGCATTATGACATCACAACATATTATGAGAGCCCAATTTGCAGGTTTTATGAGCAATTTCTCTTACCCCAATTTGTGTCACATCTACTGGAGTATCATGAGCATGTATTATGACGTCACAGTATACGATGACATCATAATTAGTATGCACTATGACATCACAATGTATTATGACGTCATAATGTATCCGCATTATGACATCACAATATATTATGAGAGCGCAACATGCAGGTATTATGAGCAATTTCTCTTACCCCAATTTGTGTCACATCTACTGGAGCATCATGAGCATGTATTATGACGTCACAGTATATGATGACATCATAATTAGTATGCACTATGACGTCACAATGTATTATGACGTCATAATGTATCCGCATTATGACATCACAATATATTATGAGAGCACAACATGCAGGTATTATGAGCAATTTCTCTTACCCCAATTTGTGTCACATCTACTGTAGCATCATGAGCATGTATTATGACGTCACAGTATATGATGACATCATAATTAGTATGCACTATGACGTCACAATTTATTATGACGTCATAATGTATCCGCATTATGACATCACAATATATTATGAGAGCGCAACATGCAGGTATTATGAGCAATTTCTCTTACCCTAATTTGTGTCACATCTACTGGAGCATCATGAGCATGTATTATGATGTCACAGTATATGATGACATCATAATTAGTATGCACTATGACGTCACAATGTATTATGACGTCATAATGTATCCGCATTATGACATCACAATATATTATGAGAGCGCAACATGCAGGTATTATGAGCAATTTCTCTTACCCCAATTTGTGTCACATCTACTGGAGCATCATGAGCATGTATTATGACGTCACAGTATATGATGACATCATAATTAGTATGCAGTATGACGTCACAATGTATTATGACGTCATAATGTATCCGCATTAAGACATCACAATATATTATGAGAGCGCAATTTGCAGGTTTTATGAGCAATTTCTCTTACCCCAATTTGTGTCACATCTACTGGAACATCATGAGCAAGTATTATGACGTCACAGTATACGATGACATCATAATTAGTATGCACTATGACATCACAATGTATTATGACGTCATAATGTATCCGCATTATGACATCACAATATATTATGAGAGCGCAACATGCAGGTATTATGAGCAATTTCTCTTACCCCAATGTGTGTCACATCTACTGGAGCATCATGAGCATGTATTATGACGTCACAGTATATGATGACATCATAATTAGTATGCACTATGACGTCACAATGTATTATGACGTCATAATGTATCCGCATTATGACATCACAATATATTATGAGAGCACAACATGCAGGTATTATGAGCAATTTCTCTTACCCCAATTTGTGTCACATCTACTGGAGCATCATGAGCATGTATTATGACGTCACAGTATATGATGACATCATAATTAGTATGCACTATGACGTCACAATGTATTATGACGTCATAATGTATCCGCATTATGACATCACAATATATTATGAGAGCACAACATGCAGGTATTATGAGCAATTTCTCTTACCCCAATTTGTGTCACATCTACTGGAGCATCATGAGCATGTATTATGACGTCACAGTATATGATGACATCATAATTTGTATGCAGTATGACGTCACAATGTATTATGACGTCATAATGTATCCGCATTATGACTTCACAATATATTATGAGAGAGCAATTTGCAGGTTTTATGACCAATTTCTCTTACCCCAATTTGTGTCACATCTACTGGAGCATCATGAGCATGTATTATGACGTCACAGTATATGATGACATCATAATTAGTATGCAGTATGATGTCACAATGTATTATGACGTCATAATGTATCCGCATTATGACATCACACTATATTATGAGAGCGCAATTTTCAGGTTTTATGACCAATTTCGCTTACCCCAATTTGTGTCACATCTACTGGAGCATCATGAGCATGTATTATGACGAGACAGTATATGATGACATCATAATTAGTATGCACTATGACATCACAATGTATTATGACGTCATAATGTATCCGCATTATGACATCACAATATATTATGAGAGCGCAATTTGCAGGTATTATGAGCAATTTCTCTTACGCCAATTTGTGTCACATCTAGTGCAGCATCATGAGCATGTATTATGACGTCACAGTATATGATGACATCATATTTAGTATGCACTATGATGTCACAATGTATTATGACGTCATAATGTATCCGCATTGTGACATCACAATATATTATGAGAGCGCAACATGCAGGTATTATGAGCAATTTCTCTTACCCCAATTTGTGTCACATCTACTGCAGCATCATGAGCATGTATTATGACATCACAGTATATGATGACATCATAATTAGTATGCACTATGACGTCACAATGTATTATGACGTCATAATGTATCCGCATTATGACATCACAATATATTATGAGAGCGCAACATGCAGGTATTATGAGCAATTTCTCTTACCCCAATTTGTGTCACATGTACTGGAGCATCATGAGCATGTATTATGACGTCACAGTATATGATGACATCATAATTAGGATGCACTATGACGTCACAATGTATTATGACGTCATAATGTATCCGCATTATGACATCACAATATATTATGAGAGCGCAACATGCAGGTATTATGAGCAATTTCTCTTATCCCAATTTGTGTCATATCTACTGGAACATCATGAGCATGTATTATGACGTCACAGTATATGATGACATCATAATTAGTATGCACTATGATGTCACAATGTATTATGATGTCATTGTGTAGAGGCATTATGACATCACAATATATTATGAAAGTGCAACATGCAGGTATTATGAGCAATTTCTGTTACCCCAATTTGTGTCACATCTACTGGAGCATCATGAGCTTGTATTATGACGTCACACTATATGATGACATCATAATTAGTATGCACTATGACATCACAATGTATTATGACGTCATAATGTATCCGCATTATGACATCACAATATATTATGAGAGCGCAACATGCAGGTATTATGAGCAATTTCTCTTACCCCAATTTGTGTCACATCTACTGGAGCATCATGAGCATGTATTATGACGTCACAGTATATGATGACATCATAATTAGTATGCACTATGACATCACAATGTATTATGACGTCATAATGTATCCGCATTATGACATCACAATATATTATGAGAGCGTAACATGCAGGTATTATGAGAAATTTCTCTTATCCCAATTTGTGTCACATCTACTGGAGCATCATGAGCATGTATTATGACGTCACAGTATATGATGACATCATAATTAGTATGCACTATGACGTCACAATGTATTATGACGTCATAATATATCCGCATTATGACATCACAATATATTATGAGAGCGCAATTTGCAGGTTATATGACCAATTTCGCTTACCCCAATTTGTGTCACATCTACTGGAGCATCATGAGCATGTATTATGACGTCACAGTATTTGATGACATCATAATTAGTATGCACTATGACGTCACAATGTATTATGACATCATAATGTATCCGCATTATGACATCACAATATATTATGAGAGCGTAACATGCAGGTATTATGAGCAATTTCTCTTATCCCAATTTGTGTCACATCTACTGGAGCATCATGAGCATGTATTATGATGTCACAGTATATGATCACATCATAATTAGTATGCACTATGATGTCACAATGTATTATGACGTCATAATGTATCCGCATTATGACATCACAATATATTATGAGAGAGCAATTTGCAGGTTTTATGACCAATTTCTCTTACCCCAATTTGTGTCACATCCACTGGAGCATCATGAGCATGTATTATGACGTCACAGTATATGTTGACATCATAATTAGTATACAGTATGACGTCACAATGTGTTATGACGTCATAATGTATCCTCATTATGACATCACAATATATTATGAGAGCGCAACTTGCAGGTTTTATGACCAATTTCGCTTACCCCAATTTGTGTCACATCTACTGGAGCATCATGAGCCTGTATTATGACGACACAGTATATGATGACATCATAATTAGTATGCAGTATGACGTCACAATGTATTATGATGTCATAAAGTATCCGCATTATGACATCACAATATATTATGAGAGCACAACATGCAGGTATTATGAGCAATTTCTCTTACCCCAATTTGTGTCACATCTACTGGAGCATCATGAGCATGTATTATGATGTCACAGTATTTGATGACATCATAATTAGTATGGACTATGACATCACAATGTATTATGACGTCATAATGTATCCGCATTATGACATCACAATATATTATGAGAGCGCAACATGCAGGTATTATGAGCAATTTCTCTTACCCCAATTTGTGTCACATCTACTGGAGGATCATGAGCATGTATTATGACGTCACAGTATATGATGACATCATAATTAGTATGCACTATGACGTCACAATGTATTATGATGTCATAATGTATCCGCATTATGACATCACAATATATTATGAGAGCACAACATGCAGGTATTATGAGCAATTTCTCTTACCCCAATTTGTGTCACATCTACTGGAGCATCATGAGCATGTATTATGACGTCACAGTATATGATGACATCATAATTAGTATGCACTATGACGTCACAATGTATTATGACGTCATAATATATCCGCATTATGACATCACAATATATTATGAGAGAGCAATTTGCAGGTTTTATGACCAATTTCTCTGACCCCAATTTGTGTCACATCTACTGGAGCATCATGAGCATGTATTATGACGTCACAGTATATGATGACATCATAATTAGTATACAGTATGACGTCACAATGTGTTATGACGTCATAATGTATCCGCATTATGACATCACAATATATTATGAGAGCGCAACTTGCAGGTTTTATGACCAATTTCGCTTACCCCAATTTGTGTCACATCTACTGGAGCATAATGAGCCTTTATTGTGATGACACAGTATATGATGACATCATAATTAGTATGCAGTATGACGTCACAATGTATTATGATGTCATAAAGTATCCGCATTATGACATCACAATGTATTATGAGAGCGCAACATGCAGGTATTATGATCAATTTCGCTTACCCCAATTTGTGTCACATCTACTGTAGCATCATGAGCATGTATTATGACGTCACAGTATATGATGACATCATAATTAGTATGCACTATGACGTCACAATGTATTATGACGTCATAATGTATCCGCATTATGACATCACAATATATTATGAGAGCGCAACATGCAGGTATTATGAGCAATTTCTCTTACCCCAATTTGTGTCACATCTACTGGAGCATCATGAGCATGTATTATGACGTCACAGTATTTGATGACATCATAATTAGTATGCACTATGACGTCACAATGTATTATGACGTCATAATGTATCCGCATTATGACATCACAATATATTATGAGAGCGCAACATGCAGGTATTATGAGCAATTTCTCTTATCCCAATTTGTGTCACATCTACTGGAGCATCATGAGCATGAATTATGACGTCACAGTATATGATGACATCATAATTAGTATGCACTATGACGTCACAATGTGTTATGACGTCATAATGTATCCGCATTATGACATCACAATATATTATGAGCGCACAACATGCAGGTATTATGAGCATTTTCTATTACCCCAATTTGCGTCACATCTACTGGAGCATCATGAGCATGTATTATGACGTCACAGTATATGATGACATCATAATTAGTATGCACTATGACGTCACAATGTATTATGACGTCATAATGTATCCGCATTATGACATCACAATATATTATGAGAGAGCAATTTGCAGGTTTTATGAACAATTTCTCTTACCACAATTTGTGTCACATCTACTGGAGCATCATGAGCATGTATTATGACGTCACAGTATATGATGACATCATAATTAGTATGCACTCTGACGTCACAATGTATTATGACGTCATAATGTATCCGCATTATGACATCACAATATATTATGACAGCGCAACATGCAGGTATTATGAGCAATTTCTCTTACCCCAATTTGTGTCACATATACTGGAGCATCATGAGCATGTATTATGACGTCACAGTATATGATGACATCATAATTAGTATGCACTATGACGTCACAATGTATTATGACGTCATAATGTATCCGCATTATGACATCACAATATATTATGAGAGCGCAACATGCAGGTATTATGAGCAATTTCTCTTACCCCAATTTGTGTCACATCTACTGGAGCATCATGAGCATGTATTATGACGTCACAGTATATGATGACATCATAATTAGTATGCACTATGACGTCACAATGTATTATGACCTCATAATGTATCCGCATTATGACATCACAATATATTATGAGAGCGCAATTTGCAGGTTTTATGACCAATTTCGCTTTCCCCAATTTGTGTCACATATACTGTAGAATCATGAGCACGTATTATGACGTCACAGTATATGATGACATCATAATTAATATGAAGTATGACGTCACAATGTATTATGATGTCATAATGTATCCGCATTAAGACATCACAATATATTATGAGAGCGTAATTTTCAGGTTTTATGAGCAATTTCTCTTACCCCAATTTGTGTCACATCTACTGGAGCATCATGAGCATGTATTATGACGTCACAGTATATGATGACATCATAATTAGTATGCACAATGACATCACAATGTATTATGACGTCATAATGTATCCGCATCATGACATCACAATATATTATGAGAGCGCAACATGCAGGTATTATGAGCAATTTCTCTTACCACAATTTGTGTCACATCTACTGGAGCATCATGAGCATGTATTATGACGTCACAGTATATGATGTCATCATAATTAGTATGCACTATGACGTCACAATGTATTATGACGTCATAATGTATCCGCATTATGACATCACAATATATTATGAGAGCGCAACATGCAGGTATTATGAGCAATTTCTCTTACCCCAATTTGTGTCACATCTACTGGAGCATCATGAGCATGTATTATGACGTCACAGTATATGATGTCATCATAATTAGTATGCACTATGACGTCACAATGTATTATGACGTCATAATGTATGCGCATTATGACATCACAATATATTATGAGAGCGCAACATGCAGGTATTATGAGCAATTTCTCTTACCCCAATTTGCGTCACATCTACTGGAGCATCATGAGCATGTATTATGACGTCACAGTATATGATGACATCATAATTAGTATGCACTATGACGTCACAATGTATTATGACGTCATAATGTATCCGCATTATGACATAACAATATATTATGAGAGCGCAACATGAAGGTATTATGAGCAATTTCTCTTATTCCAATTTGTGTCACATCTACTGGAGCATCATGAGCATGAATTATGACGTCATAGAATTTGATGACACCATAATTAGTATGCACTATGAAGTCACAATGTATTATGACGTCATAATGTATCCGCATTATGACATCACAATATATTATGAGAGCGCAACATGCAGGTGTTATGAGCAATTTCTCTTACCCCAATTTTTGTCACATCTACTGGAGCATCATGAGCATGTATTATGACGTCACAGTATATGATGACATCATAATTAGTATGCACTATGACGTCACAATGTATTATGACGTCATAATGTATCCGCATTATGACATCACAATATATTATGAGAGTGCAACATGCAGGTATTACGAGCAATTTCTCTTACGTCAATTTGTGTCACATCTACTGGAGCATCATGAGCATGTATTATGACGTCACAGTATATGATGACACCATAATTAGTATGCACTATGACGTCACAATGTATTATGACGTTATAATGTATCCGCATTATGACATCACAATATATTATGAGAGCGCAACATGCAGGTATTATGAGCAATTTCTCTTACCCCAATTTGTGTCACATCTACTGGAGCATCATGAGCATGTATTATGACGTCACAGTATATGATGACATCATAATTAGTATGCACTATGACGTCACAATGTATTATGACGTCATAATGTATCCGCATTATGACATCACAATATATTATGAGAGCGCAACATGCAGGTATTATGAGCAATTTCTCTTACCCCAGTTTGTGTCACATCTACTGGAGCATCATGAGCATGTATTATGACGTCACAGTATTTGATGACATCATAATTAGTATGCACTATGGCATCACAATATATTATGACGTCATAATGTATCTGCATTATGACATCACAATATATTATGAGAGCGCAACATGCAGGTATTATGTGCAATTTCTCTTACCCCAATTTGTGTCACATCTACTGGAGGATCATGAGCATGTATTATGACGTCACAGTATATGATGACATCATAATTAGTATGCACTATGACGTCACAATGTATTATGATGTCATAATGTATCCGCATTATGACATCACAATATATTATGAGAGCACAACATGCAGGTATTATGAGCAATTTCTCTTGCCCCAATTTGTGTCACATCTACTGGAGCATCATGAGCATGTATTATGACGTCACAGTATATGTTGACAGCATAATTAGTATGCACTATGATGTCACAATGTATTATGACGTCATAATGTATCCGCATTATGACATCACAATATATTATGAGAGAGCAATTTGCAGGTTTTATGACCAATTTCTCTTACCCCAATTTGTGTCACATCTACTGGAGCATCATGAGCATGTATTATGACGTCACAGTATATGATGACATCATAATTAGTATACAGTATGACGTCACAATGTGTTATGACGTCATAATGTATCCTCATTATGACATCACAATATATTATGAGAGCGCAACTTGCAGGTTTTATGACCAATTTCGCTTACCCCAATTTGTGTCACATCTACTGGAGCATCATGGGCCTGTATTATGACGACACAGTATATGATGACATCATAATTAGTATGCAGTATGACGTCACAATGTATTATGATGTCATAAAGTATCCGCATTATGACATCACAATATATTATGAGAGCGCAAGATGCAGGTATTATGACCAATTTTGCTTACCCCAATTTGTGTCACATCTACTGTAGCATCATGAGCATGTATTATGACGTCACAGTATATGATGACATCATAATTAGTATGCACTATGACGTCACAATGTATTATGACGTCATAATGTATCCGCATTATGACATCACAATATATTATGAGAGCGCAACATGCAGGTATTATGAGCAATTTCTCTTACCCCAATTTGTGTCACATCTACTGGAGCATCATGAGCATGTCTTATGACGTCACACTATTTGATGACATCATAATTAGTATGCACTATGACATCACAATGTATTATGACGTCATAATGTGTCCGCATTATGACATCACAATATATTATGAGAGCGCAACATGCAGGTATTATGAGCAATTTCTCTTACCCCAATTTGTGTCACATCTACTGGAGCATCATGAGCATGTATTATGACGTCACAGTATGTGATGACATCATAATTACTATGCACTATGACGTCACAATGTATTATGACGTCATAATGTATCCGCATTATGACATCACAATATATTATGAGAGCACAACATGCAGGTATTATGAGCAATTTCTCTTACCCCAAATTGTGTCACATCTACTGGAGCATCATGAGCATGTATTATGACGTCACAGTATATGATGACATCATAATTATTATGCACTATGACGTCACAATGTATTATGACGTCATAATGTATCCGCATTATGACATCACAATATATTATGACAGAGTAAATTGCAGGTTTTATGACCAATTTCTCTTACCCCAAATTGTGTCACATCTACTGGAGCATCATGAGCATGTATTATGACGTCACAGTATATGATGACATCACAATTAGTATGCACTATGACGTCACAATGTATTATGACGTCAAAATGTATCCGCATTATGACATCACAATATATTATGAGAGCGCAACATGCAGGTATTATGAGCAATTTCTCTTACCCCAATTTGTGTCACATCTACTGGAGCATCATGAGCATGTATTATGACGTCACAGTATATGATGACATCATAATTAGTATGCACTATGACGTCACAATGTATTATGACGTTATAATGTATCCGCATTATGACATCACAATATATTATGAGAGCGCAACATGCAGGTATTATGAGCAATTTCTCTTACCCTAATTTGTGTCACATCTATTGGAGCATCAGGAGCATGTATTATGACGTCACAGTATATGATGACATCATAATTAGTATGCACTATGACGTCACAATGTATTATGACGTCATAATGTATCCGCATTATGACATCACAATATATTATGAGAGCGCAACATGCAGGTATTATGAGCAATTTCTCTTACCCCAATTTGTGTCACATCTACTGGAGCATCATGAGCATGTATTATGACGTCACAGTATTTGATGACATCATAATTAGTATGCACTATGACATCACAATATATTATGACGTCATAATGTATCTGCATTATGACATCACAATATATTATGAGAGCGCAACATGCAGGTATTATGAGCAATTTCTCTTACCCCAATTTTTGTCACATCTACTGGAGGATCATGAGCATGTATTATGACGTCACAGTATATGATGACATCATAATTAGTATGCACTATGACGTCACAATGTATTATGATGTCATAATGTATCCGCATTATGACATCACAATATATTATGAGAGCACAATATGCAGGTATTATGAGCAATTTCTCTTGCCCCAATTTGTGTCACATCTACTGGAGCATCATGAGCATGTATTATGACGTCACAGTATATGATGACAGCATAATTAGTATGCACTATGACGTCACAATGTATTATGACGTCATAATGTATCCGCATTATGACATCACAATATATTATGAGAGAGCAATTTGCAGGTTTTATGACCAATTTCTCTAACCCCAATTTGTGTCACATCTACTAGAGCATCATGAGCATGTATTATGACGTCAGAGTATATGATGACATCATAATTAGTATGCAGTATGACGTCACAATGTATTATGATGTCATAAAGTATCCGCATTATGACATCACAATATATTATGAGAGCGCAACATGCAGGTATTATGACCAATTTCGCTTACCCCAATTTGTGTCACATCTACTGTAGAATCATGAGCATGTTTTATGACGTCACAGTATATGATGACATCTTAATTAGTATGCAGTATGACGTCACAATGTATTATGACGTCATAATGTATCCGCATTATGACATCACAATATATTATGAGAGCACAACATGCAGGTATTATGAGCAATTTCTCTTACCCCAATTTGTGTCACATCTACTGGAGCATCATGAGCATGTATTATGACGTCACAGTATATGATGACATCATAATTAGTATGCAGTATGATGTCACAATGTATTATGACGTCATAATGTATCCGCATTATGACATCACAATATATTATGAGAGCGCAATTTGCAGGTTTTATGACCAATTTCGCTTACCCCAATTTGTGTCACATCTACTGGAGCATCATGAGGATGTATTATGACGTCACAGTATATGATGACATCATAATTAATATGCAGTATGACGTCACAATGTATTATGACGTCGTAATGTATCCGCATTAAGACATCACAGTATATTATGAGAGCGCAATTTTCAGGTTTTATGAGCAATTTCTCTTACCCCAATTTGTGTCACATATACTGGAGCATCATGAGCATGTATTATGACGTCAGAGTATATGATGACATCATAATTAGTATGCAGTATGACGTCACAATATATTATGATGTCATAATGTATCCGCATTATGATATCACAATATATTATGAGAGCGCAATTTGCAGGTTTTATGACCAATTTCGTTTACCCCAATTTGTGTCACATCTACTGGAGCATCATGAGCATGTATTATGATGTAACAGTATATGATGACATCATAATTAGTATGCAGTATGACGTCACAATGTATTATGATGTCATAAAGTATCCGCATTATGACATCTCAATATATTATGAGAGCGCAACATGCAGGTATTATGACCAATTTCGCTTACCCCAATTTGTGTCACATCTACTGTAGAATCATGAGCATGTATTATGACGTCACAGTATATGATGACATCCTAATTAGTATGCAGTATGACGTCACAATCTATTATGACGTCATAATGTATCCGCATTATGACATCACAATATATTATGAGAGCGCAATTTGGAGGTTTTATGACCATTTTCGATTACCCCAATTTGTGTCACATCTACTGGAGCATCATGAGCATGTATTATGACGTCACAGTATATGATGACATCATAATTAGTATGCACTATGACGTCACAATGTATTATGACATCATAATGTATCCGCATTATGACATCACAATATATTATGAGAGCGCAACATGCAGGTATTATGAGCAATTTCTCTTATCCCAATTTGTGTCACATCTACTGGAGCATCATGAGCATGTATTATGACGTCACAGTATATGATGACATCATAATTAGTATGCACTATGACGTCACAATGTATTATGACGTCATAATGTATCCGCATTATGACATCACAATATATTATGATAGCGCAACATGCAGGTATTATGAGCAATTTCTCTTACCCCAATTTGTGTCACATCTACTGGAGCATCATGAGCATGTATTATGACGTCACAGTATTTGATGACATCATAATTAGTATGCAATATGACATCACAATGTATTATGACGTCATAATGTGTCCGCATTATGAAATCACAATATATTATGAGAGCGCAACATGCAGGTATTATGAGCAATTTCTCTTACCCCAATTTGTGTCACATCTACTGGAGCATCATGAGCATGTATTATGACGTCACAGTATATGATGACATCATAATTAGTATGCACTATGACGTCACAATGTATTATGACGTCATAATGTATCCGCATTATGACATCACAATATATTATGAGAGCGCAACATACAGGTATTATGAGCAATTTCTCTTACCACAATTTGTGTCACATCTACTGGAGCATCATGAGCATGTATTATGACGTCACCGTATTTGATGACATCATAATTAGTATGCACTATGACATCACAATGTATTATGACGTCATAATGTATCCGCATTATGACATCACAATATATTATGAGAGCGCAACATGCAGGTATTATGAGCAATTTCTCTTACCCCAATTTGTGTCATATCTACTGGAGGATCATGAGCATGTATTATGACGTCACAGTATATGATGACATCATAATTAGTATGCACTATGACGTCACAATGTATTATGATGTCATAATGTATCCGCATTATGACATCACAATATATTATGAGAGCACAACATGCAGGTATTATGAGCAATTTCTCTTACCCCAATTTGTGTCACATCTACTGGAACATCATGAGCATGTATTATGACGTCACAGTATATGATGACATCAAAATTAGTATGCAATATGACGTCACAATGTATTATGACGTCATAATATATCCGCATTATGACATCACAATATATTATTAGAGAGCAATTTGCAGGTTTTATGACCAATTTCTCTGACCCCAATTTGTGTCACACATACTGGAGCATCATGAGCATGTATTATGACGTCACAGTATATGATGACATCATAATTAGTATACAGTATGACGTCACAATGTGTTATGACGTCATAATGTATCCGCATTATGACATCACAATATATTATGAGAGCGCAACATGCAGGTTTTATGACCAATTTCGCTTACCCCAATTTGTGTCACATCTACTGGAGCATCATGAGCCTTTATTGTGACGACACAGTATATGATGACATCATAATTAGTATGCAGTATGACGTCACAATGTATTATGATGTCATAAAGTATCCGCATTATGACATCACAATATATTATGAGAGCGCAACATGCAGGTATTATGACCAATTTCGCTTACCCCAATTTGTGTCACATCTACTGTAGCATCATGAGAATGTATTATGACGTCACAGTATATGATGACATCATAATTAGTATGCACTATGACGTCACAATGTATTATGACGTCATAATGTATCCGCATTATGACATCACAATATATTATGAGAGCGCAACATGCAGGTATTATGAGCAATTTCTCTTACCCCAATTTGTGTCACATCTACTGGAGCATCATGAGCATGTATTATGACGTCACAGTATTTGATGACATCATAATTAGTATGCACTATGACGTCACAATGTATTATGACGTCATAATGTATCCGCATTATGACATCACAATATATTATGAGAGCGCAACATGCAGGTATTATGAGCAATTTCCCTTATCCCAATTTGTGTCACATCTACTGGAGCATCATGAGCATGTATTATGACGTCACAGTATATGATGACATCATAATTAGTATGCACTATGACGTCACAATTTATTATGACGTCATAATGCATCCGCATTATGACATCACAATATATTATGAGCGCACAACATGCAGGTATTATGAGCATTTTCTCTTACACCAATTTGCGTCACATCTACTGGAGCATCATGAGCATGTATTATGACGTCACAGTATATGATGACATCATAATTAGTATGCACTATGACGTCACAATGTATTATGACGTCATAATGTATCCGCATTATGACATCACAATATATTATGAGAGAGCAATTTGCAGGTTTTATGAACAATTTCTCTTACCACAATTTGTGTCACATCTACTGGAGCATCATGAGCATGTATTATGACGTCACAGTATATGATGACATCATAATTAGTATGCACTCTGACGTCACAATGTATTATGACGTCATAATGTATCCGCGTTATGACATCACAATATATTATGACAGCGCAACATGCAGGTATTATGAGCAATTTCTCTTACCCCAATTTGTGTCACATATACTGGAGCATCATGAGCATGTATTATGACGTCACAGTATATGATGACATCATAATTAGTATGCACTATGACGTCACAATGTATTATGACGTCATAATGTATCCGCATTATGACATCACAATATATTATGAGAGCGCAACATGCAGGTATTATGAGCAATTTCTCTTACCCCAATTTGTGTCACATCTACTGGAGCATCATGAGCATGTATTATGACGTCACAGTATATGATGACATCATAATTAGTATGCACTATGACGTCACAATGTATTATGACGTCATAATGTATCCGCATTATGACATCACAATATATTATGAGAGCGCAATTTGCAGGTTTTATGACCAATTTCGCTTACCCCAATTTGTGTCACATATACTGTAGAATCATGAGCACGTATTATGACGTCACAGTATATGATGACATCATAATTAATATGCAGTATGACGTCACAATGTATTATGATGTCATAATGTATCCGCATTAAGACATCACAATATATTATGAGAGCGCAATTTTCAGGTATTATGAGCAATTTCTCTAACCCCAATTTGTGTCACATCTACTGGAGCATCATGAGCATGTATTATGACGTCACAGTATATGATGACATCATAATTAGTATGCACAATGACATCACAATGTATTATGACGTCATAATGTATCCGCATCATGACATCACAATATATTATGAGAGCGCAACATGCAGGTATTATGAGCAATTTCTCTTACCCCAATCTGTGTCACATCTACTGGAGCATCATGAGCATGTATTATGACGTCACAGTATATGATGTCATCATAATTAGTATGCACTAGGACGTCACAATGTATTATGACGTCATAATGTATCCGCATTATGACATCACAATATATTATGAGAGCGCAACATGCAGGTATTATGAGCAATTTCTCTTACCCCAATTTGTTTCACATCTACTGGAGCATCATGAGCATGTATTATGACGTCACAGTATATGATGTCATCATAATTAGTATGCACTATGACGTCACAATGTATTATGACGTCATAATGTATCCGCATTATGACATCACAATGTATTATGAGAGCGCAACATGCAGGTATTATGAGCAATTTCTCTTACCCCAATTTGCGTCACATCTACTGGAGCATCATGAGCATGTATTATGACGTCAGAGTATATGATGACATCATAATTAGTATGCACTATGACGTCACAATGTATTATGACATCATAATGTATCCGCATTATGACATCACAATATATTATGAGAGAGCAATTTGCAGGATTTATGAACAATTTCTCTTACCCCAATTTGTGTCACATCTACTGGAGCATCATGAGCATGTATTATGACGTCACAGTATATGATGACATCATAATTAATATGCACTCTGACGTCACAATGTATTATGACGTCATAATGTATCCGCATTATGATATCACAATATATTATGACAGCGCAACATGCAGGTATTATGAGCAATTTCTCTTACCCCAATTTGTGTCACATCTACTGGAGCATCATGAGCATGTATTATGACGTCACAGTATATGATGACATCATAATTAGTATGCACTATGACGTCACAATGTATTATGACGTCATAATATATCCGCATTATGACATCACAATATATTATGAGAGCGCAACATGCAGGTATTATGAGCAATTTCTCTTACCCCAATTTGTGTCACATCTACTGGAGCATCATGAGCATGTATTATGACGTCACAGTATATGATGACATCATAATTAGTATGCACTATGACGTCACAATGTATTATGACGTCATAATGTATCCGCATTATGACATCACAATATATTATGAGAGCGCAATTTGCAGGTTTTATGACCAATTTCGCTTACCCCAATTTGTGTCACATATACTGTAGAATCATGAGCACGTATTATGACGTCACAGTATATGATGACATCATAATTAATATGCAGTATGACGTCACAATGTATTATGATGTCATAATGTATCCGCATTAAGACATCACAATATATAATGAGAGCGCAATTTTCAGGTTTTATGAGCAATTTCTCTTACCCCAATTTGTGTCACATCTACCGGAGCATCATGAGCATGTTTTATGACGTCACAGTATATGATGACATCATAATTAGTATGCACAATGACATCACAATGTATTATGACGTCATAATGTATCCGCATCATGACATCACAATATATTATGAGAGCGCAACATGCAGGTATTATGAGCAATTTCTCTTACCCCAATTTGTGTCACATCTACTGGAGCATCATGAGCATGTATTACGACGTCACAGTATATGATGTCATCATAATTAGTATGCACTATGACGTCACAATGTATTATGACGTCATAATATATCCGCATTATGACATCACAATATATTATGAGAGCGCAACATGCAGGTATTATGAGCAATTTCTCTTACCCCAATTTGTGTCACATCTACTGGAGAATCATGAGCATGTATTATGACGTCACAGTATATGATGACATCATAATTAGTATTCACTATGACGTCACAATGTATTATGACGTCATAATGTATCCGCATTATGACATCACAATATATTATGAGAGAGCAATTTGCAGGTTTTATGACCAATATCTCTTACCCCAATTTGTGTCACATCTACTGGAGCATCATGAGCATGTATTATGACGTCACAGTATATGATGACATCATAATTAGTATGCAGTATGACGTCACAATGTATTATGACGTCATAATGTATCCGCATTATGACATCACAATATATTATGAGAGCGCAACATGCAGGTATTATGAGCAATTTCTCTTACCACAATTTGTGTCACATCTACAGGAGCATCATGAGCATGTATTATGACGTCACAGTATATGATGACATCATAATTAGTAAGCACTATGACGTCACAATGTATTATGATGTCATAATGTATCCGCATTATGACATCACAATATATTATGAGAGCGCAACATGCAGGTATTATGAGCAATTTCCTTACCCAATTTGTGTCACATCTACTGGAGCATCATGAGCATGTATTATGACGTCACAGTATATGATGACATCATAATTAGTATGCAGTATGACGTCACAATGTATTCTGACGTCATAATGTATCCGCATTATGATATCACAATATATTATGAGAGCGCAATTTGCAGGTTTTATGACCAATTTCGTTTACCCCAATTTGTGTCACATCTACTGGAGCATCAAGAGCATGTATTATGATGTCACAGTATATGATGACATCATAATTAGTATGCAGTATGACGTCACAATGTATTATGATGTCATAAAGTAACCGCATTATGACATCACAATATATTATGAGAGCGCAACATGCAGGTATTATGACCAATTTCGCTTTACCCAATTTGTGACACATCTACTATAGAATCATGAGCATGTATTATGACGTCACAGTATATGATGACATCATAATTAGTATTCACTATGACGTCACAATGTATTATGACGTCATAATGTATCCGCATTATGACATCACAATATATTATGAGAGAGCAATTTGCAGGTTTTATGACCAATTTCTCTTACCCCAATTTGTGTCACATCTACTGGAGCATCATGAGCATGTATTATGACGTCACAGTATTTGATGGCATCATAATTAGTATGCAGTATGACGTCACAATGTATTATGACGTCATAATGTATCCGCATTATGATATCACAATATATAATGAGAGCGCAATTTGCAGGTTTTATGACCAATTTCGTTTACCCCAATTTGTGTCACATCTACTGGAGCATCATGAGCATGTATTATGATGTCACAGTATATGATGACATCATAATTAGTATGCAGTATGACGTCACAATGTATTATGATGTCATAAAGTATCCGCATTATGACATCACAATATATTATGAGAGCGCAACATGCAGGTATTATGACCAATTTCGCTTACCCCAATTTGTGTCACATCTACTGTAGAATCATGAGCATGTATTATGACGTCACAGTATATGATGACATCCTAATTTGTATGCAGTATGACGTCACAATGTATTATGACGTCATAATGTATCCGCATTATGACATCACAATATATTATGAGAGCGCAATTTGGAGGTTTTATGACCATTTTCGATTACCCCAATTTGTGTCACATCTACTGGAGCATCATGAGCATGTATTATGACGTCACAGTATATGATGACATCATAATTAGTATGCACTATGACGTCACAATGTATTATGACGTCATAATGTATCCGCATTATGACATCACAATATATTATGATAGCGCAACATGCAGGTATTATGAGCAATTTCTCTGACCTCAATTTGTGTCACATCTACTGGAGCATCATGAGCACGTATTATGACGTCACAGTATTTGATGACATCATAATTAGAATGCACCATGACATCACAATGTATTATGACATCATAATGTATCCGCATTATGACATCACAATATATTATGAGAGCGCAACATGCAGGTATTATGAGCAATTTCTCTTATCCCAATTTGTGTCACATCTACTGGAGCATCATGAGCATGTATTATGACGTCACAGTATATGATGACATCATAATTAGTATGCACTATGACGTCACAATGTATTATGACGTCATAATGTATCCGCATTATGACATCACAATATATTATGATAGCGCAACATGCAGGTATTATGAGCAATTTCTCTTACCCCAATTTGTGTCACATCTACTGGAGCATCATGAGCATGTATTATGACGCCACAGTATTTGATGACATCATAATTAGTATGCACTATGACATCACAATGTATTATGACGTCATAATGTGTCCGCATTATGAAATCACAATATATTATGAGAGCGCAACATGCAGGTATTATGAGCAATTTCTCTTACCCCAATTTGTGTCACATCTACTGGAGCATCATGAGCATGTATTATGACGTCACAGTATATGATGACATCATAATTAGTATGCACTATGACGTCACAATGTATTATGACGTCATAATGTATCCGCATTATGACATCACAATATATTATGAGAGCGCAACATGCAGGTATTATGAGCAATTTGTCTTACCCCAATTTGTGTCACATCTACTGGAGCATCATGAGCATGTATTATGACGTCACCGTATTTGATGACATCATAATTAATATGCACTATGACATCACAATGTATTATGACATCATAATGTATCCGCATTATGACATCACAATATATTATGAGCGCACAACATGCAGGTATTATGAGCATTTTCTCTTACACCAATTTGCGTCACATCTACTGGAGCATCAGGAGCATGTATTATGACGTCACAGTATATGATGACATCATAATTAGTATGCACTATGACGTCACAATGTATTATGACGTCATAATGTATCCGCATTATGACATCACAATATATTATGAGAGAGCAATTTGCAGGTTTTATGAACAATTTCTCTTACCACAATTTGTGTCACATCTACTGGAGCATCATGAGCATGTATTATGACGTCACAGTATATGATGACATCATAATTAGTATGCACTCTGACGTCACAATGTATTATGACGTCATAATGTATCCGCGTTATGACATCACAATATATTATGACAGCGCAACATGCAGGTATTATGAGCAATTTCTCTTACCCCAATTTGTGTCACATATACTGGAGCATCATGAGCATGTATTATGACGTCACAGTATATGATGACATCATAATTAGTATGCACTATGACGTCACAATGTATTATGACGTCATAATGTATCCGCATTGTGACATCACAATATATTATGAGAGCGCAACATGCAGGTATTATGAGCAATTTCTCTTACCCCAATTTGTGTCACATCTACTGGAGCATCATGAGCATGTATTATGACGTCACAGTATATGATGACATCATAATTAGTATGCACTATGACGTCACAATGTATTATGACGTCATAATGTATCCGCATTATGACATCACAATATATTATGAGAGCGCAATTTGCAGGTTTTATGACCAATTTCGCTTACCCCAATTTGTGTCACATATACTGTAGAATCATGAGCACGTATTATGACGTCACAGTATATGATGACATCATAATTAATATGCAGTATGACGTCACAATGTATTATGATGTCATAATGTATCCGCATTAAGACATCACAATATATTATGAGAGCGCAATTTTCAGGTTTTATGAGCAATTTCTCTTACCCCAATTTTTGTCACATCTACTGGAGCATCATGAGCATGTATTATGACGTCACAGTATATGATGACATCATAATTAGTATGCACTATGATGTCACAATGTATTATGACGTCATAATGTATCCGCATTGTGACATCACAATATATTATGAGAGCGCAACATGCAGGTATTATGAGCAATTTCTCTTACCCCAATTTGTGTCACATCTACTGGAGCATCATGAGCATGTATTATGACGTCACAGTATATGATGTCATCATAATTAGTATGCACTAGGACGTCACAATGTATTATGACGTCATAATGTATCCGCATTATGACATCACAATATATTATGAGAGCGCAACATGCAGGTATTATGAGCAATTTCTCTTACCCCAATTTGTTTCACATCTACTGGAGCATCATGAGCATGTATTATGACGTCACAGTATATGATGACATCATAATTAGTATGCACTATGACGTCACAATGTATTATGACGTCATAATGTATCCGCATTGTGACATCACAATATATTATGAGAGCGCAACATGCAGGTATTATGAGCAATTTCTCTTACCCCAATTTGTGTCACATCTACTGGAGCATCATGAGCATGTATTATGACGTCACAGTATATGATGACATCATAATTAGTATGCACTATGACGTCACAATGTATTATGACGTCATAATGTATCCGCATTATGACTTCACAATATATTATGAGAGCGCAATTTGCAGGTTTTATGACCAATTTCGCTTACCCCAATTTGTGTCACATATACTGTAGAATCATGAGCACGTATTATGACGTCACAGTATATGATGACATCATAATTAATATGCAGTATGACGTCACAATGTATTATGATGTCAGAATGTATCCGCATTAAGACATCACAATATATAATGAGAGCGCAATTTTCAGGTTTTATGAGCAATTTCTCTTACCCCAATTTGTGTCACATCTACCGGAGCATCATGAGCATGTATTATGACGTCACAGTATATGATGACATCATAATTAGTATGCACAATGACATCACAATGTATTATGACGTCATAATGTATCCGCATCATGACATCACAATATATTATGAGAGCGCAACATGCAGGTATTATGAGCAATTTCTCTTACCCCAATTTGTGTCACATCTACTGGAGCATCATGAGCATGTATTATGACGTCACAGTATATGATGTCATCATAATTAGTATGCACTATGACGTCACAATGTATTATGACGTCATAATATATCCGCATTATGACATCACAATATATTATGAGAGCGCAACATGCAGGTATTATGAGCAATTTCTCTTACCCCAATTTGTGTCACATCTACTGGAGCATCATGAGCATGTATTATGACGTCACAGTATATGATGACATCATAATTAGTATTCACTATGACGTCACAATGTATTATGACGTCATAATGTATCCGCATTATGACATCACAATATATTATGAGAGAGCAATTTGCAGGTTTTATGACCAATATCTCTTACCCCAATTTGTGTCACATCTACTGGAGCATCATGAGCATGTATTATGACGTCACAGTATTTGATGACATCATAATTAGTATGCAGTATGACGTCACAATATATTATGACGTCATAATGTATCCGCATTATGATATCACAATATATAATGAGAGCGCAATTTGCAGGTTTTATGACCAATTTCGTTTACCCCAATTTGTGTCACATCTACTGGAGCATCATGAGCATGTATTATGATGTCACAGTATATGATGACATCATAATTAGTTTGCAGTATGACGTCACAATGTATTATGATGTCATAAAGTATCCGCATTATGACATCACAATATATTATGAGAGCGCAACATGCAGGTATTATGACCAAATTCGTTTACCCCAATTTGTGTCACATCAACTGTAGAATCATGAGCATGTATTATGACGTCACAGTATATGATGACATCATAATTAGTATGCACTATGACGTCACGATGTATTATGACGTCATAATGTATCCGCATTATGACATCACAATATACTATGAGAGCGCAACATGCAGGTATTATGAGCAATTTCTCTTACCTCAATTTGTGTCACATCTACTGGAGCATCATGAGCATGTATTATGACGTCACAGTATATGATGACATCATAATTAGTATTCACTATGACATCACAATGTATTATGACGTCATAATGTATCCGCATTATGACATCACAATATATTTTGAGAGCGCAACATGCAGGTATTATGAGCAATTTCTCTTACCACAATTTGTGTCACATCTACAGGAGCATCATGAGCATGTATTATGACGTCACAGTATATGATGACATCATAATTAGTAAGCACTATGACGTCACAATGTATTATGATGTCATAATGTATCCGCATTATGACATCACAATATATTATGAGAGCGCAACATGCAGGTATTATGAGCAATTTCCTTACCCAATTTGTGTCACATCTACTGGAGCATCATGAGCATGTATTATGACGTCACAGTATATGATGACATCATAATTAGTATGCAGTATGACGTCACAATGTATTCTGACGTCATAATGTATCCGCATTATGATATCACAATATATTATGAGAGCGCAATTTGCAGGTTTTATGACCAATTTCGTTTACCCCAATTTGTGTCACATCTACTGGAGCATCAAGAGCATGTATTATGATGTCACAGTATATGATGACATCATAATTAGTATGCAGTATGACGTCACAATGTATTATGATGTCATAAAGTAAGCGCATTATGACATCACAATATATTATGAGAGCGCAACATGCAGGTATTATGACCAATTTCGCTTTACCCAATTTGTGACACATCTACTATAGAATCATGAGCATGTATTATGACGTCACAGTATATGATGACATCATAATTAGTATTCACTCTGACGTCACAATGTATTATGACGTCATAATGTATCCGCATTATGACATCACAATATATTATGAGAGAGCAATTTGCAGGTTTTATGACCAATTTCTCTTACCCCAATTTGTGTCACATCTACTGGAGCATCATGAGCATGTATTATGACGTCACAGTATTTGATGACATCATAATTAGTATGCAGTATGACGTCACAATGTATTATGACGTCATAATGTATCCGCATTATGATATCACAATATATAATGAGAGCGCAATTTGCAGGTTTTATGACCAATTTCGTTTACCCCAATTTGTGTCACATCTACTGGAGCATCATGAGCATGTATTATGATGTCACAGTATATGATGACATCATAATTAGTATGCAGTATGACGTCACAATATATTATGATGTCATAAAGTATCCGCATTATGACATCACAATATATTATGAGAGCGCAACATGCAGGTATTATGACCAAATTCGCTTACCCCAATTTGTGTCACATCAACTGTAGAATCATGAGCATGTAGTATGACGTCACAGTATATGATGACATCATAATTAGTATGCACTATGACGTCACGATGTATTATGACATCATAATGTATCCGCATTATGACATCACAATATACTATGAGAGCGCAACATGCAGGTATTATGAGCAATTTCTCTTACCCCAATTTGTGTCACATCTACTGGAGCATCATGAGCATGTATTATGATGTCACAGTATATGATGACATCATAATTAGTATTCACTATGACATCACAATGTATTATGACGTCATAATGTATCCGCATTATGACATCACAATATATTATGAGAGCGCAACATGCAGGTATTATGAGCAATTTCTCTTACCCCAATTTGTGTCACATCTACAGGAGCATCATGAGCATGTATTATGACGTCACAGTATATGATGACATCATAATTAGTATGCACTATGACGTCACAATGTATTATGATGTCATAATGTATCCGCATTATGACATCACAATATATTATGAGAGCGCAACATGCAGGTATTATGAGCAATTTCTCTTACCCAATTTGTGTCACATCTACTGGAGCATCATGAGCATGTATTATGACGTCACAGTATATGATGACATCATAATTAGTATGCAGTATGACGTCACAATGTATTATGACGTCATAATGTATCCGCATTATGATATCACAATATATTATGAGAGCGCAATTTGCAGGTTTTATGACCAATTTCGTTTACCCCAATTTGTGTCACATCTACTGGAGCATCAAGAGCATGTATTATGATGTCACAGTATATGATGACATCATACTTAGTATGCAGTATGACGTCACAATGTATTATGATGTCATAAAGTATCCGCATTATGACATCACAATATATTATGAGAGCGCAACATGCAGGTATTATGACCAATTTCGCTTACCCCAATTTGTGTCACATCTACTATAGAATCATGAGCATGTATTATGACGTCACAGTATATGATGACATCATAATTAGTATGCACTATGACGTCAAAATGTATTATGATGTCATAATGTATCCGCATTATGACATCACAATATATTATGAGAGCGCAATATGCAGGTATTATGAGCAATTTCTCTTATCCCAATTCGTGTCACATCTACTGGAGCATCATGAGCATGTATTATGACGTCACAGTATATGATGACATCATAATAAGTATGCACTATGATGTCACAATGTATTATGACGTCATTATGTAGACGCATTATGACTTCACAATATATTATGAGAGCGCAACATGCAGGTATTATGAGCAATTTCTCTTACCCCAATTTGTGTCATGTCTACAGGAGCATCATGACCATGAATTATGACGTCACAGTATATGATGACATCATAATTAGTATGCACTATGACGTCACAATGTATTATGACGTCATAATATATCCGCATTATGACATCACAATATATTATGAGAGCGCAATATGCAGGTATTATGAGCAATTTCTCTTACCCCATTTTGTGTCACATCTACTGGAGCATCATGAGCATGTATTATGACGTCACAGTATATGATGACATCATAATTAGTATGCACTATGACGTCACAATGTATTATGACGTCATAATGTATCCGCATTATGACATCACAATATATTATGAGAGAGCAATTTGCAGGTTTTATGAACAATTTCTCTTACCACAATTTGTGTCACATCTACTGGAGCATCATGAGCATGTATCATGACGTCACAGTATATGATGACATCATAATTAGTATGCACTCTGACGTCACAATGTATTATGACGTCATAATGTATCCGCATTATGACATCACAATATATTATGACAGCGCAACATGCAGGTATTATGAGCAATTTCTCTTACCCCAATTTGTGTCACATATACTGGAGCATCATGAGCATGTATTATGACGTCACAGTATATGATGACATCATAATTAGTATGCACTATGACGTCACAATGTATTATGACGTCATAATGTATCCGCATTATGACATCACAATATATTATGAGAGCGCAACATGCAGGTATTATGAGCAATTTCCTTACCCAATTTGTGTCACATCTACTGGAGCATCATGAGCATGTATTATGACGTCACAGTATATGATGACATCATAATTAGTATGCAGTATGACGTCACAATGTATTATGACGTCATAATGTATCCACATTATGATATCACAATATATTATGAGAGCGCAATTTGCAGGTTTTATGACCAATTTCGTTTACCCCAATTTGTGTCACATCTAGTGGAGCATCAAGAGCATGTATTATGATGTCACAGTATATGATGACATCATAATTAGTATGCAGTATGACGTCACAATGTATTATGATGTCATAAAGTAACCGCATTATGACATCACAATATATTATGAGAGCGCAACATGCAGGTATTATGACCAATTTCGCTTTACCCAATTTGTGTCACATCTACTATAGAATCATGAGCATGTATTATGACGTCACAGTATATGATTACATCATAATTAGTATTCACTATGACGTCACAATGTATTATGACGTCATAATGTATCCGCATTATGACATCACAATATATTATGAGAGAGCAATTTGCAGGTTTTATGACCAATTTCTCTTACCCCAATTTGTGTCACATCTACTGGAGCATCATGAGCATGTATTATGACGTCACAGTATTTGATGACATCATAATTAGTATGCAGTATGATGTCACAATGTATTATGACGTCATAATGTATCCGCATTATGATATCACAATATATAATGAGAGCGCAATTTGCAGGTTTTATGACCAATTTCGTTTACCCCAATTTGTGTCACATCTACTGGAGCATCATGAGCATGTATTATGATGTCACAGTATATGATGACATCATAATTAGTATGCAGTATGACGTCACAATGTATTATGATGTCATAAAGTAACCGCATTATGACATCACAATATATTATGAGAGCGCAACATGCAGGTATTATGACCAAATTCGCTTACCCCAATTTGTGTCACATCAACTGTAGAATCATGAGCATGTAGTATGACGTCACAGTATATGATGACATCATAATTAGTATGCACTATGACGTCACGATGTATTATGACATCGTAATGTATCCGCATTATGACATCACAATATACTATGAGAGCGCAACATGCAGGTATTATGAGCAATTTCTCTTACCCCAATTTGTGTCACATCTACTGGAGCATCATGAGCATGTATTATGACGTCACAGTATATGATGACATCATAATTAGTATTCACTATGACATCACAATGTATTATGACGTCATAATGTATCCGCATTATGACATCACAATATATTATGAGAGCGCAACATGCAGGTATTATGAGCAATTTCTCTTACCCAATTTGTGTCACATCTACTGGAGCAACATGAGCATGTATTATGACGTCACAGTATATGATGACATCATAATTAGTATGCAGTATGACGTCACAATGTATTATGACGTCATAATGTATCCGCATTATGATATCACAATATATTATGAGAGCGCAATTTGCAGGTTTTATGACCAATTTCGTTTACCCCAATTTGTGTCACATCTACTGGAGCATCAAGAGCATGTATTATGATGTCACAGTATATGACGACATCATACTTAGTATGCAGTATGACGTCACAATGTATTATGATGTCAAAAAGTATCCGCATTATGACATCACAATATATTATGAGAGCGCAACATGCAGGTATTATGACCAATTTCGCTTACCCCAATTTGTGTCACATCTACTGTAGAATCATGAGCATGTATTATGACGTCACAGTATATGATGACATCATAATTAGTATGCACTATGACGTCAAAATGTATTATGATGTCATAATGTATCCGCATTATGACATCACAATATATTATGAGAGCGCAATATGCAGGTATTATGAGCAATTTCTCTTACCTCAAATTGTGTCACATCTACTGGAGCATCATGAGCATGTATTATGACGTCACAGTATTTGATGACATCATAATTAGTATGCACTATGACATCACAATGTATTATGACGTCATAATGTATCCGCATTATGACATCACAGTATATTATGAGAGCGCAACATGCAGGTATTATGAGCAATTTCTCTTATCCCAATTCGTGTCACATCTACTGGAGCATCATGAGCATGTATTATGACGTCACAGTATATGATGACATCATAATAAGAATGCACTATGATGTCACAATGTATTATGACGTCATTATGTAGACGCATTATGACTTCACAATATAGTATGAGAGCGCAACATGCAGGTATTATGAGCAATTTCTCTTACCCCAATTTGTGTCACGTCTACAGGAGCATCATGACCATGAATTATGACGTCACAGTATATGATGACATCATAATTAGTATGCACTATGACGTCACAATGTATTATGACGTCATAATGTATCCACATTATGACATCACAATATATTATGAGAGCGCAACATGCAGGTATTATGAGCAATTTCTCTTACCCCATTTTGTGTCACATCTACTGGAGCATCATGAGCATGTATTATGACGTCACAGTATTTGATGACATCATAATTAGTATGCACTATGACGTCACAATGTATTATGACGTCATAATGTATCCGCATTATGACATCACAACATATTATGAGAGTGTAACATGCAGGTATTATGAGCAATTTCTCTTATCCCAATTTGTGTCACATCTACTGGAGCATCATGAGCATGTATTATGACGTCACAGTATATGATTACATCATAATTAGTATGCACTATGACGTCACAATGTATTATGACGTCATAATGTATCCGCATTATGACATCACAATATATTATGAGAGCGCAACATGCAGGTATTATGAGCAGTTTCTCTTACCCCAATTTGTGTCACATCTACTGGAGCATCATGAGCATGTATTATGACGTCACAGTATATGATGACATCATAATTAGTATGCACTATGACGTCACAATGCATTATGACGTCATAATATATCCACATTATGACATCACAATATATTATGAGGGTCCAATTTGCAGGTTTTATGACCAATTTCGCTTACCCCAATCTGTGTCACATCTACTGGAGCATCATCAGCATGTATTATGACGTCACAGTATATGATGACATCATAATTAGTATGCACTATGACGTCACAATGTATTATGACGTCATAATGTATCCGCATTATGACATCACAATATATTATGAGAGCGCAATTTGCAGGTTTTATGACCAATTTCGCTTACCCCAATTTGTGTCACATCTACTGCAGCATCATGAGCATTTATTATGACGTCACAGTATATGATGACATCATAATTAATATGCAGTATGACGTCACAATGTATTATGACGTCGTAATGTATCCGCATTAAGACATCACAATATATTATGAGAGCGCAATTTTCAGGTTTTATGAGCAATTTCTCTTACCCCAATTTGTGTCACATCTACTGGAGCATCATGAGCATGTATTATGACGTCACAGTATATGATGACTTCATAATTAGTATGCACTATGACATCACAATGTATTATGACGTCATAATATATCCGCATTATGACATCACAATATATTATGAGAGCGCAACATGCAGGTATTATGAGCAATGTCTCTTAACCCAATTTGTGTCACATCTACTGGAGCATCATGAGCATGAATTATGACGTCACAGTACATGATGACATCATAATTAGTATGCACTATGACATCACAATGTATTATGACGTCATAATGTATCCGCATTATGACATCACAATATATTATGAGAGCGCAACATGCAGGTATTATGAGCAATTTCTCTTACCCCAATTTGTGTCACATCTACTGGAGCATCATGAGCATGTATTATGACGTCACAGTATATGATGACATCATAATTAGTATGCACTATGACGTCAGAATGTATTATGACGTCATAATGTATCCGCATTATGACATCACAATATATTATGAGAGAGCAATTTGCAGGTTTTATGACCAATTTCTCTTACCCCAATTTGTGTCACATCTACTGGAGCATCATGAGCATGTATTATGACGTCAGAGTATATGATGACATCATAATTAGTATGCAGTATGACGTCACAATATATTATGATGTCATAATGTATCCGCATTATGATATCACAATATATTATGAGAGCGCAATTTGCAGGTTTTATGACCAATTTCGTTTACCCCAGTTTGTGTCACATCTACTGGAGCATCATGAGCATGTATTATGATGTCACAGTATATGATGACATCATAATTAGTATGCAGTATGCCGTCACAATGTATTATGATGTCATAAAGTATCCGCATTATGACATCACAATATATTATGAGAGCGCAACATGCAGGTATTATGACCAATTTCGCTTACCCCAATTTGTGTCACATCTACTGTAGAAACATGAGCATGTATTATGACGTCACAGTATATGATGACATCCTAATTAGTATGCACTATGACGTCACAATGTATTATGACGTCATAATGTATCCGCATTATGACAACACAATATATTATGAGAGCGCAATTTGGAGGTTTTATGACCATTTTCGATTACCCCAAATTGTGTCACATCTACTGGAGCATCATGAGCATGTATTATGACGTCACAGTATATGATGACATCATAATTAGTATGCACTGTGACGTCACAATGTATTATGACGTCATAATAAATCCGCATTATGACATCACAATATATTATGATAGCGCAACATGCAGGTATTATGAGCAATTTCTCTGACCTCAATTTGTGTCACATCTACTGGAGCATCATGAGCATGTATTATGACGTCACAGTATTTGATGACATCATAATTAGTATGCACCATGACATCACAATGTATTATGACGTCATAATGTATCCGCATTATGACATCACAATATATTATGAGAGCGCAACATGCAGGTATTATGAGCAATTTCTCTTATCCCAATTTGTGTCACATCTACTGGAGCATCATGAGCATGTATTATGACGTCACAGTATATGATGACATCATAATTAGTATGCACTATGACGTCACAATGTATTATGACGTCATAATGTATCCGCATTACGACATCACAATATATTATGATAGCGCAATATGCAGGTATTATGAGCAATTTCTCTTACCTCAATTTGTGTCACATCTACTGGAGCATCATGAGCATGTATTATGACGTCACAGTATTTGATGACATCATAATTAGTATGCACTATGACATCACAATGTATTATGACGTCATAATGTATCCGCATTATGACATCACAATATATTATGAGAGCGCAACATGCAGGTATTATGAGCAATTTCTCTTATCCCAATTTGTGTCACATCTACTGGAGCATCATGAGCATGTATTATGACGTCACAGTGTATGATGACATCATAATTAGTATGCACTATGACGTCACAATGTATTATGACATCATTATGTAGACGCATTATGATATCACAATATATTATGAGAGCGCAACATGCAGTTATTATGAGCAATTTCTCTTACCCCAATTTGTGTCACATCTACTGGAGCATCATGAGCATGTATTATGACGTCACAGTATATGATGACATCATAATTAGAATGCACTATGACGTCACAATGTATTATGACGTCATAATGTATCCGCATTATGACATCACAATATATTATGAGAGAGCAATTTGCAGGTTTTATGACCAATTTCTCTTACCCCAATTTGCGTCACATCTACTGGAGCATCATGAGCATGTATTATGACGTCACAGTATATGATGACATCATAATTAGTATGCAGTATGATGTCACAATGTATTATGACGTCATAATGTATCCGCATTATGACATCACAATATATTATGAGAGCGCAATTTGCAGGTTTTATGACCAATTTCGCTTACCCCAATTTGTGTCACATCTACTGGAGCATCATGAGCATGTATTATGACGTCACAGTATATGATGACATCATAATTAATATGCAGTATGACGTCACAATGTATTATGACGTCATAACGTATCCGCATTAAGACATCACAGTATATTATGAGAGCGCAATTTTCAGGTTTTATGAGCAATTTCTCTTACCCCAATTTGTGTCACATCTACTGGAGCATCATGAGCATGTATTATGACGTCACAGTATATGATGACATCATAATTAGTATGCACTATGACATCACAATGTATTATGACGTCATAATGTATCCGCATTATGACATCACAATATATTATGAGAGCGCAACATGCAGGTATTATGAGCTATTTCTCTTACCCCAATTTGTGTCACATCTACTGGAGCATCATGAGCATGTATTATGACGTCACAGTATATGATCACATCATAATTAGTATGCAGTATGACGTCACAATGTATTATGACGGCATAATGTATCCGCATTAAGACATCACAATATATTATGAGAGTGCAATTTGCAGGTTTTATGAGCAATTTCTCTTACCCCAATTTGTGTCACATCTACTGGAACATCATGAGCATGTATTATGACGTCACAGTATACGATGACATCATAATTAGTATGCACTATGACATCACAATGTATTATGACATCATAATGTATCCGCATTATGACATCACAATATATTATGAGAGCGCAACATGCAGGTATTATGAGCAATTTCTCTTACCCCAATTTGTGTCACATCTACTGGAGCATCATGAGCATGTATTATGACGTCACAGTATATGATGACATCATAATTAGTATGCACTATGACGTCACAATGTATTATGACGTCATAATGTATCCGCATTATGACATCACAATATATTATGAGAGCACAACATGCAGGTACTATGAGCAATTTCTCTTACCCCAATTTGTGTCACATCTACTGGAGCATCATGAGCATGTATTATGACGTCACAGTATATGATGACATCATAATTAGTATGCAGTATGACGTCACAATGTATTATGACGTCATAATGTATCCGCATTATGACATCACAATATATTATGAGAGAGCAATTTGCAGGTTTTATGACCAATTTCTCTTACCCCAATTTGTGTCACATCTACTGGAGCATCATGAGCATGTATTATGACGTCACAGTATATGATGACATCATAATTAGTATTCACTATGACGTCACAATGTATTATGACGTCATAATGTATCCGCATTATGACATCACAATATATTATGAGAGCACAACATGCAGGTATTATGAGCAATTTCTCTTACCCCAATTTGTGTCACATCTACTGGAGCATCATGAGCATGTATTATGACGTCACAGTATATGATGACATCATAATTAGTATGCAGTATGACGTCACAATGTATTATGACGTCATAATGTATCCGCATTATGACATCACAATATATTATGAGAGAGCAATTTGCAGGTTTTATGACCAATTTCGCTTACACCAATTTGTGTCACATCTACTGGAACATCAAGAGCATGTATTATGACGACACAGTATATGATGACATCATAATTATTATGCAGTATGAGGTCACAATGTATTATGACGTCATAATGTATCCGCATTATGACATCACAATATATTATGAGAGCGCAACATGCAGGTATTATGAGCAATTTTTCTTACCCCAATTTGTGTCACTTTTACTGGAGCATCATGAGCATGTATTATGACGTCACAGTATTTGATGACATCATAATTAGTATGCACTATGACATCACAATGTATTATGACGTTATAATATATCCGCATTATGATATCACAATATATTATGAGAGCGCAACATGCAGGTATTATGAGCAATTTCTCTTATCCCAATTTGTGTCACATCTACTGGAGCATCATGAGCATGTATTATGACGTCACAGTATATGATGACATCATAATTAGTATGCACTATGACGTCACAATGTATTATGACGTCATAATGTATCCGCATTATGACATCACAATATAATATGAGAGCGCAACATGCAGGTATTATGAGCAATTTCTCTTACCCCAATTTGTGTCACATCTACTGGAGCATCATGAGCATGTATTATGACGTCACAGTATTTGGTGACATCATAATTAGTATGCACTATGACATCACAATGTATTATGACGTCATAATGTATCCGCATTATGACATCACAATATATTATGAGAGCGCAACATGCAGGTATTATGAGCAATTTCTCTTACCCCAATTTGTGTCACTTTTACTGGAGCATCATGAGCATGTATTATGACGTCACAGTATTTGATGACATCATAATTAGTATGCACTATGACATCACAATGTATTATGTCGTTATAATATATCCGCATTATGACATCACAATATATTATGAGAGCGCAACATGGAGGTATTATGAGCAATTTCTCTTATCCCAATTTGTGTCACATCTACTGGAGCATTATGAGCATGTATTATGACATCACAGTATATGATGACATCATAATTAGTATGCACTATGACGTCACAATGTATTATGACGTCATAATGTATCCGCATTATGACATCAAAATATAATATGAGAGCGCAACATGCAGGTATTATGAGCAATTTCTCTTACCCCAATTTGTGTCACATCTACTGGAGCATCATGAGCATGTATTATGACGTCACAGTATTTGATGACATCATAATTAGTATGCACTATGACATCACAATGTATTATGACGTCATAATGTATCCGCATTATGACATCACAGTATATTATGAGAGCGCAATTTGCAGGTATTATGAGCAATTTCTCTTACCCCAATTTGTGTCACATCTACTGGAGCATCATAAGCATGTATTATAATGTCACAGTATATGATGACATCATAATTAGTATGCACTATGACGTCACAATGTATTATGACGTCATAATGTATCCGCATTATGACATCACAATATATTATGAGAGCGCAACATGCAGGTATTATGAGCAATTTCTCTTACCCCAATTTGTGTCACATCTACTGGAGCATCATGAGCATGTATTATGACGTCACAGTATTTGATGACATCATAATTAGTATGCACTATGACATCACAATGTATTATGACGTTATAATATATCCGCATTATGACATCACAATATATTATGAGAGCGCAACATGCAGGTATTATGAGCAATTTCTCTTATCCCAATTTGTGTCACATCTACTGGAGCATCATGAGCATGTATTATGACGTCACAGTATATGATGACATCATAATTAGTATGCACTATGACGTCACAATGTATTATGACGTCATAATGTATCCGCATTATGACATCACAATATAATATGAGAGCGCAACATGCAGGTATTATGAGCAATTTCTCTTACCCCAATTTGTGTCACATCTACTGGAGCATCATGAGCATGTATTATGACGTCACAGTATTTGATGACATCATAATTAGTATGCACTATGACATCACAATGTATTATGACGTCATAATGTATCCGCATTATGACATCACAATATATTATGAGAGCGCAATTTGCAGGTATTATGAGCAATTTCTCTTACCCCAATTTGTGTCACATCTACTGGAGCATCATAAGCATGTATTATGATGTCACAGTATATGATGACATCATAATTAGTATGCAGTATGACGTCACAATGTATTATGACGTCATAATGTATCCGCATTATGACATCACAATATATTATGAGAGAGCAATTTGCAGGTTTTATGACCAATTTCGCTTACACCAATTTGTGTCACATCTACTGGAGCATCAAGAGCATGTATTATGACGACACAGTATATGATGACATCATAATTATTATGCAGTATGACATCACAATGTATTATGATGTCATAAAGTATCTGCATTATGACATCTCAATATATTATGAGAGCGCAACATGCAGGTATTATGACCAATTTCTCTTACCCCAATTTGTGTCACATCTACTGGAGCATCATGAGCATGTATTATGACGTCAGAGTATATAATGACATCATAATTAGTATGCACTATGACATCACAATGTATTATGACGTCATAATGTATCCGCATTATGACATCACAATATATTATGAGAGCGCAATTTGCAGGTATTATGAGCAATTTCTCTTACCCCAATTTGTGTCACATCTACTGGAGCATCATAAGCATGTATTATGATGTCACAGTATATGATGACATCATAATTAGTATGCACTATGACGTCACAATGTATTATGACGTCATAATGTATCCGTATTATGACATCACAATATATTATGAGAGCGCAACATGCAGGTATTATGAGCAATTTCTCTTACCCCAATTTGTGTCACTTTTACTGGAGCATCATGAGCATGTATTATGACGTCACAGTATTTGATGACATCATAATTAGTATGCACTATGACATCACAATGTATTATGACGTTATAATATATCCGCATTATGACATCACAATATATTATGAGAGCGCAACATGCAGGTATTATGAGCAATTTCTCTTATCCCAATTTGTGTCACATCTACTGGAGCATCATGAGCATGTATTATGACGTCACAGTATATGATGACATCATAATTAGTATGCACTATGACGTCACAATGTATTATGACGTCATAATGTATCCGCATTATGACATCACAATATAATATGAGAGCGCAACATGCAGGTATTATGAGCAATTTCTCTTACCCCAATTTGTGTCACATCTACTGGAGCATCATGAGCATGTATTATGACGTCACAGTATTTGATGACATCATAATTAGTATGCACTATGACATCACAATGTATTATGACGTCATAATGTATCCGCATTATGACATCACAATATATTATGACAGCGCAATTTGCAGGTATTATGAGCAATTTCTCTTACCCCAATTTGTGTCACATCTACTGGAGCATCAGAAGCATGTATTATGATGTCACAGTATATGATGACATCATAATTAGTATGCACTATGACGTCACAATGTATTATGACGTCATAATGTATCCGCATTATGAAATCACAATATATTATGAGAGCGCAACATGCAGGTATTATGAGCAATTTCTCTTACCCCAATTTGTGTCACTTTTACTGGAGCATCATGAGCATGTATTATGACGTCACAGTATTTGATGACATCATAATTAGTATGCACTATGACATCACAATGTATTATGACGTTATAATATATCCGCATTATGACATCACAATATATTATGAGAGCGCAACATGCAGGTATTATGAGCAATTTCTCTTATCCCAATTTGTGTCACATCTACTGGAGCATCATGAGCATGTATTATGACGTCACAGTATATGATGACATCATAATTAGTATGCACTATGACGTCACAATGTATTATGACGTCATAATGTATCCGCATTATGACATCACAATATAATATGAGAGCGCAACATGCAGGTATTATGAGCAATTTCTCTTACCCCAATTTGTGTCACATCTACTGGAGCATCATGAGCATGTATTATGACGTCACAGTATTTGATGACGTCATAATTAGTATGCACTATGACATCACAATGTATTATGACGTCATAATGTATCCGCATTATGACATCACAATATATTATGAGAGCGCAATTTGCAGGTATTATGAGCAATTTCTCTTACCCCAATTTGTGTCACATCTACTGGAGCATCATAAGCATGTATTATGATGTCACAGTATATGATGACATCATAATTAGTATGCACTATGACGTCACAATGTATTATGACGTCATAATGTATCCGCATTATGACATCACAGTATATTATGAGAGCGCAACATGCAGGTATTATGAGCATTTTCTCTTACAACTATTTGTGTCACTTTTACTGGAGCATCATGAGCATGTATTATGACGTCACAGTATTTGATGACATCATAATTAGTATGCACTATGACATCACAATGTATTATGACGTTATAATATATCCGCATTATGACATCACAATATATTATGAGAGCGCAACATGCAGGTATTATGAGCAATTTCTCTTATCCCAATTTGTGTCACATCTACTGGAGCATCATGAGCATGTATTATGACGTCACAGTATATGATGACATCATAATTAGTATGCACTATGACGTCACAATGTATTATGACGTCATAATGTATCCGCATTATGACATCACAATATAATATGAGAGCGCAACATGCAGGCATTATGAGCAATTTCTCTTACCCCAATTTGTGTCACATCTACTGGAGCATCATGACCATGTATTATGACGTCACAGTATTTGATGACATCATAATTAGTATGCACTATGACATCACAATGTATTATGACGTCATAATGTATCCGCATTATGACATCACAATATATTATGAGAGCGCAATTTGCAGGTATTATGAGCAATTTCTCTTACCCCAATTTGTGTCACATCTACTGGAGCATCATAAGCATGTATTATGATGTCACAGTATATGATGACATCATAATTAGTATGCAGTATGACGTCACAATGTATTATGACGTCATAATGTATCCGCATTATGACATCACAATATATTATGAGAGAGCAATTTGCAGGTTTTATGACCAATTTCGCTTACACCAATTTGTGTCACATCTACTGGAGCATCAAGAGCATGTATTATGACGACACAGTATATGATGACATCATAATTATTATGCAGTATGACGTCACAATGTATTATGATGTCATAAAGTATCTGCATTATGACATCTCAATATATTATGAGAGCGCAACATGCAGGTATTATGACCAATTTCTCTTACCCCAATTTGTGTCACATCTACTGGAGCATCATGAGCATGTATTATGACGTCAGAGTATATAATGACATCATAATTAGTATGCACTATGACATCACAATGTATTATGACGTCATAATGTATCCGCATTATGACATCACAATATATTATGAGAGCGCAATTTGCAGGTATTATGAGCAATTTCTCTTACCACAATTTGTGTCACATCTACTGGAGCATCATAAGCATGTATTATGATGTCACAGTATATGGTGACATCATAATTAGTATGCACTATGACGTCACAATGTATTATGACGTCATAATGTATCCGCATTATGACATCACAATATATTATGAGAGCGCAACATGCAGGTATTATGAGCAATTTCTCTTACCCCAATTTGTGTCACTTTTACTGGAGCATCATGAGCATGTATTATGACGTCACAGTATTTGATGACATCATAATTAGTATGCACTATGACATCACAATGTATTATGACGTTATAATATATCCGCATTATGACATCACAATATATTATGAGAGCTCAACATGCAGGTATTATGAGCAATTTCTCTTATCCCAATTTGTGTCACATCTACTGGAGCATCATGAGCATGTATTATGACGTCACAGTATATGATGACATCATAATTAGTATGCACTATGACGTCACAATGTATTATGACGTCATAATGTATCCGCATTATGACATCACAATATAATATGAGAGCGCAACATGCAGGTATTATGAGCAATTTCTCTTACCCCAATTTGTGTCACATCTACTGGAGCATCATGAGCATGTATTATGACGTCACAGTATTTGATGACATCATAATTAGTATGCACTATGACATCACAATGTATTATGACGTCATAATGTATCCGCATTATGACATCACAAAATATTATGAGAGCGCAATTTGCAGGTATTATGAGCAATTTCTCTTACCCCAATTTGTGTCACATCTACTGGAGCATCGTAAGCATGTATTATGATGTCACAGTATATGATGACATCATAATTAGTATGCACTATGACGTCACAATGTATTATGACGTCATAATGTATCCGCATTATGACATCACAATATATTATGAGAGCGCAACATGCAGGTATTATGAGCAATTTCTCTTATCCCAATTTGTGTCACATCTACTGGAGCATCATGAGCATGTATTATGACGTCACAGTATATGATGACATCATAATTAGTATGCACTATGACGTCACAATGTATTATGACGTCATAATGTATCCGCATTATGACATCACAATATAATATGAGAGCGCAACATGCAGGTATTATGAGCAATTTCTCTTACCCCAATTTGTGTCACATCTACTGGAGCATCATGAGCATGTATTATGACGTCACAGTATTTGATGACATCATAATTAGTATGCACTATGACGTCACAATGTATTATGACGTCATAATGTATCCGCATTATGACATCACAATATATTATGAGAGCGCAATTTGCAGGTATTATGAGCAATTTCTCTTACCCCAATTTGTGTCACATCTACTGGAGCATCATAAGCATGTATTATGATGTCACAGTATATGATGACATCATAATTAGTATGCAGTATGACGTCACAATGTATTATGACGTCATAATGTATCCGCATTATGACATCACAATATATTATGAGAGAGCAATTTGCAGGTTTTATGACCAATTTCGCTTACACCAATTTGTGTCACATCTACTGGAGCATCAAGAGCATGTATTATGACGACACAGTATATGATGACATCATAATTATTATGCAGTATGACGTCACAATGTGTTATGATGTCATAAAGTATCTGCATTATGACATCTCAATATATTAAGAGAGCGCAACATGCAGGTATTATGACCAATTTCTCTTACCCCAATTTGTGTCACATCTACTGGAGCATCATGAGCATGTATTATGACGTCAGAGTATATAATGACATCATAATTAGTATGCACTATGACATCACAATGTATTATGACGTCATAATGTATCCGCATTATGACATCACAATATATTATGAGAGCGCAATTTGCAGGTATTATGAGCAATTTCTCTTACCCCAATTTGTGTCACATCTACTGGAGCATCATAAGCATGTATTATGATGTCACAGTATATGATGACATCATAATTAGTATGCACTCTGACGTCACAATGTATTATGACGTCATAATGTATCCGCATTATGACATCACAATATATTATGAGAGCGCAACATGCAGGTATTATGAGCAATTTCTCCTATCCCAATTTGTGTCACATCTACTGGAGCATCATGAGCATGTATTATGACGTCACAGTATATGATGACATCATAATTAGTATGCACTATGACGTCACAGTGTATTATGACGTCATAATGTATCCGCATTATGACATCACAATATAATATGAGAGCGCAACATGCAGGTATTATGAGCAATTTCTCTTACCCCAATTTGTGTCACATCTACTGGAGCATCATGAGCATGTATTATGACGTCAGAGTATTTGATGACATCATAATTAGTATGCACTATGACATCACAATGTATTATGACGTTATAATATATCCGCATTATGACATCACAATATATTATGAGAGCGCAACATGCAGGTATTATGAGCAATTTCTCTTATCCCAATTTGTGTCACATCTACTGGAGCATCATGAGCATGTATTATGACGTCACAGTATATGATGACATCATAATTAGTATGCACTATGACGTCACAATGTATTATGACGTCATAATGTATCCGCATTATGACATCACAATATAATATGAGAGCCCAACATGCAGGTATTATGAGCAATTTCTCTTACCCCAATTTGTGTCACATCTACTGGAGCATCATGAGCATGTATTATGACGTCACAGTATTTGATGACATCATAATTAGTATGCACTATGACGTCACAATGTATTATGACGTCATAATGTATCCGCATTATGACATCACAAAATATTATGAGAGCGCAATTTGCAGGTATTATGAGCAATTTCTCTTACCCCAATTTGTGTCACATCTACTGGAGCATCATAAGCATGTATTATGATGTCACAGTATATGATGACATCATAATTAGTATGCACTATGACGTCACAATGTATTATGACGTCATAATGTATCCGCATTATGACATCACAATATATTATGAGAGCGCAACATGCAGGTATTATGAGCAATTTCTCTTACCCCAATTTGTGTCACTTTTACTGGAGCATCATGAGCATGTATTATGACGTCACAGTATTTGATGACATCATAATTAGTATGCACTATGACGTCACAATGTATTATGACGTTATAATATATCCGCATTATGACATCACAATATATTATGAGAGCGCAACATGCAGGTATTATGAGCAATTTCTCTTATCCCAATTTGTGTCACATCTACTGGAGCATCATGAGCATGTATTATGACGTCACAGTATATGATGACATCATAATTAGTATGCACTATGACGTCACAATGTATTATGACGTCATAATGTATCCGCATTATGACATCACAAAATATTATGAGAGCGCAACATGCAGGTATTATGAGCAATTTCTCTTACCCCAATTTGTGTCACTTTTACTGGAGCATCATGAGCATGTATTATGACGTCAGAGTATTTGATGACATCATAATTAGTATGCACTATGACATCACAATGTATTATGACGTTTTAATATATCCGCATTATGACATCACAATATATTATGAGAGCGCAACATGCAGGTATTATGAGCAATTTCTCTTATCCCAATTTGTGTCACATCTACTGGAGCATCATGAGCATGTATTATGACGTCACAGTATATGATGACATCATAATTAGTATGCACTATGACGTCACAATGTATTATGACGTCATAATGTATCCGCATTATGACATCACAATATAATATGAGAGCCCAACATGCAGGTATTATGAGCAATTTCTCTTACCCCAATTTGTGTCACATCTACTGGAGCATCATGAGCATGTATTATGACGTCACAGTATTTGATGACATCATAATTAGTATGCACTATGACATCACAATGTATTATGACGTCATAATGTATCCGCATTATGACATCACAAAATATTATGAGAGCGCAATTTGCAGGTATTATGAGCAATTTCTCTTACCCCAATTTGTGTCACATCTACTGGAGCATCATAAGCATGTATTATGATGTCACAGTATATGATGACATCATAATTAGTATGCACTATGACGTCACAATGTATTATGACGTCATAATGTATCCGCATTATGACATCACAATATATTATGAGAGCGCAACATGCAGGTATTATGAGCAATTTCTCTTACCCCAATTTGTGTCACTTTTACTGGAGCATCATGAGCATGTATTATGACGTCACAGTATTTGATGACATCATAATTAGTATGCAATATGACATCACAATGTATTATGACGTTATAATATATCCGCATTATGACATCACAATATATTATGAGAGGGCAACATGCAGGTATTATGAGCAATTTCTCTTATCCCAATTTGTGTCACATCTACTGGAGCATCATGAGCATGTATTATGACGTCACAGTATATGATGACATCATAATTAGTATGCACTATGACGTCACAATGTATTATGACGTCATAATGTATCCGCATTATGACATCACAATATAATATGAGAGCGCAACATGCAGGTATTATGAGCAATTTCTCTTACCCCAATTTGTGTCACATCTACTGGAGCATCATGAGCATGTATTATGACGTCACAGTATTTGATGACATCATAATTAGTATGCACTATGACATCACAATGTATTATGACGTCATAATGTATCCGCATTATGACATCACAATATATTATGAGAGCGCAATTTGCAGGTATTATGAGCAATTTCTCTTACCCCAATTTGTGTCACATCTACTGGAGCATCATAAGCATGTATTATGATGTCACAGTATATGATGACATCATAATTAGTATGCACTATGACGTCACAATGTATTATGACGTCATAATGTATCCGCATTATGACATCACAATATATTATGAGAGCGCAACATGCAGGTATTATGAGCAATTTCTCTTACCCCAATTTGTGTCACTTTTACTGGAGCATCATGAGCATGTATTATGACGTCACAGTATTTGATGACATCATAATTAGTATGCACTATGACATCACAATGTATTATGACGTTATAATATATCCGCATTATGACATCACAATATATTATGAGAGCGCAACATGCAGGTATTATGAGCAATTTCTCTTATCCCAATTTGTGTCACATCTACTGGAGCATCATGAGCATGTATTATGACGTCACAGTATATGATGACATCATAATTAGTATGCACTATGACGTCACAATGTATTATGACGTCATAATGTATCCGCATTATGACATCACAATATAATATGAGAGCGCAACATGCAGGTATTATGAGCAATTTCTCTTACCCCAATTTGTGTCACATCTACTGGAGCATCATGAGCATGTATTATGACGTCACAGTATTTGATGACATCATAATTAGTATGCACTATGACATCACAATGTATTATGACGTCATAATGTATCCGCATTATGACATCACAATATATTATGAGAGCGCAATTTGCAGGTATTATGAGCAATTTCTCTTACCCCAATTTCTGTCACATCTACTGGAGCATCATAAGCATGTATTATGATGTCACAGTATATGATGACATCATAATTAGTATGCACTATGACGTCACAATGTATTATGACGTCATAATGTATCCGCATTATGACATCACAATATAATATGAGAGCGCAACATGCAGGTATTATGAGCAATTTCTCTTACCCCAATTTGTGTCACATCTACTGGAGCATCATGAGCATGGATTATGACGTCACAGTATTTGATGACATCATAATTAGTATGCACTATGACATCACAATGTATTATGACGTCATAATGTATCCACATTATGACATCACAGTATATTATGAGAGCGCAATTTGCAGGTATTATGAGCAATTTCTCTTACCCCAATTTGTGTCACATCTACTGGAGCATCATAAGCATGTATTATGATGTCACAGTATATGATGACATCATAATTAGTATGCACTATGACGTCACAATGTATTATGACGTCATAATGTATCCGCATTATGACATCACAATATATTATGAGAGCGCAACAAGCAGGTATTATGAGCAATTTCTCTTACCCTAATTTGTGTCACTTTTACTGGAGCATCATGAGCATGTATTATGACGTCACAGTATTTGATGACATCATAATTAGTATGCACTATGACATCACAATGTATTATGACGTTATAATATATCTGCATTATGACATCACAATATATTATGAGAGCGCAACATGCAGGTATTATGAGCAATTTCTCTTATCCCAATTTGTGTCACATCTACTGGAGCATCATGAGCATGTATTATGACGTCACAGTATATGATGACATCATAATTAGTATGCACTATGACGTCACAATGTATTATGACGTCATAATGTATCCGCATTATGACATCACAATATAATATGAGAGCGCAACATGCAGGTATTATGAGCAATTTCTCTTACCCCAATTTGTGTCACATCTACTGGAGCATCATGAGCATGTATTATGACGTCACAGTATTTGATGACATCATAATTAGTATGCACTATGACATCACAATGTATTATGACGTCATAATGTATCCGCATTATGACATCACAATATATTATGAGAGCGCAATTTGCAGGTATTATGAGCAATTTCTCTTACCCCAATTTGTGTCACATCTACTGAAGCATCATAAGCATGTATTATGATGTCACAGTATATGATGACATCATAATTAGTATGCACTATGACGTCACAATGTATTATGACGTCATAATGTATCCGCATTATGACATCACAATATATTATGAGAGCGCAACATGCAGGTATTATGAGCAATTTCTCTTACCCCAATTTGTGTCACTTTTACTGGAGCATCATGAGCATGTATTGTGACGTCACAGTATTTGATGACATCATAATTAGTATGCACTATGACATCACAATGTATTATGACGTTATAATATATCCGCATTATGACATCACAATATAATATGAGAGCGCAACATGCAGGTATTATGAGCAATTTCTCTTACCCCAATTTGTGTCACATCTACTGGAGCATCATGAGCATGTATTATGACGTCACAGTATTTGATGACATCATAATTAGTATGCACTATGACATCACAATGTATTATGACGTCATAATGTATCCGCATTATGACATCACAATATATTATGAGAGCGCAATTTGCAGGTATTATGAGCAATTTCTCTTACCCCAATTTGTGTCACATCTACTGGAGCATCATGAGCATGTCTTATGACGTCACAGTATATGATGACATCATAATTAGTATGCAGTATGATGTCACAATGTATTATGACGTCATAATGTATCCGCATTATGACATCACAATATATTATGAGAGAGCAATTTGCAGGTTTTATGACCAATTTCTCTTACCCCAATTTGTGTCACATCTACTGGAGCATCATGAGCATGTATTATGACGTCACAGTATATGATGACATCATAATTAGTATTCACTATGACGTCACAATGTATTATGACGTCATAATGTATCCGCATTATGACATCACAATATATTATGAGAGCACAACATGCAGGTATTATGAGCAATTTCTCTTACCCCAATTTGTGTCACATCTACTGGAGCATCATGAGCATGTATTATGACGTCACAGTATATGATGACATCATAAGTAGTATGCAGTATGACGTCACAATGTATTATGACGTCATAATGTATCCGCATTATGACATCACAATATATTATGAGAGAGCAATTTGCAGGTTTTATGACCAATTTCGCTTACACCAATTTGTGTCACATCTACTGGAGCATCAAGAGCATGTATTATGACGACACAGTATATGATGACATCATAATTATTATGCAGTATGACGTCACAATGTATTATGATGTCATAAAGTATCTGCATTATGACATCTCAATATATTATGAGAGCGCAACATGCAGGTATTATGAGCAATTTCTCTTACCCCAATTTGTGTCACATCTACTGGAGCATCATGAGCATGTATTATGACGTCAGAGTATATAATGACATCATAATTAGTATGCACTATGACATCACAATGTATTATGACGTCATAATGTATCCGCATTATGACATCACAATATATTATGAGAGCGCAATTTGCAGGTATTATGAGCAATTTCTCTTACCCCAATTTGTGTCACATCTACTGGAGCATCATGAGCATGTATTATGATGTCACAGTATATGATGACATCATAATTAGTATGCACTATGACGTCACAATGTATTATGACGTCATAATGTATCCGCATTATGACATCACAATATATTATGAGAGCGCAACATGCAGGTATTATGAGCAATTTCTCTTACCCCAATTTGTGTCACATCTACTGGAGCATCATGAGCATGTATTATGACGTCACAGTATATAATGACATCATAATTAGAATGCACTATGACGTCACAATGTATTATGACGTCATAATGTATCCGCATTATGACATCACAATATATTATGAGAGCGCAACATGCAGGTATTATGAGCAATTTCTCTTACCCCAATTTGTGTCACATCTACTGGAGCATCATGAGCATGTATTATGACGTCACAGTATTTGATGACATCATAATTAGTATGCACTATGACGTCACAATGTATTATGACGTCATAATGTATCCGCATTATGACATCACAATATATTATGAGAGCGCAATATGCAGGTATTATGAGCAATTTCTCTTACCCCAATTTGTGTCACATCTACTGGAGCATCATGAGCATGTATTATGACGTCACAGTATTTGATGACATCATAATTAGTATGCACTATGACGTCAGAATGTATTATGACGTCATAATGTATCCGCATTATGACATCACAATATATTATGAGAGCGTAACATGCAGGTATTATGAGCAATTTCTCTTATCCCAATTTGTGTCACATCTACTGGAGCATCATGAGCATGTATTATGACGTCACAGTATATGATGACATCATAATTAGTATGCACTATGACGTCACAATGTATTATGACGTCATAATGTATCCGCATTATGACATCACAATATATTATGAGAGCGCAATATGCAGGTATTATGAGCAATTTCTCTTACCCCAATTTGTGTCACATCTACTGGAGCATCATGAGCATGTATTATGACATCACAGTATATGATGACATCATAATTAGTATGCACTATGACGTCAAAATGTATTATGACGTCATAATATATCCGCATTATGAAATCACAATATATTATGAGAGCGCAATTTGCAGGTTATATGACCAATTTCGCTTACCCAATTTGTGTCACATCTACTGGAGCATCATGAGCATGTATTATGACGTCACAGTATATGATGACATCATAATTAGTATGCACTATGACGTCACAATGTATTATGACGTCATAATATATCCGCATTATGACATCACAATATATTATGAGATCGCAATTTGCAGGTTATATGACCAATTTCGCTTACCCCAATTTGTGTCACATCTACTGGAGCATCATGAGCATGTATTATGACGTCACAGTATATGATGACATCATAATTAGTATGCATTAAGACGTCACAATGTATTACGACGTCATAATGTATCCGCATTATGACATCACAATATATTATGAGAGCGCAACATGCAGGTATTATGAGCAATTTCTCTTACCCCAATTTGTGTCACATCTACTGGAGCATCATGAGCATGTATTATGACGTCACAGTATATGATGACATCATAATTAGTATGCATTATGACGTCACAATGTATTATGACGTCATAATGTATCCGCATTATGACATCACAATATATTATGAGAGCGCAACATGCAGGTATTATGAGCAATTTCTCTGACCCCAATTTGTGTCACATGTACTGGAGCATCATGAGCATGTATTATGACGTCACAGTATTTGATGACATCATAATTAGTATGCACTATGACATCACAATGTATTATGACGTCATAATGTATCCGCATTATGACATCACAATATATTATGAGAGCGCAACATGCAGGTATTATGAGCAATTTCTCTTATCCCAATTTGTGTCACATCTACTGGAGCATCATGAGCATGTATTATGACGTCACAGTATATGATGACATCATAATTAGTATGCAGTATGACGTCACAATGTATTATGACGTCATAATGTATCCGCATTATGACATCACAATATATAATGTGAGCGCAACATGCAGGTATTATGAGCAATTTCTCTTACCCCAATTTGTGTCACATCTACTGGAGCATCATGAGCATGTATTATGACGTCACAGTATTTGGTGACATCATAATTAGTATGCACTATGACATCACAATATATTATGACGTCATAATGTATCCGCATTATGACATCACAATATATTATGAGAGCGCAACATGCAGGTATTATGAGCAATTTCTCTTATCCCAATTTGTGTCACATCTACTGGACCATCATGAGCATGTATTATGACATCATAGTATATGATGACATCATATTTAGTATGCACTATGATGTCACAATGTATTATGTTGTCATTATGTAGACGCATTATGACATCACAATATATTATGAAAGTGCTACTTGCAGGTATTATGAGCAATTTCTCTTACCCCAATTTGTGTCACATCTACTGGAGCATCATGAGCATGTATTATGACGTCACAGTATATGATGACATCATAATTATTATGCAGTATGACGTCACAATGTATTATGATGTCATAAAGTATCCGCATTATGACATCTCAATATATTATGAGAGCGCAACATGCAGTTATTATGACCAATTTCTCTTACCCCAATTTGTGTCACATCTATTGGAGCATCATGAGCATGTATTATGACGTCGCAGTATATGATGACATCATAATTAGTATGCACTATGACGTCACAATGTATTATGATATCATTATGTAGACGCATTATGACATCACAATATATTATTAAAGTGAAACATGCAGGTATTATGAGCAATTTCTCTTACCCCAATTTGTGTCACATGTACTGGAGCATCATGAGCATGTATTATGACGTCACAGTATATGATGACATCATAATTAGTATGCACTATGACGTCACAATGTATTATGACGTCATAATATATCCGCATTATGACATCACAATATATTATGAGAGCGCAATTTGCAGGTTATATGACCAATTTCTCTTACCACAATTTGTGTCACATCTACTGGAGCATCATGAGCATGTATTATGACGTCACAGTATAGGATGACATCATAATTAGTATGCACTATGACGTCACAATGTATTATGACGTCATGATGTATCCGCATTATGACATCACAATATATTATGAGAGCGCAACATGCAGGTATTATGAGCAATTTCTCTTACCCCAATTTGTGTCACATCTACTGGAGCATCATGAGCATGTATTATGACGTCACAGTATATGATGACATCATAATTAGTATGCACTATGACGTCACAATGTATTATGACGTCATAATGTATCCGCATTATGACATCACAATATATTATGAGAGCGCAACATGCAGGTATTATGAGCAATTTCTCTTACCCCAATTTGTGTCACATCTACTGGAGCATCATGAGCATGTATTATGACGTCACAGTATATGATGACATCATAATTAGTATGCACTATGACGTCACAATGTATTATGACGTCATAATGTATCCGCATTATGACATCACAATATATTATGAGAGCACAACATGCAGGTATTATGAGCAATTTCTCTTACCCTAATTTGTGTCACATCTACTGGAGCATCATGAGCATGTATTATGATGTCACAGTATATGATGACATCATAATTAGTATGCACTATGACGTCACAATGTATTATGACGTCATAATGTATCCGCATTATGACATCACAATATATTATGAGAGCGCAACATGCAGGTATTATGAGCAATTTCTCTTACCCCAATTTGTGTAACATCTACTGGAGCATCATGAGCATGTATTATGACGTCACAGTATATGATGACATCATAATTAGTATGCAGTATGACGTCACAATGTATTATGACGTCATAATGTATCCGCATTAAGACATCACAATATATTATGAGAGCGCAATTTGCAGGTTTTATGAGCAATTTCTCTTACCCCAATTTGTGTCACATCTACTGGAACATCATGAGCAAGTATTATGACGTCACAGTATACGATGACATCATAATTAGTATGCACTATGACATCACAATGTATTATGATGTCATAATGTATCCGCATTATGACATCACAATATATTATGAGAGCGCAACATGCAGGTATTATGAGCAATTTCTCTTACCCCAATTTGTGTCACATATACTGGAGCATCATGAGCATGTATTATGACGTCACAGTATATGATGACATCATAATTAGTATGCACTATGACGTCACAATGTATTATGACGTCATAATGTATCCGCATTATGACATCACAATATATTATGAGAGCACAACATGCAGGTATTATGAGCAATTTCTCTTACCCCAATTTGTGTCACATCTACTGGAGCATCATGAGCATGTATTATGACGTCACAGTATATGATGACATCATAATTAGTATGCACTATGACGTCACAATGTATTATGACGTCATAATGTATCCGCATTATGACATCACAATATATTATGAGAGCACAACATGCAGGTATTATGAGCAATTTCTCTTACCCCAATTTGTGTCACATCTACTGGAGCATCATGAGCATGTATTATGACGTCACAGTATATGATGACATCATAATTTGTATGCAGTATGACGTCACAATGTATTATGACGTCATAATGTATCCGCATTATGACTTCACAATATATTATGAGAGAGCAATTTGCAGGTTTTATGACCAATTTCTCTTACCCCAATTTGTGTCACATCTACTGGAGCATCATGAGCATGTATTATGACGTCACAGTATATGATGACATCATAATTAGTATGCAGTATAATGTCACAATGTATTATGACGTCATAATGTATCCGCATTATGACATCACACTATATTATGAGAGCGCAATTTTCAGGTTTTATGACCAATTTCGCTTACCCCAATTTGTGTCACATCTACTGGAGCATCATGAGCATGTATTATTACGAGACAGTATATGATGACATCATAATTAGCATGCACTATGACATCACAATGTATTATGACGTCATAATGTATCCGCATTATGACATCACAATATATTATGAGAGCGCAATTTGCAGGTATTATGAGCAATTTCTCTTACGCCAATTTGTGTCACATCTAGTGCAGCATCATGAGCATGTATTATGACGTCACAGTATATGATGACATCATAATTAGTATGCACTATGATGTCACAATGTATTATTACGTCATAATGTATCCGCATTGTGACATCACAATATATTATGAGAGCGCAACATGCAGGTATTATGAGCAATTTCTCTTACCCCAATTTGTGTCACATCTACTGCAGCATCATGAGCATGTATTATGACATCACAGTATATGATGACATCATAATTAGTATGCACTATGACGTCACAATGTATTATGACGTCATAATGTATCCGCATTATGACATCACAATATATTATGAGAGCGCAACATGCAGGTATTATGAGCAATTTCTCTTACCCCAATTTGTGTCACATGTACTGGAGCATCATGAGCATGTATTATGACGTCACAGTATATGATGACATCATAATTAGGATGCACTATGACGTCACAATGTATTATGACGTCATAATGTATCCGCATTATGACATCACAATATATTATGAGAGCGCAACATGCAGGTATTATGAGCAATTTCTCTTATCCCAATTTGTGTCACATCTACTGGAACATCATGAGCATGTATTATGACGTCACAGTATATGATGACATCATAATTAGTATGCACTATGACGTCACAATGTATTATGATGTCATTGTGTAGAGGCATTATGACATCACAATATATTATGAAAGTGCAACATGCAGGTATTATGAGCAATTTCTGTTACCCCAATTTGTGTCACATCTACTGGAGCATCATGAGCTTGTATTATGACGTCACACTATATGATGACATCATAATTAGTATGCACTATGACATCACAATGTATTATGACGTCATAATGTATCCGCATTATGACATCACAATATATTATGAGAGCGCAACATGCAGGTATTATGAGCAATTTCTCTTACCCCAATTTGTGTCACATCTACTGGAGCATCATGAGCATGTATTATGACGTCACAGTATATGATGACATCATAATTAGTATGCACTATGACATCACAATGTATTATGACGTCATAATGTATCCGCATTATGACATCACAATATATTATGAGAGCGTAACATGCAGGTATTATGAGCAATTTCTCTTATCCCAATTTGTGTCACATCTACTGGAGCATCATGAGCATGTATTATGATGTCACAGTATATGATCACATCATAATTAGTATGCACTATGACGTCACAATGTATTATGACGTCATAATGTATCCGCATTATGACATCACACTATATTATGAGAGCGTAACATGCAGGTATTATGAGCAATTTCTCTTACCCCAATTTGTGTCACATCTACTGGAGCATCATGAGCATGTATTATGACGTCACAGTATATGATGACATCATAATTAGTATGCACTATGACGTCACAATGTATTATGAAGTCATAATATATCCGCATTATGACATCACAATATATTATGAGAGCGCAATTTGCAGGTTATATGACCAATTTCTCTTATCCCAATTTGTGTCACATCTACTGGAGCATCATGAGCATGTATTATGACGTCACAGTATATGATGACATCATAATTAGTATGCACTATGACGTCACAATGTATTATGATGTCATTATGTAGAGGCATTTTGACATCACAATATATTATGAAAGTGCAACATGCAGGTACTATGAGCAATTTCTCTTACCCCAATTTGTGTCACATCTACTGGAGCATCATGAGCTTGTATTATGACGTCACACTATATGATGACATCATAATTAGTATGCACTATGACATCACAATGTATTATGACGTCATAATGTATCCGCATTATGACATCACAATATATTATGAGAGCGCAACATGCAGGTATTATGAGCAATTTCTCTTACCCCAATTTGTGTCACATCTACTGGAGCATCATGAGCATGTATTATGACGTCACAGTATATGATGACATCATAATTAGTATGCACTATGACGTCACAATGTATTATGAAGTCATAATATATCCACATTATGACATCACAATATATTATGAGAGCGCAATTTGCAGGTTATATGACCAATTTCGCTTACCCCAATTTGTGTCACATCTACTGGAGCATCATGTGCATGTATTATGACGTCACAGTATATGATGACATCATAATTAGTATGCACTATGACGTCACAATGTATTATGACGTCATAATGTATCCGCATTATGACATCACAATATATTATGAGAGCGTAACATGCAGGTATTATGAGCAATTTTTCTGATCCCAATTTGTGTCACATCTACTGGAGCATCATGAGCATATATTATGACGTCACAGTATATGATGACATCATAATTAGTATGCACTATGACGTCACAATGTATTATGACGTCATAATGTATCCGCATTATGACATCACAATATATTATGAGAGCGCAATTTGCAGGTTATATGACCAATTTCGCTTACCCCAATTTGTGTCACATCTACTGGAGCATCATGAGCATGTATTATGACGTCACAGTATATGATGACATCATAATTAGTATGCACTATGACGTCACAATGTATTATGACGTCATGATGTATCCGCATTATGACATCACAATATATTATGAGAGCGCAACATGCAGGTATTATGAGCAATTTCTCTTACCTCAATTTGTGTCACATCTACTGGAGCATCATGAGCATGTATTATGACGTCAGAGCATATGATGACATCATAAATAGTATGCACTATGACGTCACAATGTATTATGACGTCATAATGTATCCGCATTATGACATCACAATATATTATGAGAGCCCAATTTGCAGGTTTTATGAGCAATTTCTCTTACCCCAATTTGTGTCACATCTACTGGAGTATCATGAGCATGTATTATGACGTCACAGTATACGATGACATCATAATTAGTATGCACTATGACATCACAATGTATTATGACGTCATAATGTATCCGCATTATGACATCACAATATATTATGAGAGCGCAACATGCAGGTATTATGAGCAATTTCTCTTACCCCAATTTGTGTCACATCTACTGGAGCATCATGAGCATGTATTATGACGTCACAGTATATGATGACATCATAATTAGTATGCACTATGACGTCACAATGTATTATGACGTCATAATGTATCCGCATTATGACATCACAATATATTATGAGAGCACAACATGCAGGTATTATGAGCAATTTCTCTTACCCCAATTTGTGTCACATCTACTGGAGCATCATGAGCATGTATTTTGACGTCACAGTATTCGATGACATCATAATTAATATGCACTATGACATCACAATGTATTATGACGTCATAATGTATCCGCATTATGACATCACAATATATTATGAGAGCGCAACATGCAGGTATTATGAGCAATTTCTCTTACCCTAATTTGTGTCACATCTACTGGAGCATCATGAGCATGTATTATGATGTCACAGTATATGATGACATCATAATTAGTATGCACTATGACGTCACAATGTATTATGACGTCATAATGTATCCGCATTATGACATCACAATATATTATGAGAGCGCAACATGCAGGTATTATGAGCAATTTCTCTTACCCCAATTTGTGTCACATCTACTGGAGCATCATGAGCATGTATTATGACGTCACAGTATATGATGACATCATAATTAGTATGCAGTATGATGTCACAATGTATTATGACGTCATAATGTATCCGCATTAAGACATCACAATATATTATGAGAGTGCAATTTGCAGGTTTTATGAGCAATTTCTCTTACCCCAATTTGTGTCACATCTACTGCAACATCATGAGCAAGTATTATGACGTCACAGTATACGATGACATCATAATTAGTATGCACTATGACATCACAATGTATTATGACGTCATAATGTATCCGCATTATGACATCACAATATATTATGAGAGCGCAACATGCAGGTATTATGAGCAATTTCTCTTACCCCAATTTGTGTCACATGTACTGGAGCATCATGAGCATGTATTATGACGTCACAGTATATGATGACATCATAATTAGTATGCACTATGACGTCACAATGTATTATGACGTCATAATGTATCCGCATTATGACATCACAATATATTATGAGAGCACAACATGCAGGTATTATGAGCAATTTCTCTTACCCCAATTTGTGTCACATCTACTGGAGCATCATGAGCATGTATTATGACGTCACAGTATATGATGACATCATAATTAGTATGCACTATGACGTCACAATGTATTATGACGTCATAATGTATCCGCATTATGACATCACAATATATTATGAGAGCACAACATGCAGGTATTATGAGCAATTTCTCTTACCCCAATTTGTGTCACATCTACTGGAGCATCATGAGCATGTATTATGACGTCACAGTATATGATGACATCATAATTTGTATGCAGTATGACGTCACAATGTGTTATGACGTCATAATGTATCCGCATTATGACTTCACAATATATTATGAGAGAGCAATTTGCAGGTTTTATGACCAATTTCTCTTACCCCAATTTGTGTCACATCTACTGGAGCATCATGAGCATGTATTATGACGTCACAGTATATGATGACATCATAATTAGTATGCAGTATGATGTCACAATGTATTATGACGTCATAATGTATCCGCATTATGACATCACACTATATTATGAGAGCGCAATTTTCAGGTTTTATGACCAATTTCGCTTACCCCAATTTGTGTCACATGTACTGGAGCATCATGAGCATGTTTTATGACGTCACAGTATATGATGACATCATAATTAGGATGCACTATGACGTCACAATGTATTATGACGTCATAATGTATCCGCATTATGACATCACAATATATTATGAGAGCGCAACATGCAGGTATTATGAGCAATTTCTCTTATCCCAATTTGTGTCACATCTACTGGAACATCATGAGCATGTATTATGACGTCACCGTATATGATGACATCATAATTAGTATGCACTATGACGTCACAATGTATTATGATGTCATTGTGTAGAGGCATTATGACATCACAATATATTATGAAAGTGCAACATGCAGGTATTATGAGCAATTTCTGTTACCCCAATTTGTGTCACATCTACTGGAGCATCATGAGCTTGTATTATGACGTCACACTATATGATGACATCATAATTAGTATGCACTATGACATCACAATGTATTATGACGTCATAATGTATCCGCATTATGACATCACAATATATTATGAGAGCGCAACATGCAGGTATTATGAGGAATTTCTCTTACCCCATTTTGTGTCACATCTACTGGAGCATCATGAGCATGTATTATGACGTCACAGTATATGATGACATCATAATTAGTATGCACTATGACATCACAATGTATTATGACGTCATAATGTATCCGCATTATGACATCACAATATATTATGAGAGCGTAACATGCAGGTATTATGAGAAATTTCTCTTATCCCAATTTGTGTCACATCTACTGGAGCATCATGAGCATGTATTATGACGTCACAGTATATGATGACATCATAATTAGTACGCACTATGACGTCACAATATATTATGACGTCATAATATATCCGCATTATGACATCACAATATATTATGAGATCGCAATTTGCAGGTTATATGACCAATTTCGCTTACCCCAATTTGTGTCACATCTACTGGAGCATCATGAGCATGTATTATGACGTCACAGTATTTGATGACATCATAATTAGTATGCACTATGACGTCACAATGTATTATGACATCATAATGTATCCGCATTATGACATCACAATATATTATGAGTGCGTAACATGCAGGTATTATGAGCAATTTCTCTTATCCCAATTTGTGTCACATCTACTGGAGCATCATGAGCATGTATTATGATGTCACAGTATATGATCACATCATAATTAGTATGCACTATGACGTCACAATGTATTATGACGTCATAATGTATCCGCATTATGACATCACACTATATTATGAGAGCGTAACATGCAGGTATTATGAGCAATTTCTCTTACCCCAATTTGTGTCACATCTACTGGAGCATCATGAGCATGTATTATGACGTCACAGTATATGATGACATCATAATTAGTATGCACTATGACGTCACAATGTATTATGACGTCATAATGTATCCGCATTATGACATCACAATATATTATGAGAGCACAACATGCAGGTATTATGAGCAATTTCTCTTACCCCAATTTGTGTCACATCTACTGGAGCATCATGAGCATGTATTTTGACGTCACAGTATTCGATGACATCATAATTAATATGCACTATGACATCACAATGTATTATGACGTCATAATGTATCCGCATTATGACATCACAATATATTATGAGAGCGCAACATGCAGGTATTATGAGCAATTTCTCTTACCCTAATTTGTGTCACATCTACTGGAGCATCATGAGCATGTATTATGATGTCACAGTATATGATGACATCATAATTAGTATGCACTATGACGTCACAATGTATTATGACGTCATAATGTATCCGCATTATGACATCACAATATATTATGAGAGCGCAACATGCAGGTATTATGAGCAATTTCTCTTACCCCAATTTGTGTCACATCTACTGGAGCATCATGAGCATGTATTATGACGTCACAGTATATGATGACATCATAATTAGTATGCAGTATGACGTCACAATGTATTATGACGTCATAATGTATCCGCATTAAGACATCACAATATATTATGAGAGTGCAATTTGCAGGTTTTATGAGCAATTTCTCTTACCCCAATTTGTGTCACATCTACTGCAACATCATGAGCAAGTATTATGACGTCACAGTATACGATGACATCATAATTAGTATGCACTATGACATCACAATGTATTATGACGTCATAATGTATCCGCATTATGACATCACAATATATTATGAGAGCGCAACATGCAGGTATTATGAGCAATTTCTCTTACCCCAATTTGTGTCACATGTACTGGAGCATCATGAGCATGTATTATGACGTCACAGTATATGATGACATCATAATTAGTATGCACTATGACGTCACAATGTATTATGACGTCATAATGTATCCGCATTATGACATCACAATATATTATGAGAGCACAACATGCAGGTATTATGAGCAATTTCTCTTACCCCAATTTGTGTCACATCTACTGGAGCATCATGAGCATGTATTATGACGTCACAGTATATGATGACATCATAATTAGTATGCACTATGACGTCACAATGTATTATGACGTCATAATGTATCCGCATTATGACATCACAATATATTATGAGAGCACAACATGCAGGTATTATGAGCAATTTCTCTTACCCCAATTTGTGTCACATCTACTGGAGCATCATGAGCATGTATTATGACGTCACAGTATATGATGACATCATAATTTGTATGCAGTATGACGTCACAATGTGTTATGACGTCATAATGTATCCGCATTATGACTTCACAATATATTATGAGAGAGCAATTTGCAGGTTTTATGACCAATTTCTCTTACCCCAATTTGTGTCACATCTACTGGAGCATCATGAGCATGTATTATGACGTCACAGTATATGATGACATCATAATTAGTATGCAGTATGATGTCACAATGTATTATGACGTCATAATGTATCCGCATTATGACATCACACTATATTATGAGAGCGCAATTTTCAGGTTTTATGACCAATTTCGCTTACCCCAATTTGTGTCACATGTACTGGAGCATCATGAGCATGTTTTATGACGTCACAGTATATGATGACATCATAATTAGGATGCACTATGACGTCACAATGTATTATGACGTCATAATGTATCCGCATTATGACATCACAATATATTATGAGAGCGCAACATGCAGGTATTATGAGCAATTTCTCTTATCCCAATTTGTGTCACATCTACTGGAACATCATGAGCATGTATTATGACGTCACCGTATATGATGACATCATAATTAGTATGCACTATGACGTCACAATGTATTATGATGTCATTGTGTAGAGGCATTATGACATCACAATATATTATGAAAGTGCAACATGCAGGTATTATGAGCAATTTCTGTTACCCCAATTTGTGTCACATCTACTGGAGCATCATGAGCTTGTATTATGACGTCACACTATATGATGACATCATAATTAGTATGCACTATGACATCACAATGTATTATGACGTCATAATGTATCCGCATTATGACATCACAATATATTATGAGAGCGCAACATGCAGGTATTATGAGGAATTTCTCTTACCCCATTTTGTGTCACATCTACTGGAGCATCATGAGCATGTATTATGACGTCACAGTATATGATGACATCATAATTAGTATGCACTATGACATCACAATGTATTATGACGTCATAATGTATCCGCATTATGACATCACAATATATTATGAGAGCGTAACATGCAGGTATTATGAGAAATTTCTCTTATCCCAATTTGTGTCACATCTACTGGAGCATCATGAGCATGTATTATGACGTCACAGTATATGATGACATCATAATTAGTACGCACTATGACGTCACAATATATTATGACGTCATAATATATCCGCATTATGACATCACAATATATTATGAGATCGCAATTTGCAGGTTATATGACCAATTTCGCTTACCCCAATTTGTGTCACATCTACTGGAGCATCATGAGCATGTATTATGACGTCACAGTATTTGATGACATCATAATTAGTATGCACTATGACGTCACAATGTATTATGACATCATAATGTATCCGCATTATGACATCACAATATATTATGAGTGCGTAACATGCAGGTATTATGAGCAATTTCTCTTATCCCAATTTGTGTCACATCTACTGGAGCATCATGAGCATGTATTATGATGTCACAGTATATGATCACATCATAATTAGTATGCACTATGACGTCACAATGTATTATGACGTCATAATGTATCCGCATTATGACATCACACTATATTATGAGAGCGTAACATGCAGGTATTATGAGCAATTTCTCTTACCCCAATTTGTGTCACATCTACTGGAGCATCATGAGCATGTATTATGACGTCACAGTATATGATGACATCATAATTAGTATGCACTATGACGTCACAATGTATTATGAAGTCATAATATATCCGCATTATGACATCACAATATATTATGAGAGCGCAATTTGCAGGTTATATGACCAATTTCGCTTACCCCAATTTGTGTCACATCTACTGGAGCATCATGAGCATGTATTATGACGTCACAGTATATGATGACATCATAATTAGTATGCACTATGACGTCACAATGTATTATGATGTCATTATGTAGAGGCATTATGACATCACAATATATTATGAAAGTGCAACATGCAGGTATTATGAGCAATTTCTCTTACCCCAATTTGTGTCACATCTACTGGAGCATCATGAGCTTGTATTATGACGTCACACTATATGATGACATCATAATTAGTATGCACTATGACATCGCAATGTATTATGACGTCATAATGTATCCGCATTATGACATCACAATATATTATGAGAGCGCAACATGCAGGTATTATGAGCAATTTCTCTTACCCCAATTTGTGTCACATCTACTGGAGCATCATGAGCATGTATTATGACGTCACAGTATATGATGACATCATAATTAGTATGCACTATGACGTCACAATGTATTATGAAGTCATAATATATCCGCATTATGACATCACAATATATTATGAGAGCGCAATTTGCAGGTTATATGACCAATTTCGCTTACCCCAATTTGTGTCACATCTACTGGAGCATCATGAGCATGTATTATGACGTCACAGTATATGATGACATCATAATTAGTATGCACTATGACGTCACAATGTATTATGAAGTCATAATGTATCCGCATTATGACATCACAATATATTATGAGAGCGCAATTTGCAGGTTTTATGACCAATTTCGCTTACCCCAATTTGTGTCACATCTACTGGAGCATCATGAGCATGTATTATGACGTCACAGTATATGATGACATCATAATTAGCATGCACTATGACGTCACAATGTATTATGACGTCATAATGTATCCGCATTATGACATCACAATATATTATGAGAGCGCAACATGCAGGTATTATGAGCAATTTCTCTTACCGCAATTTGTGTCACATTTACGGGAGCATCATGAGCATGTATTATGACGTCACAGTATTTGATGACATCATAATTAGTATGCACTATGACACAACAATGTATTATGACGTTATAATATATCCGCATTATGACATCACAATATATTATGAGAGCGCAACATGCAGGTATTATGAGCAATTTCTCTTATCCCAATTTGTGTCACATCTACTGGAGCATCATGAGCATGTATTATGACGTCACAGTATATGATGACATCATAATTAGTATGCACTATGACGTCACAATGTATTATGACGTCATAATGTATCCGCATTATGACATCACAATATATTATGAGTGCGCAACATGCAGGTATTATGAGCAATTTCTCTTACCCCAATTTGTGTCACATCTACTGGAGCATCATGAGCATGTATTATGACGTCACAGTATTTGATGACATCATAATTAGTATTCACTATGACATCACAATGTATTATGACGTCATAACGTATCCGCATGATGACATCACAATATATTATGAGAGCGCAATTTGCAGGTATTATGAGCAATTTATCTTACCCCAATTTGTGTCACATGTACTGGAGCATCATGAGCATGTATTATGACGTCACAGTATATGATGACATCATAATTAGTATGCACTATGACGTCACAATGTATTATGACGTCATAATGTATCCGCATTATGACATCACAATATATTATGAGAGCGCAACATGCAGGTATTATGAGCAATTTCTCTTACCCCAATTTGTGTCACATCTACTGGAGCATCATGAGCATGTATTATGACGTCACAGTATATGATGACATCATAATTAGTATGCACTATGACGTCACAATGTATTATGACGTCATAATGTATCCGCATTATGACATCACAATATATTATGAGAGCACAACATGCAGGTATTATGAGCAATTTCTCTTACCCCAATTTGTGTCACATCTACTGGAGCATCATGAGCATGTATTATGACGTCACAGTATATGATGACATCATAATTAGTATGCACTACGACGTCACAATGTATTATGACGTCATAATGTATCCGCATTATGACATCACAATATATTATGAGAGCACAACATGCAGGTATTATGAGCAATTTCTCTTACCCCAATTTGTGTCACATCTACTGGAGCATCATGAGCATGTATTATGACGTCACAGTATATGATGACATCATAATTTGTATGCAGTATGACGTCACAATGTATTATGACGTCATAATGTATCCGCATTATGACATCACAATATATTATGAGAGAGCAATTTGCAGGTTTTATGACCAATTTCTCTTACCCCAATTTGTGTCACATCTACTGGAGCATCATGAGCATGTATTATGACGTCACAGTATATGATGACATCATAATTAGTATGCAGTATGATGTCACAATGTATTATGACGTCATAATGTATCCGCATTATGACATCACAATATATTATGAGAGCGCAATTTTCAGGTTTTATGACCAATTTCGCTTACCCCAATTTGTGTCACATCTACTGGAGCATCATGAGCATGTATTATGACGAGACAGTATATGATGACATCATAATTAGTATGCACTATGACATCACAATGTATTATGACGTCATAATGTATCCGCATTATGACATCACAATATAGTATGAGAGCGCAATTTGCAGGTATTATGAGCAATTTCTCTTACGCCAATTTGTGTCACATCTACTGCAGCATCATGAGCATGTATTATGACGTCACAGTATATGATGACATCATAATTAGTATGCACTATGATGTCACAATGTATTATGACGTCATAATGTATCCGCATTGTGACATCACAATATATTATGAGAGCGCAACATGCAGGTATTATGAGCAATTTCTCTTACCCCAATTTGTGTCACATCTACTGCAGCATCATGAGCATGTATTATGACGTCACAGTATATGATGACATCATAATTAGTATGCACTATGACGTCACAATGTATTATGACGTCATAATGTATCCGCATTATGACATCACAATATATTATGAGAGCGCAACATGCAGGTATTATGAGCAATTTATCTTACCCCAATTTGTGTCACATGTACTGGAGCATCATGAGCATGTATTATGACGTCACAGTATATGATGACATCATAATTAGGATGCACTATGACGTCACAATGTATTATGACGTCATAATGTATCCGCATTATGACATCACAATATATTATGAGAGCGCAACATGCAGGTATTATGAGCAATTTCTCTTATCCCAATTTGTGTCACATCTACTGGAGCATCATGAGCATGTATTATGACGTCACAGTATATGATGACATCATAATTAGTATGCACTATGACATCACAATGTATTATGATGTCATTGTGTAGAGGCATTATAACATCACAATATATTATGAAAGTGCAACATGCAGGTATTATGAGCAATTTCTCTTACCCCAATTTGTGTCACATCTACTGGAGCATCATGAGCTTGTATTATGACGTCACACTATATGATGACATCATAATTAGTATGCACTATGACATCACAATGTATTATGACGTCATAATGTATCCGCATTATGACATCACAATACATTATGAGAGCGCAACATGCAGGTATTATGAGCAATTTCTCTTACCCCAATTTGTGTCACATCTACTGGAGCATCATGAGCATGTATTATGACGTCACAGTATATGATGACATCATAATTAGTATGCACTATGACATCACAATGTATTATGACGTCATAATGTATCCGCATTATGACATCACAATATATTATGAGTGCGCAACATGCAGGTATTATGAGCAATTTCTCTTACCCCAATTTGTGTCACATCTACTGGAGCATCATGAGCATGTATTATGATGTCACAGTATTTGGTGACATCATAATTAGTATGCACTATGAAGTCACAATGTATTATGACGTCATAATGTATCCGCATTATGACATCACAATATATTATGAGAGCGTAACATGCAGGTATTATGAGAAATTTCTCTTATCCCAATTTGTGTCACATCTACTGGAGCATCATGAGCATGTATTATGACGTCACAGTATATGATGACATCATAATTAGTATGCACTATGACGTCACAATGTATTATGACATCATAATATATCCGCATTATGACATCACAATGTATTATGAGAGCGCAATTTGCAGGTTATATGACCAATTTCGCTTACCCCAATTTGTGTCACATCTACTGGAGCATCATGAGCATGTATTATGACGTCACAGTATTTGATGACATCATAATTAGTATGCACTATGACGTCACAATGTATTATAACATCATAATGTATCCGCATTATGACATCACAATATATTATGAGAGCGTAACATGCAGGTTTTATGAGCAATTTCTCTTATCCCAATTTGTGTCACATCTACTGGAGCATCATGAGCATGTATTATGATGTCACAGTATATGATCACATCATAATTAGTATGCACTATGACGTCACAATGTATTATGACGTCATAATGTATCCGCATTATGACATCACACTATATTAAGAGAGCGTAACATGCAGGTATTATGAGCAATTTCTCTTACCCCAATTTGTGTCACATCTACTGGAGCATCATGAGCATGTATTATGACGTCACAGTATATGATGACATCATAATTAGTATGCACTATGACGTCACAATGTATTATGAAGTCATAATATATCCGCATTATGACATCACAATATATTATGAGAGCGCAATTTGCAGGTTATATGACCAATTTCGCTTACCCCAATTTGTGTCACATCTACTGGAGCATCATGAGCATGTATTATGACGTCACAGTATATGATGACATCATAATTAGTATGCACTATGACGTCACAATGTATTATGACGTCATAATGTATTCGCATTATGACATCACAATATATTATGAGAGCGCAACATGCAGGTATTATGAGCAATTTCTCTTACCCCAATTTGTGTCACATCTACGGGAGCATCATGGGCATGTATGATGACGTCACAGTTTATGATGACATCATAATTAGCATGCACTATGACGTCACAATGTATTATGACGTCATAATGTATCCGCATTATGACATCACAATATATTATGAGAGCTCAACATGCAGGTATTATGAGCAATTTCTCTTACCCCAATTTGTGGCACATCTACGGGAGCATCATGAGCATGTATTATGACGTCACAGTATATGATGACATCATAATTAGTATGCACTATGACGTCACAATGTATTATGACGTCATAATATATCCGCATTATGACATCACAATATATTATGAGAGCGCAATTTGCTGGTTATATGACCAATTTCGCTTACCCCAATTTGTGTCACATCTACTGGAGCATCATGAGCATGTATTATGACGTCACAGTATATGATGACATCATAATTAGTATGCACTACGACGTCACAATGTATTATGAAGTCATAATGTATCCGCATTATGACATCACAATGTATTATGAGAGCGCAATTTGCAGGTTTTATGACCAATTTCTCTTACCCCAATTTGTGTCACATGTACTGGAGCATCATGAGCATGTATTATGACGTCACAGTATATGATGACATCATAATTAGCATGCACTATGACGTCACAATGTATTATGACGTCATAATGTATCCGCATTATGACATCACAATATATTATGAGAGCGCAATTTGCAGGTATTATGAGCAATTTATCTTACCCCAATTTGTGTCACATGTACTGGAGCATCATGAGCATGTATTATGACGTCACAGTATATGATGACATCATAATTAGTATGCACTATGACGTCACAATGTATTATGACGTCATAATGTATCCGCATTATGACATCACAATATATTATGAGAGCGCAACATGCAGGTATTATGAGCAATTTCTCTTACCCCAATTTGTGTCACATCTACTGGAGCATCATGAGCATGTATTATGACGTCACAGTATTTGATGACATCATAATTAGTATTCACTATGACATCACAATGTATTATGACGTCATAACGTATCCGCATGATGACATCACAATATATTATGAGAGCGCAATTTGCAGGTATTATGAGCAATTTATCTTACCCCAATTTGTGTCACATGTACTGGAGCATCATGAGCATGTATTATGACGTCACAGTATATGATGACATCATAATTAGTATGCACTATGACGTCACAATGTATTATGACGTCATAATGTATCCGCATTATGACATCACAATATATTATGAGAGCGCAACATGCAGGTATTATGAGCAATTTCTCTTACCCCAATTTGTGTCACATCTACTGGAGCATCATGAGCATGTATTATGACGTCACAGTATATGATGACATCATAATTAGTATGCACTATGACGTCACAATGTATTATGACGTCATAATGTATCCGCATTATGACATCACAATATATTATGAGAGCACAACATGCAGGTATTATGAGCAATTTCTCTTACCCCAATTTGTGTCACATCTACTGGAGCATCATGAGCATGTATTATGACGTCACAGTATATGATGACATCATAATTTGTATGCAGTATGACGTCACAATGTATTATGACGTCATAATGTATCCGCATTATGACATCACAATATATTATGAGAGAGCAATTTGCAGGTTTTATGACCAATTTCTCTTACCCCAATTTGTGTCACATCTACTGGAGCATCATGAGCATGTATTATGACGTCACAGTATATGATGACATCATAATTAGTATGCAGTATGATGTCACAATGTATTATGACGTCATAATGTATCCGCATTATGACATCACAATATATTATGAGAGCGCAATTTTCAGGTTTTATGACCAATTTCGCTTACCCCAATTTGTGTCACATCTACTGGAGCATCATGAGCATGTATTATGACGAGACAGTATATGATGACATCATAATTAGTATGCACTATGACATCACAATGTATTATGACGTCATAATGTATCCGCATTATGACATCACAATATAGTATGAGAGCGCAATTTGCAGGTATTATGAGCAATTTCTCTTACGCCAATTTGTGTCACATCTACTGCAGCATCATGAGCATGTATTATGACGTCACAGTATATGATGACATCATAATTAGTATGCACTATGATGTCACAATGTATTATGACGTCATAATGTATCCGCATTGTGACATCACAATATATTATGAGAGCGCAACATGCAGGTATTATGAGCAATTTCTCTTACCCCAATTTGTGTCACATCTACTGCAGCATCATGAGCATGTATTATGACGTCACAGTATATGATGACATCATAATTAGTATGCACTATGACGTCACAATGTATTATGACGTCATAATGTATCCGCATTATGACATCACAATATATTATGAGAGCGCAACATGCAGGTATTATGAGCAATTTATCTTACCCCAATTTGTGTCACATGTACTGGAGCATCATGAGCATGTATTATGACGTCACAGTATATGATGACATCATAATTAGGATGCACTATGACGTCACAATGTATTATGACGTCATAATGTATCCGCATTATGACATCACAATATATTATGAGAGCGCAACATGCAGGTATTATGAGCAATTTCTCTTATCCCAATTTGTGTCACATCTACTGGAGCATCATGAGCATGTATTATGACGTCACAGTATATGATGACATCATAATTAGTATGCACTATGACATCACAATGTATTATGATGTCATTGTGTAGAGGCATTATAACATCACAATATATTATGAAAGTGCAACATGCAGGTATTATGAGCAATTTCTCTTACCCCAATTTGTGTCACATCTACCGGAGCATCATGAGCATGTATTATGACGTCACACTATATGATGACATCATAATTAGTATGCACTATGACATCACAATGTATTATGACGTCATAATGTATCCGCATTATGACATCACAATACATTATGAGAGCGCAACATGCAGGTATTATGAGCAATTTCTCTTACCCCAATTTGTGTCACATCTACTGGAGCATCATGAGCATGTATTATGACGTCACAGTATATGATGACATCATAATTAGTATGCACTATGACATCACAATGTATTATGACGTCATAATGTATCCGCATTATGACATCACAATATATTATGAGTGCGCAACATGCAGGTATTATGAGCAATTTCTCTTACCCCAATTTGTGTCACATCTACTGGAGCATCATGAGCATGTATTATGATGTCACAGTATTTGGTGACATCATAATTAGTATGCACTATGAAGTCACAATGTATTATGACGTCATAATGTATCCGCATTATGACATCACAATATATTATGAGAGCGTAACATGCAGGTATTATGAGAAATTTCTCTTATCCCAATTTGTGTCACATCTACTGGAGCATCATGAGCATGTATTATGACGTCACAGTATATGATGACATCATAATTAGTATGCACTATGACGTCACAATGTATTATGACATCATAATATATCCGCATTATGACATCACAATGTATTATGAGAGCGCAATTTGCAGGTTATATGACCAATTTCGCTTACCCCAATTTGTGTCACATCTACTGGAGCATCATGAGCATGTATTATGACGTCACAGTATTTGATGACATCATAATTAGTATGCACTATGACGTCACAATGTATTATAACATCATAATGTATCCGCATTATGACATCACAATATATTATGAGAGCGTAACATGCAGGTTTTATGAGCAATTTCTCTTATCCCAATTTGTGTCACATCTACTGGAGCATCATGAGCATGTATTATGATGTCACAGTATATGATCACATCATAATTAGTATGCACTATGACGTCACAATGTATTATGACGTCATAATGTATCCGCATTATGACATCACACTATATTAAGAGAGCGTAACATGCAGGTATTATGAGCAATTTCTCTTACCCCAATTTGTGTCACATCTACTGGAGCATCATGAGCATGTATTATGACGTCACAGTATATGATGACATCATAATTAGTATGCACTATGACGTCACAATGTATTATGAAGTCATAATATATCCGCATTATGACATCACAATATATTATGAGAGCGCAATTTGCAGGTTATATGACCAATTTCGCTTACCCCAATTTGTGTCACATCTACTGGAGCATCATGAGCATGTATTATGACGTCACAGTATATGATGACATCATAATTAGTATGCACTATGACGTCACAATGTATTATGACGTCATAATGTATTCGCATTATGACATCACAATATATTATGAGAGCGCAACATGCAGGTATTATGAGCAATTTCTCTTACCCCAATTTGTGTCACATCTACGGGAGCATCATGGGCATGTATGATGACGTCACAGTTTATGATGACATCATAATTAGCATGCACTATGACGTCACAATGTATTATGACGTCATAATGTATCCGCATTATGACATCACAATATATTATGAGAGCTCAACATGCAGGTATTATGAGCAATTTCTCTTACCCCAATTTGTGTCACATCTACGGGAGCATCATGAGCATGTATTATGACGTCACAGTATATGATGACATCATAATTAGTATGCACTATGACGTCACAATGTATTATGACGTCATAATATATCCGCATTATGACATCACAATATATTATGAGAGCGCAATTTGCTGGTTATATGACCAATTTCGCTTACCCCAATTTGTGTCACATCTACTGGAGCATCATGAGCATGTATTATGACGTCACAGTATATGATGACATCATAATTAGTATGCACTACGACGTCACAATGTATTATGAAGTCATAATGTATCCGCATTATGACATCACAATGTATTATGAGAGCGCAATTTGCAGGTTTTATGACCAATTTCTCTTACCCCAATTTGTGTCACATGTACTGGAGCATCATGAGCATGTATTATGACGTCACAGTATATGATGACATCATAATTAGCATGCACTATGACGTCACAATGTATTATGACGTCATAATGTATCCGCATTATGACATCACAATATATTATGAGAGCGCAACATGCAGGTATTATGAGAAATTTCTCTTACCCCAATTTGTGTCACATGTACTGGAGCATCATGAGCATGTATTATGACGTCACAGTATATGATGACATCATAATTAGGATGCACTATGACGTCACAATGTATTATGACGTCATAATGTATCCGCATTATGACATCACAATATATTATGAGAGCGCAACATGCAGGTATTATGAGCAATTTCTCTTATCCCAATTTGTGTCACATCTACTGTAGCATCATGAGCATGTATTATGACGTCACAGTATATGATGACATCATAATTAGTATGCACTATGACGTCACAATGTATTATGATGTCATTATGTAGAGGCATTATGACATCACAATATATTATGAAAGTGCAACATGCAGGTATTATGAGCAATTTCTCTTACCCCAATTTGTGTCACATCTACTGGAGCATCATGAGCTTGTATTATGACGTCACACTATATGATGACATCATAATTAGTATGCACTATGACATCACAATGTATTATGACGTCATAATGTATCCGCATTATGACATCACAATATATTATGAGAGGGCAACATGCAGGTATTATGAGCAATTTCTCTTACCCCAATTTGTGTCACATCTACTGGAGCATCATGAGCATGTATTATGACGTCACAGTATATGATGACATCATAATTAGTATGCACTATGACGTCACAATGTATTATGAAGTCATAATATATCCGCATTATGACATCACAATATATTATGAGAGCGCAATTTGCAGGTTATATGACCAATTTCGCTTACACCAATTTGTGTCACATCTACTGGAGCATCATGTGCATGTATTATGATGTCACAGTATATGATGACATCATAATTAGTATGCACTAGGACGTCACAATGTATTATGAAGTCATAATGTATCCGCATTATGACATCACAATATATTATGAGAGCGCAATTTGCAGGTTTTATGACCAATTTCGCTTACCCCAATTTGTGTCACATCTACTGGAGCATCATGAGCATGTATTATGACGTCACAGTATATGATGACATCATAATTAGCATGCACTATGACGTCACAATGTATTATGACGTCATAATGTATCCGCATTATGACATCACAATATATTATGAGAGCGCAACATGCAGGTATTATGAGCAATTTCTCTTACCGCAATTTGTGTCACATTTACGGGAGCATCAAGAGCATGTATTATGATGTCACAGTATTTGATGACATCATAATTAGTATGCACTATGACACAACAATGTATTATGACGTTATAATATATCCACATTATGACATCACAATATATTATGAGAGCGCAACATGCAGGTATTATGAGCAATTTCTCTTATCCCAATTTGTGTCACATCTACTGGAGCATCATGAGCATGTATTATGATGTCACAGTATATGATCACATCATAATTAGTATGCACTATGACGTCACAATGTATTATGACGTCATAATGTATCCGCATTATGACATCACAATATATTATGAGAGCGTAACATGCAGGTATTATGAGCAATTTCTCTTACCCCAATTTGTGTCACATCTACTGGAGCATCATGAGCATGTATTATGACGTCACAGTATTTGATGACATCATAATTATTATGCACTATGACATCACAATGTATCATGACGTCATAATGTATCCGCATTATGACATCACAATATATTATGAGAGCGCAACATGCAGGTATTATGAGCAATTTCTCTTATCCCAATTTGTGTCACATCTACTGGACCATCATGAGCATGTATTATGACGTCACAGTATATGATGACATCATAATTAGTATGCACTATGACGTCACAATGTATTATGATGTCATTATGTAGAGGCATTATAACATCACAATATATTATGAAAGTGCAACATGCAGGTATTATGAGCAATTTCTCTTACCCCAATTTGTGTCACATCTACTGGAGCATCATGAGCTTGTATTATGACGTCACACTATATGATGACATCAGAATTAGTATGCACTATGACATCACAATGTATTATGACGTCATAATGTATCCGCATTATGACATCACAATATATTATGAGAGCGCAACATGCAGGTATTATGAGCAATTTCTCTTACCCCAATTTGTGTCACATCTACTGGAGCATCATGAGCATGTATTATGACGTCACAGTATATGATGACATCATAATTAGTATGCACTATGACGTCACAATGTATTATGAAGTCATAATGTATCCGCATTATGACATCACAATATATTATGAGAGCGCAATTTGCAGGTTTTATGACCAATTTCGCTTGCCCCAATTTGTGTCACATCTACTGGAGCATCATGAGCATGTATTATGACGTCACAGTATATGATGACATCATAATTAGCATGCACTATGACGTCACAATGTATTATGACGTCATAATGTATCCGCATTATGACATCACAATATTTTATGAGAGCGCAACATGCAGGTATTATGAGCAATTTCTCTTACCGCAATTTGTGTCACATTTACGGGAGAATCATGAGCATGTATTATGACGTCACAGTATTTGATGACATCATAATTAGTATGCACTATGACACAACAATGTATTATGAGGTTATAATATATCCGCATTATGACATCACAATATATTATGAGAGCGCAACATGCAGGTATTATGAGCAATTTCTCTTATCCCAATTTGTGTCACATCTACTGGAGCATCATGAGCATGTATTATGACGTCACAGTATATGATGACATCATAATTAGTATGCACTATGACGTCACAATGTATTATGACGTCATAATGTATCCGCATTATGACATCACAATATATTATGAGTGCGCAACATGCAGGTATTATGAGCAATTTCTCTTACCCCAATTTGTGTCACATCTACTGGAGCATCATGAGCATGTGTTATGACGTCACAGTAGTTGATGACATCATAATTACTATTCACTATGACATCACAATGTATTATGACGTCATAATGTATCCGCATGATGACATCACAATATATTATGAGAGCGCAATTTGCAGGTATTATGAGCAATTTCTCTTACCCCAATTTGTGTCACATCTACTGCAGCATCATGAGCATGTATTATGACGTCACAGTATATGATGACATCATAATTAGTATGCACTATGACGTCACAATGTATTATGACGTCATAATGTATCCGCATTATGACATCACAATATATTATGAGAGCGCAACCTGCAGGTATTATGAGCAATTTCTCTTACCCCAATTTGTGTCACATGTACTGGAGCATTATGAGCATGTATTATGACGTCACAGTATTTGATGACATCATAATTAGTATGCACTATGACATCACAATGTATTATGACGTCATAATGTATCCGCATTATGACATCACAATATATTATGAGAGCGCAACATGCAGGTATTATGAGCAATTTCTCTTATCCCAATTTGTGTCACATCTACTGGAGCATCATGAGCATGTATTATGACGTCACAGTATATGATGACTTCATAATTAGTATGCACTATGACGTCACAATGTATTATGACGTCATAATGTATCCGCATTATGACATCACAATATATTATGAGAGCGCAACATGCAGGTATTATGAGCAATTTCTCTTACCCCAATTTGTGTCACATCTACTGGAGCATCATGAGCATGTATTATGACGTCACAGTATTTGATGACATCATAATTAGTATGCACTATGACATCACAATGTATTATGACGTCATAATGTATCCGCATTATGACATCACAATATATTATGAGAGCGCAACATGCAGGTATTATGAGCAATTTTTCTTATCCCAATTTGTGTCACATCTACTGGACCATCATGAGCATGTATTATGACGTCACAGTATATGATGACATCATAATTAGTATGCACTATGACGTCACAATGTATTATGATGTCATTATGTAGACGCATTATGACATCACAATATATTATGAAAGTGCAACATGCAGGTATTATGAGCAATTTCTCTTACCCCAATTTGTGTCACATCTACTGGAGCATCATGACCATGTATTATGACGTCACATTATATGATGACATCATAATTAGTATGCACTATGACATCACAATGTATTATGACGTCATAATGTATCCGCATTATGACATCACAATATATTATGAGAGCGCAACATGCAGGTATTATGAGCAATTTCTCTTACCCCAATTTGTGTCACATCTACAGGAGCATCATGAGCATGTATTATGATGTCACAGTATATGATGACATCATAATTAGTATGCACTATGACGTCACAATGTATTATGACATCATAATGTATCCGCATTATGACATCACAATATATTATGAGAGCGCAACATGCAGGTATTATGAGCAATTTCTCTTACCCCAATTTGTGTCACATCTACTGGAGCATCATGAGCATGTATTATGACGTCACAGTATATGATGACATCATAATTAGTATGCACTATGACGTCACAATGTATTATGAAGTCATAATATATCCGCATTATGACATCACAATATATTATGAGAGCGCAATTTGCAGGTTATATGACCAATTTCGCTTACCCCAATTTGTGTCACATCTACTGGAGCATCATGTGCATGTATTATGACGTCACAGTATATGATGACATCATAATTAGTATGCACTATGACGTCACAATGTATTATGAAGTCATAATGTATCCGCATTATGACATCACAATATATTATGAGAGCGCAATTTGCAGGTTTTATGACCAATTTCGCTTACCCCAATTTGTGTCACATCTACTGGAGCATCATGAGCATGTATTATGACGTCACAGTATATGATGACATCATAATTAGCATGCACTATGACATCACAATGTATTATGATGTCATAATGTATCCGCATTATGACATCACAATATATTATGAGAGCGCAACAGGCAGGTATTATGAGCAATTTCTCTTACCGCAATTTGTGTCACATTTACGGGAGCATCATGAGCATGTATTATGACGTCACAGTATTTGATGACATCATAATTAGTATGCACTATGACACAACAATGTATTATGACGTTATAATATATCCGCATTATGACATCACAATATATTATGAGAGCGCAACATGCAGGTATTATGAGCAATTTCTCTTATCCCAATTTGTGTCACATCTACTGGAGCATCATGAGCATGTATTATGATGTCACAGTATATGATCACATCATAATTAGTATGCACTATGACGTCACAATGTATTATGACGTCATAATGTATCCGCATAATGACATCACAAAATATTATGAGAGCGTAACATGCAGGTATTATGAGCAATTTCTCTTACCCCAATTTGTGTCACATCTACTGGAGCATCATGAGCATGTATTATGACGTCACAGTATTTGATGACATCATAATTAGTATGCACTATGACATCACAATGTATCATGACGTCATAATGTATCCGCATTATGACATCACAATATATTATGAGAGCGGAACATGCAGGTATTATGAGCAATTTCTCTTATCCCAATTTGTGTCACATCTACTGGACCATCATGAGCATGTATTATGACGTCACAGTATATGATGACATCATAATTAGTATGCACTATGACGTCACAATGTATTATGATGTCATTATGTAGAGGCATTATGACATCACAATATATTATGAAAGTGCAACATGCAGGTATTATGAGCCATTTCTCTTACCCCAATTTGTGTCACATCTACTGGAGCATCATGAGCTTGTATTATGACGTCACACTATATGATGACATCATAATTAGTATGCACTATGACATCACAATGTATTATAACGTCATAATGTATCCGCATTATGACATCACAATATATTATGAGAGCGCAACATGCAGGTATTATGAGCAATTTCTCTTACCCCAATTTGTGTCACATCTACTGGAGCATCATGAGCATGTATTATGACGTCACAGTATATGATGACATCATAATTAGTATGCACTATGACGTCACAATGTATTATGAAGTCATAATATATCCGCATTATGACATCACAATATATTATGAGAGCGCAATTTGCAGGTTATATGACCAATTTCGCTTACCCCAATTTGTGTCACATCTACTGGAGCATCATGTGCATGTATTATGACGTCACAGTATATGATGACATCATAATTAGTATGCACTATGACGTCACAATGTATTATGAAGTCATAATGTATCCGCATTATGACATCACAATATATTATGAGAGCGCAATTTGCAGGTTTTATGACCAATTTCGCTTACCCCAATTTGTGTCACATCTACTGGAGCATCATGAGCATGTATTATGACGTCACAGTATATGATGACATCATAATTAGCATGCACTATGACGTCACAATGTATTATGACGTCATAATGTATCCGCATTATGACATCACAATATATTATGAGAGCGCAACATGCAGGTATTATGAGCAATTTCTCTTACCGCAATTTGTGTCACATTTACGGGAGCATCATGAGCATGTATTATGACGTCACAGTATTTGATGACATCATAATTAGTATGCACTATGACACAACAATGTATTATGACGTTATAATATATCCGCATTATGACATCACAATATATTATGAGAGCGCAACATGCAGGTATTATGAGCAATTTCTCTTATCCCAATTTGTGTCACATCTACTGGAGCATCATGAGCATGTATTATGACGTCACAGTATATGATGACATCATAATTAGTATGCACTATGACGTCACAATGTATTATGACGTCATAATGTATCCGCATTATGACATCACAATATATTATGAGTGCGCAACATGCAGGTATTATGAGCAATTTCTCTTACCCCAATTTGTGTCACATCTACTGGAGCATCATGAGCATGTATTATGACGTCACAGTATTTGATGACATCATAATTAGTATTCACTATGACATCACAATGTATTATGACGTCATAATGTATCCGCATGATGACATCACAATATAATATGAGAGCGCAATTTGCAGGTATTATGAGCAATTTCTCTTACCCCAATTTGTGTCACATCTACTGCAGCATCATGAGCATGTATTATGACGTCACAGTATATGATGACATCATAATTAGTATGCACTATGACGTCACAATGTATTATGACATCATAATGTATCCGCATTATGACATCACAATATATTATGAGAGCGCAACCTGCAGGTATTATGAGCAATTTCTCTTACCCCAATTTGTGTCACATGTACTGGAGCATCATGAGCATGTATTATGACGTCACAGTATTTGATGACATCATAATTAGTATGCACTATGACATCACAATGTATTATGACGTCATAATGTATCCGCATTATGACATCACAATATATTATGAGAGCGCAATTTGCAGGTTTTATGACCAATTTCGCTTAGCCAATTTGTGTCACATCTACTGGAGCATCATGAGCATGTATTATGACGTCACAGCATTTGATATCATAATTAGTATGCACTATGACGTCACAATGTAGTATGACGTCATAATGTATCCGCATTATGACATCACAATATATTATGAGAGCGCAACATGCAGGTATTATGAGCAATTTCTCTTACCGCAATTTGTGTCACATTTACGGGAGCATCATGAGCATGTATTATGACGTCACAGTATATGATGACATCATAATTAGTATTCACTATGACATCACAATGTATTATGACGTCATAATGTATCCACATTATGACATCACAATATATTATGAGAGCGCAATTTGCAGGTATTATGAGCAATTTCTCTTACCCCAATTTGTGTCACATCTACTGCAGCATCATGAGCATGTATTATGACGTCACAGTATATGATGACATCATAATTAGTATGCACTATGACGTCACAATGTATTATGATGTCATAATGTATCCGCATTATGACATCACAATATATTATGAGAGCGCAACATGCAGGTATTATGAGCAATTTCTCTTACCCCAATTTGTGTCACATGTACTGGAGCATCATGAGCATGTATTATGACGTCACAGTATATGATGACATCATAATTAGTATGCACTATGACATCACAATGTATTATGACGTCATAATGTATCCGCATTATGACATCACAATATATTATGAGAGCGCAATTTGCAGGTATTATGAGCAATTTCTCTTATCCCAATTTGTGTCACATCTACTGGAGCATCATGAGCATGTATTATGATGTCACAGTATATGATCACATCATAATTAGTATGCACTATGACGTCACAATGTATTATGACGTCATAATGTATCCGCATAATGACATCACAATATATTATGAGAGCGTAACATGCAGGTATTATGAGCAATTTCTCTTACCCCAATTTGTGTCACATCTACTGGAGCATCATGAGCATGTATTATGACGTCACAGTATATGATGACATCATAATTAGTATGCACTATGACGTCACAATGTATTATGAAGTCATAATATATCCGCATTATGACATCACAATATATTATGAGAGCGCAATTTGCAGGTTATATGACCAATTTCGCTTACCCCAATTTGTGTCACATCTACTGGAGCATCATGTGCATGTATTATGACGTCACAGTATATGATGACATCATAATTAGTATGCACTATGACGTCACAATGTATTATGAAGTCATAATGTATCCGCATTATGACATCACAATATATTATGAGAGCGCAATTTGCAGGTTTTATGACCAATTTCGCTTACCCCAATTTGTGTCACATCTACTGGAGCATCATGAGCATGTATTATGACGTCACAGTATATGATGACATCATAATTAGCATGCACTATGACGTCACAATGTATTATGACGTCATAATGTATCCGCATTATGACATCACAATATATTATGAGAGCGCAACATGCAGGTATTATGAGCAATTTCTCTTACCGCAATTTGTGTCACATTTACGGGAGCATCATGAGCATGTATTATGACGTCACAGTATTTGATGACATCATAATTAGTATGCACTATGACACAACAATGTATTATGACGTTATAATATATCCGCATTATGACATCACAATATATTATGAGAGCGCAACATGCAGGTATTATGAGCAATTTCTCTTATCCCAATTTGTGTCACATCTACTGGAGCATCATGAGCATGTATTATGACGTCACAGTATATGATGACATCATAATTAGTATGCACTATGACGTCACAATGTATTATGACGTCATAATGTATCCGCATTATGACATCACAATATATTATGAGTGCGCAACATGCAGGTATTATGAGCAATTTCTCTTACCCCAATTTGTGTCACATCTACTGGAGCATCATGAGCATGTATTATGACGTCACAGTATTTGATGACATCATAATTAGTATTCACTATGACATCACAATGTATTATGACGTCATAATGTATCCGCATGATGACATCACAATATAATATGAGAGCGCAATTTGCAGGTATTATGAGCAATTTCTCTTACCCCAATTTGTGTCACATCTACTGCAGCATCATGAGCATGTATTATGACGTCACAGTATATGATGACATCATAATTAGTATGCACTATGACGTCACAATGTATTATGACATCATAATGTATCCGCATTATGACATCACAATATATTATGAGAGCGCAACCTGCAGGTATTATGAGCAATTTCTCTTACCCCAATTTGTGTCACATGTACTGGAGCATCATGAGCATGTATTATGACGTCACAGTATTTGATGACATCATAATTAGTATGCACTATGACATCACAATGTATTATGACGTCATAATGTATCCGCATTATGACATCACAATATATTATGAGAGCGCAACATGCAGGTATTATGAGCAATTTCTCTTATCCCAATTTGTGTCACATCTACTGGAGCATCATGAGCATGTATTATGATGTCACAGTATATGATCACATCATAATTAGTATGCACTATGACGTCACAATGTATTATGATGTCATTATGTAGACGCATTATGACATCACAATATATTATGAAAGTGCAACATGCAGGTATTATGAGCAATTTCTCTTACCCCAATTTGTGTCACATCTACTGGAGCATCATGAGCATGTATTATGACGTCACAGTATTTGATGACATCATAATTAGTATGCACTATGACATCACAATGTATTATGACGTCATAATGTATCCGCATTATGACATCACAATATATTATGAGAGCGCAACATGCAGGTATTATGAGCAATTTTTCTTATCCCAATTTGTGTCACATCTACTGGACCATCATGAGCATGTATTATGACGTCACAGTATATGATGACATCATAATTAGTATGCACTATGACGTCACAATGTATTATGATGTCATTATGTAGACGCATTATGACATCACAATATATTATGAAAGTGCAACATGCAGGTATTATGAGCAATTTCTCTTACCCCAATTTGTGTCACATCTACTGGAGCATCATGACCATGTATTATGACGTCACAGTATATGATGACATCATAATTAGTATGCACTATGACATCACAATGTATTATGACGTCATAATGTATCCGCATTATGACATCACAATATATTATGAGAGCGCAACATGCAGGTATTATGAGCAATTTCTCTTACCCCAATTTGTGTCACATCTACAGGAGCATCATGAGCATGTATTATGATGTCACAGTATATGATGACATCATAATTAGTATGCACTATGACGTCACAATGTATTATGACATCATAATGTATCCGCATTATGACATCACAATATATTATGAGAGCGCAACATGCAGGTATTATGAGCAATTTCTCTTACCCCAATTTGTGTCACATCTACTGGAGCATCATGAGCATGTATTATGACGTCACAGTATATGATGACATCATAATTAGTATGCACTATGACGTCACAATGTATTATGAAGTCATAATATATCCGCATTATGACATCACAATATATTATGAGAGCGCAATTTGCAGGTTATATGACCAATTTCGCTTACCCCAATTTGTGTCACATCTACTGGAGCATCATGTGCATGTATTATGACGTCACAGTATATGATGACATCATAATTAGTATGCACTATGACGTCACAATGTATTATGAAGTCATAATGTATCCGCATTATGACATCACAATACATTATGAGAGCGCAATTTGCAGGTTTTATGACCAATTTCGCTTACCCCAATTTGTGTCACATCTACTGGAGCATCATGAGCATGTATTATGACGTCACAGTATATGATGACATCATAATTAGCATGCACTATGACGTCACAATGTATTATGATGTCATAATGTATCCGCATTATGACATCACAATATATTATGAGAGCGCAACAGGCAGGTATTATGAGCAATTTCTCTTACCGCAATTTGTGTCACATTTACGGAAGCATCATGAGCATGTATTATGACGTCACAGTGTTTGATGACATCATAATTAGTATGCACTATGACACAACAATGTATTATGACGTTATAATATATCCGCATTATGACATCACAATATATTATGAGAGCGCAACATGCAGGTATTATGAGCAATTTCTCTTATCCCAATTTGTGTCACATCTACTGGAGCATCATGAGCATGTATTATGATGTCACAGTATATGATCACATCATAATTAGTATGCACTATGACGTCACAATGTATTATGACGTCATAATGTATCCGCATTATGACATCACAATATATTATGAGAGCGTAACATGCAGGTATTATGAGCAATTTCTCTTACCCCAATTTGTGTCACATCTACTGGAGCATCATGAGCATGTATTATGACGTCACAGTATTTGATGACATCATAATTAGTATGCACTATGACATCACAATGTATCATGACGTCATAATGTATCCGCATTATGACATCACAATATATTATGAGAGCGCAACATGCAGGTATTATGAGCAATTTCTCTTATCCCAATTTGTGTCACATCTACTGGACCATCATGAGCATGTATTATGACGTCACAGTATATGATGACATCATAATTAGTATGCACTATGACGTCACAATGTATTATGATGTCATTATGTAGACGCATTATGACATCACAATATATTATGAAAGTGCAGCATGCAGGTATTATGAGCAATTTCTCTTACCCCAATTTGTGTCACATCTACTGGAGCATCATGAGCTTGTATTATGACGTCACACTATATGATGACATCATAAGTAGTATGCACTATGACATCACAATGTATTATGACGTCATAATGTATCCGCATTATGACATCACAATATATTATGAGAGCGCAACATGCAGGTATTATGAGCAATTTCTCTTACCCCAATTTGTGTCACATCTACTGGAGCATCATGAGCATTTATTATGACGTCACAGTATATGATGACATCATAATTAGTATGCACTATGACGTCACAATGTATTATGAAGTCATAATATATCCGCATTATGACATCACAATATATTATGAGAGCGCAATTTGCAGGTTATATAACCAATTTCGCTTACCCCAATTTGTGTCACATCTACTGGAGCATCATGTGCATGTATTATGACGTCACAGTATATGATGACATCATAATTAGTATGCACTATGACGTCACAATGTATTATGAAGTCATAATGTATCCGCATTATGACATCACAATATATTATGAGAGCGCAATTTGCAGGTTTTATGACCAATTTCGCTTAGCCAATTTTTGTCACATCTACTGGAGCATCATGAGCATGTATTATGACGTCACAGCATATGATATCATAATTAGTATGCACTATGACGTCACAATGTAGTATGACGTCATAATGTATCCGCATTATGACATCACAATATATTATGAGAGCGCAACATGCAGGTATTATGAGCAATTTCTCTTACCGCAATTTGTGTCACATTTACGGGAGCATCATGAGCATGTATTATGACGTCACAGTATATGATGACATCATAATTAGTATTCACTATGACATCACAATGTATTATGACGTCATAATGTATCCACATTATGACATCACAATATATTATGAGAGCGCAATTTGCAGGTATTATGAGCAATTTCTCTTACCCCAATTTGTGTCACATCTACTGCAGCATCATGAGCATGTATTATGACGTCACAGTATATGATGACATCATAATTAGTATGCACTATGACGTCACAATGTATTATGATGTCATAATGTATCCGCATTATGACATCACAATATATTATGAGAGCGCAACATGCAGGTATTATGAGCAATTTCTCTTACCCCAATTTGTGTCACATGTACTGGAGCATCACGAGCATGTGTTATGACGTCACAGTATATGATGACATCATAATTAGTATGCACTATGACATCACAATGTATTATGACGTCATAATGTATCCGCATTATGACATCACAATATATTATGAGAGCGCAACATGCAGGTATTATGAGCAATTTCTCTTTTCCCAATTTGTGTCACATCTACTGGAGCATCATGAGCATGTATTATGATGTCACAGTATATGATCACATCATAATTAGTATGCACTATGACGTCACAATGTATTATGACGTCATAATGTATCCGCATAATGACATCACAATATATTATGAGAGCGTAACATGCAGGTATTATGAGCAATTTCTCTTACCCCAATTTGTGTCACATCTACTGGAGCATCATGAGCATGTATTATGACGTCACAGTATTTGATGACATCATAATTAGTATGCACTATGACATCACAATGTATCATGACGTCATAATGTATCCGCATTATGACATCACAATATATTATGAGAGCGGAACATGCAGGTATTATGAGCAATTTCTCTTATCCCAATTTGTGTCACATCTACTGGACCATCATGAGCATGTATTATGACGTCACAGTATATGATGACATCATAATTAGTATGCACTATGACGTCACAATGTATTATGATGTCATTATGTAGAGGCATTATGACATCACAATATATTATGAAAGTGCAACATGCAGGTATTATGAGCCATTTCTCTTACCCCAATTTGTGTCACATCTACTGGAGCATCATGAGCTTGTATTATGACGTCACACTATATGATGACATCATAATTAGTATGCACTATGACATCACAATGTATTATAACGTCATAATGTATCCGCATTATGACATCACAATATATTATGAGAGCGCAACATGCAGGTATTATGAGGAATTTCTCTTACCCCAATTTGTGTCACATCTACTGGAGCATCATGAGCATGTATTATGACGTCACAGTATATGATGACATCATAATTAGTATGCACTATGACGTCACAATGTATTATGAAGTCATAATATATCCGCATTATGACATCACAATATATTATGAGAGCGCAATTTGCAGGTTATATGACCAATTTCGCTTACCCCAATTTGTGTCACATCTACTGGAGCATCATGTGCATGTATTATGACGTCACAGTATATGATGACATCATAATTAGTATGCACTATGACGTCACAATGTATTATGAAGTCATAATGTATCCGCATTATGACATCACAATATATTATGAGAGCGCAATTTGCAGGTTTTATGACCAATTTCGCTTACCCCAATTTGTGTCACATCTACTGGAGCATCATGAGCATGTATTATGACGTCACAGTATATGATGACATCATAATTAGCATGCACTATGACGTCACAATGTATTATGACGTCATAATGTATCCGCATTATGACATCACAATATATTATGAGAGCGCAACATGCAGGTATTATGAGCAATTTCTCTTACCGCAATTTGTGTCACATTTACGGGAGCATCATGAGCATGTATTATGACGTCACAGTATTTGATGACATCATAATTAGTATGCACTATGACACAACAATGTATTATGACGTTATAATATATCCGCATTATGACATCACAATATATTATGAGAGCGCAACATGCAGGTATTATGAGCAATTTCTCTTATCCCAATTTGTGTCACATCTACTGGAGCATCATGAGCATGTATTATGACGTCACAGTATATGATGACATCATAATTAGTATGCACTATGACGTCACAATGTATTATGACGTCATAATGTATCCGCATTATGACATCACAATATATTATGAGTGCGCAACATGCAGGTATTATGAGCAATTTCTCTTACCCCAATTTGTGTCACATCTACTGGAGCATCATGAGCATGTATTATGACGTCACAGTATTTGATGACATCATAATTAGTATTCACTATGACATCACAATGTATTATGACGTCATAATGTATCCGCATGATGACATCACAATATAATATGAGAGCGCAATTTGCAGGTATTATGAGCAATTTCTCTTACCCCAATTTGTGTCACATCTACTGCAGCATCATGAGCATGTATTATGACGTCACAGTATATGATGACATCATAATTAGTATGCACTATGACGTCACAATGTATTATGACATCATAATGTATCCGCATTATGACATCACAATATATTATGAGAGCGCAACATGCAGGTATTATGAGCAATTTCTCTTACCGCAATTTGTGTCACATGTACTGGAGCATCATGAGCATGTATTATGACGTCACAGTATTTGATGACATCATAATTAGTATGCACTATGACATCACAATGTATTATGACGTCATAATGTATCCGCATTATGACATCACAATATATTATGAGAGCGCAACATGCAGGTATTATGAGCAATTTCTCTTATCCCAATTTGTGTCACATCTACTGGAGCATCATGAGCATGTATTATGACGTCACAGTATATGATGACTTCATAATTAGTATGCACTATGACGTCACAATGTATTATGACGTCATAATGTATCCGCATTATGACATCACAATATATTATGAGAGCGCAACATGCAGGTATTATGAGCAATTTCTCTTACCCCAATTTGTGTCACATCTACTGGAGCATCATGAGCATGTATTATGACGTCACAGTATTTGATGACATCATAATTAGTATGCACTATGACATCACAATGTATTATGACGTCATAATGTATCCGCATTATGACATCACAATATATTATGAGAGCGCAACATGCAGGTATTATGAGCAATTTTTCTTATCCCAATTTGTGTCACATCTACTGGACCATCATGAGCATGTATTATGACGTCACAGTATATGATGACATCATAATTAGTATGCACTATGACGTCACAATGTATTATGATGTCATTATGTAGACGCATTATGACATCACAATATATTATGAAAGTGCAACATGCAGGTATTATGAGCAATTTCTCTTACCCCAATTTGTGTCACATCTACTGGAGCATCATGACCATGTATTATGACGTCACAGTATATGATGACATCATAATTAGTATGCACTATGACATCACAATGTATTATGACGTCATAATGTATCCGCATTATGACATCACAATATATTATGAGAGCGCAACATGCAGGTATTATGAGCAATTTCTCTTACCCCAATTTGTGTCACATCTACAGGAGCATCATGAGCATGTATTATGATGTCACAGTATATGATGACATCATAATTAGTATGCACTATGACGTCACAATGTATTATGACATCATAATGTATCCGCATTATGACATCACAATATATTATGAGAGCGCAACATGCAGGTATTATGAGCAATTTCTCTTACCCCAATTTGTGTCACATCTACTGGAGCATCATGAGCATGTATTATGACGTCACAGTATATGATGACATCATAATTAGTATGCACTATGACGTCACAATGTATTATGAAGTCATAATATATCCGCATTATGACATCACAATATATTATGAGAGCGCAATTTGCAGGTTATATGACCAATTTCGCTTACCCCAATTTGTGTCACATCTACTGGAGCATCATGTGCATGTATTATGACGTCACAGTATATGATGACATCATAATTAGTATGCACTATGACGTCACAATGTATTATGAAGTCATAATGTATCCGCATTATGACATCACAATATATTATGAGAGCGCAATTTGCAGGTTTTATGACCAATTTCGCTTACCCCAATTTGTGTCACATCTACTGGAGCATCATGAGCATGTATTATGACGTCACAGTATATGATGACATCATAATTAGCATGCACTATGACGTCACAATGTATTATGATGTCATAATGTATCCGCATTATGACATCACAATATATTATGAGAGCGCAACAGGCAGGTATTATGAGCAATTTCTCTTACCGCAATTTGTGTCACATTTACGGGAGCATCATGAGCATGTATTATGACGTCACAGTATTTGATGACATCATAATTAGTATGCACTATGACACAACAATGTATTATGACGTTATAATATATCCGCATTATGACATCACAATATATTATGAGAGCGCAACATGCAGGTATTATGAGCAATTTCTCTTATCCCAATTTGTGTCACATCTACTGGAGCATCATGAGCATGTATTATGATGTCACAGTATATGATCACATCATAATTAGTATGCACTATGACGTCACAATGTATTATGACGTCATAATGTATCCGCATTATGACATCACAATATATTATGAGAGCGTAACATGCAGGTATTATGAGCAATTTCTCTTACCCCAATTTGTGTCACATCTACTGGAGCATCATGAGCATGTATTATGACGTCACAGTATTTGATGACATCATAATTAGTATGCACTATGACATCACAATGTATCATGACGTCATAATGTATCCGCATTATGACATCACAATATATTATGAGAGCGCAACATGCAGGTATTATGAGCAATTTCTCTTATCCCAATTTGTGTCACATCTACTGGACCATCATGAGCATGTATTATGACGTCACAGTATATGATGACATCATAATTAGTATGCACTATGACGTCACAATGTATTATGATGTCATTATGTAGACGCATTATGACATCACAATATATTATGAAAGTGCAGCATGCAGGTATTATGAGCAATTTCTCTTACCCCAATTTGTGTCACATCTACTGGAGCATCATGAGCTTGTATTATGACGTCACACTATATGATGACATCATAATTAGTATGCACTATGACATCACAATGTATTATGACGTCATAATGTATCCGCATTATGACATCACAATATATTATGAGAGCGCAACATGCAGGTATTATGAGCAATTTCTCTTACCCCAATTTGTGTCACATCTACTGGAGCATCATGAGCATTTATTATGACGTCACAGTATATGATGACATCATAATTAGTATGCACTATGACGTCACAATGTATTATGAAGTCATAATATATCCGCATTATGACATCACAATATATTATGAGAGCGCAATTTGCAGGTTATATAACCAATTTCGCTTACCCCAATTTGTGTCACATCTACTGGAGCATCATGAGCATGTATTATGACGTCACAGTATATGATGACATCATAATTAGTATGCACTATGACGTCACAATGTATTATGAAGTCATAATGTATCCGCATTATGACATCACAATATATTATGAGAGCGCAATTTGCAGGTTTTATGACCAATTTCGCTTAGCCAATTTTTGTCACATCTACTGGAGCATCATGAGCATGTATTATGACGTCACAGCATATGATATCATAATTAGTATGCACTATGACGTCACAATGTAGTATGACGTCATAATGTATCCGCATTATGACATCACAATATATTATGAGAGCGCAACATGCAGGTATTATATTATGAGCAATTTCTCTTACCGCAATTTGTGTCACATTTACGGGAGCATCATGAGCATGTATTATGACGTCACAGTATATGATGACATCATAATTAGTATTCACTATGACATCACAATGTATTATGACGTCATAATGTATCCACATTATGACATCACAATATATTATGAGAGCGCAATTTGCAGGTATTATGAGCAATTTCTCTTACCCCAATTTGTGTCACATCTACTGCAACATCATGAGCATGTATTATGACGTCACAGTATATGATGACATCATAATTAGTATGCACTATGACGTCACAATGTATTATGATGTCATAATGTATCCGCATTATGACATCACAATATATTATGAGAGCGCAACATGCAGGTATTATGAGCAATTTCTCTTACCCCAATTTGTGTCACATGTACTGGAGCATCACGAGCATGTGTTATGACGTCACAGTATATGATGACATCATAATTAGTATGCACTATGACATCACAATGTATTATGACGTCATAATGTATCCGCATTATGACATCACAATATATTATGAGAGCGCAACATGCAGGTATTATGAGCAATTTCTCTTTTCCCAATTTGTGTCACATCTACTGGAGCATCATGAGCATGTATTATGATGTCACAGTATATGATCACATCATAATTAGTATGCACTATGACGTCACAATGTATTATGACGTCATAATGTATCCGCATAATGACATCACAATATATTATGAGAGCGTAACATGCAGGTATTATGAGCAATTTCTCTTACCCCAATTTGTGTCACATCTACTGGAGCATCATGAGCATGTATTATGACGTCACAGTATTTGATGACATCATAATTAGTATGCACTATGACATCACAATGTATCATGACGTCATAATGTATCCGCATTATGACATCACAATATATTATGAGAGCGGAACATGCAGGTATTATGAGCAATTTCTCTTATCCCAATTTGTGTCACATCTACTGGACCATCATGAGCATGTATTATGACGTCACAGTATATGATGACATCATAATTAGTATGCACTATGACGTCACAATGTATTATGATGTCATTATGTAGAGGCATTATGACATCACAATATATTATGAAAGTGCAACATGCAGGTATTATGAGCCATTTCTCTTACCCCAATTTGTGTCACATCTACTGGAGCATCATGAGCTTGTATTATGACGTCACACTATATGATGACATCATAATTAGTATGCACTATGACATCACAATGTATTATAACGTCATAATGTATCCGCATTATGACATCACAATATATTATGAGAGCGCAACATGCAGGTATTATGAGGAATTTCTCTTACCCCAATTTGTGTCACATCTACTGGAGCATCATGAGCATGTATTATGACGTCACAGTATATGATGACATCATAATTAGTATGCACTATGACGTCACAATGTATTATGAAGTCATAATATATCCGCATTATGACATCACAATATATTATGAGAGCGCAATTTGCAGGTTATATGACCAATTTCGCTTACCCCAATTTGTGTCACATCTACTGGAGCATCATGTGCATGTATTATGACGTCACAGTATATGATGACATCATAATTAGTATGCACTATGACGTCACAATGTATTATGAAGTCATAAAGTATCCGCATTATGACATCACAATATATTATGAGAGCGCAATTTGCAGGTTTTATGACCAATTTCGCTTACCCCAATTTGTGTCACATCTACTGGAGCATCATGAGCATGTATTATGACGTCACAGTATATGATGACATCATAATTAGCATGCACTATGACGTCACAATGTATTATGACGTCATAATGTATCCGCATTATGACATCACAATATATTATGAGAGCGCAACATGCAGGTATTATGAGCAATTTCTCTTACCGCAATTTGTGTCACATTTACGGGAGCATCATGAGCATGTATTATGACGTCACAGTATTTGATGACATCATAATTAGTATGCACTATGACACAACAATGTATTATGACGTTATAATATATCCGCATTATGACATCACAATATATTATGAGAGCGCAACATGCAGGTATTATGAGCAATTTCTCTTATCCCAATTTGTGTCACATCTACTGGAGCATCATGAGCATGTATTATGACGTCACAGTATATGATGACATCATAATTAGTATGCACTATGACGTCACAATGTATTATGACGTCATAATGTATCCGCATTATGACATCACAATATATTATGAGTGCGCAACATGCAGGTATTATGACCAATTTCGCTTACCCCAATTTGTGTCACATCTACTGGAGCATCATGAGCATGTATTATGACGTCACAGTATATGATGACATCATAATTAGTATGGACTATGACGTCACAATGTATTATGATGTCATTATATAGACGCATTATGACATCACAATATATTATGAAAGTGCAACATGCAGGTATTATGAGCAATTTCTCTTACCCCAATTTGTGTCACATCTACTGGAGCATCATGACCATGTATTATGACGTCACAGTATATGATGACATCATAATTAGTATGCACTATGACATCACAATGTATTATGACGTCATAATGTATCCGCATTATGACATCACAATATATTATGAGAGCGCAACATGCAGGTATTATGAGCAATTTCTCTTACCCCAATTTGTGTCACATCTACAGGAGCATCATGAGCATGTATTATGATGTCACAGTATATGATGACATCATAATTAGTATGCACTATGACGTCACAATGTATTATGACATCATAATGTATCCGCATTATGACATCACAATATATTATGAGAGCGCAACATGCAGGTATTATGAGCAATTTCTCTTACCCCAATTTGTGTCACATCTACTGGAGCATCATGAGCATCTGTTATGACGTCACAGTATTTGATGACAACATAATTAGTATACACTATGCAGTCACAATGTATTATGACGTCATAATGTATCCGCATTATGACATCACAATATATTATGAGAGCGCAACATGCAGGTATTATGAGCAATTTCTCTTACCCCAATTTGTGTCACATCTACGGGAGCATCATGAGCATGTATTATGACGTCACAGTATATGATGACATCATAATTAGTATGCACTATGACGTCACAATGTATTATGACGTCATAATATATCCGCATTATGACATCACAATATATTATGAGAGCGCAGTTTGCAGGTTATATGACCAATTTCGCTTACCCCAATTTGTGTCACATCTACTGGAGCATCATGAGCATGTATTATGACGTCACAGTATATGATGACATCATAATTAGTATGCACTATGACATCACAATGTATTATGAAGTCATAATGTATCCGCATTATGACATCACAATATATTATGAGAGCGCAATTTGCAGGTTTTATGACCAATTTCGCTTACCCCAATTTGTGTCACATCTACTGGAGCATCATGAGCATGTATTATGACGTCACAGTATATGATGACATTATAATTAGTATGCACTATGACGTCACAATGTATTATGACGTCATAATATATCCGCATTATGACATCACAATATATTATGAGAGCGCAACATGCAGGTATTATGAGCAATTTCTCTTACCCCAATTTGTGTCACATTTACTGGAGCATCATGAGCATGTATTATGACATCACAGTATTTGATGACATCATAATTAGTATGCACTATGACATCACAATGTATTATGACGTTATAATATATCCGCATTATGACATCACAATATATTATGAGAGCGCAACATGCAGGTATTATGAGCAATTTCTCTTATCCCAATTTGTGTCACATCTACTGGAGCATCATGAGCATGTATTATGACGTCACAGTATATGATGACATCATAATTAGTATGCACTATGACGTCAAAATGTATTATGACGTCTTAATGTATCCGCATTATGACATCACAATATATTATGAGAGCGCAACATGCAGGTATTATGAGCAATTTCTCTTACCCCAATTTGTGTCACATCTACTGGAGCATCATGAGCATGTATTATGACGTCACAGTATTTGATGACATCATAATTAGTATGCACTATGATGTCACAATGTATTATGACGTCATAATGTATCCGCATTATGACATCACAATATATTATGAGAGCGCAACATGCAGGTATAATGAGCAATTTCTCTTACCCCAATTTGTTTCACATCTACTGGAGCATCATGAGCATGTATTATGACGTCACAGTATTTTATGACATCATAATTAGTATGCACTATGACGTCACAATGTATTATGACGTCGTAATGTATCCGCATTATGACATCCCAATATATTATGAGAGCGTAACATGCAGGTATTATGAGCAATTTCTCTTATCCCAATTTGTGTCACATCTACTGGAGCATCATGAGCATGTATTATGATGTCACAGTATATGATCACATCATAATTAGTATGCACTATGACGTCACAATGTATTATGACGTCATAATGTATCCGCATTATGACATCACAATATATTATGAGAGCGTAACATGCAGGTATTATGAGCAATTTCTCTTACCCCAATTTGTGTCACATCTACTGGAGCATCATGAGCATGTATTATGACATCAGAGTATATGATGACATCATAATTAGTATGCACTATGACGTCACAATGTATTATGACGTCATAATATATCCGCATTATGACATCACAATATATTATGAGAGCGCAATTTGCAGGTTATATGACCAATTTCGCTTACCACAATTTGTGTCACATTTACTGGAGCATCATGAGCATGTATTATGACGTCACAGTATATGATGACATCATAATTAGTATGCACTATGATGTCACAATGTATTATGACGTCATAATGTATCCGCATTATGATATCACAATATATTATGAGAGCGCAACATGCAGGTATTATGAGCAATTTCTCTTACCCCAATTTGTGTCACATCTACTGGAGCATCATGAGCATGTATTATGACGTCACAGTATATGATGACATCATAATTAGTATGCACTATGACATCACAATGTATTATGACGTTATAATGTATCCGCATTATGACATCACAATATATTATGAGAGCGCAATTTGCAGGTATTATGAGCAATTTCTCTTACCCCAATTTGTGTCACATCTACTGCAGCATCATGAGCATGTATTATGACGTCACAGTATATGATGACATCATAATTAGTATGCACTATGACGTCACAATGTATTATGACGTCATAATGTATCCGCATTATGACATCACAATATATTATGAGAGCGCAACATGCAGGTATTATGAGCAATTTCTCTTACCCCAATTTGTGTCACGTCTACTGGAGCATCATGAGAATGTATTATGACGTCACAGTATTTGATGACATCATAATTAGTATGCACTATGACATCACAATGTATTATGACGTCATAATGTATCCGCATTATGACATCACAATATATTATGAGAGCGCAACATGCAGGTATTATGAGCAATTTCTCTTATCCCAATTTTTGTCACATCTACTGGACCATCATGAGCATGTATTATGACGTCACAGTATATGATGACATCATAATTAGTATGCACTATGACGTCACAATGTATTATGATGTCATTATGTAGACGCATTATGACATCACAATATATTATGAAAGTGCAACATGCAGGTATTATGAGCAATTTCTCTTACCCCAATTTGTGTCACATCTACTGGAGCATCATGAGCATGTATTATGACGTCACAGTATATGATGACATCATAATTAGTATGCACTATGACGTCACAATGTATTATGACGTCATAATGTATCCGCATTATGACATCACAATATATTATGAGAGCGCAACATGCAGGTATTATGAGCAATTTCTCTTATTCCAATTTGTGTCATATCTACTGGAGCATCATGAGCATGTATTATGACGTCACAGTATTTGATGACATCATAATTAGTATGCACTATGAAGTCACAATGTATTATGACGTCATAATGTATCCGCATTATGACATCACAATATGTTATGAGAGCGTAACATGCAGGTATTATGAGCAATTTTTCTTATCCCAATTTGTGTCACATCGACTGGAGCATCATGAGCATGTATTATGACGTCACAGTATATGATGACATCATAATTAGTATGCACTATGACGTCACAATGTATTATGACGTCATAATGTATCCGCATTATGACATCACAATATATTATGAGAGCGCAACATGCAGGTATTATGAGCAATTTCTCTTACCCCAATTTGTGTCACATCTACTGGAGCATCATGAGCATGTATTATGACGTCACAGTATATGATGACATCATAATTAGTATGCACTATGACGTCACAATGTATTATGACGTCATAATATATCCGCATTATGACATCACAATATATTATGAGAGCGCAATTTGCAGGTTATATGACCAATTTCGCTTACCCCAATTTGTGTCACATCTACTGGAGCATCATGAGCATGTATTATGTCGTCACAGTATATGATGACATCATAATTAGTATGCACTATGACGTCACAATGTATTATGACGTCATAATGTATCCGCATTATGACATCACAATATATTATGAGAGCGCAATTTGCAGGATTTATGACCAATTTCGCTTACCCCAATTTGTGTCACATCTACTGGAGCATCATGAGCATGTATTATGATGTCACAGTATATGATGACATCATAATTAGTATGCAGTATGACGTCACAATGTATTATGACGTCATAATGTATCCGCATTAAGACATCACAATATATTATGAGAGCGCAATTTGCAGGGTTTATGAGCAATTTCTCTTACCCAAATTTGTATCACATCTACTGGAGCATCATGAGCATCTTTTATGACGTCACAGTATTTGATGACATCATAATTAGTATGCACTATGACATCACAATGTATTATGACGTCATAATGTATCCGCATTATGACATCACAATATATTATGAGAGCGCAACATGCAGGTATTATGAGCAATTTCTCTTACCCCAATTTGTGTCACATCTACTGGAGCATCATGAGCATGTATTATAACGTCACAGTATATGATGACATCATAATTAGTATGCACTATGACGTCACAATGTATTATGACGTCATAATGTATCCGCATTATGACATCAAAATATATTATGAGAGCACAACATGCAGGTATTATGAGCAATTTCTCTTACCCCAATTTGTGTCACATCTACTGGAGCATCATGAGCATGTATTATGACGTCACAGTATATGATGACATCATAATTAGGATGCACTATGACGTCACAATGTATTATGACGTCATAATGTATCCGCATTATGACATCACAATATATTATGAGAGCGCAACATGCAGGTATTATGAGCAATTTCTCTTACCCCAATTTGTGTCACATCTACTGGAGCATCATGAGCATGTATTATGACGTCACAGTATATGATGACATCATAATTAGTATGCACTATGACGTCACAATGTATTATGACGTCATAATATATCCGCATTATGACATCATAATATATTATGAGAGCGCAATTTGCAGGATATATGACCAATTTCGCTTACCCCAATTTGTGTCACATCTACTGGAGCATCATGAGCATGTATTATGACGTCACAGTATATGATGACATCATAATTAGTATGCACTATGACGTCACAATCTATTATGACGTCATAATATATCCGCATTATGACATCACAATATATTATGAGAGCGCAACATGCAGGTATTATGAGCAATTTCTCTTACCCCAATTTGTGTCACATCTACTGGAGCATAATGAGCATGTATTATGACGTCACAGTATATGATGACATCATAATTAGTATGCAGTATGACATCACAATGTATTATGACATCATAATGTATCCGCATTATGACATCACAATATATTATGAGAGCGCAACATGCAGGTATTATGAGCAATTTCTCTTATCCCAATTTGTGTCACATCTACTGGAGCATCATGAGCATGTATTATGACGTCACAGTATTTGATGACATCATAATTAGTATGCAGTATGACATCACAATGTATTATGACGTCATAATGTATCCGCATTATGATATCACAATATATTATGAGAGCGCAACATGCAGGTTTTATGAGCAATTAATCTTACACCAATTTGTGTCACATCTACTGGAGCATAATGAGCATGTATTATGACGTCACAGTATATGATGACATCATAATTAGTATGCAGTATGACATCACAATGTATTATGACGTCATAATATATCCACATTATGACATCACAATATATTATGAGAGTGCAACATGCAGGCATTATGAGCAATTTCTCTTATCCCAATTTGTGTCACATCTACTGGAGCATCATGAGCATGTATTATGACGTCACAGTATATGATGACATCATAATTAGTATGCAGTATGACGTCACAATGTATTATGATGTCATTATGTAGACGCATTATGACATCACATTATATTATGAGAGTGCAACATGCAGGTATTATGAGCAATTTCTCTTACCCCAATTTGTGTCACATCTACTGGAGCATCATGAGCATGTATTATAACGTCACAGTATATGATGACATCATAATTAGTATGCACTATGACATGACAATGTATTATGACGTCATAATGTATCCGCATTATGACATCACAATATATTATGAGAGCGCAACATGCAGGTATTATGAGCAATTTCTCTTACCCCAATTTGTGTCACATCTACAGGAGCATCATGAGCATGTATTATGACGTCACAGTATATGATGACATCATAATTAGTATGCACTATGACGTCACAATGTATTATGACGTCATAATGTATCCGCATTATGACATCACAATATATTATGAGAGCGCAACATGCAGGTATTATGAGCAATTTCTCTTACCCCAATTTGTGTCACATCTACTGGAGCATCATGAGCATGTATTATGACGTCACAGTATATGATGACATCATAATTAGTATGCACTATGAAGTCACAATGTTTTATGACGTCATAATGTATCCGCATTATGACATCACAATATATTATGAGAGCGTAACATGCAGGTATTATGAGCAATTTCTCTTATCCCAATTTGTGTCACATCTACTGGAGCATCATGAGCATGTATTATGACGTCACAGTATATGATGACATCATAATTAGTATGCACTATGACATCACAATGTATTATGACGTCATAATGCATCCGCATTGTGACATCACAATATATTATGAGAGCGCAATTTGCAGGTATTATGAGCAATTTCTCTTCCCCAATTTGTGTCACATTTACTGGAGCATCATGAGCATGTATTATGACGTCACAGTATATGATGACATCATAATTAGTATGCACTATGACGTCACAATGTATTATGACGTCATAATATATCCGCATTATGACATCACAATATATTATGAGAGCGCAATTTGCAGGTTATATGACCAATTTTGCTTACCCCAATTGTGTCACATCTACTGGAGCATCATGAGCATGTATTATGACGTCACAGTATATGACGACATCATAATTAGTATGCACTATGACGTCACAATGTATTATGACGTCATAATGTATGCGCATTATGACATCACAATATATTATGAGAGCGCAACATGCAGGTATTATGAGCAATTTCTCTTACCCCAATTTGTGTCACATCTACTGGAGCATCATGAGCATGTATTATGACGTCAGAGTATATGATGACATCATAATTACTATGCACTATGACATCACAATGTATTATGACGTCATAATGTATCCGCATTATGACATCACAATATATTATGAGAGCGCAATTTGCAGGTATTATGAGCAATTTCTCTTACCCCAATGTGTGTCACATCTACTGCAGCATCATGAGCATGTATTATGACGTCACAGTATATGATGACATCATAATTAGTATGCACTATGACGTCACAATGTGTTATGACGTCATAATGTACCCGCATTATGACATCACAATATATTATGAGAGCGCAAAATGCAGGTGTTATGAGCAATTTCTCTTACCCCAATTAGTGTCACATTTAGTGGAGCATCATGAGCATGTATTATGACGTCACAGTATTTGATGACATCATAATTAGTATGCACTATGACATCACAATGTATTAGGACGTCATAATGTATCCGCATTATGACATCACAATATATTATGAGAGCGCAACATGCAGGTATTATGAGCAATTTCTCTTACCCCTATTTGTGTCACATCTACTGGAGCATCATGAGCATGTATTATGACGTCACAGTATTTGATGACATCATAATTAGTATGCACTATGACATCACAATGTATTATGACGTGATAATGTATCCGCATTATGACATCACAATATATTATGAGAGCGCAACATGCAGGTATTATGAGCAATTTCTCTTATCCCAATTTGTGTCACATCTACTGGAGCATCATGAGCATGTATTATGACGTCACAGTATATGATGACATCATAATTAGTATGCAGTATGACGTCACAATATATTATGATGTCATTATGTAGACGCATTATGACATCACATTATATTATGAGAGTGCAACATGCAGGTATTATGAGCAATTTCTCTTACCCCAATTTGTGTCACATCTACTGGAGCATCATGAGCATGTATTTTGACGTCACAGTATATGATGACATCATAACTAGTATGCACTATGACGTCACAATGTATTATGACGTCATAATATATCCGCATTATGACATCACAATATATTATGAGAGCGCAATTTGCAGGTTCTAGGACCAATTTCGCTTACCCCAATTTGTGTCACATCTACTGGAGCATCATGAGCATGTATTATGACGTCACAGTATATGATGACATCATAACTAGTATGCACTATGACGTCACAATGTATTATGACGTCATAATGTATCCCCATTATGACATCACAATATATTATGAGAGCGCAATTTGCAGGTTTTATGACCAATTTCGCTTACCCCAATTTGTGTCACATCTACTGGAGCATCATGAGCATGTATTATGACGTAACAGAATATGATGACATCATAATTAGTATGCAGTATGATGTCACAATGTATTATGACGTCATAATGTATCCGCATTATGACATCACAATATATTATGAGAGCGCAATTTGCAGGTTTTATGACCAATTTCGCTTACCCCAATTTGTGTCACATCTACTGGAGCATCATGAGCATGTATTATGACGTCACAGTATATGAGGACATAATAATTAGTATGCACTATGACGTCACAATGTATTATGATGTCATAAAGTATCCGCATTATGACATCACAATATATTATGAGAGCGCAACATGTAGGTATTATGACCAATTTCGCTTACCCCAATTTGTGTCACATCTACTGTAGCATCATGAGCATGTATTATGACGTCACAGTATATGATGACATCATAATTAGTATGCACTATGACGTCACAATCTATTATGACGTCATAATGTATCCGCATTATGACGTCACATTATATTATGAGAGCGCAATTTGGAGGTTTTATGATCATTTTCGATTACCCCAATTTGTGTCACATCTCCTGGAGCATCATGAGCATGTATTATGATGTCACAGTATATGATGACATCATAATTAGTATGCACTATGACGTCACAATGTATTATGACGTCATAATGTATCCGCATTATGACATCACAGTATATTATGAGAGCGCAACATGCAGGTATTATGAGCAATTTCTCTTACCTCAATTTGTGTCACATCTACTGGAGCATCATGAGCATGTATTATGACGTCACAGTATATGATGACATCATAATTTGTATGCACTATGACGTCACAATGTATTATGACGTCATAATGTATCCGCATTATGACATCACAATATATTATGAGAGCGCAACATGCAGGTATTATGAGCAATTTCTCTTACCCCAATTTGTGTCACATCTACTGGAGCATCATGAGCATGTATTATGACGTCACAGTATATGATGACATCATAATTAGTATGCACTATGACATCACAATGTATTATGACGTCATAATGTATCCGCATTATGACATCACAATATATTATGAGAGCGCAACATGCAGGTATTATGAGCAATTTCTCTTACCCCAATTTGTGTCACATCTACGGGAGCATCATGAGCATGTATTATGACGTCACAGTATATGATGACATCATAATTAGTATGCAGTATGATGTCACAATGTATTATGACGTCATAATGTATCCGCATTATGACATCACAATATATTATGAGAGCGCAATTTGCAGGTTTTATGAATAATTTCGCTTACCCCAATTTGTGTCACATCTACTGGAGCATCATGAGCATGTATTATGACGTCACAGTATATGATGACATCATAATTAGTATGCAGTATGACGTCACAATGTATTATGATGTCATAAAGTATCCGCATTATGACATCACAATATATTATGAGAGCGCAACATGCAGGTATTATGACCAATTTCTCTTATCCCAATTTGTGTCACATCTACTGGAGCATCATGAGCATGTATTATGACGTCACAGTATATGATGACATCATAATTAGTATGCACTATGACGTCACAATGTATTCTGACGTCATAGTGTATCCGCATTATGACATCACAATATATTATGAGAGCACAACATGCAGGTATTATGAGCAATTTCTCCTACCCCAATTTGTGTCATATCTACTGGAGCATCATGAGCATGTATTATGACGTCACAGTATATGATGACATCATAACTAGTATGCACTATGACGTCACAATGTACTATGACGTCATAATGTATCCCCATTATGACATCACAATATATTATGAGAGCGCAATTTGCAGGTTTTATGACCAATTTCGCTTACCCCAAATTGTGTCACATCTCCTGGAGCATCATGAGCATGTATTATGACGTCACAGTATATGATGACATCATAATTAGTATGCACTATGACGTCACAATGTATTATGACGTCATAATGTATCCGCATTATGACATCACAATATATTACGAGAGCGCAACATGCAGGTATTATGAGCAATTTCTCTTACCTCAATTTGTGTCACATCTACTGGAGCATCATGAGCATGTATTATGATGTCACAGTATATGATGACATCATAATTTGTATGCACTATGACGTCACAATGTATTATGACGTCATAATGTATCCGCATTATGACATCACAATATATTATGAGAGCGCAACATGCAGGTATTATGAGCAATTTCTCTTACCCCAATTTGTGTCACATCTACTGGAGCATCATGAGCATGTATTATGACGTCACAATATATGATGACATCATAATTAGTATGCACTATGACGTCACAATGTATTATGACGTCATAATGTATCCGCATTATGACATCACAATATATTATGAGAGCGTAACATGCAGGTATTATGAGCAATTTCTCTTACCCCAATTTGTGTCACATCTACTGGAGCATCATGAGCATGTATTATGACGTCACAGTATTTGATGACATCATAATTAGTATGCACTATGACATCACAATGTATTATGACGTCATAATGTATCCGCATTATGACATCACAATATATTATGAGAGCGCAACATGCAGGTATTATGAGCAATTTCTCTTACCTCAATTTGTGTCACATCTACTGGAGCATCATGAGCATGTATTATGACGTCACAGTATATGATGACATCATAATTAGTATGCAGTATGAGGTCACAATGTATTATGATGTCATTATGTAGACGCATTATGACATCACATTATATTATGAGAGTGCAACATGCATTTTTATGAGCAATTTCTCTTACCCCAATTTGTGTCACATCTACTGGAGCATCATGAGCATGTATTATGACGTCACAGTATATGATGACAGCATAATTAGTATGCACTATGACATCACAATGTATTATGACGTCATAATGTATCCGCATTATGACATCACAATATATTATGAGAGCGCAACATGCAGGTATTATGAGCAATTTCTCTTACCCCAATTTGTGTCACATCTACAGGAGCATCATGAGCATGTATTATGACGTCACAGTATATGATGACATCATAATTAGTATGCACTATGACGTCACAATGTATTATGACGTCATAATGTATCCGCATTATGACATCACAATATATTATGAGAGCGCAACATGCAGGTATTATGAGCAATTTCTCTTACCCCAATTTGTGTCACATCTACTGGAGCATCATGAGCATGTATTATGACGTCACAGTATATGATGACATCATAATTAGTATGCACTATGACGTCACAATGTATTATGACGTCATAATGTATCCGCATTATGACATCACAATATATTATGAGAGCACAACATGCAGGTATTATGAGCAATTTCTCTTACCCCAATTTGTGTCACATCTACTGGAGCACCATGAGCATGTATTATGACGTCACAGTATATGATGACATCATAATTAGTATGCAGTATGATGTCACAATATATTATGACGTCATAATGTATTCGCATTATGACATCACAGTATATTATGAGAGCGCAATTTGCAGGTTTTATGACCAATTTCGCTTACCCCAATTTGTGTCACATCTACTGGAGCATCATGCGCATGTATTATGACGTCACAGTATTTGATGACATCATAATTAATATGCAGTATGATGTCACAATGTATTATGACGTCATAATGTATCCGCATTATGACATCACAATATATTATGAGAGCGCAACATGCAGGTATTATGAGCAATTTCTCTTACCCCAATTTGTGTCACATCTACTGGAGCATCATGAGCATGTATTATGACGTCACAGTATATGAGGACATAATAATTAGTATGCACTATGACGTCACAATGTATTATGATGTCATAAAGTATCCGCATTATGACATCACAATATATTATGAGAGCGCAACATGCAGGTATTATGACCAATTTCGCTTACCCCAATTTGTGTCACATCTACTGTAGCATCATGAGCATGTATTATGACGTCACAGTATATGATGACATCATAATTAGTATGCACTATGACGTCACAATCTATTATGACGTCATAATGTATCCGCATTATGACGTCACATTATATTATGAGAGCGCAATTTGGAGGTTTTATGATCATTTTCGATTACCCCAATTTGTGTCACATCTCCTGGAGCATCATGAGCATGTATTATGATGTCACAGTATATGATGACATCATAATTAGTATGCACTATGACGTCACAATGTATTATGACGTCATAATGTATCCGCATTATGACATCACAGTATATTATGAGAGCGCAACATGCAGGTATTATGAGCAATTTCTCTTACCTCAATTTGTGTCACATCTATTGGAGCATCATGAGCATGTATTATGACGTCACAGTATATGATGACATCATAATTTGTATGCACTATGACGTCACAATGTATTATGACGTCATAATGTATCCGCATTATGACATCACAATATATTATGAGAGCGCAACATGCAGGTATTATGAGCAATTTCTCTTACCCCAATTTGTGTCACATCTACTGGAGCATCATGAGCATGTATTATGACGTCACAGTATATGATGACATCATAATTAGTATGCACTATGACATCACAATGTATTATGACGTCATAATGTATCCGCATTATGACATCACAATATATTATGAGAGCGCAACATGCAGGTATTATGAGCAATTTCTCTTACCCCAATTTGTGTCACATCTACTGGAGCATCATGAGCATGTATTATGACGTCACAGTATATGATGACATCATAATTAGTATGCAATATGATGTCACAATGTATTATGACGTCATAATGTATCCGCATTATGACATCACAGTATATTATGAGAGCACAACATGCAGGTATTATGAGCAATTTCTCTTACCCCAATTTGTGTCACATCTACTGGAGCACCATGAGCATGTATTATGACGTCACAGTATATGATGACATCATAATTAGTATGCAGTATGATGTCACAATGTATTATGACGTCATAATGTATCCGCATTATGACATCACAATATATTATGAGAGCGCAATTTGCAGGTTTTATGACCAATTTCGCTTACCCCAATTTGTGTCACATCTACTGGAGCATCATGAGCATGTATTATGACGTCACAGTATTTGATGACATCATAATTAGTATGCACTATGAAGTCACAATGTATTATGACGTCATAATGTATCCGCATTATGACATCACAATATATTATGAGAGCGCAACACGCAGGTATCATGAGCAATTTCTCTTACCCCAATTTGTGTCACATCTACGGGAGCATCATGAGCATGTATTATGACGTCACAGTATATGATGACATCATAATTAGTATGCACTATGACGTCACAATGTATTATGACGTCATAATATATCCGCATTATGACATCACAATATATTATGAGAGCGCAATTTGCAGGTTATAGGACCAATTTCGCTTACCCCAATTTGTGTCACATCTACTGGAGCATCATGAGCATGTATTATGACGTCACAGTATATGATGACATCATAACTAGTATGCACTATGACGTCACAATGTATTATGACGTCATAATGTATCCCCATTATGACATCACAATATATTATGAGAGCGCAATTTGCAGGTTTTATGACCAATTTCTCTTACCCCAATTTGTGTCACATCTACTGGAGCATCATGAGCATGTATTATGACGTCACAGTATATGATGACATCATAATTAGTATGCACTATGACATCACAATGTATTATGACGTCATAATGTATCCGAATTATGACATCACAATATATTATGAGAGCGCAACATGCAGGTATTATGAGCAATTTCTCTTACCCCAATTTGTGTCACATGTACTGGAGCATCATGAGCATGTATTATGACGTCACAGTATATGATGACATCATAATTAGTATGCACTATGACATCACAATGTATTATGACGTCATAATGCATCCGCATTATGACATCACAATATATTATGAGAGCGCAATTTTCAGGTATTATGAGCAATTTCTCTTACCCCAATTTGTGTCACATCTACTGGAGCATCATGAGCATGTATTATGACGTCACAGTATATGACGACATCATAATTAGTATGCACTATGACGTCACAATGTATTATGACGTCATAATGTATCCGCATTATGACATCACAATATATTATGAGAGCGCATCGTGCAGGTATTATGAGCAATTTCTCTTCCCCAATTTGTGTCACATTTACTGGAGCATCATGAGCATGTATTATGACGTCACAGTATATGATGACATCATAATTAGTATGCACTATGACGTCACAATGTATTATGATGTCATAATATATCCGCATTATGACATCACAATATATTATGAGAGCGCAATTTGCAGGTTATATGACCAATTTTGCTTACCCCAATTTGTGTCACATCTACTGGAGCATCATGAGCATGTATTATGACGTCACAGTATATGACGACATCATAATTAGTATGCACTATGACGTCACAATGTATTATGACGTCATAATGTATGCGCATTATGACATCACAATATATTATGGGAGCGCAACATGCAGGTATTATGAGCAATTTCTCTTACCCCAATTTGTGTCACATCTACTGGAGCATCATGAGCATGTATTATGACGTCACAGTATATGATGACATCATAATTAGTATGCACTATGACATCACAATGTATTATGACGTCATAATGTATCCGCATTATGACATCACAATATATTATGAGAGCGCAATTTGCAGGTATTATGAGCAATTTCTCTTACCCCAATGTGTGTCACATCTACTGCAGCATCATGAGCATGTATTATGACGTCACAGTATATGATGACATCATAATTAGTATGCACTATGACGTCACAATGTGTTATGACGTCATAATGTATCCGCATTATGACATCACAATATATTATGAGAGCGCAAAATGCAGGTATTATGAGCAATTTCTCTTACCCCAATTTGTGTCACATTTAGTGGAGCATCATGAGCATGTATTATGACGTCACAGTATTTGATGACATCATAATTAGTATGCACTATGACATCACAATGTATTAGGACGTCATAATGTATCCGCATTATGACATCACAATATATTATGAGAGCGCAACATGCAGGTATTATGAGCAATTTCTCTTATCCCAATTTGTGTCACATCTACTGGAGCATCATGAGCATGTATTATGACGTCACAATATATGATGACATCATAATTAGTATGCACTATGACGTCACAATGTATTATGACGTCATAATGTGTCCGCATTATGACATCACAATATATTATGAGAGCGCAACATGCAGGTATTATGAGCAATTTCTCTTACCCCTATTTGTGTCACATCTACTGGAGCATCATGAGCATGTATTATGACGTCACAGTATTTGATGACATCATAATTAGTATGCACTATGACATCACAATGTATTATGACGTGATAATGTATCCGCATTATGACATCACAATATATTATGAGAGCGCAACATGCAGGTATTATGAGCAATTTCTCTTACCCCAATTTGTGTCACATCTACGGGAGCATCATGAGCATGTATTATGACGTCACAGTATATGATGACATCATAATTAGTATGCACTATGACGTCACAATATATTATGACGTCATAATATATCCGCATTATGACATCACAATATATTATGAGAGCGCAATTTGCAGGTTATAGGACCAATTTCGCTTACCCCAATTTGTGTCACATCTACTGGAGCATCATGAGCAGGTATTATGACGTCACAGTATATGATGACATCATAACTAGTATGCACTATGACGTCACAATGTATTATGACGTCATAACGTATCCCCATTATGACATCACAATATATTATGAGAGCGCAATTTGCAGGTTTTATGACCAATTTCTCTTACCCCAATTTGTGTCACATCTACTGGAGCATCATGAGCATGTATTATGACGTCACAGTATATGATGACATCATAATTAGTATGCACTATGACGTCACAATATATTATGATGTCATAAAGTATCCGCATTATGACATCACAATATATTATGAGAGCGCAACATGCAGGTATTATGACCAATTTCTCTTATCCCAATTTGTGTCACATCTACTGGAGCATCATGAGCATGTATTATGACGTCACAGTATATGATGACATCATAATTAGTATGCACTATGACGTCACAATGTATTCTGACGTCATAGTGTATCCGCATTATGACATCACAATATATTATGAGAGCACAACATGCAGGTATTATGAGCAATTTCTCTTACCCCAATTTGTGTCACATCTACTGGAGCATCATGAGCATGTATTATGACGTCACAGTATATGATGACATCATAACTAGTATGCACTATGACGTCACAATGTACTATGACGTCATAATGTATCCCCATTATGACATCACAATATATTATGAGAGCGCAATTTGCAGGTTTTATGACCAATTTCGCTTACCCCAAATTGTGTCACATCTCCTGGAGCATCATGAGCATGTATTATGATGTCACAGTATATGATGACATCATAATTAGTATGCACTATGACGTCACAATGTATTATGACGTCATAATGTATCCGCATTATGACATCACAATATATTACGAGAGCGCAACATGCAGGTATTATGAGCAATTTCTCTTACCTCAATTTGTGTCACATCTACTGGAGCATCATGAGCATGTATTATGATGTCACAGTATATGATGACATCATAATTTGTATGCACTATGACGTCACAATGTATTATGACGTCATAATGTATCCGCATTATGACATCACAATATATTATGAGAGCGCAACATGCAGGTATTATGAGCAATTTCTCTTACCCCAATTTGTGTCACATCTACTGGAGCATCATGAGCATGTATTATGACGTCACAATATATGATGACATCATAATTAGTATGCACTATGATGTCACAATGTATTATGACGTCATAATGTATCCGCATTATGACATCACAATATATTATGAGAGCGTAACATGCAGGTATTATGAGCAATTTCTCTTACCCCAATTTGTGTCACATCTACTGGAGCATCATGAGCATGTATTATGACGTCACAGTATTTGATGACATCATAATTAGTATGCACTATGACATCACAATGTATTATGACGTCATAATGTATCCGCATTATGACATCACAATATATTATGAGAGCGCAACATGCAGGTATTATGAGCAATTTCTCTTACCTCAATTTGTGTCACATCTACTGGAGCATCATGAGCATGTATTATGATGTCACAGTATATGATGACATCATAATTAGTATGCAGTATGAGGTCACAATGTATTATGATGTCATTATGTAGACGCATTATGACATCACATTATATTATGAGAGTGCAACATGCATTTTTATGAGCAATTTCTCTTACCCCAATTTGTGTCACATCTACTGGAGCATCATGAGCATGTATTATGACGTCACAGTATATGATGACAGCATAATTAGTATGCACTATGACATCACAATGTATTATGACCTCATAATGTATCCGCATTATGACATCACAATATATTATGAGAGCGCAATTTGCAGGTATTATGAGCAATTTCTCTTACCCCAATGTGTGTCACATCTACTGCAGCATCATGAGCATGTATTATGACGTCACAGTATATGATGACATCATAATTCGTATGCACTATGACGTCACAATGTGTTATGACGTCATAATGTATCCGCATTATGACATCACAATATATTATGAGAGCGCAAAATGCAGGTATTATGAGCAATTTCTCTTACCCCAATTTGTGTCACATTTAGTGGAGCATCATGAGCATGTATTATGACGTCACAGTATTTGATGACATCATAATTAGTATGCACTATGACATCACAATGTATTAGGACGTCATAATGTATCCGCATTATGACATCACAATATATTATGAGAGCGCAACATGCAGGTATTATGAGCAATTTCTCTTATCCCAATTTGTGTCACATCTACTGGAGCATCATGAGCATGTATTATGACGTCACAATATATGATGACATCATAATTAGTATGCACTATGACGTCACAATGTATTATGACGTCATAATGTGTCCGCATTATGACATCACAATATATTATGAGAGCGCAACATGCAGGTATTATGAGCAATTTCTCTTACCCCTATTTGTGTCACATCTACTGGAGCATCATGAGCATGTATTATGACGTCACAGTATTTGATGACATCATAATTAGTATGCACTATGACATCACAATGTATTATGACGTGATAATGTATCCGCATTATGACATCACAATATATTATGAGAGCGCAGCTTGCAGGTATTATGAGCAATTTCTCTTACCCCAATTTGTGTCACATCTACGGGAGCATCATGAGCATGTATTATGACGTCACAGTATATGATGACATCATAATTAGTATGCACTATGACGTCACAATATATTATGACGTCATAATATATCCGCATTATGACATCACAATATATTATGAGAGCGCAATTTGCAGGTTATAGGACCAATTTCGCTTACCCCAATTTGTGTCAAATCTACTGGAGCATCATGAGCAGGTATTATGACGTCACAGTATATGATGACATCATAACTAGTATGCACTATGACGTCACAATGTATTATGACGTCATAACGTATCCCCATTATGACATCACAATATATTATGAGAGCGCAATTTGCAGGTTTTATGACCAATTTCTCTTACCCCAATTTGTGTCACATCTACTGGAGCATCATGAGCATGTATTATGACGTCACAGTATATGATGACATCATAATTAGTATGCAGTATGATGTCACAATGTATTATGACGTCATAATGTATCCGCATTATGACATCACAATATATTATGAGAGCGCAATTTGCAGGTTTTATGAACAATTTCGCTTACCCCAATTTGTGTCACATCTACTGGAGCATCATGAGCATGTATTATGACGTCACAGTATATGATGACATCATAATTAGTATGCAGTATGACGTCACAATATATTATGATGTCATAAAGTATCCGCATTATGACATCACAATATATTATGAGAGCGCAACATGCAGGTATTATGACCAATTTCTCTTATCCCAATTTGTGTCACATCTACTGGAGCATCATGAGCATGTATTATGACGTCACAGTATATGATGACATCATAATTAGTATGCACTATGACGTCACAATGTATTCTGACGTCATCGTGTATCCGCATTATGACATCACAATATATTATGAGAGCACAACATGCAGGTATTATGAGCAATTTCTCTTACCCCAATTTGTGTCACATCTACTGGAGCATCATGAGCATGTATTATGACGTCACAGTATATGATGACATCATAACTAGTATGCACTATGACGTCACAATGTACTATGACGTCATAATGTATCCCCATTATGACATCACAATATATTATGAGAGCGCAATTTGCAGGTTTTATGACCAATTTCGCTTACCCCAAATTGTGTCACATCTCCTGGAGCATCATGAGCATGTATTATGACGTCACAGTATATGATGACATCATAATTAGTATGCACTATGACGTCACAATGTATTATGACGTCATAATGTATCCGCATTATGACATCACAATATATTACGAGAGCGCAACATGCAGGTATTATGAGCAATTTCTCTTACCTCAATTTGTGTCACATCTACTGGAGCATCATGAGCATGTATTATGATGTCACAGTATATGATGACATCATAATTTGTATGCACTATGACGTCACAATGTATTATGACGTCATAATGTATCCGCATTATGACATCACAATATATTATGAGAGCGCAACATGCAGGTATTATGAGCAATTTCTCTTACCCCAATTTGTGTCACATCTACTGGAGCATCATGAGCATGTATTATGACGTCACAATATATGATGACATCATAATTAGTATGCACTATGACGTCACAATGTATTATGACGTCATAATGTATCCGCATTATGACATCACAATATATTATGAGAGCGTAACATGCAGGTATTATGAGCAATTTCTCTTACCCCAATTTGTGTCACATCTACTGGAGCATCATGAGCATGTATTATGACGTCACAGTATTTGATGACATCATAATTAGTATGCACTATGACATCACAATGTATTATGACGTCATAATGTATCCGCATTATGACATCACAATATATTATGAGAGCGCAACATGCAGGTATTATGAGCAATTTCTCTTACCTCAATTTGTGTCACATCTACTGGAGCATCATGAGCATGTATTATGACGTCACAGTATATGATGACATCATAATTAGTATGCAGTATGATGTCACAATGTATTATGATGTCATTATGTAGACGCATTATGACATCACATTATATTATGAGAGTGCAACATGCATTTTTATGAGCAATTTCTCTTACCCCAATTTGTGTCACATCTACTGGAGCATCATGAGCATGTATTATGACGTCACAGTATATGATGACAGCATAATTAGTATGCACTATGACATCACAATGTATTATGACGTCATAATGTATCCGCATTATGACATCACAATATATTATGAGAGCCCAACATGCAGGTATTATGAGCAATTTCTCTTACCCCAATTTGTGTCACATCTACAGGAGCATCATGAGCATGTATTATGACGTCACAGTATATGATGACATCATAATTAGTATGCACTATGACGTCACAATGTATTATGACGTCATAATGTATCCGCATTATGACATCACAATATATTAAGAGAGCGCAACATGCAGGTATTATGAGCAATTTCTCTTACCCCAATTTGTGTCACATCTACTGGAGCATCATGAGCATGTATTATGACGTCACAGTATATGATGACATCATAATTAGTATGCACTATGACGTCACAATGTATTATGACGTCATAATGTATCCGCATTATGACATCACAATATATTATGAGAGCACAACATGCAGGTATTATGAGCAATTTCTCTTACCCCAATTTGTGTCACATCTACTGGAGCACCATGAGCATGTATTATGACGTCACAGTATATGATGACATCATAATTAGTATGCAGTATGATGTCACAATATATTATGACGTCATAATGTATTCGCATTATGACATCACAGTATATTATGAGAGCGCAATTTGCAGGTTTTATGACCAATTTCGCTTACCCCAATTTGTGTCACATCTACTGGAGCATCATGAGCATGTATTATGACGTCACAGTATTTGATGACATCATAATTAATATGCAGTATGATGTCACAATGTATTATGACGTCATAATGTATCCGCATTATGACATCACAATATATTATGAGAGCGCAACATGCAGGTATTATGAGCAATTTCTCTTACCCCAATTTGTGTCACATCTACTGGAGCATCATGAGCATGTATTATGACGTCACAGTATTTGATGACATCATAATTAGTATGCACTATGAAGTCACAATGTATTATGACGTCATAATGTATCCGCATTATGACATCACAATATATTATGAGAGCGTAACATGCAGGTATTATGAGCAATTTCTCTTATCCCAATTTGTGTCACATCTACTGGAGCATCATGAGCATGTATTATGACGTCACAGTATATGATGACATCATAATTAGTATGCACTATGACGTCACAATATATTATGACGTCATAATGTATCCGCATTATGACATCACAATATATTATGAGAGCGCAACACGAAGGTATTATGAGCAATTTCTCTTACCCCAATTTGTGTCACATTTACGGGAGCATCATGAGCATGTATTATGACGTCACAGTATATGATGACATCATAATTAGTATGCACTATGACGTCACAATATATTATGACGTCATAATATATCCGCATTATGACATCACAATATATTATGAGAGCGCAATTTGCCGGTTATAGGACCAATTTCGCTTACCCCAATTTGTGTCACATCTACTGGAGCATCATGAGCAGGTATTATGACGTCACAGTATATGATGACATCATAATTAGTATGCAGTATGACGTCACAATATATTATGATGTCATAAAGTATCCGCATTATGACATCACAATATATTATGAGAGCGCAACATGCAGGTATTATGACCAATTTCGATTACCCCAATTTGTGTCACATCTACTGTAGCATCATGAGCATGTATTATGACGTCACAGTATATGATGACATCATAATTAGTATGCACTATGACGTCACAATGTATTATGACGTCATAATGTATCCGCATTATGACGTCACATTATATTATGAGAGCGCAATTTGGAGGTTTTATGACCATTTTCGATTACCCCAATTTGTGTCACATCTCCTGGAGCATCATGAGCATTTATTATGATGTCACAGTATATGATGACATAATAATTACTATGCACTATGACGTCACAATGTATTATGACGTCATAATGTATCCGCATTATGACATCACAATATATTATGAGAGCGCAACATGCAGGTATTATGAGCAATTTCTCTTACCTCAATTTGTGTCACATCTACTGGAGCATCATGAGCATGTATTATGACGTCACAGTATATGATGACATCATAATTAGTATGCACTATGACGTCACAATGTATTATGACGTCATAATGTATCCGCATTATGACATCACAATATATTATGAGAGCGCAACATGCAGGTATTATGAGCAATTTCTCTTACCCCAATTTGTGTCACATCTACTGGAGCATCATGAGCATGTATTATGACGTCACAGTATATGATGACATCATAATTAGTATGCACTATGACATCACAATGTATTATGACGTCATAATGCATCCGCATTATGACATCACAATATATTATGAGAGCGCAATTTGCAGGTATTATGAGAAATTTCTCTTACCCCAATTTCTTTCACATCTACTGGAGCATCATGAGCATGTATTATGACGTCACAGTATATGATGACATCATAATTAGTATGCACTATGACGTCACAATGTATTATGACGTCATAATGTATACGCATTATGACATCACAATATATTATGAGAGCACAACATGCAGGTATTATGAGCAATTTCTCTTACCCCAATTTGTGTCACATCTACTGGAGCACCATGAGCATGTATTATGACGTCACAGTATATGATGACATCATAATTAGTATGCAGTATGATGTCACAATATATTATGACGTCATAATGTATTCGCATTATGACATCACAGTATATTATGAGAGCGCAATTTGCAGGTTTTATGACCAATTTCGCTTACCCCAATTTGTGTCACATCTACTGGAGCATCATGAGCATGTATTATGACGTCACAGTATTTGATGACATCATAATTAATATGCAGTATGATGTCACAATGTATTATGACGTCATAATGTATCCGCATTATGACATCACAATATATTATGAGAGCGCAACATGCAGGTATTATGAGCAATTTCTCTTACCCCAATTTGTGTCACATCTACTGGAGCATCATGAGCATGTATTATGACGTCACAGTATTTGATGACATCATAATTAGTATGCACTATGAAGTCACAATGTATTATGACGTCATAATGTATCCGCATTATGACATCACAATATATTATGAGAGCGTAACATGCAGGTATTATGAGCAATTTCTCTTATCCCAATTTGTGTCACATCTACTGGAGCATCATGAGCATGTATTATGACGTCACAGTATATGATGACATCATAATTAGTATGCACTATGACGTCACAATATATTATGACGTCATAATGTATCCGCATTATGACATCACAATATATTATGAGAGCGCAACACGAAGGTATTATGAGCAATTTCTCTTACCCCAATTTGTGTCACATTTACGGGAGCATCATGAGCATGTATTATGACGTCACAGTATATGATGACATCATAATTAGTATGCACTATGACGTCACAATATATTATGACGTCATAATATATCCGCATTATGACATCACAATATATTATGAGAGCGCAATTTGCCGGTTATAGGACCAATTTCGCTTACCCCAATTTGTGTCACATCTACTGGAGCATCATGAGCAGGTATTATGACGTCACAGTATATGATGACATCATAATTAGTATGCAGTATGACGTCACAATATATTATGATGTCATAAAGTATCCGCATTATGACATCACAATATATTATGAGAGCGCAACATGCAGGTATTATGACCAATTTCGATTACCCCAATTTGTGTCACATCTACTGTAGCATCATGAGCATGTATTATGACGTCACAGTATATGATGACATCATAATTAGTATGCACTATGACGTCACAATGTATTATGACGTCATAATGTATCCGCATTATGACGTCACATTATATTATGAGAGCGCAATTTGGAGGTTTTATGACCATTTTCGATTACCCCAATTTGTGTCACATCTCCTGGAGCATCATGAGCATTTATTATGATGTCACAGTATATGATGACATAATAATTACTATGCACTATGACGTCACAATGTATTATGACGTCATAATGTATCCGCATTATGACATCACAATATATTATGAGAGCGCAACATGCAGGTATTATGAGCAATTTCTCTTACCTCAATTTGTGTCACATCTACTGGAGCATCATGAGCATGTATTATGACGTCACAGTATATGATGACATCATAATTAGTATGCACTATGACGTCACAATGTATTATGACGTCATAATGTATCCGCATTATGACATCACAATATATTATGAGAGCGCAACATGCAGGTATTATGAGCAATTTCTCTTACCCCAATTTGTGTCACATCTACTGGAGCATCATGAGCATGTATTATGACGTCACAGTATATGATGACATCATAATTAGTATGCACTATGACATCACAATGTATTATGACGTCATAATGCATCCGCATTATGACATCACAATATATTATGAGAGCGCAATTTGCAGGTATTATGAGAAATTTCTCTTACCCCAATTTCTTTCACATCTACTGGAGCATCATGAGCATGTATTATGACGTCACAGTATATGATGACATCATAATTAGTATGCACTATGACGTCACAATGTATTATGACGTCATAATGTATACGCATTATGACATCACAATATATTATGAGAGCGCAACATGCAGGTATTATGAGCAATTTCTCTTATCCCAATTTGTGTCACATCTACTGGAGCATCATGAGCATGTATTATGACGTCACAATATATGATGACATCATACTTAGTATGCACTATGACGTCACAATGTATTATGACGTCATAATGTATCCGCATTATGACATCACAATATATTATGAGAGCGCAACATGCAGGTATTATGAGCAATTTCTCTTACCCCAATTTGTGTCACATCTACTGGAGCATCATGAGCATGTATTATGACGTCACAGTATTTGATGACATCATAATTAGTATGCACTATGACATCACAATGTATTATGACGTCATAATGTATCCGCATTATGACATCACAATATATTATGAGAGCGCAACATGCAGGTATTATGAGCAATTTCTCTTATCCCAATTTGTGTCATATCTACTGGAGCATCATGAGCATGTATTATGACGTCACAGTATATGATGACATCATAATTAGTATGCAGTATGACGTCACAATGTATTATGATGTCATTATGTAGACGCATTATGACATCACATTATATTATGAGAGTGCAACATGCATTTTTATGAGCAATTTCTCTTACCCAAATTTGTGTCACATCTACTGGAGCATCATGAGCATGTATTATGATGTCACAGTATATGATGACAGCATAATTAGTATGCACTATGACATCACAATGTATTATGACGTCATAATGTATCCGCATTATGACATCACAATATATTATGAGAGCGCAACATGCAGGTATTATGAGCAATTTCTCTTACCCCAATTTGTGTCACATCTACAGGAGCATCATGAGCATGTATTATGACGTCACAGTATATGATGACATCATAATTAGTATGCACTATGACGTCACAATGTATTATGACGTCATAATGTATCCGCATTATGACATCACAATATATTATGAGAGCACAACATGCAGGTATTATGAGCAATTTCTCTTACCCCAATTTGTGTCACATCTACTGGAGAATCATGAGCATGTATTATGACGTCACAGTATATGATGACATCATAATTAGTATGCACTATGACGTCACAATGTATTATGACGTCATAAGATATCCGCATTATGACATCACAATGTATTATGAGAGCGCAATTTGAAGGTTATAGGACCAATTTCGTTTACCCCAATTTGTGTCACATATACTGGAGCATCATGAGCATGTATTATGACGTCACAGTATATGATGACATCATAACTAGTATGCACTATGACGTCACAATGTATTATGACGTCATAATATATCTGCATTATGACATCACAATATATTATGAGAGCGCAATTTGCAGGTTATAGGACCAATTTCGCTTACCCCAATATGTGTCACATCTACTGGAGCATCATGAGCATGTATTATGACGTCACAGTATATGATGACATCATAACTAGTATGCACTATGACATCACAATGTATTATGACGTCATAATGTATCCCCATTATGACATCACAATATATTATGAGAGCGCAATTTGCAGGTTTTATGACCAATTTCGCTTACCCCAATTTGTGTCACATCTACTGGAGCATCATGAGCATGTATTATGACGTCACAGAATATGATGACATCATAATTAGTATGCAGTATGATGTCACAATGTATTATGACGTCATAATGTATCCGCATTATGACATCACAATATATTATGAGAGCGCTATTTGCAGGTTTTATGACCAATTTCGCTTACCCCAATTTGTGTCACATCTACTGGAGCATCATGAGCATGTATTATGACGTCACAGTATATGATGACATAATAATTAGTATGCACTATGACGTCACAATGTATTATGATGTCATAAAGTATCCGCATTATGACATCACAATATATTATGAGAGCGCAACATGCAGGTATTATGACCAATTTCGCTTACCCCAATTTGTGTCACATCTACTGTAGCATCATGAGCATGTATTATGACGTCACAGTATATGATGACATCATAATTAGTATGCACTATGACGTCACAATGTATTATGACGTCATAATGTATCCGCATTATGACGTCACATTATATTATGAGAGCGCAATATGGAGGTTTTATGATCATTTTCGATTACCCCAATTTGTGTCACATCTCCTGGAGCATCATGAGCATGTATTATGATGTCACAGTATATGATGACATCATAATTAGTATGCACTATGATGTCACAATGTATTATGACGTCATAATGTATCCGCATTATGACATCACAATATATTAGGAGAGCGCAACATGCAGGTATTATGAGCAATTTCTCTTACGTCAATTTGTGTCACATCTACTGGAGCATCATGAGCATGTATTATGACGTCACAGTATATGATGACATCATAATTTTTATGCACTATGACGTCACAATATATTATGACGTCATAATGTATCCGCATTATGACATCACAATATATTATGAGAGCGCAACATGCAGGTATTATGAGCAATTTCTCTTACCCCAATTTGTGTCACATCTACTGGAGCATCATGAGCATGTATTATGACGTCACAGTATATGATGACATCATAATTAGTATGCACTATGACATCACAATGTATTATGACGTCATAATGTATCCGCATTATGACATCACAATATATTATGAGAGCGCAACATGCAGGTATTATGAGCAATTTCTCTTACCCCAATTTGTGTCACATCTACTGGAGCATCATGAGCATGTATTATGACATCACAGTATATGATGACATCATAATTAGTATGCACTATGACGTCACAATGTATTATGACGTCATAATGTATCCGCATTATGACATCACAATATATTATGAGAGCGCAACATGCAGGTATTATGAGCAATTTCTCTTACCCCAATTTGTGTCACATCTACTGGAGCACCACGAGCATGTATTATGACGTCACAGTATATGATGACATCATAATTAATATGCAGTATGATGTCACAATGTATTATGACGTCATAATGTATCCGCATTATGACATCACAGTATATTATGAGAGCGCAATTTGCAGGTTTTATGACCAATTTCGCTTACCCCAATTTGTGTCACATCTACTGGAGCATCATGAGCATGTATTATGACGTCACAGTATTTGATGACATCATAATTAATATGCAGTATGACGTCACAATGTATCATGATGTCATAATGTATCCGCATTATGACATCACAATATATTATGAGAGCGAAACATGCAGGTATTATGACCAATTTCGCTTACACCAATTTGTGTCACATCTACTGTAGCATTATGAGCATGTATTATGACGTCACAGTATATGATGACATCATAATTAGTATGCACTATGACGTCACAATGTATTATGACGTCGTAATGTATGCGCATTATGACATCACATTATATTATGAGAGCGCAATTTGGAGGTTTTATGACCATTTTCGATTACCACAATTTGTGTCACATCTACTGGAGCATCATGAGCATGTATTATGACGTCACAGTATATGATGACATCAAAATTAGTATGCACTATGACGTCACAATGTATTATGACGTCATAATGTATCCGCATTATGACATCACAATATATTATGAGAGCGCAACATGCAGGTATTATGAGCAATTTCTCTTACCCCAATTTGTGTCACATCTACTGGAGCATCATGAGCATGTATTATGACGTCACAGTATATGATGACACCAAAATTAGTATGCACTATGACATCACAATGTATTATGACGTCATAATGTATCCACATTATGACATCACAATATATTATGAGAGCGCAATTTGCAGGTATTATGAGCAATTTCTCTTACCCCAATTTGTGTCACATCTACTGGAGCATCATGAGCATGTATTATGACGTCACAGTATATGATGACATCATAATTAGTATGCACTATGACGTCACAATGTATTATGACGTCATAATGTATCCGCATTATGACATCACAATATATTATGAGAGCGCAACATGCAGGTATTATGAGCAATTTCTCTTACCCCAATTTGTGTCACATTTACTGGAGCATCATGAGCATGTATTATGACGTCACAGTATTTGATGACATCATAATTAGCATGCACTGTGACATCACAATGTATTATGACGTCATAATGTATCCGCATTATGACATCACAATATATTATGAGAGCGCAACATGCAGGTATTATGAGCAATTTCTCTTATCCCAATTTGTGTCACATCTACTGGAGCATCATGAGCATGTATTATGACGTCACAGTATATGATGACATCATAATTAGTATGCACTATGACGTCACAATGTATTCTGACGTCATAATGTATCCGCATTATGACATCACAATATATTATGAGAGCACAACATGCAGGTATTATGAGCAATTTCTCTTACCCCAATTTGTGTCACATCTACTGGAGCATCATGAGCATGTATTATGACGTCACAGTATATGATGACATCATAACTAGTATGCACTATGACGTCACAATGTACTATGACGTCATAATGCATCCCCATTATGACATCACAATATATTATGAGAGCGCAATTTGCAGGTTTTATGACCAATTTCGCTTACCCCAATTTGTGTCACATCTACTGGAGCATCATGAGCATGTATTATGACGTCACAGAATATGATGACATCATAATTAGTATGCAGTATGATGTCACAATGTATTATGACGTCATAATGTATCTGCATTATGACATCACAATATATTATGAGAGCGCAATTTGCAGGTTTTATGACCAATTTCGCTTACCCCAATTTGTGTCACATCTACTGGAGCATCATGAGCATGTATTATGACGTCACAGTATATGATGACATAATAATTAGTATGCACTATGACGTCACAATGTATTATGATGTCATAAAGTATCCGCATTATGACATCACAATATATTATGAGAGCGCAACATGCAGGTATTATGACCAATTTCGCTTACCCAAATTTGTGTCACATCTACTGTAGCATCATGAGCATGTATTATGACGTCACAGTATATGATGACATCATAATTAGTATGCACTATGACGTCACAATGTATTATGACGTCATAATGTATCCGCATTATGACATCACTTTATATTATGAGAGCGCAATTTCGAGGTTTTATGATCATTTTCGATTACCCCAAATTGTGTCACATCTCCTGGAGCATCATGAGCATGTATTATGACGTCACAGTATATGATGACATCATAATTAGTATGCACTATGACGTCACAATGTATTATGACGTCATAATGTATCCGCATTATGACATCACAATATACTATGAGAGCGCAACATGCAGGTATTATGAGCAATTTCTCTTACCTCAATTTGTGTCACATCTACTGGAGCATCATGAGCATGTATTATGACGTCACAGTATATGATGACATCATAATTTGTATGCACTATGACGTCACAATGTATTATGACGTCATAATATATCCGCATTATTACATCACAATATATTATGAGAGCGCAACATGCAGGTATTATGAGCAATTTCTCTTACCCCAATTTGTGTCACATCTACTGGAGCATCATGAGCATGTATTATGACGTCACAGTATATGATGACATCATAATTAGTATGCACTATGACATCACAATGTATTATGACGTCATAATGTATCCGCATTATGACATCACAATATATTATGAGAGCGCAACATGCAGGTATTATGAGCAATTTCTCTTACCCCAATTTGTGTCACATCTACTGCAGCATCATGAGCATGTATTATGACGTCACAATATATGATGACATCATAATTAGTATGCACTATGACGTCACAATGTATTATGACGTCATAATGTATCCGCATTATGACATCACAATATATTATGAGAGCGCAACATGCAGGTATTATGAGCAATTTCTCTTACCCCAATTTGTGTCACATCTACTGGAGCATCATGAGCATGTATTATGACGTCACAGTATTTGATGACATCATAATTAGTATGCACTATGACATCACAATATATTATGACGTCATAATGTATCCGCATTATGACATCACAATATATTATGAGAGCGCAACATGCAGGTATTATGAGCAATTTCTCTTACCTCAATTTGTGTCACATCTACTGGAGCATCATGAGCATGTATTATGACGTCACAGTATATGATGACATCATAATTAGTATGCAGTATGAGGTCACAATGTATTATGATGTCATTATGTAGACGCATTATGACATCACATTATATTATGAGAGTGCAACATGCATTTTTATGAGCAATTTCTCTTACCCAAATTTGTGTCACATCTACTGGAGCATCATGAGCATGTATTATGACGTCACAGTATATGATGACAGCATAATTAGTATGCACTATGACATCACAATGTATTATGACGTCATAATGTATCCGCATTATGACATCACAATATATTATGAGAGCGCAACATGCAGGTATTATGGGCAATTTCTCTTACCCCAACTTGTGTCACATCTACAGGAGCATCATGAGCATGTATTATGACGTCACAGTATATGATGACATCATAATTAGTATGCACTATGACGTCACAATGTATTATGACGTCATAATGTATCCGCATTATGACATCAAAATATATTATGAGAGCGCAACATGCAGGTATTATGAGCAATTTCTCTTACCCCAATTTGTGTCACATCTACTGGAGCATCATGAGCATGTATTATGACGTCACAGTATATGATGACATCATAATTAGTATGCACTATGACGTCACAATGTATTATGACGTCATAATGTATCCGCATTATGACATCACAATATATTATGAGAGCACAACATGCAGGTATTATGAGCAATTTCTCTTACCCCAATTTGTGTCACATCTACTGGAGCACCATGAGCATGTATTATGACGTCACAGTATATGATGACATCATAATTAGTATGCAGTATGATGTCACAATGTATTATGACGTCATAATGTATTCGCATTATGACATCACAGTATATTATGAGAGCGCAATTTGCAGGTTTTATGACCAATTTCGCTTACCCCAATTTGTGTCACATCTAGTGCAGCATCATGAGCATGTATTATGACGTCACAGTATTTGATGACATCATAATTAATATGCAGTATGACGTCACAATGTATTATGATGTCATAATGTATCCGCATTATGACATCACAATATATTATGAGAGCGAAACATGCAGGTATTATGACCAATTTCGCTTACACCAATTTGTGTCACATCTACTGTAGCATTATGAGCATGTATTATGACGTCACAGTATATGATGACATCATAATTAGTATGCACTATGACGTCACAATGTATTATGACGTCGTAATGTATGCGCATTATGACATCACATTATATTATGAGAGCGCAATTTGGACGTTTTATGACCATTTTCGATTACCACAATTTGTGTCACATCTACTGGAGCATCATGAGCATGTATTATGACGTCACAGTATATGATGACATCAAAATTAGTATGCACTATGACGTCACAATGTATTATGACGTCATAATGTATCCGCATTATGACATCACAATATATTATGAGAGCGCAACATGCAGGTATTATGAGCAATTTCTCTTACCCCAATTTGTGTCACATCTACTGGAGCATCATGAGCAAGTATTATGACGTCACAATATATGATGACATCATAATTAGTATGCACTATGACGTCACAATGTATTATGACGTCATAATGTATCCGCATTATGACATCACAATATATTATGAGAGCGCAACATGCAGGTATTATGAGCAATTTCTCTTACCCCAATTTGTGTCACATCTACTGGAGCATCATGAGCATGTATTATGACGTCACAGTATTTGATGACATCATAATTAGTATGCACTATGACATCCCAATGTATTATGACGTCATAATGTATCCGCATTATGACATCACAATATATTATGAGAGCGCAACATGCAGGTATTATGAGCAATTTCTCTTACCTCAATTTGTGTCACATCTACTGGAGCATCATGAGCATGTATTTTGACGTCACAGTATATGATGACATCATAATTAGTATGCAGTATGACGTCACAATGTATTATGATGTCATTATGTAGACGCATTATGACATCACATTATATTATGAGAGTGCAACATGCATTTTTATGAGCAATTTCTCTTACCCCAATTTGTGTCACATCTACTGGAGCATCATGAGCATGTATTATGACGTCACAGTATATGATGACAGCATAATTAGTATTCACTATGACATCACAATGTATTATGACGTCATAATGTATCCGCATTATGACATCACAATATATTATGAGAGCGCAACATGCAGGTATTATGAGCAATTTCTCTTACCCCAATTTGTATCACATCTACAGGAGCATCATGAGCATGTATTATGACGTCACAGTATATGATGACATCATAATTAGTATGCACTATGACGTCACAATGTATTATGACGTCATAATGTATCCGCATTATGACATCACAATATATTATGAGAGCGCAACATGCAGGTATTATGAGCAATTTCTCTTACCCCAATTTGTGTCACATCTACTGGAGCATCATGTGCATGTATTATGACGTCACAGTATATGATGACATCATAATTAGTATGCAATATGACGTCACAATGTATTATGACGTCATAATGTATCCGCATTATGACATCACAATATATTATGAGAGCACAACATGCAGGTATTATGAGCAATTTCTCTTACCCCAATTTGTGTCACATCTACTGGAGCACCATGAGCATGTATTATGACGTCACAGTATATGATGACATCATAATTAGTATGCAGTATGATGTCACAATGTATTATGACGTCATAATGTATTCGCATTATGACATCACAGTATATTATGAGAGCGCAATTTGCAGGTTTTATGACCAATTTCGCTTACCCCAATTTGTGTCACATCTACTGGAGCATCATGAGCATGTATTATGACGTCACAGTATTTGATGACATCATAATTAATATGCAGTATGACGTCACAATGTATTATGATGTCATAATGTATCCGCATTATGACATCACAATATATTATGAGAGCGAAACATGCAGGTATTATGACCAATTTCGCTTACACCAATTTGTGTCACATCTACTGTAGCATTATGAGCATGTATTATGACGTCACAGTATATGATGACATCATAATTAGTATGCACTATGACGTCACAATGTATTATGACGTCGTAATGTATGCGCATTATGACATCACATTATATTATGAGAGCGCAATTTGGAGGTTTTATGACCATTTTCGATTACCACAATTTGGGTCACATCTACTGGAGCATCATGAGCATGTATTATGACGTCACAGTATATGATGACATCAAAATTAGTATGCACTATAACGTCACAATGTATTATGACGTCATAATGTATCCGCATTATGACATCACAATATATTATGAGAGCGCAACATGCAGGTATTATGAGCAATTTCTCTTACCCCAATTTGTGTCACATCTACTGGAGCATCATGAGCATGTATTATGACGTCACAGTATATGATGACACCATAATTAGTATGCACTATGACATCACAATGTATTATGACGTCATAATGTATCCACATTATGACATCACAATATATTATGAGAGCGCAATTTGCAGGTATTATGAGCAATTTCTCTTACCCCAATTTGTGTCACATCTACTGGAGCATCATGAGCATGTATTATGACGTCACAGTATATGATGACATCATAATTAGTATGCACTATGACGTCACAATGTATTATGACGTCATAATGTATCCGCATTATGACATCACAATATATTATGAGAGCGCAATTTGCAGGTATTATGAGCAATTTCTCTTACCCCAATTTGTGTCACATCTACTGGAGCATCATGAGCATGTATTATGACGTCACAGTATATGATGACATCATAATTAGTATGCACTATGACGTCACAATGTATTATGACGTCATAATGTATCCGCATTATGACATCACAATATATTATGAGAGCGCAACATGCAGGTATTATGAGCAATTTCTCTTACCCCAATTTGTGTCACATCTACTGGAGCATCATGAGCATGTATTATGACGTCACAGTATTTGATGACATCATAATTAGTATGCACTATGACATCCCAATGTATTATGACGTCATAATGTATCCGCATTATGACATCACAATATATTATGAGAGCGCAACATGCAGGTATTATGAGCAATTTCTCTTACCTCAATTTGTGTCACATCTACTGGAGCATCATGAGCATGTATTTTGACGTCACAGTATATGATGACATCATAATTAGTATGCAGTATGACGTCACAATGTATTATGATGTCATTATGTAGACGCATTATGACATCACATTATATTATGAGAGTGCAACATGCATTTTTATGAGCAATTTCTCTTACCCCAATTTGTGTCACATCTACTGGAGCATCATGAGCATGTATTATGATGTCACAGTATATGATGACAGCATAATTAGTATTCACTATGACATCACAATGTATTATGACATCATAATGTATCCGCATTATGACATCACAATATATTATGAGAGCGCAACATGCAGGTATTATGAGCAATTTCTCTTACCCCAATTTGTATCACATCTACAGGAGCATCATGAGCATGTATTATGACGTCACAGTATATGATGACATCATAATTAGTATGCACTATGACGTCACAATGTATTATGACGTCATAATGTATCCGCATTATGACATCACAATATATTATGAGAGCGCAACATGCAGGTATTATGAGCAATTTCTCTTACCCCAATTTGTGTCACATCTACTGGAGCATCATGTGCATGTATTATGACGTCACAGTATATGATGACATCATAATTAGTATGCAATATGACGTCACAATGTATTATGACGTCATAATGTATCCGCATTATGACATCACAATATATTATGAGAGCACAACATGCAGGTATTATGAGCAATTTCTCTTACCCCAATTTGTGTCACATCTACTGGAGCACCATGAGCATGTATTATGACGTCACAGTATATGATGACATCATAATTAGTATGCAGTATGATGTCACAATGTATTATGACGTCATAATGTATTCGCATTATGACATCACAGTATATTATGAGAGCGCAATTTGCAGGTTTTATGACCAATTTCGCTTACCCCAATTTGTGTCACATCTACTGGAGCATCATGAGCATGTATTATGACGTCACAGTATTTGATGACATCATAATTAATATGCAGTATGACGTCACAATGTATTATGATGTCATAATGTATCCGCATTATGACATCACAATATATTATGAGAGCGAAACATGCAGGTATTATGACCAATTTCGCTTACACCAATTTGTGTCACATCTACTGTAGCATTATGAGCATGTATTATGACGTCACAGTATATGATGACATCATAATTAGTATGCACTATGACGTCACAATGTATTATGACGTCATAATGTATCCGCATTATGACATCACAATATATTATGAGAGCGCAATTTGCAGGTATTATGAGCAATTTCTCTTACCCCAATTTGTGTCACATCTACTGGAGCATCATGAGCATGTATTATGACGTCACAGTATATGATGACAGCATAATTAGTATGCACTATGACGTCACAATGTATTATGACGTCATAATGTATCCGCATTATGACATCACAATATATTATGAGAGCGCAATTTGCAGGTATTATGAGCAATTTCTCTTACCCCAATTTGTGTCACATCTACTGGAGCATCATGAGCATGTATTATGACGTCACAGTATATGATGACAGCATAATTAGTATGCACTATGACATCACAATGTATTATGACGTCATAATGTATCCGCATTATGACATCACAATATATTATGAGAGCGCAACATGCAGGTATTATGACCAATTTCGCTTACCCAAATTTGTGTCACATCTACTGTAGCATCATGAGCATGTATTATGACGTCACAGTATATGATGACATCATAATTAGTATGCACTATGACGTCACAATGTATTATGACGTCATAATGTATCCGCATTATGACGTCACTTTATATTATGAGAGCGCAATTTCGAGGTTTTATGATCATTTTCGATTACCCCAAATTGTGTCACATCTCCTGGAGCATCATGAGCATGTATTATGACGTCACAGTATATGATGACATCATAATTAGTATGCACTATGACGTCACAATGTATTATGACGTCATAATGTATCCGCATTATGACATCACAATATATTATGAGAGCGCAACATGCAGGTATTATGAGCAATTTCTCTTACCCCAATTTGTGTCACATCTACTGGAGCATCATGAGCATGTATTATGACGTCACAGTATTTGATGACATCATAATTAGTATGCACTATGACATCCCAATGTATTATGACGTCATAATGTATCCGCATTATGACATCACAATATATTATGAGAGCGCAACATGCAGGTATTATGAGCAATTTCTCTTACCTCAATTTGTGTCACATCTACTGGAGCATCATGAGCATGTATTTTGACGTCACAGTATATGATGACATCATAATTAGTATGCAGTATGACGTCACAATGTATTATGATGTCATTATGTAGACGCATTATGACATCACATTATATTATGAGAGTGCAACATGCATTTTTATGAGCAATTTCTCTTACCCCAATTTGTGTCACATCTACTGGAGCATCATGAGCATGTATTATGACGTCACAGTATATGATGACAGCATAATTAGTATTCACTATGACATCACAATGTATTATGACATCATAATGTATCCGCATTATGACATCACAATATATTATGAGAGCGCAACATGCAGGTATTATGAGCAATTTCTCTTACCCCAATTTGTATCACATCTACAGGAGCATCATGAGCATGTATTATGACGTCACAGTATATGATGACATCATAATTAGTATGCACTATGACGTCACAATGTATTATGACGTCATAATGTATCCGCATTATGACATCACAATATATTATGAGAGCGCAACATGCAGGTATTATGAGCAATTTCTCTTACCCCAATTTGTGTCACATCTACTGGAGCATCATGTGCATGTATTATGACGTCACAGTATATGATGACATCATAATTAGTATGCAATATGACGTCACAATGTATTATGACGTCATAATGTATCCGCATTATGACATCACAATATATTATGAGAGCACAACATGCAGGTATTATGAGCATTTTCTCTTACCCCAATTTGTGTCACATCTACTGGAGCACCATGAGCATGTATTATGACGTCACAGTATATGATGACATCATAATTAGTATGCAGTATGATGTCACAATGTATTATGACGTCATAATGTATTCGCATTATGACATCACAGTATATTATGAGAGCGCAATTTGCAGGTTTTATGACCAATTTCGCTTACCCCAATTTGTGTCACATCTACTGGAGCATCATGAGCATGTATTATGACGTCACAGTATTTGATGACATCATAATTAATATGCAGTATGACGTCACAATGTATTATGATGTCATAATGTATCCGCATTATGACATCACAATATATTATGAGAGCGAAACATGCAGGTATTATGACCAATTTCGCTTACACCAATTTGTGTCACATCTACTGTAGCATTATGAGCATGTATTATGACGTCACAGTATATGATGACATCATAATTAGTATGCACTATGACGTCACAATGTATTATGACGTCATAATGTATCCGCATTATGACATCACAATATATTATGAGAGCGCAATTTGCAGGTATTATGAGCAATTTCTCTTACCCCAATTTGTGTCACATCTACTGGAGCATCATGAGCATGTATTATGACGTCACAGTATATGATGACAGCATAATTAGTATGCACTATGACGTCACAATGTATTATGACGTCATAATGTATCCGCATTATGACATCACAATATATTATGAGAGCGCAATTTGCAGGTATTATGAGCAATTTCTCTTACCCCAATTTGTGTCACATCTACTGGAGCATCATGAGCATGTATTATGACGTCACAGTATATGATGACAGCATAATTAGTATGCACTATGACATCACAATGTATTATGACGTCATAATGTATCCGCATTATGACATCACAATATATTATGAGAGCGCAACATGCAGGTATTATGACCAATTTCGCTTACCCAAATTTGTGTCACATCTACTGTAGCATCATGAGCATGTATTATGACGTCACAGTATATGATGACATCATAATTAGTATGCACTATGACGTCACAATGTATTATGACGTCATAATGTATCCGCATTATGACGTCACTTTATATTATGAGAGCGCAATTTCGAGGTTTTATGATCATTTTCGATTACCCCAAATTGTGTCACATCTCCTGGAGCATCATGAGCATGTATTATGACGTCACAGTATATGATGACATCATAATTAGTATGCACTATGACGTCACAATGTATTATGACGTCATAATGTATCCGCATTATGACATCACAATATATTATGAGAGCGCAACATGCAGGTATTATGAGCAATTTCTCTTACCCCAATTTGTGTCACATCTACTGGAGCATCATGAGCATGTATTATGACGTCACAGTATTTGATGACATCATAATTAGTATGCACTATGACATCCCAATGTATTATGACGTCATAATGTATCCGCATTATGACATCACAATATATTATGAGAGCGCAACATGCAGGTATTATGAGCAATTTCTCTTACCTCAATTTGTGTCACATCTACTGGAGCATCATGAGCATGTATTTTGACGTCACAGTATATGATGACATCATAATTAGTATGCAGTATGACGTCACAATGTATTATGATGTCATTATGTAGACGCATTATGACATCACATTATATTATGAGAGTGCAACATGCATTTTTATGAGCAATTTCTCTTACCCCAATTTGTGTCACATCTACTGGAGCATCATGAGCATGTATTATGACGTCACAGTATATGATGACAGCATAATTAGTATTCACTATGACATCACAATGTATTATGACATCATAATGTATCCGCATTATGACATCACAATATATTATGAGAGCGCAACATGCAGGTATTATGAGCAATTTCTCTTACCCCAATTTGTATCACATCTACAGGAGCATCATGAGCATGTATTATGACGTCACAGTATATGATGACATCATAATTAGTATGCACTATGACGTCACAATGTATTATGACGTCATAATGTATCCGCATTATGACATCACAATATATTATGAGAGCGCAACATGCAGGTATTATGAGCAATTTCTCTTACCCCAATTTGTGTCACATCTACTGGAGCATCATGTGCATGTATTATGACGTCACAGTATATGATGACATCATAATTAGTATGCAATATGACGTCACAATGTATTATGACGTCATAATGTATCCGCATTATGACATCACAATATATTATGAGAGCACAACATGCAGGTATTATGAGCAATTTCTCTTACCCCAATTTGTGTCACATCTACTGGAGCACCATGAGCATGTATTATGACGTCACAGTATATGATGACATCATAATTAGTATGCAGTATGATGTCACAATGTATTATGACGTCATAATGTATTCGCATTATGACATCACAGTATATTATGAGAGCGCAATTTGCAGGTTTTATGACCAATTTCGCTTACCCCAATTTGTGTCACATCTACTGGAGCATCATGAGCATGTATTATGACGTCACAGTATTTGATGACATCATAATTAATATGCAGTATGACGTCACAATGTATTATGATGTCATAATGTATCCGCATTATGACATCACAATATATTATGAGAGCGAAACATGCAGGTATTATGACCAATTTCGCTTACACCAATTTGTGTCACATCTACTGTAGCATTATGAGCATGTATTATGACGTCACAGTATATGATGACATCATAATTAGTATGCACTATGACGTCACAATGTATTATGACGTCATAATGTATCCGCATTATGACATCACAATATATTATGAGAGCGCAATTTGCAGGTATTATGAGCAATTTCTCTTACCCCAATTTGTGTCACATCTACTGGAGCATCATGAGCATGTATTATGACGTCACAGTATATGATGACATCATAATTAGTATGCACTATGACATCACAATGTATTATGACGTCATAATGTATCCGCATTATGACATCACAATATATTATGAGAGCGCAACATGCAGGTATTATGAGCAATTTCTCTTACCCCAATTTGTGTCACATCTACTGCAGCATCATGAGCATGTATTATGACGTCACAATATATGATGACATCATAATTAGTATGCACTATGACGTCACAATGTATTATGACGTCATAATGTATCCGCATTATGACATCACAATATATTATGAGAGCGCAACATGCAGGTATTATGAGCAATTTCTCTTACCCCAATTTGTGTCACATCTACTGGAGCATCATGAGCATGTATTATGACGTCACAGTATTTGATGACATCATAATTAGCATGCACTATGACATCACAATATATTATGACGTCATAATGTATCCGCATTATGACATCACAATATATTATGAGAGCGCAACATGCAGGTATTATGAGCAATTTCTCTTACCTCAATTTGTGTCACATCTACTGGAGCATCATGAGCATGTATTATGACGTCACAGTATATGATGACATCATAATTAGTATGCAGTATGAGGTCACAATGTATTATGATGTCATTATGTAGACGCATTATGACATCACATTATATTATGAGAGTGCAACATGCATTTTTATGAGCAATTTCTCTTACCCAAATTTGTGTCACATCTACTGGAGCATCATGAGCATGTATTATGACGTCACAGTATATGATGACAGCATAATTAGTATGCACTATGACATCACAATGTATTATGACGTCATAATGTATCCGCATTATGACATCACAATATATTATGAGAGCGCAACATGCAGGTATTATGGGCAATTTCTCTTACCCCAACTTGTGTCACATCTACAGGAGCATCATGAGCATGTATTATGACGTCACAGTATATGATGACATCATAATTAGTATGCACTATGACGTCACAATGTATTATGACGTCATAATGTATCCGCATTATGACATCACAATATATTATGAGAGCGCAACATGCAGGTATTATGAGCAATTTCTCTTACCCCAATTTGTGTCACATCTACTGGAGCATCATGTGCATGTATTATGACGTCACAGTATATGATGACATCATAATTAGTATGCAATATGACGTCACAATGTATTATGACGTCATAATGTATCCGCATTATGACATCACAATATATTATGAGAGCACAACATGCAGGTATTATGAGCAATTTCTCTTACCCCAATTTGTGTCACATCTACTGGAGCACCATGAGCATGTATTATGACGTCACAGTATATGATGACATCATAATTAGTATGCAGTATGATGTCACAATGTATTATGACGTCATAATGTATTCGCATTATGACATCACAGTATATTATGAGAGCGCAATTTGCAGGTTTTATGACCAATTTCGCTTACCCCAATTTGTGTCACATCTACTGGAGCATCATGAGCATGTATTATGACGTCACAGTATTTGATGACATCATAATTAATATGCAGTATGACGTCACAATGTATTATGATGTCATAATGTATCCGCATTATGACATCACAATATATTATGAGAGCGAAACATGCAGGTATTATGACCAATTTCGCTTACACCAATTTGTGTCACATCTACTGTAGCATTATGAGCATGTATTATGACGTCACAGTATATGATGACATCATAATTAGTATGCACTATGACGTCACAATGTATTATGACGTCATAATGTATCCGCATTATGACATCACAATATATTATGAGAGCGCAATTTGCAGGTATTATGAGCAATTTCTCTTACCCCAATTTGTGTCACATCTACTGGAGCATCATGAGCATGTATTATGACGTCACAGTATATGATGACATCATAATTAGTATGCACTATGACATCACAATGTATTATGACGTCATAATGTATCCGCATTATGACATCACAATATATTATGAGAGCGCAACATGCAGGTATTATGAGCAATTTCTCTTACCCCAATTTGTGTCACATCTACTGCAGCATCATGAGCATGTATTATGACGTCACAATATATGATGACATCATAATTAGTATGCACTATGACGTCACAATGTATTATGACGTCATAATGTATCCGCATTATGACATCACAATATATTATGAGAGCGCAACATGCAGGTATTATGAGCAATTTCTCTTACCCCAATTTGTGTCACATCTACTGGAGCATCATGAGCATGTATTATGACGTCACAGTATTTGATGACATCATAATTAGCATGCACTATGACATCACAATATATTATGACGTCATAATGTATCCGCATTATGACATCACAATATATTATGAGAGCGCAACATGCAGGTATTATGAGCAATTTCTCTTACCTCAATTTGTGTCACATCTACTGGAGCATCATGAGCATGTATTATGACGTCACAGTATATGATGACATCATAATTAGTATGCAGTATGAGGTCACAATGTATTATGATGTCATTATGTAGACGCATTATGACATCACATTATATTATGAGAGTGCAACATGCATTTTTATGAGCAATTTCTCTTACCCAAATTTGTGTCACATCTACTGGAGCATCATGAGCATGTATTATGACGTCACAGTATATGATGACAGCATAATTAGTATGCACTATGACATCACAATGTATTATGACGTCATAATGTATCCGCATTATGACATCACAATATATTATGAGAGCGCAACATGCAGGTATTATGGGCAATTTCTCTTACCCCAACTTGTGTCACATCTACAGGAGCATCATGAGCATGTATTATGACGTCACAGTATATGATGACATCATAATTAGTATGCACTATGACGTCACAATGTATTATGACGTCATAATGTATCCGCATTATGACATCAAAATATATTATGAGAGCGCAACATGCAGGTATTATGAGCAATTTCTCTTACCCCAATTTGTGTCACATCTACTGGAGCATCATGAGCATGTATTATGACGTCACAGTATATGATGACATCATAATTAGTATGCACTATGACGTCACAATGTATTATGACGTCATAATGTATCCGCATTATGACATCACAATATATTATGAGAGCACAACATGCAGGTATTATGAGCAATTTCTCTTACCCCAATTTGTGTCACATCTACTGGAGCACCATGAGCATGTATTATGACGTCACAGTATATGATGACATCATAATTAGTATGCAGTATGATGTCACAATGTATTATGACGTCATAATGTATTCGCATTATGACATCACAGTATATTATGAGAGCGCAATTTGCAGGTTTTATGACCAATTTCGCTAACCCCAATTTGTGTCACATCTAGTGGAGCATCATGAGCATGTATTATGACGTCACAGTATTTGATGACATCATAATTAATATGCAGTATGACGTCACAATGTATTATGATGTCATAATGTATCCGCATTATGACATCACAATATATTATGAGAGCGAAACATGCAGGTATTATGACCAATTTCGCTTACACCAATTTGTGTCACATCTACTGTAGCATTATGAGCATGTATTATGACGTCACAGTATATGATGACATCATAATTAGTATGCACTATGACGTCACAATGTATTATGACGTCGTAATGTATGCGCATTATGACATCACATTATATTATGAGAGCGCAATTTGGACGTTTTATGACCATTTTCGATTACCACAATTTGTGTCACATCTACTGGAGCATCATGAGCATGTATTATGACGTCACAGTATATGATGACATCAAAATTAGTATGCACTATGACGTCACAATGTATTATGACGTCATAATGTATCCGCATTATGACATCACAATATATTATGAGAGCGCAACATGCAGGTATTATGAGCAATTTCTCTTACCCCAATTTGTGTCACATCTACTGGAGCATCATGAGCATGTATTATGACGTCACAATATATGATGACATCATAATTAGTATGCACTATGACGTCACAATGTATTATGACGTCATAATGTATCCGCATTATGACATCACAATATATTATGAGAGCGCAACATGCAGGTATTATGAGCAATTTCTCTTACCCCAATTTGTGTCACATCTACTGGAGCATCATGAGCATGTATTATGACGTCACAGTATTTGATGACATCATAATTAGTATGCACTATGACATCCCAATGTATTATGACGTCATAATGTATCCGCATTATGACATCACAATATATTATGAGAGCGCAACATGCAGGTATTATGAGCAATTTCTCTTACCTCAATTTGTGTCACATCTACTGGAGCATCATGAGCATGTATTTTGACGTCACAGTATATGATGACATCATAATTAGTATGCAGTATGACGTCACAATGTATTATGATGTCATTATGTAGACGCATTATGACATCACATTATATTATGAGAGTGCAACATGCATTTTTATGAGCAATTTCTCTTACCCCAATTTGTGTCACATCTACTGGAGCATCATGAGCATGTATTATGACGTCACAGTATATGATGACAGCATAATTAGTATTCACTATGACATCACAATGTATTATGACGTCATAATGTATCCGCATTATGACATCACAATATATTATGAGAGCGCAACATGCAGGTATTATGAGCAATTTCTCTTACCCCAATTTGTATCACATCTACAGGAGCATCATGAGCATGTATTATGACGTCACAGTATATGATGACATCATAATTAGTATGCACTATGACGTCACAATGTATTATGACGTCATAATGTATCCGCATTATGACATCACAATATATTATGAGAGCGCAACATGCAGGTATTATGAGCAAATTCTCTTACCCCAATTTGTGTCACATCTACTGGAGCATCATGTGCATGTATTATGACGTCACAGTATATGATGACATCATAATTAGTATGCAATATGACGTCACAATGTATTATGACGTCATAATGTATCCGCATTATGACATCACAATATATTATGAGAGCACAACATGCAGGTATTATGAGCAATTTCTCTTACCCCAATTTGTGTCACATCTACTGGAGCACCATGAGCATGTATTATGACGTCACAGTATATGATGACATCATAATTAGTATGCAGTATGATGTCACAATGTATTATGACGTCATAATGTATTCGCATTATGACATCACAGTATATTATGAGAGCGCAATTTGCAGGTTTTATGACCAATTTCGCTTACCCCAATTTGTGTCACATCTACTGGAGCATCATGAGCATGTATTATGACGTCACAGTATTTGATGACATCATAATTAATATGCAGTATGACGTCACAATGTATTATGATGTCATAATGTATCCGCATTATGACATCACAATATATTATGAGAGCGAAACATGCAGGTATTATGACCAATTTCGCTTACACCAATTTGTGTCACATCTACTGTAGCATTATGAGCATGTATTATGACGTCACAGTATATGATGACATCATAATTAGTATGCACTATGACGTCACAATGTATTATGACGTCGTAATGTATGCGCATTATGACATCACATTATATTATGAGAGCGCAATTTGGAGGTTTTATGACCATTTTCGATTACCACAATTTGGGTCACATCTACTGGAGCATCATGAGCATGTATTATGACGTCACAGTATATGATGACATCAAAATTAGTATGCACTATAACGTCACAATGTATTATGACGTCATAATGTATCCGCATTATGACATCACAATATATTATGAGAGCGCAACATGCAGGTATTATGAGCAATTTCTCTTACCCCAATTTGTGTCACATCTACTGGAGCATCATGAGCATGTATTATGACGTCACAGTATATGATGACACCATAATTAGTATGCACTATGACATCACAATGTATTATGACGTCATAATGTATCCACATTATGACATCACAATATATTATGAGAGCGCAATTTGCAGGTATTATGAGCAATTTCTCTTACCCCAATTTGTGTCACATCTACTGGAGCATCATGAGCATGTATTATGACGTCACAGTATATGATGACATCATAATTAGTATGCACTATGACGTCACAATGTATTATGACGTCATAATGTATCCGCATTATGACATCACAATATATTATGAGAGCGCAATTTGCAGGTATTATGAGCAATTTCTCTTACCCCAATTTGTGTCACATCTACTGGAGCATCATGAGCATGTATTATGACGTCACAGTATATGATGACATCATAATTAGTATGCACTATGACGTCACAATGTATTATGACGTCATAATGTATCCGCATTATGACATCACAATATATTATGAGAGCGCAACATGCAGGTATTATGAGCAATTTCTCTTACCCCAATTTGTGTCACATCTACTGGAGCATCATGAGCATGTATTATGACGTCACAGTATTTGATGACATCATAATTAGTATGCACTATGACATCCCAATGTATTATGACGTCATAATGTATCCGCATTATGACATCACAATATATTATGAGAGCGCAACATGCAGGTATTATGAGCAATTTCTCTTACCTCAATTTGTGTCACATCTACTGGAGCATCATGAGCATGTATTTTGACGTCACAGTATATGATGACATCATAATTAGTATGCAGTATGACGTCACAATGTATTATGATGTCATTATGTAGACGCATTATGACATCACATTATATTATGAGAGTGCAACATGCAATTTTATGAGCAATTTCTCTTACCCCAATTTGTGTCACATCTACTGGAGCATCATGAGCATGTATTATGACGTCACAGTATATGATGACAGCATAATTAGTATTCACTATGACATCACAATGTATTATGACGTCATAATGTATCCGCATTATGACATCACAATATATTATGAGAGCGCAACATGCAGGTATTATGAGCAATTTCTCTTACCCCAATTTGTATCACATCTACAGGAGCATCATGAGCATGTATTATGACGTCACAGTATATGATGACATCATAATTAGTATGCACTATGACGTCACAATGTATTATGACGTCATAATGTATCCGCATTATGACATCACAATATATTATGAGAGCGCAACATGCAGGTATTATGAGCAATTTCTCTTACCCCAATTTGTGTCACATCTACTGGAGCATCATGTGCATGTATTATGACGTCACAGTATATGATGACATCATAATTAGTATGCAATATGACGTCACAATGTATTATGACGTCATAATGTATCCGCATTATGACATCACAATATATTATGAGAGCACAACATGCAGGTATTATGAGCAATTTCTCTTACCCCAATTTGTGTCACATCTACTGGAGCACCATGAGCATGTATTATGACGTCACAGTATATGATGACATCATAATTAGTATGCAGTATGATGTCACAATGTATTATGACGTCATAATGTATTCGCATTATGACATCACAGTATATTATGAGAGCGCAATTTGCAGGTTTTATGACCAATTTCGCTTACCCCAATTTGTGTCACATCTACTGGAGCATCATGAGCATGTATTATGACGTCACAGTATTTGATGACATCATAATTAATATGCAGTATGACGTCACAATGTATTATGATGTCATAATGTATCCGCATTATGACATCACAATATATTATGAGAGCGAAACATGCAGGTATTATGACCAATTTCGCTTACACCAATTTGTGTCACATCTACTGTAGCATTATGAGCATGTATTATGACGTCACAGTATATGATGACATCATAATTAGTATGCACTATGACGTCACAATGTATTATGACGTCATAATGTATCCGCATTATGACATCACAATATATTTTGAGAGCGCAATTTGCAGGTATTATGAGCAATTTCTCTTACCCCAATTTGTGTCACATCTACTGGAGCATCATGAGCATGTATTATGACGTCACAGTATATGATGACAGCATAATTAGTATGCACTATGACGTCACAATGTATTATGACGTCATAATGTATCCGCATTATGACATCACAATATATTATGAGAGCGCAATTTGCAGGTATTATGAGCAATTTCTCTTACCCCAATTAGTGTCACATCTACTGGAGCATCATGAGCATGTATTATGACGTCACAGTATATGATGACAGCATAATTAGTATGCACTATGACATCACAATGTATTATGACGTCATAATGTATCCGCATTATGACATCACAATATATTATGAGAGCGCAACATGCAGGTATTATGACCAATTTCGCTTACCCAAATTTGTGTCACATCTACTGTAGCATCATGAGCATGTATTATGACGTCACAGTATATGATGACATCATAATTAGTATGCACTATGACGTCACAATGTATTATGACGTCATAATGTATCCGCATTATGACGTCACTTTATATTATGAGAGCGCAATTTCGAGGTTTTATGATCATTTTCGATTACCCCAAATTGTGTCACATCTCCTGGAGCATCATGAGCATGTATTATGACGTCACAGTATATGATGACATCATAATTAGTATGCACTATGACGTCACAATGTATTATGACGTCATAATGTATCCGCATTATGACATCACAATATATTATGAGAGCGCAACATGCAGGTATTATGAGCAATTTCTCTTACCTCAATTTGTGTCACATCTACTGGAGCATCATGAGCATGTATTATGACGTCACAGTATATGATGACATCATAATTTGCATGCACTATGACGTCACAATGTATTATGACGTCATAATATATCCGCATTATGACATCACAATATATTATGAGAGCGCAACATGCAGGTATTATGAGCAATTTCTCTTACCCCAATTTGTGTCACATCTACTGGAGCATCATGAGCATGTATTATGACGTCACAGTATATGATGACATCATAATTAGTATGCACTATGACATCACAATGTATTATGACGTCATAATGTATCCGCATTATGACATCACAATATATTATGAGAGCGCAACATGCAGGTATTATGAGCAATTTCTCTTACCCCAATTTGTGTCACATCTACTGCAGCATCATGAGCATGTATTATGACGTCACAATATATGATGACATCATAATTAGTATGCACTATGACGTCACAATGTATTATGACGTCATAATGTATCCGCATTATGACATCACAATATATTATGAGAGCGCAACATGCAGGTATTATGAGCAATTTCTCTTACCCCAATTTGTGTCACATCTACTGGAGCATCATGAGCATGTATTATGACGTCACAGTATTTGATGACATCATAATTAGCATGCACTATGACATCACAATATATTATGACGTCATAATGTATCCGCATTATGACATCACAATATATTATGAGAGCGCAACATGCAGGTATTATGAGCAATTTCTCTTACCTCAATTTGTGTCACATCTACTGGAGCATCATGAGCATGTATTATGACGTCACAGTATATGATGACATCATAATTAGTATGCAGTATGAGGTCACAATGTATTATGATGTCATTATGTAGACGCATTATGACATCACATTATATTATGAGAGTGCAACATGCATTTTTATGAGCAATTTCTCTTACCCAAATTTGTGTCACATCTACTGGAGCATCATGAGCATGTATTATGACGTCACAGTATATGATGACAGCATAATTAGTATGCACTATGACATCACAATGTATTATGACGTCATAATGTATCCGCATTATGACATCACAATATATTATGAGAGCGCAACATGCAGGTATTATGGGCAATTTCTCTTACCCCAACTTGTGTCACATCTACAGGAGCATCATGAGCATGTATTATGACGTCACAGTATATGATGACATCATAATTAGTATGCACTATGACGTCACAATGTATTATGACGTCATAATGTATCCGCATTATGACATCAAAATATATTATGAGAGCGCAACATGCAGGTATTATGAGCAAATTCTCTTACCCCAATTTGTGTCACATCTACTGGAGCATCATGAGCATGTATTATGACGTCACAGTATATGATGACATCATAATTAGTATGCACTATGACGTCACAATGTATTATGACGTCATAATGTATCCGCATTATGACATCACAATATATTATGAGAGCACAACATGCAGGTATTATGAGCAATTTCTCTTACCCCAATTTGTGTCACATCTACTGGAGCACCATGAGCATGTATTATGACGTCACAGTATATGATGACATCATAATTAGTATGCAGTATGATGTCACAATGTATTATGACGTCATAATGTATTCGCATTATGACATCACAGTATATTATGAGAGCGCAATTTGCAGGTTTTATGACCAATTTCGCTTACCCCAATTTGTGTCACATCTAGTGGAGCATCATGAGCATGTATTATGACGTCACAGTATTTGATGACATCATAATTAATATGCAGTATGACGTCACAATGTATTATGATGTCATAATGTATCCGCATTATGACATCACAATATATTATGAGAGCGAAACATGCAGGTATTATGACCAATTTCGCTTACACCAATTTGTGTCACATCTACTGTAGCATTATGAGCATGTATTATGACGTCACAGTATATGATGACATCATAATTAGTATGCACTATGACGTCACAATGTATTATGACGTCGTAATGTATGCGCATTATGACATCACATTATATTATGAGAGCGCAATTTGGACGTTTTATGACCATTTTCGATTACCACAATTTGTGTCACATCTACTGGAGCATCATGAGCATGTATTATGACGTCACAGTATATGATGACATCAAAATTAGTATGCACTATGACGTCACAATGTATTATGACGTCATAATGTATCCGCATTATGACATCACAATATATTATGAGAGCGCAACATGCAGGTATTATGAGCAATTTCTCTTACCCCAATTTGTGTCACATCTACTGGAGCATCATGAGCATGTATTATGACGTCACAATATATGATGACATCATAATTAGTATGCACTATGACGTCACAATGTATTATGACGTCATAATGTATCCGCATTATGACATCACAATATATTATGAGAGCGCAACATGCAGGTATTATGAGCAATTTCTCTTACCCCAATTTGTGTCACATCTACTGGAGCATCATGAGCATGTATTATGACGTCACAGTATTTGATGACATCATAATTAGTATGCACTATGACATCCCAATGTATTATGACGTCATAATGTATCCGCATTATGACATCACAATATATTATGAGAGCGCAACATGCAGGTATTATGAGCAATTTCTCTTACCTCAATTTGTGTCACATCTACTGGAGCATCATGAGCATGTATTTTGACGTCACAGTATATGATGACATCATAATTAGTATGCAGTATGACGTCACAATGTATTATGATGTCATTATGTAGACGCATTATGACATCACATTATATTATGAGAGTGCAACATGCATTTTTATGAGCAATTTCTCTTACCCCAATTTGTGTCACATCTACTGGAGCATCATGAGCATGTATTATGACGTCACAGTATATGATGACAGCATAATTAGTATTCACTATGACATCACAATGTATTATGACGTCATAATGTATCCGCATTATGACATCACAATATATTATGAGAGCGCAACATGCAGGTATTATGAGCAATTTCTCTTACCCCAATTTGTATCACATCTACAGGAGCATCATGAGCATGTATTATGACGTCACAGTATATGATGACATCATAATTAGTATGCACTATGACGTCACAATGTATTATGACGTCATAATGTATCCGCATTACGACATCACAATATATTATGAGAGCGCAACATGCAGGTATTATGAGCAATTTCTCTTACCCCAATTTGTGTCACATCTACTGGAGCATCATGTGCATGTATTATGACGTCACAGTATATGATGACATCATAATTAGTATGCAATATGACGTCACAATGTATTATGACGTCATAATGTATCCGCATTATGACATCACAATATATTATGAGAGCACAACATGCAGGTATTATGAGCAATTTCTCTTACCCCAATTTGTGTCACATCTACTGGAGCACCATGAGCATGTATTATGACGTCACAGTATATGATGACATCATAATTAGTATGCAGTATGATGTCACAATGTATTATGACGTCATAATGTATTCGCATTATGACATCACAGTATATTATGAGAGCGCAATTTGCAGGTTTTATGACCAATTTCGCTTACCCCAATTTGTGTCACATCTACTGGAGCATCATGAGCATGTATTATGATGTCACAGTATTTGATGACATCATAATTAATATGCAGTATGACGTCACAATGTATTATGATGTCATAATGTATCCGCATTATGACATCACAATATATTATGAGAGCGAAACATGCAGGTATTATGACCAATTTCGCTTACACCAATTTGTGTCACATCTACTGTAGCATTATGAGCATGTATTATGACGTCACAGTATATGATGACATCATAATTAGTATGCACTATGACGTCACAATGTATTATGACGTCGTAATGTATGCGCATTATGACATCACATTATATTATGAGAGCGCAATTTGGAGGTTTTATGACCATTTTCGATTACCACAATTTGGGTCACATCTACTGGAGCATCATGAGCATGTATTATGACGTCACAGTATATGATGACATCAAAATTAGTATGCACTATAACGTCACAATGTATTATGACGTCATAATGTATCCGCATTATGACATCACAATATATTATGAGAGCGCAACATGCAGGTATTATGAGCAATTTCTCTTACCCCAATTTGTGTCACATCTACTGGAGCATCATGAGCATGTATTATGACGTCACAGTATATGATGACACCATAATTAGTATGCACTATGACATCACAATGTATTATGACGTCATAATGTATCCACATTATGACATCACAATATATTATGAGAGCGCAATTTGCAGGTATTATGAGCAATTTCTCTTACCCCAATTTGTGTCACATCTACTGGAGCATCATGAGCATGTATTATGACGTCACAGTATATGATGACATCATAATTAGTATGCACTATGACGTCACAATGTATTATGACGTCATAATGTATCCGCATTATGACATCACAATATATTATGAGAGCGCAATTTGCAGGTATTATGAGCAATTTCTCTTACCCCAATTTGTGTCACATCTACTGGAGCATCATGAGCATGTATTATGACGTCACAGTATATGATGACATCATAATTAGTATGCACTATGACGTCACAATGTATTATGACGTCATAATGTATCTGCATTATGACATCACAATATATTATGAGAGCGCAACATGCAGGTATTATGAGCAATTTCTCTTACCTCAATTTGTGTCACATCTACTGGAGCATCATGAGCATGTATTTTGACGTCACAGTATATGATGACATCATAATTAGTATGCAGTATGACGTCACAATGTATTATGATGTCATTATGTAGACGCATTATGACATCACATTATATTATGAGAGTGCAACATGCAATTTTATGAGCAATTTCTCTTACCCCAATTTGTGTCACATCTACTGGAGCATCATGAGCATGTATTATGACGTCACAGTATATGATGACAGCATAATTAGTATTCACTATGACATCACAATGTATTATGACGTCATAATGTATCCGCATTATGACATCACAATATATTATGAGAGCGCAACATGCAGGTATTATGAGCAATTTCTCTTACCCCAATTTGTATCACATCTACAGGAGCATCATGAGCATGTATTATGACGTCACAGTATATGATGACATCATAATTAGTATGCACTATGACGTCACAATGTATTATGACGTCATAATGTATCCGCATTATGACATCACAATATATTATGAGAGCGCAACATGCAGGTATTATGAGCAATTTCTCTTACCCCAATTTGTGTCACATCTACTGGAGCATCATGTGCATGTATTATGACGTCACAGTATATGATGACATCATAATTAGTATGCAATATGACGTCACAATGTATTATGACGTCATAATGTATCCGCATTATGACGTCACAATATATTATGAGAGCACAACATGCAGGTATTATGAGCAATTTCTCTTACCCCAATTTGTGTCACATCTACTGGAGCACCATGAGCATGTATTATGACGTCACAGTATATGATGACATCATAATTAGTATGCAGTATGATGTCACAATGTATTATGACGTCATAATGTATTCGCATTATGACATCACAGTATATTATGAGAGCGCAATTTGCAGGTTTTATGACCAATTTCGCTTACCCCAATTTGTGTCACATCTACTGGAGCATCATGAGCATGTATTATGACGTCACAGTATTTGATGACATCATAATTAATATGCAGTATGACGTCACAATGTATTATGATGTCATAATGTATCCGCATTATGACATCACAATATATTATGAGAGCGAAACATGCAGGTATTATGACCAATTTCGCTTACACCAATTTGTGTCACATCTACTGTAGCATTATGAGCATGTATTATGACGTCACAGTATATGATGACATCATAATTAGTATGCACTATGACGTCACAATGCATTATAACGTCATAATGTATCCGCATTATGACATCACAATATATTATGAGAGCGCAATTTGCAGGTATTATGAGCAATTTCTCTTACCCCAATTTGTGTCACATCTACTGGAGCATCATGAGCATGTATTATGACGTCACAGTATATGATGACAGCATAATTAGTATGCACTATGACGTCACAATGTATTATGACGTCATAATGTATCCGCATTATGACATCACAATATATTATGAGAGCGCAATTTGCAGGTATTATGAGCAATTTCTCTTACCCCAATTTGTGTCACATCTACTGGAGCATCATGAGCATGTATTATGACGTCACAGTATATGATGACAGCATAATTAGTATGCACTATGACATCACAATGTATTATGACGTCATAATGTATCCGCATTATGACATCACAATATATTATGAGAGCGCAACATGCAGGTATTATGAGCAATTTCTCTTACCCCAATTTGTGTCACATCTACAGGAGCATCATGAGCATGTATTATGACGTCACAGTATATGATGACATCATAATTAGTATGCAGTATGACGTCGCAAAATCTTATGACGTCATAATGTATGCGCAATATGACATCACAATATATTATGAGAGCGCAACATGCAGGTACTATGAGCAATTTCTCTTACCCCAATTTGTTTCACATCTACTGGAGCATCATGAGCATGTATTATGACGTCACAGTATTTGATGACATCATAATTACTATGCACTATGACCTCACAATGTGTTATGACGTCATAATGTATCCGCATTATGACATCACAATATATTATGAGAGCGCAATTTGCAGGTATTATGAGCAATTTCTCTTACCCGAATGTGTGTCACATCTACTGGAGAATCATGAGCATGTATTATGACGTCACAGTAAATGATGACATCATAATTAGTATGCACTATGATATCACAATGTTTTATGACGTCATAATGTATCCGCATTATGACATCACAATATATTATGAGAGTACAATTTGCAGATTCTATTACCAATTTCTCTTACCCCAATTTGTGTCACATCTACTGGAGCATCATGAGCATGTATTATGACGTCACAGTATATGATGACATCATAATTACTATGCACTATGACCTCACAATGTGTTATGACGTCATAATATATCCGCATTAGGACATCACAATATATTATGAGAGGGCAACTTGCAGGTATTATGAGCAATTTCTCTTACACCAATTTGTGTCACATCAACTGGAGCATCATGAGCATGTATTATGACGTCACAGTATATGATGACATCATAATTATTATGCACTATGACGTCACAATGTATTATGACGTCATAATGTATGCGCATGATGACATCACAATATATTATGAGAGCGCAATTTCCAGGTATTATGACCAATTTCTCTTACCCCAATTTTTGTCACACCTACTGGAGCATCATGAGCATGTATTATGAGGTCACAGTATATGATGACATCATAATTAGTATGCAGTATGACGTCACAATGTATTATGACGTCATAATGTATCCGCATTATGACATCACAATATATTATGAGAGTGCAATTTGCAGGTTTCATGACCAATTTCGCTTACCGCAATTTCTTTCACATCTACTGGAACATCATGAGCATGTATTATGACGTCACAGTATATGATGACATCATAATTAGTATGCAGTATGACGTAACAATGTGTTATGACGTCATAATGTATCCGCATTATGACATCACAATATATTATGAGAGCGCAATTGACAGGTATTATGAGCAATTTCTCTTACCCCAATATCTGTCACATCTACTGGAGAATCATGAGCATGTATTATGATATCACGGTAAATGATGACATCATAATTAGTATGCACTGTGACGTCACAATGTATTATGACGTCATAATGTATCCGCATTATGACATCACAAGGTATGATGAGAGCGCAATTTGCAGGTATTATGAGCAATTTCTCTTACTCCAATTTGTGTCACATCTACTGGAGCATCATGAGCATGTATTGTGACGTCACAGTATATGATGACATCACAATAAGTATGCACTATGACATCACAATGTGTTATGACGTCATAATGTATCCGCATTATGACATCACAATATATTATGAGAGTGCAATTTGCAGGTTTTATGACCAACTTCGCTTACCCCAATTTGTGTCACATCTACTGGAGCATCATGAGTATCTATTATGACGTCACAACATATGATGACATCATAACTAGTATGCACTATGACGTCACAAGGTATTATGACGTCATAAAGTATCCACATTATGACATCACAATATATTATAAGAGCACAATTTGCAGGTATTATGACCAATTTCTCTTACCCCAATTTGTGTCACATCTACTGGAGCATCATGAGCATGTATTATGATGTCACAACATATGATGATATCATAACTAGTATGCACTATGACGTCACATGGTATTATGACGTCATAATGTGTCCGCATTATGACATCACAATATATTATGAGAGCGCAATTTGCAGGTATTATCAGCAATTTCTCTTACCGCAATGTGTGTCACATCTACTGGAGCATCATGAGCATGTATTATGACATCACAGTATATGATGACATCATAATTAGTATGCACTATGACGTCACAATGTATTATGACGTCATAATGTATCCGCATGATGACATCACAATATATTATGAGAGCGCAATTTGCAAGTTGTATGACCAACTTCGCTTACCCCAATTTGTGTCACATCTACTGGAGCATCATGAGCATGTATTATGATGTCACAACATATGATGACATCATAACTAATATGCACTATGACATCACAGGTAATTATGGCGTCATAATGTATCCGCCTTATGACATCACAGTATATTATGAGAGCGCAATTTGCAGGTATTATGAGCAATTTCTCTTACCCCAATTTGTGTAACATCTACTGGAGCATCATCAGCATGTATTATGACGTCACAGTATATGATGACATAATAATTAGTATACACTATGACGTCACAATGTATTTTGACATCATAATGTATCCGCATTATGACATCACAATATATTATGAGAGCGCAATTTGCAGGTATTATGAGCAATTTCTCTTACCCCAATTTGTGTCACATCTACTGGAGCATCATGAGCATGTATTATGACGTCACAGTATATGATGACATCATAATTAGTATGCAGTATGACTTCACAATGTATTATGACGTCATAATTTATCCGCATTATGACGTCACAATATATTATGAGAGCGCAACTTGCAGGTATTATGAGCAATTTCTCTTACCACAATTGGTGTCACATCTACTGGAGCATCATGAGCATATATTATGACGTCACAGTATTTGATGACATCATAACTAGTATGCACTATGACGTCACAATATATTATGACGTCATAATGTATCCGCATTATGACATCACAAGGTATGATGAGAGCGCAATTTGCAGGTATTATGAGCTATTTCTCTTACCCCAATTTGTGTCACATCTACTGGAGCATCATGAGCATGTATTATGACGTCACAATATATGATGACATCATAATTAGTATGCACTATGACGTCACAATGTATTATGACGTCATAATGTATCCGCATTATGACATCACAATATATTATGAGAGCGCAATTTGCAGCTATTATGAGCAATTTCGCTTACCCCAATTTGTGTCACATCTACTGGAGAATCATGAGCATGTATTATGACGTCACAGTATATGATGACATCACAATTAGTATGCAGTATGATGTAACAATGTGTTATGACGTCATAATATATCCGCATTATGACATCACAATATATTATGAGAGCGCAATTTGCAGGTATTATGAGCAATTTCTCTTACCCCAATTTGTGTCACATCTACTGGAGCATCATGAGCATGTATTATGACGTCACAGTATATGATGACATCATAATTAGTATGCACTATGACGTCACAATGTATTATGACGTCATAATATATCCGCATTATGACATCACAATATATTATGAGAGTGCAATTTGCAGGTTTTATGACCAACTTCGCTTACCCCAATATGTGTAACATCTACTGGAGCATCATGAGTATCTATAATGACGTCACAACATATGATGACATCATAACTAGTATGCACTATGACGTCACAAGGTATTATGACGTCATAAACTATCCGCATTATGACATCACAATATATTATGAGAGCAAAATTTGCAGGTATTATGACCAATTTCTCTTACCCCAATTTGTGTCACATCTACTGGAGCATCATGAGCATGTATTATGACGTCACAACATATGATGACATCATAACTAGTATGCACTATGACGTCACATGGTATTATGACGTCATAATGTGTCCGCATTATGACATCACAATATACTGTGAGAGCGCAATTTGCAGGTATTATGAGCAATTTCTCTTACCCCAATTCATGTCACATCTACTGGAGCATCATGAGCATGTATTATGACGTCACAGTATATGATGACATCATAATTAGTATGCACTATGACGTCACAATGTATTATGACGTTATAATGTATCCGCATTATGACATCACAGTATATTATGAGAGCGCAATTTGCAGGTATTATGAGCAATTTCTCTTACCCCAATTTGTGTCACATCTACTGGAGCATCATGAGCATGTATTATGACGTCACAGTATGTGATGACATCATAATTAGTATGCAGTATGATGTCACAATGTATTATGACGTCATAATGTATCCGCATTATGTCATCACAATATATTATTAGTGTGCAATTTGCAGGTGTTATGAGCAATTTCTCTTACCGCAATTTGTGTCACATCTACTGGAGCATCATGAGCATGTATTATGATGTCACAGTATATGATGACATCATAATTAGTATGCAGTATGATATCACAATGTATTATGACGTCATAATGTATGCGCATTATGACATCACAATATATTATGAGAGCGCAATTTGCAGGAACTATGAGCAGTTTCTCTTACCCCAATTTGGGTCACATCTACTGGAGTATCATGAGCATGTATTATGACGTCACAGTATATGATGACATCATAATTAGTATGCAGTATGACGTCACAATGTATTATGACGTCATAATGTATCCGCATTATGATATCACAATATTTTATGAGAGCGCAATTTGCAGGTATTATGGGCAATTTCTCTTACCCCAATGTTTGTCACATCTACTGGAGAATCATGAGCATGTATTATGACGTCACAGTAAATGATGACATCATAATTAGTATGAACTATGACGTCACAATGTACTATGACTTCATAATGTATCCGCATCATGACATCACAATATATTATGAGAGGGCAATTTGCAGGTATAATGAGCAATTTCTCTTACCCCAATTTGTTTCACATCTACTGGAGCATCATGAGCATGTATTATGACGTCACAGTATTTGATAACATCATAATTAGTATGCACTATGACGTCACAATGCATTATGACGTCATAATGTATCCGCATTGTGACATCACAATATATTATGAGAGTGCAATTTGCAGGTTTTATGACCAATTTCGCTTACCCCAATTTGTGTCACATCTACTGGAGCATCATGAGCATGTATTATGACGTCACAATATATGATGACATCATAATTAGTATGCACTATGACGTCACAATGTATTATGACGTCATAATGTATCCGCATTATGACATCACAATATATTATGAGAGCGCAATTTTCAGGTATTAAGAGCAATTTCGCTTACCCCAATTTGTGTCACATCTACTGGAGAATCATGAGCATGTATTATGACGTCACAGTATATGATGACATCACAATTAGTATGCAGTATGATGTAACAATGTGTTATGACGTCATAATGTATCCGCATTATGACATCACAATATATTATGAGAGCGCAATTTGCAGGTATTATGAGCAATTTCTCTTACCCCAATTTGTGTCACATCTACTGGAGCATCATGAGCATGTATTATGACGTCACAGTATATGATGACATCATAATTAGTATGCACTATGACGTCACAATGTATTATGACGTCATAACATAACCGCATTATGACATCACAATATATTATGAGAGTGCAATTTGCAGGTTTTATGACCAACTTCGCTTACCCCAATTTGTGTAACATCTACTGGAGCATCATGAGTATCTATTATGACGTCACAACATATGATGACATCATAACTAGTATGCACTATGACGTCACAAGGTATTATGTCGTCATAAACTATCCGCATTATGACATCACAATATATTATGAGAGCACAATTTGCAGATATTATGACCAATTTCTCTTACCCCAATTTGTGTCACATCTACTGGAGCATCATGAGCATGTATTATGACGTCACAGTATATGATGACATAATAATTAGTATACACTATGACGTCACAATGTATTTTGACATCATAATGTATCCGCATTATGACATCACAATATATTATGAGAGCGCAATTTGCAGGTATTATGAGTAATTTATCTTACCCCAATTTGTGTCACATCTACTGGAGCATCATGAGCATGTATTATGACGTCACAGTATATGATGACATCATAATTAGTATGCAGTATGACTTCACAATGTATTATGACGTCATAATGTATCCGCATTATGACATCACAATATATTATGAGAGCGCAACTTGCAGGTATTATGAGCAATTTCTCTTACCCCAATTGGTGTCACATCTACTGGAGCATCATGAGCATATATTATGACGTCACAGTATATGATGACATCATAACTAGTATGCACTATGACGTCACAATATATTATGACGTCATAATGTATCCGCATTATGACATCACAAGGTATGATGAGAGCGCAATTTGCAGGTATTATGAGCAATTTCTCTTACCCCAATTTGTGTCACATCTACTGGAGCATCATGAGCATGTATTATGACGTCACAATATATGATGACATCATAATTAGTATGCACTATGACGTCACAATGTATTATGACGTCATAATGTATCCGCATTATGACATCACAATATATTATGAGAGCGCAATTTGCAGGTATTATGAGCAATTTCGCTTACACCAATTTGTGTCACATCTACTGGAGAATCATGAGCATGTATTATGACGTCACAGTATATGATGACATCACAATTAGTATGCAGTATGACGTAACAATGTGTTATGACGTCATAATGTATCCGCATTATGACATCACAATATATTATGAGAGCGCAATTTGCAGGTATTATGAGCAATTTCTCTTACCCCAATTTGTGTCACATCTACTGGAGCATCATGAGCATGTATTATGATGTCACAGTATATGATGACATCATAATTAGTATGCACTATGACGTCACAATGTATTATGACGTCATAATATATCCGCATTATGACATCACAATATATTATGAGAGTGCAAATTGCAGGTTTTATGACCAACTTCGCTTACCCCAATTTGTGTAACATCTACTGGAGCATCATGAGTATCTATTATGACGTCACAACATATGATGACATCATAACTAGTATCCACTATGACGTCACAAGGTATTATGACGTCATAAACTATCCGCATTATGACATCACAATATGTTATGAGAGCACAATTTGCAGGTATTATGACCAATTTCTCTTACCCCAATTTGTGTCACATCTACTGGAGCATCATGAGCATGTATTATGACGTCACAACATATGATGACATCATAACTAGTATGCACTATGACGTCACATGGTATTATGACGTCATAATGTGTCCGCATTATGACATCACAATATACTATGAGAGCACAATTTGCAGGTATTATGAGCAATTTCTCTTACCCCAATTCATGTCACATCTACTGGAGCATCATGAGCATGTATTATGACGTCACAGTATATGATGACATCATAATTAGTATGCACTATGACGTCACAATGTATTATGACGTCATAATGTATCCGCATTATGACATCACAGTATATTATGAGAGCGCAACATGCAGGTATTATGAGCAATTTCTCTTACCCCAATTTGTGTCACATCTACTGGAGCATCATGAGCATGTATTATGACGTAACAGTTTGTGATGACATCATATTTACTATGCACTATGATGTCACAATGTATTATGACGTCATAATGTATCCGCATTATGACATCACAATATATTATTAGTGCGCAATTTGCAGGTGTTATGAGCAATTTCTCTTACTGCAATTTGTGTCACATCTACTGGAGCATCATGAGCATGTATTATGATGTCACAGTATATGATGACATCATAATTAGTATGCAGTATGATGTCACAATGTATAATGACGTCATAATGTATGCGCATTATGACATCACAATATATTATGAGAGCGCAATTTGCAGGAACTATGAGCAATTTCTCTTACCCCAATTTGTGTCACATCTACTGGAGCATCATGAGCATGTACTATGACGTCAGAGTATATGATGACATCATAATTAGTATGCAGTATGACGTCACAATGTATTATGACGTCATAATGTATCCGCATTATGATATCACAATATATTATGAGAGCGCAATTTGCACGTATTATGGGCAATTTCTCTTACCCCAATGTTTGTCACATTTACTGGAGAATCATGAGCATGTATTATGACGTCACAGTAAATGATGACATCATAATTAGTATGCACTATGACGTCACAATGTACTATGACTTCATAATGTATCCGCATCATGACATCACAATATATTATGAGAGGGCAATTTGCAGGTATTATGAGCAATTTCTCTTACCCCAATTTGTTTCACATCTACTGGAGCATCATGAGCATGTATTATGATGTCACAGTATATGATGACATCATAATTAGTATGCACTATGACGTCACAATGCATTATGACGTCATAATGTATCCGCATTGTGACATCACAATATATTAGGAGAGTGCAATTTGCAGGTTTTATGACCAATTTCGCTTACCCCAATTTGTGTCACATCTACTGGAGCATCATGAGCATGTATTATGACGTCACAGTATATGATGACATCATAATTAGCATGCACTATGACATCACAATATGTTATGACGTCATAATGTATCCGCATAATGACATCACAGTATATTATTAGTGCGCAATTTGCAGGTATTATGAGCAATTTCTCTTACCCCAATTTGTGTCACATCTACTGCAGCATCATGAGCATGTATTATGACGTCACAGTATATGAGAACATCATAATTAGTATGCAGTATGACGTCACAATATATTATGACGTCATAATGTATGCACATTAGGACATCACAATATATTATGAGAGCGCAATTTTCAGGAACTATGAGCAATTTCTCTTACCCCAATTTGTGTCACATCTACTGGAGCATCATGAGCATGTATTATGACGTCACAGTATATGATGACATCATAATTAGTATGCAGTATGACGTCACAATGTATTATGACGTCATAATGTATCCGCATTATGACATCACAATATATTATGAGAGTGCAATTTGCAGATTTTATGACCAACTTCGCTTACCCCAATTTGTGTCACATCTACTGGAGCATCATGAGTATCTATTATGACGTCACAACATATGATGACATCATAACTAATATGCACTATGACGTCACAAGGAATTATGGCGTCATAATGTGTCCGCATTATGACATCACAGAATACTATGAGAGCGCAATTTGCAGGTATTATGAGCAATTTCTCTTACCCCAATTTGTGTCACATCTACTGGAGCATCATGAGCATGTATTATGACGTCACAGTATATAATGACATGATAATTAGTATACACTATGACGTCACAATGTATTTTGACGTCATAATGTATCCGCATTATGATATCACAATATATTATGAGAGCGCAATTTGCAGGTATTATGAGCAATTTATCTTACCCCAATTTGTGTCATATCTACTGGAGCATCATGAGCATGTATTATGATGTCACAGTATATGATGACATCATAATTAATATGCAGCATGACATCACAATGTATTATGACGTCATAATTTTTCCGCATTATGACATCACAATATATTATGAGAGCGCAATTTGCAGGTTTTATGACCAATTTCGCTTACCCCAATTTTTGTCACATCTACTGGAGCATCATGAGCATGTATTATGACGGCACAGTATATGATGACATCATAATTAGTATGCACTATGACGTCACAATGTATTATGACGTCATAATGTATCCGCATTATGACATCACAATATATTATGAGAGCGCAATTTGCAGGTTTATGACCAATTTCGCTTACCTCAATTTGTGTCACAGCTACTGGAGAATCATGAGCATGTATTATGACTTCACAGTATATGATGACATCATAATTAGTAAGCACTATGACGTCACAATGTATTGTGACGTCATAATGTATCCGCATAATGGCATCACAATATATTATGAGAGCGCAACTTGCAGGTATTATGAGCAATTTCTCTTACCCCAATTTGTGTCACATCTACTGGAGCATCATGAGCATGTATTATGACGTCACAGTATATGATGATGTCATAATTAGTATGCACTATGATGTCACATTTTATTATGACATCATAATGAGTCCGCATTATGACATCACAATATATTATGAGAGCGCAACTTGCAGGTATTATGAGCAATTTCTCTTACCTCAATTTGTGTCACATATACTGTAGCATCATGAGCATGTATTATGACCTTACAGTATATGATGACATCATAATTAGTATGCACTATGATGACACAATGTATTATGACGTCATAATGTATCCGCATTATGACATCACAATATATTATGAGAGCGCAATTTGCAGGTTTTATGACCAATTTCGCTTAGCCCAATTTGTGTCACATCTACTGGGGCATCATGAGCATGTATTATGATGTCACAGTATATGACGACATCATAATTAGTATGCAGTATGACGTCACAATGTATTATGACGTCATAATGTATCCGCATTATGACATCACAATATATTATGAGAGCGCAACATGCAGGTATTAAGAGCAATTTCTCTTACCACAATTTGTGTCACATCTACTGGAGCATCATGAGCATCTATTATGATGTCACAGTATATGATGACATCATAAGTAGTATGCACTATGACGTCACAATGAATTATGACGACATAATGTATCCGCATTATGACATCACAATATATTATGAGAGCGCAATTTGCAGGTTTTATTAGCAATTTCGCTTACCCCAATTTGTGTCACATCTACTGGAGCAACATGAGCATGTATTATGACGTCACAGTATATGATGACATCATAATTAATATGCAGTAGGACGTCACAATATATTATGACGTCATAATGTAACCGCATTATGACATCACAATATATTATGAGAGTGCAACGTGCAGGTATTATGAGCAATTTCTCTTACCCCAATTTGTGTCACATCTACTGGAGCATCATGAGCATGTATTATGACGTCACAGTATATGATGACATCATGATTAGTATGCAGTATGACGCCACAATGTATTATGACGTCATAATGTATTCGCATTCTGACATCACAATATATTATGACAGCGCAATTTGCAGGTATTATGAGCAATTTCTCTTACCCCAATTTGTGTCACATCTACTGGAGCATCATGAGCATGTATTATGACGTCACAGTATATGATGACATCATAATTAGTATGCAGTATGACGTCACAATGTATTATGACGTCATAATGTATCCGCATTTTGATATCACAATATATTATGAGAGCGCAACATGCAGGTAGTATGAGCAATTTCTCTTACCACAATTTGTGTCACATCTACTGGAGCATCATGAGCATGTATTATGACGTCACAGTATATGATGACATCATAATTAGTATGCACTATGACGTCACAATGTTTTATGACGTCATAATGTATCCGCATTATGACATCACAATATATTATGAGAGCGCAATTTGTAGGTTTTATGACCAATTTCGCTTAACCCAATTTGTGTCACATCTACTGGAGCATCATGAGCATGTATTATGACGTCACAGTATATGATGACATCATAATTAGTACGCAGCATGACGTCACAATGTATTATGACGTCATAATTTTTCCGCATTATTACATCACATTATATTATGCGAGCGCAATTTGCAGGTATTATGAGCAATTTCTCTTACCCCAATTTGTGTCACATCTACTGGAGCATCATGAGCATGTATTATGACGTCACAGTATATGATGACATCATAATTAGTATGCACTATGTCGTCACAATGTATTATGACGTCATAATGTATCCGCATTATGACATCACAATATATTATGAGAGCGCAACATGCAGGTATTATGAGCAATTTCTCTTACCCCAATTTGTGTCACATCTACTGGACCATCATGAGCATGTATTATGACGTCACAGTATATGATGACATCATAATTAGTATGCAGTATGACCTCAGAATGTATTATGACGTCATAATGTATCCGAATTATGACATCACAATATATTATGAGAGTGCAACATGCAGGTATTATGAGCAATTTCTCTTACCCCATTTTGTGTTACATCTACTGGAGCATCATGAGCATGTATTATGACGTCACAGTATATGATGACATCATAATTAGTATGCACCATGACGTCACAATGTATTATTACGTCATCATGAATCCACATTATGACATCACAATATATTATGAGAGCGCAATTTGCAGGTTTTATGAACAATTTCGCTTACCCCAATTTTTGTCACATCTACTGGAGCATCATGAGCATGTATTATGACGTCACAGTATATGATGACATCATAATTAGTATGCACTATGACGTCACAATGTATTATGACGTCATAATGTATCCGCTTTATGACATCACAATATATTTTGAGAGCGCAATTTGCAGGTTTATGACCAATTTCGCTTACCTCAATTTGTGTCACATCTACTGGAGCATCATGAGCATGTATTATGACATCACAGTATATGATGACATCATAATTAGTATGCACTATGACGTCACATTGTATTATGACGTCATAATGTATCCGCAATATGACATCACAATATATTATGAGAGCGCAACATGCAGGTATTATGAGCAATTTCTCTTACCCCAATTTGTGTCACATATACTGTAGCATCATGAGCATGTATTATGATCTTACAGTATATGATGACATCATAATTAGTATGCACTATGATGACACAATGTAATATGACGTCATAATGTATCCGCATTATGACATCACAATATGTTATGAGAGCGCAATTTGCAGGTTTTATGACGAATTTCGCTTACCCCAATTTGTGTCACATCTACTGGAGCATCATGAGCATGTGTTATGACGTCACAGTATATGATGACATCATAATTATTATGCACTATGACGTCACAATGTATTATGACGTCATAATGTATCCGCATTATGATATCACAATATATTATGAGAGCGCAACATGCAGGTATTATGACCAATTTCTCTTACCCCAATTTGTGTCACATCTACTGGAGCATCATGAGCATGTATTATGACGTCACAGTATATGATGACATCATAAGTAATATGCACTATGATGACACAATGTATTATGACGTCATAATGTATCCGCATTATGACATCACAATATATTATGAGAGCGCAATTTGCAGGTTTTATGACCAATGTCGCTTACCCCAATTTGTTTCACATCTACTGGAGCATCATGAGCATGTATTATGATGACACTGTATATGATGACATCATAATTAGTATGAACTATGACGTCACAATGTATTATGACGTCATAATGTGTCCGCATTATGGCATCACAATATATTATGAGAGCGCAACATGCAGGTATTATGAGCAATTTCTCTTACCCCAATTTGTGTCACATCTACTGGAGCATCATGAGCATGTATTATGACGTCACAGTATATGATGACATCATAATTAGTATGCAGTATGATGTCACAATGTATTATGACGTCATAATGTATCCGCATTATGACATCACAATATATTTTGAGATCGCAATTTGCAGGTATTATGAGCAATTTCTCTTACCCCAATTTGTGTCACATCTACTGGAGCATCATGAGCATGTATTACGACGTCACAGTATATGATGACATCATAATCAGTATGCACTATGACGTCACAATCTATTATGACGTCATAATGTATCCGCATTATGACATCACAATATATTATGAGAGCGCAACATGCAGGTATTATGAGCAATTTCTCTTACCCCAATTTGTGTCACATCTACTGGAGCATCATGAGCATGTATTATGACGTCACAGTATATGATGACATCATAAGTAGTATGCACTATGACGTCACAATGTATTATGACGACATAATGTATCCGCATTATGACATCACAATATATTATGAGAGCGCAATTTGCAGGTTTTATGACCAATTTCGCTTACCCCAATTTGTGTCACATCTACTGGAGCAACATGAGCATGTATTATGACGTCACAGTATATGATGACATCATAATTTATTTGCAGTATGACGTCACAATGTATTATGACGTCATAATGTATCTGCATTATGACATCACAATATATTATGAGAGCGCAACATGAAGGTATTATGAGCAATTTCTCTTACCCCAATTTGTGTCACATCTACTGGAGCATCATGATCATGTATTATGATCTTACAGTATATGATGACATCATAATTAGTATGCACTATGATGACACAATGTATTATGACGTCATAATGTATCCGCATTATGACATCACAATATATTATGAGAGCGCAATTTGCAGGTTTTATGACGAATTTCGCTTACCCCAATTTGTGTCACATCTACTGGAGCATCATGAGCATGTATTATGACGTCACAGTATATGATGACATCATAATTAGTATGCACTATGATGACACAATGTATTATGACGTCATAATGTATCCGCATTACGACATCACAATATATTATGAGAGCGCAGCATGCAGGTATTATGAGCAATTTCTCTTACCCCAAATTGTGTCACATCTACTGGAGCATCATGAGCATGTATTATGACGTCACAGTATATGATGACATCATAATTAGTATGCACTATGACGTCACAATTTATTATGACGTCATAATGTATCCGCATTATGACATCACAATATATTATGAGAGCGCAATTTGCAGTTTTTATGACCAATTTCGCTTACCCCAGTTTGTGTCACATATACTGGAGCATCATGAGCATGTATTATGACGTCACAGTATATGATGACATCATAATTAGTATGCACTATGACGTCACAATGTATTATGACGTCATAATGTATCCGCATTATGACATCACAATACATTATGAGAGCGCAACATGCAGGTATTATGAGCAATTTCTCTTTCCCCTATTTGGGTCACATCTACTGGAGCATCATGAGCATGTATTATGATGTCACAGTATATGATGACATCATAATTAGTATGCAGTATGATGTCACAATGTATTATGACGTCATAATGTATCCGCATTATGACATCACAATATATTTTGAGATCGCAATTTGCAGGTATTATGAGCAATTTCTCTTACCCCAATTTGTGTCACATCTACTGGAGCATCATGAGCATGTATTACGACGTCACAGTATATGATGACATCATAATCAGTATGCACTATGACGTCACAATCTATTATGACGTCATAATGTATCCGCATTATGACATCACAATATATTATGAGAGCGCAACATGCAGGTATTATGAGCAATTTCTCTTACCCCAATTTGTGTCACATCTACTGGAGCATCATGAGCATGTATTATGACGTCACAGTATATGATGACATCATAAGTAGTATGCACTATGACGTCACAATGTATTATGACGACATAATGTATCCGCATTATGACATCACAATATATTATGAGAGCGCAATTTGCAGGTTTTATGACCAATTTCGCTTACCCCAATTTGTGTCACATCTACTGGAGCAACATGAGCATGTATTATGACGTCACAGTATATGATGACATCATAATTAATTTGCAGTATGACGTCACAATGTATTATGACGTCATAATGTATCTGCATTATGACATCACAATATATTATGAGAGCGCAACATGAAGGTATTATGAGCAATTTCTCTTACCCCAATTTGTGTCACATCTACTGGAGCATCATGATCATGTATTATGACGTCACAGCATATGATGACATCATAATTAGTATGCACTATGACGTCACAATGTAGTATGACGTCATAATGTATCCGCATTATGACATCACAATATATTATGAGAGCGCAATTTGCAGGTGTATGACCAATTTCGCTTACCCCAATTTGTGTCACATCTACTGGAGCATCATGAGCATGTATTATGATGTCACAGTATATGATGACATCATAATTAGCATGCAGTATGACGTCACAATGTATTATGACATCGTAATGTATCCGCATTATGACACCACAGTATATTATGAGAGCGCAACGTGCAGGTATTATAAGCAATTTCTCTTACCCCAATTTGTGTCACATCTCCTGGAGCATCATGAGCATGTATTATGACGTCACAGTATATGATGACATCATGATTAGTATGCAGTATGACGCCACAATGTATTATGACGTCATAATGTATCCGCATTCTGACATCACAATATATTACGAGAGCGCAACATGCAGGTATTATGAGCAATTTCTCTTACCCCAATTTGTGTCACATCTACTGGAGCATCATGAGCATGTATTATGACGTCACAGTATATGATGACATCATAATTAATATGCACTATGACGTCACAGTGTATTATGACGTCATAATGTATCCGCATTATGACGTCACAATATATTATGAGAGCGCAATTTGCAGGTTTTAAGACCAATTTCGCTTACCCCAATTTGTGTCACATCTCCTGGAGCATCATGAGCATGTATTATGACGTCACAGTATATGATGACATCATAATTAGTATGCACTATGACATCACAATGTATTATGACGTCATAATGTATCCACATTATGACATCACAATATATTATGAGAGCGCAACATGCAGGTATTATGAGCAATTTCTCATACCCCAATTTGTGTCACATCTACTGGAGCATCATGAGCATGTATTATGACGTCACAGTATACGATGACATCATAAGTAGTATGCACTATGATGTCACAATGTATTATGACGACATAATGTATCCGCATTATGACATCACAATATATTATGAGAGCGCAATTTGCAGGTATTATGAGCAATTTCTCTTACCCCAATTTGTGTCACATCTACTGGAGCATCATGAGCATGTATTATGATGTCACAGTATATGATGACATCATAATTAGTATGCAGTATGACGTCACAATGTATTATGACATCGTAATGTATCCGCATTATGACACCACAATATATTATGAGAGCGCAACGTGCAGGTATTATGAGCAATTTCTCTTACCCCAATTTGTGTCACATCTACTGGAGCAACATGAGTATGTATTATGACGTCACAGTATATGATGACATCATGATTAGTATGCAGTATGAGGCCACAATGTATTATGACGTCATAATGTTTCCGCATTCTGACATCACAATATATTATGAGAGCGCAACATGCAGGTATTATGAGCAATTTCTCTTACCACAATTTGTGTCACATCTACTGGAGCATCATGAGCATGTATTATGACGTCACAGTATATGATGACATCATAATTAATATGCACTATGACGTCACAATGTATTATGACGTCATAATGTATCCGCATTATGACGTCACAATATATTATGAGAGCGCAATTTATAGGTTTTAAGACCAATTTCGCTTACCCCAATTTGTGTCACATCTACTGGGGCATCATGAGCATGTATTATGACGTCACAGTATATGATGACATCATAATTAGTATGCACTATGACGTCACAATGTATTATGACGTCATAATGTATCCACATTATGACATCACAATATATTATGAGAGTGCAACATGCAGGTATTATGAGCAATTTCTCTTACCGAAATTTGTGTCACATCTACTGGAGCATCATGAGCATGTATTATGACGTCACAGTATATGATGACATCATAAGTAGTATGCACTATGACGTCACAATGTATTATGACGACATAATGTATCCGGATTATGACATCAGAATATATTATGAGAGCGCAACATGCAGGTATTATGAGCAATTTCTCTTACCCCAATTTGTGTCACATCTACTGGACCATCATGAGCATATATTATGACGTCACAGTATATGATGACATCATAATTAGTAGGCAGTATGATGTCACAATATATTATGACGTCATAATGTATCCGCATTATGACATCACAATATATTATGAGAGCGCAACATGCAGGTATTATGAGCAATTTCTCTTACCCCATTTTGTGTTACATCTACTGGAGCGTTATCATGAGCATGTATTATTACGTCACAGTATATGATGACATCATAATTACTATGCACCATGACGTCACAATGTATTATTACGTCATAATGTATCCGCATTATGATATCACAATATATTATGAGAGCGCAATTTGCAGGTTTTATGACCAATTAAGCTTACCCCAATTTGTGTCACATCTACTGGAGCATCATGAGCATGTATTCTGACGTCAGAGTATATGATGGCATCATAATTAGTATGCACTATGACGTCACAATGTATTATGACGTCATAATGTATCCGCATTATGACATCACAATATATTATGAGAGCGCAACCTGCAGGAATTATGAGCAATTTCGATTACCCCAATTTGTGTCACATCTACTGGAGCATCATGGGCATGTATTATGACGTCACAGTATATTTTGACATCATAATTAGTATGCACTATGACGTCACAATGTATTATGACGTCATAATGTATCCACATTATGACTTCACAATATATTATGAGAGGGCAACATGCAGGTATCATGAGCAATTTCTCTTACCCCAATTTGTGTCACATCTATTGGAGCATCATGAGCATGTATTATGATGTCACAGTATATGATGACATCATAATTAGTATGCACTATGACGTCACAATGTATTATGACGTCATAATGTATCCGCATTATGACATCACAACATAGTATGAGAGCGCAATTTGCAGTTTTTATGAGCAATTTCTCTTACCCCAAATTGTGTCACATCTACTGGGGCATCATGAGCATGTATTATGATGTCACAGTATATGATGACATCATAATTAGTATGCACTATGACGTCACAATGTATTATGACGTCATAATGTATCCGCATTATGATACCACAATATATTATGAGAGCGCAATTTGCATGTTTTATGACCAATTAAGCTTACCCCAATTTGAGTCACATCTACTGGAGCATCTTGAGCATGTATTCTGACGTCAGAGTATATGATGACATCATAATTAGTATGCAGTATGACGTCACAATGTATTATGACGTCATAATGTATCCGCATTATGACATCACAATATATTATGAGAGCGCAACATGCAGGAATTATGAGCAATTTCGATTACCCCAATTTGTGTCACATCTACTGGAGCATCATGGGCATGTATTATGACGTCACAGTGTATGATGACATCATAATTAGTATGCAGTATGCTGTCACAATGTATTATGACGTCATAATGTATCTGCATTATGACATCACAATATATTATGAGAGCGCAATTTGCAGTTTTTATGACCAATTTCTCTTACCACAATTTGTGTCACACCTACTGGAGCATCATGAGCATGTATTATGACATCACAGTATATGATGACATCATAATTAGTATGCACTATGACGTCACAATGTATTATGACGTCATAATGTATCCGCATTATGACATCACAATATATTATGAGAGCGCAACATGCAGGTATTATGAGCAATTTCACTTACCCCAATTTGTGTCACATCTACTGGAGCATCATGAGCATGTATTATGACGTCACAGTATATGATGACATCATAATTAGTATGCACTATGACGTCACAATCTATTATGACGTCATAATGTATCCGCATTATGTCATCACAATATATTATGAGAGCGCAACATGCAGGTATTATGAGCAATTTCTCTTATCCCAATTTGTGTCACATCTACTGCAGCATCATGAGCATGTATTATGACGTCACAGTATATGATGACACCATAATTAGTATGCACTATGACGTCACAATGTATTATGACGTCATAATGTATCCGCATTATGACATCACAATATATTATGAGAGCGCAACATGCAGGTATTATGAGCAATTTCTCTTACCCCAATTTGTGTCACATCTACTGGAGCATCATGAGCATGTATTATGATGTCACAGTATATGATGACATCATAATTAGTATGCACTATGACGTCACAATGCATTATGACGTCATAATGTATCCGCATTATGACATCACAATACATTATGAGAGCGCAACATGCAGGTATAATGAGCAATTTCTCTTTCCCCAATTTGTGTCACATCTACTGGAGCATCATGAGCATGTATTATGACGTCACAGTATATGATGACATCATAATTAGTATGCAGTATGATGTCACAATGTATTATGACGTCATAATGTATCCGCATTATGACATCACAATATATTTTGAGATCGCAATTTGCAGGTATTATGAGCAATTTCTCTTACCCCAATTTGTGTCACATCTACTGGAGCATCATGAGCATGTATTATGACGTCACAGTATATGATGACATCATAATTAGTATGCACTATGACGTCACAATGTATTATGACGTCATAATGTATCCGCATTATGACGTCACAATATATTATGAGAGCGCAATTTGCACGTTTTAAGACCAATTTCGCTTGCCCCAATTTCTGTCACATCTACTGGAGCATCATGAGCATGTATTATGACGTCACAGTATATGATGACATCATAATTAGTATGCACTATGACGTCACAATGTATTATGACGTCATAATGTATCCACATTATGACATCACAATATATTATGAGAGTGCAACATGCAGGTATTATGAGCAATTTCTCTTACCCCAATTTGTGTCACATCTACTGAAGCATCATGAGCATGTATTATGACGTCACAGTATATGATGACATCATAATTAGTAGGCAGTATGACGTCACAATGTATTATGACGTCATAATGTATCCGCATTATGACATCACAATATATTATGAGAGCGCAACATGCAGGTATTATGAGCAATTTCTCTTACCCCATTTTGTGTTACATCTACTGGAGCATCATGAGCAATTTGCAGGTGTATGACCAATTTCGCTTACCCCAATTTGTGTCACACCTACTGGAGCATCATGAGCATGTATTATGACGTCACAGTATATGATGACATCATAATTAGTATGCACTATGACATCACAATGTATTATGACGTCATAATTTTTCCGCATTATGACATCACATTATATTATGCGAGCGCAATTTGCAGGTATTATGAGCAATTTCTCTGCCCCAATTTGTGTCACATCTACTGGAGCATCATGAGCATGTATTATGACGTCACAGTATATGATGACATCATAATTAGTATGCACTATGTCGTCGCAATGTATTATGACGTCATAATGTATCCGCATTATGACATCACAATATATTATGAGAGCGCAACATGCAGGTATTATGAGCAATTTCTCTTACCCCAATTTGTGTCACATCTACTGGACCATCATGAGCATGTATTATGACGTCACAGTATATGATGACATCATAATTAGTATGCAGTATGACGTCAGAATGTATTATGACGTCATAATGTATCCGCATTATGACATCACAATATATTATGAGAGCGCAACATGCAGGTATTATGAGTAATTTCTCTTACCCCATTTTGTGTTACATCTACTGGAGCATCATGAGCATGTATTATGACGTCACAGTATATGATGACATCATAATTAGTATGCACCATGACGTCACAATGTATTATTACGTCATCATGTATCCACATTATGACATCACAATATATTATGAGAGCGCAATTTGCAGGTTTTATGTCCAATTTCGCATACCCCAATTTTTGTCACATCTACTGGAGCATCATGAGCATGTATTATGACGGCACAGTATATGATGACATCATAATTAGTATGCACTATGACGTCACAATGTATTATGACGTCATAATGTATCTGCAATATGACATCACAATATATTATGAGAGCGCAACATGCAGGTATTATGAGAAATTTCTATTAACCCAATTTGTGTCACATATACTGTAGCATCATGAGCATGTATTATGATCTTACAGTATATGATGACATCATAATTAGTATGCACTATTATGACACAATGTATTATGACGTCATAATGTATCCGCATTATGACATCACAATATATTATGAGAGCGCAATTTGCAGGTTTTATGACCAATTTCGCTTACCCCAATTTGTTTCACATCTACTGGAGCATCATGAGCATGTATTATAATGACACAGTATGTGATGACATCATAATTAGTATGCACTATGATGTCACAATGTATTATGACGTCATAATGTGTCCGCATTATGGCATCACAATATATTATGAGAGCGCAACATGCAGGTATTATGAGCAATTTCTCTTACCCCAATTTGTGTCACACCTACTGGAGCATCATGAGCATGTATTATGATGTCACAGTATATGATGACATCATAATTAGTATGCACTATGACGTCACAATGTATTATGACGTCATAATGTATCCGCATTATGACATCACAATATATTATGAGAGCGCAACATGCAGGTATTATGAGCAATTTCTCTTATCCCAATTTGTGTCACATCTACTGGAGCATCATGAGCATGTATTATGACGTCACACTATATGATGACACCATAATTAGTATGCACTATGACGTCACAATATATTATGACGTCATAATGTATCCGCATTATGACATCCCAATACATTATGAGAGCGCAACATGCAGGTATTATGAGCAATTTCTCTTTCCCCAATTTGTGTCACATCTACTGGAGCATCATGAGCATGTATTATGACGTCACAGTATATGATGACATCATAATTAGTATGCACTATGACGTCACAATGTATTATGACGTCATAATGTATCCGCATTATGACACCACAACATAGTATGAGAGCGCAATTTGCAGTTTTTATGAGCAATTTCTCTTACCCCAAATTGTGTCACATCTACTGGAGCAACATGAGCATGTATTATGACGTCACAGTATATGATGACATCATAATTAATATGCAGTATGACGTCACAATGTATTATGACGTAATAATGTATCTGCATTATGACATCACAATATATTATGAGAGCGCAACATGCAGGTATTATGAGCAATTTCTCTTACCCCATTTTGTGTTACATCTACTGGAGCGTTATCATGAGCATGTATTATTACGTCACAGTATATGATGACATCATAATTACTATGCACCATGACGTCACAATGTATTATTACGTCATAATGTATCCGCATTATGATATCACAATATATTATGAGAGCGCAATTTGCAGGTTTTATGACCAATTAAGCTTACCCCAATTTGTGTCACATCTACTGGAGCATCATGAGCATGTATTCTGACGTCAGAGTATATGATGGCATCATAATTAGTATGCACTATGACGTCACAATGTATTATGACGTCATAATGTATCCGCATTATGACATCACAATATATTATGAGAGCGCAACCTGCAGGAATTATGAGCAATTTCGATTACCCCAATTTGTGTCACATCTACTGGAGCATCATGGGCATGTATTATGACGTCACAGTATATTTTGACATCATAATTAGTATGCACTATGACGTCACAATGTATTATGACGTCATAATGTATCCACATTATGACATCACAATATATTATGAGAGGGCAACATGCAGGTATCATGAGCAATTTCTCTTACCCCAATTTGTGTCACATCTATTGGAGCATCATGAGCATGTATTATGATGTCACAGTATATGATGACATCATAATTAGTATGCACTATGACGTCACAATGTATTATGACGTCATAATGTATCCGCATTATGACATCAAAACATAGTATGAGAGCGCAATTTGCAGTTTTTATGAGCAATTTCTCTTACCCCAAATTGTGTCACATCTACTGGGGCAACATGAGCATGTATTATGATGTCACAGTATATGATGACATCATAATTAGTATGCACTATGACGTCACAATGTATTATGACGTCATAATGTATCCGCATTATGATACCACAATATATTATGAGAGCGCAATTTGCATGTTTTATGACCAATTAAGCTTACCCCAATTTGTGTCACATCTACTGGAGCATCATGAGCATGTATTCTGACGTCAGAGTATATGATGACATCATAATTAGTATGCAGTATGACGTCACAATGTATTATGACGTCATAATGTATCCGCATTATGACATCACAATATATTATGAGAGCGCAACATGCAGGAATTATGAGCAATTTCGATTACCCCAATTTGTGTCACATCTACTGGAGCATCATGGGCATGTATTATGACGTCACAGTGTATGATGACATCATAATTAGTATGCAGTATGCTGTCACAATGTATTATGACGTCATAATGTATCTGCATTATGACATCACAATATATTATGAGAGCGCAATTTGCAGTTTTTATGACCAATTTCTCTTACCCCAATTTGTGTCACACCTACTGGAGCATCATGAGCATGTATTATGACATCACAGTATATGATGACATCATAATTAGTATGCACTATGACGTCACAATGTATTATGACGTCATAATGTATCCGCATTATGACATCACAATATATTATGAGAGCGCAACATGCAGGTATTATGAGCAATTTCACTTACCCCAATTTGTGTCACATCTACTGGAGCATCATGAGCATGTATTATGACGTCACAGTATATGATGACATCATAATTAGTATGCACTATGACGTCACAATCTATTATGACGTCATAATGTATCCGCATTATGTCATCACAATATATTATGAGAGCGCAACATGCAGGTATTATGAGCAATTTCTCTTATCCCAATTTGTGTCACATCTACTGCAGCATCATGAGCATGTATTATGACGTCACAGTATATGATGACACCATAATTAGTATGCACTATGACGTCACAATGTATTATGACGTCATAATGTATCCGCATTATGACATCACAATATATTATGAGAGCGCAACATGCAGGTATTATGAGCAATTTCTCTTACCCCAATTTGTGTCACATCTACTGGAGCATCATGAGCATGTATTATGATGTCACAGTATATGATGACATCATAATTAGTATGCACTATGACGTCACAATGCATTATGACGTCATAATGTATCCGCATTATGACATCACAATACATTATGAGAGCGCAACATGCAGGTATTATGAGCAATTTCTCTTTCCCCAATTTGTGTCACATCTACTGGAGCATCATGAGCATGTATTATGACGTCACAGTATATGATGACATCATAATTAGTATGCAGTATGATGTCACAATGTATTATGACGTCATAATGTATCCGCATTATGACATCACAATATATTTTGAGATCGCAATTTGCAGGTATTATGAGCAATTTCTCTTACCCCAATTTGTGTCACATCTACTGGAGCATCATGAGCATGTATTATGACGTCACAGTATATGATGACATCATAATTAGTATGCACTATGACGTCACAATGTATTATGACGACATAATGTATCCGCATTATGACATCACAATATATTATGAGAGCGCAATTTGCAGGTTTTATGACCAATTTCGCTTACCCCAATTTGTGTCACATCTACTGGAGCAACATGAGCATGTATTATGACGTCACAGTATATGATGACATCATAATTAATATGCAGTATGACGTCACAATGTATTATGACGTAATAATGTATCTGCATTATGACATCACAATATATTATGAGAGCGCAACATGCAGGTATTATGAGCAATTTCTCTTACCCCAATTTGTGTCACATCTACTGGAGCATCATGATCATGTATTATGACGTCACAGCATATGATGACATCATAATTAGTATGCACTATGACGTCACAATGTAGTATGACGTCATAATGTATCTGCATTATGACATCACAATATATTATGAGAGCGCAATTTGCAGGTGTATGACCAATTTCTCTTACCCCAATTTGTGTCACATCTACTGGAGCATCAGGAGCATGTATTATGATGTCACAGTATATGATGACATCATAATTAGTATGCAGTATGACGTCACAATGTATTATGACATCGTAATGTATCCGCATTATGACACCACAGTATATTATGAGAGCGCAACGTGCAGGTATTATGAGCAATTTCCCTTACCCCAATTTGTGTCACATCTACTGGAGCATCATGAGCATGTATTATGACATCACAGTATATGATGACATCATAATTAATATGCACTATGACGTCACAATGTATTATGACGTCATAATGTATCCGCATTATGACGTCACAATATATTATGAGAGCGCAATTTGCACGTTTTAAGACCAATTTCGCTTGCCCCAATTTCTGTCACATCTACTGGAGCATCATGAGCATGTATTATGACGTCACAGTATATGATGACATCATAATTAGTATGCACTATGACGTCACAATGTATTATGACGTCATAATGTATCCACATTATGACATCACAATATATTATGAGAGTGCAACATGCAGGTATTATGAGCAATTTCTCTTACCCCAATTTGTGTCACATCTACTGAAGCATCATGAGCATGTATTATGACGTCACAGTATATGATGACATCATAATTAGTAGGCAGTATGACGTCACAATGTATTATGACGTCATAATGTATCCGCATTATGACATCACAATATATTATGAGAGCGCAACATGCAGGTATTATGAGCAATTTCTCTTACCCCATTTTGTGTTACATCTACTGGAGCATCTGAGCAATTTGCAGGTGTATGACCAATTTCGCTTACCCCAATTTGTGTCACACCTACTGGAGCATCATGGGCATGTATTATGACGTCACAGTATATGATGACATCATAATTAGTATGCAGCATGACATCACAATGTATTATGACGTCATAATTTTTTCGCATTATGACATCACATTATATTATGCGAGCGCAATTTGCAGGTATTATGAGCAATTTCTCTGCCCCAATTTGTGTCACATCTACTGGAGCATCATGAGCATGTATTATGACGTCACAGTATATGATGACATCATAATTAGTATGCACTATGTCGTCGCAATGTATTATGACGTCATAATGTATCCGCATTATGACATCACAATATATTATGAGAGCGCAACATGCAGGTATTATGAGCAATTTCTCTTACCCCAATTTGTGTCACATCTACTGGACCATCATGAGCATGTATTATGACGTCACAGTATATGATGACATCATAATTAGTATGCAGTATGACGTCAGAATGTATTATGACGTCATAATGTATCCGCATTATGACATCACAATATATTATGAGAGCGCAACATGCAGGTATTATGAGTAATTTCTCTTACCCCATTTTGTGTTACATCTACTGGAGCATCATGAGCATGTATTATGACGTCACAGTATATGATGACATCATAATTAGTATGCACCATGACGTCACAATGTATTATTACGTCATCATGTATCCACATTATGACATCACAATATATTATGAGAGCGCAATTTGCAGGTTTTATGTCCAATTTCGCATACCCCAATTTTTGTCACATCTACTGGAGCATCATGAGCATGTATTATGACGGCACAGTATATGATGACATCATAATTAGTATGCACTATGACGTCACAATGTATTATGACGTCATAATGTATCTGCAATATGACATCACAATATATTATGAGAGCGCAACATGCAGGTATTATGAGCAATTTCTATTAACCCAATTTGTGTCACATATACTGTAGCATCATGAGCATGTATTATGATCTTACAGTATATGATGACATCATAATTAGTATGCACTATTATGACACAATGTATTATGACGTCATAATGTATCCGCATTATGACATCACAATATATTACGAGAGCGCAATTTGCAGGTTTTATGACCAATTTCGCTTACCCCAATTTGTTTCACATCTACTGGAGCATCATGAGCATGTATTATGATGACACAGTATGTGATGACATCATAATTAGTATCCACTATGATGTCACAATGTATTATGACGTCATAATGTGTCCGCATTATGGCATCACAATATATTATGAGAGCGCAACATGCAGGTATTATGAGCAATTTCTCTTACCCCAATTTGTGTCACACCTACTGGAGCATCATGAGCATGTATTATGACGTCACAGTATATGATGACATCATAATTAGTATGCACTATGACGTCACAATGTATTATGACGTCATAATGTATCCGCATTATGACATCACAATATATTATGAGAGCGCAACATGCAGGTATTATGAGCAATTTCTCTTACCCCAATTTGTGTCACATCTACTGGAGCATCATGAGCATGTATTATGACGTCACAGTATATGATGACATCATAATTAGTATGCACTATGACGTCACAATGTATTATGACGTCATAATGTATCCGCATTATGACATCACAATATATTATGAGAGCGCAACATGCAGGTATTATGAGCAATTTCTCTTATCCCAATTTGTGTCACATCTACTGGAGCATCATGAGCATGTATTATGACGTCACACTATATGATGACACCATAATTAGTATGCACTATGACGTCACAATATATTATGACGTCATAATGTATCCGCATTATGACATCACAATACATTATGAGAGCGCAACATGCAGGTATTATGAGCAATTTCTCTTTCCCCAATTTGTGTCACATCTACTGGAGCATCATGAGCATGTATTATGATGTCACAGTATATGATGACATCATAATTAGTATGCACTATGACGTCACAATGTATTATGACGTCATAATGTATCCGCATTATGACACCACAACGTAGTATGAGAGCGCAATTTGCAGTTTTTATGAGCAATTTCTCTTACCCCAAATTGTGTCACATCTACTGGAGCAACATGAGCATGTATTATGACGTCACAGTATATGATGACATCATAATTAATATGCAGTATGACGTCACAATGTATTATGACGTAATAATGTATCTGCATTATGACATCACAATATATTATGATAGCGCAACATGCAGGTATTATGAGCAATTTCTCTTACCCCAATTTGTGTCACATCTACTGGAGCATCATGATCATGTATTATGACGTCACAGCATATGATGACATCATAATTAGTATGCACTATGACGTCACAATGTATTATGACATCGTAATGTATCCGCATTATGACACCACAGTATATTATGAGAGCGCAACGTGCAGGTATTATGAGCAATTTCTCTTACCCCAATTTGTGTCACATCTACTGGAGCATCATGAGCATGTATTATGACGTCACAGTATATGATGACATCATAATTAATATGCACTATGACGTCACAATGTATTATGACGTCATAACGTATCCGCATTATGACGTCACAATATATTATGAGAGCGCAATTTGCACGTTTTAAGACCAATTTCGCTTACCCCAATTTGTGTCACATCTACTGGAGCATCATGAGCATGTATTATGACGTCACAGTATATGATGACATCATAATTAGTATGCACTATGACGTCACAATCTATTATGACGTCATAATGTATCCGCATTATGACATCACAATATATTATGAGAGCGCAACATGCAGGTATTATGAGCAATTTCTCTTATCCCAATTTGTGTCACATCTACTGGAGCATCATGAGCATGTATTATGACGTCACAGTATATGATGACATCATGATTAGTATGCAGTATGACGCCACAATGTATTATGACGTCATAATGTATCCGCATTCTGACATCACAATATATTATGAGAGCGCAATTTGCAGGTTTTAAGACCAATTTCGCTTACCCCAATTTGTGTCACATCTACTGGAGCATCATGAGCATGTATTATGACGTCACAGTATATGATGACATCATAAGTAGTATGCACTATGACGTCACAATGTATTATGACGACATAATGTATCCGGATTATGACATCAGAATATATTGTGAGAGCGCAACATGCAGGTATTATGAGCAATTTCTCTTACCCCAATTTGTGTCACATCTACTGGACCATCATGAGCATGTATTATGACGTCACAGTATATGATGACATCATAATTAGTAGGCAGTATGACGTCACAATGTATTATGACGTCATAATGTATCCGCATTATGACATCACAATATATTATGAGAGCGCAACATGCAGGAATTATGAGCAATTTCGATTACCCCAATTTGAGTCACAACTTCTGGAGCATCATGGGCATGTATTATGACGTCACAGTATATGATGACATCAAAATTAGTATGCAGTATGATGTCACAATGTATTATGATGTCATAATGTATCTGCATTATGACATCACAATATATTATGAGAGCGCAATTTGCAGTTTTTATGACCAATTTCGTTTACCCCAATTTGTGTCACATCTACTGGAGCATCATGAGCATGTATTATGACGTCACAGTATATGATGACATCATAATTAGTATGCACTATGACGTCACAATATATTATGACGTCATAATGTATCCGCATTATGACATCACAACATAGTATGAGAGCGCAATTTGCAGTTTTTATGAGCAATTTCTCTTACCCCAAATTGTGTCACATCTACTGGAGCATCATGAGCATGTATTATGATGTCACAGTATATGATGACATCATAATTAGTATGCACTATGACGTCACAATGTATTATGACGTCATAATGTATCCGCATTATGATACCACAATATATTATGAGAGCGCAATTTGCATGTTTTATGACCAATTAAGCTTACCCCAATTTGTGTCACATCTACTGGAGCATCATGAGCATGTATTCTGATGTCAGAGTATATGATGACATCATAATTAGTATGCAGTATGACGTCACAATGTATTATGACGTCATAATGTATCCGCATTATGACATCACAATATATTATGAGAGCGCAACATGCAGGAATTATGAGCAATTTCGATTACCCCAATTTGTGTCACATCTACTGGAGCATCATGGGCATGTATTATGACGTCACAGTATATGATGACATCATAATTAGTATGCAGTATGATGTCACAATGTATTATGACGTCATAATGTATCTGCATTATGACATCACAATATATTATGAGAGCGCAATTTGCAGTTTTTATGACCAATTTCGCTTACCCCAATTTGTGTCACATCTACTGGAGCATCATGACCATGTATTATGACGTCACAGTATATGATGACATCATAATTAGTATGCACTACGACGTCACAATGTATTATGACGTCATAATGTATCCGCATTATGACATCACAATATGTTATGAGAGCGCAACATGCAGGTATTATGAGCAATTTCTCTTACCCCAATTTGTGTCACATCTACTGGAGCATCATGAGCATGTATTATGACGTCACAGTATATGATGACATCATAATTAGTATGCACTATGACGTCACAATCTATTATGACGTCATAATGTATCCGCATTATGACATCACAATATATTATGAGAGCGCAACATGCAGGTATTATGAGCAATTTCTCTTATCCCAATTTGTGTCACATCTACTGGAGCATCATGAGCATGTATTATGACGTCACAGTATATGATGACATCATGATTAGTATGCAGTATGACGCCACAATGTATTATGACGTCATAATGTATCCGCATTCTGACATCACAATATATTATGAGAGCGCAATTTGCAGGTTTTAAGACCAATTTCGCTTACCCCAATTTGTGTCACATCTACTGGAGCATCATGAGCATGTATTATGACGTCACAGTATATGATGACATCATAAGTAGTATGCACTATGACGTCACAATGTATTATGACGACATAATGTATCCGGATTATGACATTAGAATATATTATGAGAGCGCAACATGCAGGTATTATGAGCAATTTCTCTTACCCCAATTTGTGTCACATCTACTGGACCATCATGAGCATGTATTATGACGTCACAGTATATGATGACATCATAATTAGTAGGCAGTATGACGTCACAATGTATTATGACGTCATAATGTATCCGCATTATGACATCACAATATATTATGAGAGCGCAACATGCAGGAATTATGAGCAATTTCGATTACCCCAATTTGAGTCACATCTTCTGGAGCATCATGGGCATGTATTATGACGTCACAGTATATGATGACATCAAAATTAGTATGCAGTATGATGTCACAATGTATTATGACGTCATAATGTATCTGCATTATGACATCACAATATATTATGAGAGCGCAATTTGCAGTTTTTATGACCAATTTCGCTTACCCCAATTTGTGTCACATCTACTGGAGCATCATGAGCATGTATTATGACGTCACAGTATATGATGACATCATAATTAGTATGCACTATGACGTCACAATATATTATGACGTCATAATGTATCCGCATTATGACATCACAATATGTTATGAGAGCGCAACATGCAGGTATTATGAGCAATTTCTCTTATCCCAATTTGTGTCACATCTACTGCAGCATCATGAGCATGTATTATGACGTCACAGTATATGATGACATCATGATTAGTATGCAGTATGACGCCACAATGTATTATGACGTCGTAATGTATCCGCATTCTGACATCACAATATATTATGAGAGCGCAATTTGCAGGTTTTAAGACCAATTTCGCTTACCACAATTTGTGTCACATCTACTGGAGCATCAAGAGCATGTATTATGACGTCACAGTATATGATGACATCATAATTAGTATGCACTATGACGTCACAATGTATTATGACGTCATAATGTATCCACATTATGACATCACAATATATTATGAGAGTGCAACATGCAGGTATTATGAGCAATTTCTCTTACCCCAATTTGTGTCACATCTACTGGAGCATCATGAGCATGTATTATGACGTCACAGTATATGATGACATCATAAGTAGTATGCACTATGACGTCACAATGTATTATGACGACATAATGTATCCGGATTATGACATCAGAATATATTATGTGAGCGCAACATGCAGGTATTATGAGCAATTTCTCTTACCCCAATTTGTGTCACATCTACTGGACCATCATGAGCATGTATTATGACGTCACAGTATATGATGACATCATAATTAGTAGGCAGTATGACGTCACAATGTATTATGACGTCATAATGTATCCGCATTATGACATCACAATATATTATGAGAGCGCATCATGCAGGAATTATGAGCAATTTCGATTACCCCAATTTGTGTCACATCTACTGGAGCATCATGAGCATGTATTATGACGTCACAGTATATGATGACATCATAATTAATATGCACTATGACGTCACAATGTATTATGACGTCATAATGTATCCGCATTATGACGTCACAATATATTATGAGAGCGCAAATTGCAGGTTTTAAGACCAATTTCGCTTACCCCAATTTGTGTCACATCTACTGGAGAATCATGAGCATGTATTATGACGTCACAGTATATGATGACATCATAATTAATATGCACTCTGACGTCACAATGTATTATGATGTCATAATGTATCCACATTATGACATCACAATATATTATGAGAGCGCAACATGCAGGTATTATGAGCAATTTCTCTTACCCCAATTTGTGTCACATCTACTGGAGCATCATGAGCATGTATTATGACGTCACAGTATATGATGACGTCATAAGTAGTATGCACTATGACGTCACAATGTATTATGACGACATAATGTATCCGCATTATGACATCACAATATATTATGAGAGCGCAATTTGCAGGTATTATGAGCAATTTCTCTTACCCCAATTTGTGTCACATCTACTGGAGCATCATGAGCATGTATTATGATGTCACAGTATATGATGACATCATAATTAGTATGCAGTATGACGTCACAATGTATTATGACATCGTAATGTATCCGCATTATGACATCACAATATTTTATGAGAGCGCAACATGCAGGTATTATGAGCAATTTCTCTTACCCCATTTTGTGTTACATCTACTGGAGCGTTATCATGAGCATGCATTATGACGTCACAGTATATGATGACATCATAATTACTATGCACCATGACGTCACAATGTATTATGACGTCATAATGTATCCGCATTATGACATCACAAAATATTATGAGAGCACAACATGCAGGAATTATGAGCAATTTCGATTACCCCAATTTGTGTCACATCTACTGGAGCATCATGGGTATGTATTATGACGTCACAGTATATGATGACATCATAATTAGTATGCAGTATGATGTCACAATGTATTATGACGTCATAATGTATCTGCATTATGACATCACAATATATTATGAGAGCGCAATTTGCAGTTTTTATGACCAATTTCGCTTACCCCAATTTGTGTCACATCAACTGGAGCATCATGAGCATGTATTATGACGTCACAGTATATGATGACATCATAATTAGTATGCACTATGACGTCACAATGTATTATGACGTCATAATGTATCCGCATTATGACATCACAATATATTATGAGAGCGCAACATGCAGGTATTATGAGCAATTTCTCTTACCCCAATTTGTGTCACATCTACTGGAGCATCATGAGCATGTATTATGACGTCACAGTATATGATGACATCATAATTAGTATGCACTATGACGTCACAATGTATTATGACGTCATAATGTATCCGCATTATGACATCACAATATATTATGAGAGCGCAACATGCAGGTATTATGAGCAATTTCTCTTATCCCAATTTGTGTCACATCTACTGGAGCCTCATGAGCATGTATTATGACGTCACACTATATGATGGCACCATAATTAGTATGCACTATGACGTCACAATGTATTATGACGTCATAATGTATCCGCATTATGACATCACAATATATTATGAGAGCGCAACATGCAGGTATTATGAGCAATTTCTCTTACCCCAATTTGTGTCACATCTATTGGAGCATCATGAGCATGTATTATGACGTCACAGTATATGATGACATCATAATTAGTATGCAGTATGATGTCAAAATGTATTATGACGTCATAATGTATCCGCATTATGACATCACAATATATTATGAGACCGCAACATGCAGGTATTATGAGCAATTTCTCTTTCCCCAATTTGTGTCACATCTACTGGAGCATCATGAGCATGTATTATGACGTCACAGTATATGATGACATCATAATTGGTATGCACTAGGACGTCACAATGTATTATGAGGTCATAATGTATCCGCATTATGACATCACAATATATTATGAGAGCGAAATTTGCAGGTTTTATGACCAATTTCGCTTACCCCAATTTGTGTCACATCTACTGGAGCATCATGAGCATGTATTATGACGTCACAGTATACGATGACATCATAATTAGTATGCACTATGACGTCACAATGTATTATGACGTCATAATGTATCCACATTATGACATCACAATATATTATGAGAGGGCAACATGCAGGTATCATGAGCAATTTCTCTTACCCCAATTTGTGTAACATCTATTGGAGCATCATGAGCATGTATTGTGATGTCACAGTATATGATGACATCATAATTAGTATGCACTATGACGTCACAATGTATTATGACGTCATAATGTATCCGCATTATGACATCACAACATAGTATGAGAGCGCAATTTGCAGTTTTTATGAGCAATTTCTCTTACCCCAAATTGTGTCACATCTACTGGAGCATCATGAGCATGTATTATGATGTCACAGTATATGATGACATCATAATTAGTATGCACTATGACGTCACAATGTATTATGACGTCATAATGTATCCGCATTATGATACCACAATATATTATGAGAGCGCAATTTGCATGTTTTATGACCAATTAAGCTTACCCCAATTTGTGTCACATCTACTGGAGCATCATGAGCATGTATTCTGACGTCAGAGTATATGATGACATCATAATTAGTATGCAGTATGACGTCACAATGTATTATGACGTCATAATGTATCCGCATTATGACATCACAATATATTATGAGAGCGCAACATGCAGGAATTATGAGCAATTTCGATTACCCCAATTTGTGTCACATCTACTGGAGCATCATGGGCATGTATTATGACGTCACAGTATATGATGACATCATAATTAGTATGCAGTATGATGTCACAATGTATTATGACGTCATAATGTATCTGCATTATGACATCACAATATATTATGAGAGCGCAAATTGCAGTTTTTATGACCAATTTCGCTTACCCCAATTTGTGTCACATCTACTGGAGCATCATGAGCACGTATTATGACGTCACAGTATATGATGACATCATAATCAGTATGCACTATGACGTCACAATATATTATGACGTCACAATGTATCCGCATTCTGACATCACAATATATTACGAGAGCGCAACATGCAGGTATTATGAGCAATTTCTCTTACCCCAATTTGTGTCACATCTACTGGAGCATCATGAGCATGTATTATGACGTCACAGTATATGATGACATCATAATTAATATGCACTATGACGTCACAATGTATTATGACGTCATAATGTATCCGCATTATGACGTCACAATATATTATGAGAGCGCAATTTGCAGGTTTTAAGACCAATTTCGCTTACCCCAATTTGTGTCACATCTACTGGAGAATCATGAGCATGTATTATGACGTCACAGTATATGATGACATCATAATTAGTATGCACTATGACGTCACAATGTATTATGATGTCATAATGTATCCACATTATGACATCACAATATATTATGAGAGCGCAACATGCAGGTATTATGAGCAATTTCTCTTACCCCAATTTGTGTCACATCTACTGGAGCATCATGAGCATGTATTATGACGTCACAGTATATGATGACGTCATAAGTAGTATGCACTATGACGTCACAATGTATTATGACGACATAATGTATCCGCATTATGACATCACAATATATTATGAGAGCGCAATTTGCAGGTATTATGAGCAATTTCTCTTACCCCAATTTGTGTCACATCTACTGGAGCATCATGAGCATGTATTATGATGTCACAGTATATGATGACATCATAATTAGTATGCAGTATGACGTCACAATGTATTATGACATCGTAATGTATCCGCATTATGACATCACAATATTTTATGAGAGCGCAACATGCAGGTATTATGAGCAATTTCTCTTACCCCATTTTGTGTTACATCTACTGGAGCGTTATCATGAGCATGTATTATGACGTCACAGTATATGATGACATCATAATTACTATGCACCATGACGTCACAATGTATTATGACGTCATAATGTATCCGCATTATGACATCACAATATATTATGAGAGCGCAACATGCAGGAATTATGAGCAATTTCGATTACCCCAATTTTTGTCACATCTACTGGAGCATCATGGGCATGTATTATGACGTCACAGTATATGATGACATCATAATTAGTATGCAGTATGATGTCACAATGTATTATGACGTCATAATGTATCTGCATTATGACATCACAATATATTATGAGAGCGCAAATTGCAGTTTTTATGACCAATTTCGCTTACCCCAATTTGTGTCACATCTACTGGAGCATCATGAGCACGTATTATGACGTCACAGTATATGATGACATCATAATCAGTATGCACTATGACGTCACAATATATTATGACGTCACAATGTATCCGCATTATGACATCACAATATATTATGAGAGCGCAACATGCAGGTATTATGAGCAATTTCTCTTACCCCAATTTGTGTCACATCTACTGGAGCATCATGAGCATGTATTATGACGTCACAGTATATGATGACATCATAATTAGTATGCACTATGACATCACAATATATTATGAGAGCGCAACATGCAGGTATTATGAGCAATTTCTCTTATCACAATTTGTGTCACATCTACTGCAGCATCATGAGCATGTATTATGACGTCACAGTATATGATGACACCATAATTAGTATGCACTATGACGTCACAATGTATTATGACGTCATAATGTATCCGCATTATGACATCACAATATATTATGAGAGCGCAACATGCAGGTATTATGAGCAATTTCTCTTACCCCAATTTGTGTCACATCTACTGGAGCATCATGAGCATGTATTATGACGTCACAGTATATGATGACATCATAATTAGTATGCACTATGACGTCACAATGTATTATGACGTCATAATGTATCCTCATTATGACATCACAATACATTATGAGAGCGCAACATGCAGGTATTATGAGCAATTTGTCTTTCCCCAATTTGTGTCACATCTACTGGAGCATCATGAGCATGTATTATGACGTCACAGTATATGATGACATCATAATTAGTATGCAGTATGATGTCACAATGTATTATGTCGTCAAAATGTATCCGCATTATGACATCACAATATATTTTGAGATCGCAATTTGCAGGTATTATGAGCAATTTCTCTTACCCCAATTTGTGTCACATCTACTGGAGCATCATGAGCATGTATTATGATGTCACAGTATATGATGACATCATAATTAGTATGCAGTATGATGTCACAATGTATTATGACGTCATAATGTATCCGCATTATGACATCACAACATAGTATGAGAGCGCAATTTTCAGTTTTTATGAGCAATTTCTCTTACCCCAAATTGTGTCACATCTACTGGAGCATCATGAGCATGTATTATGATGTCACAGTATATGATGGCATCATAATTAGTATGCACTATGACGTCACAATGTGTTATGACGTCATAATGTATCCGCATTATGATACCACAATATATTATGAGAGCGCAATTTGCATGTTTTATGACCAATTAAGCTTACCCCAATTTGTGTCACATCTACTGGAGCATCATGAGCATGTATTCTGACGTCAGAGTATATGATGACATCATAATTAGTATGCAGTATGACGTCACAATGTATTATGACGTCATAATGTATCCGCATTATGACATCACAATATATTATGAGAGCGCAACATGCAGGAATTATGAGCAATTTCGATTACCCCAATTTGTGTCACATCTACTGGAGCATCATGGGCATGTATTATGACGTCACAGTATATGATGACATCATAATTAGTATGCAGTATGATGTCACAATGTATTATGACGTCATAATGTATCTGCATTATGACATCACAATATATTATGAGAGCGCAATTTGCAGTTTTTATGACCAATTTTGCTTATCCCAAATTGTGTCACATCTACTGGAGCATCATGAGCATGTATTATGACGTCACAGTATATGATGACATCATAATTAGTATGCACTATGACGTCACAATATATTATGACGTCATAATGTATCCGCATTATGACATCACAATATATTATGAGAGCGCAACATGCAGGTATTATGAGCAATTTCTCTTACCCCAATTTGTGTCACATCTACTGGAGCATCATGAGCATGTATTATGACGTCACAGAATATGATGACATCATAATTAGTATGCACTATGACGTCACAATGTATTATGACGTCATAATGTATCCGCATTATGACATCACAATATATTATGAGAGCGCAACATGCAGGTATTATGAGCAAATTCTCTTACCCCAATTTGTGTCACATATACTGCAGCATCATGAGCATGTATTATGACGTCACAGTATATGATGACATCATAAGTAGTTTGCACTGTGACATCACAATGTATTATGACGACATAATATATCCGCATTATGACATCACAATATATTATGAGAGCGCAATTTGCAGGTATTATGAGCAATTTCTCTTACCCCAATTTGTGTCACATCTACTGGAGCATCATGAGCATGTATTATGATGTCACAGTATATGATGACATCATAGTTAGTATGCAGTATGACGTCACAATGTATTATGACATCGTAATGTATCCGCATTATGACACCACAATATATTATGAGAGCGCAACGTGCAGGTATTATGAGCAATTTCTCTTACCCCAATTTGTTTCACATCTACTGGAGCATCATGAGCATGTATTATGACGTCACAGTATATGATGACATCATGATTAGTATGCAGTATGACGCCACAATGTATTATGACGTCATAATGTATCCGCATTCTGACATCACAATATATTATGAGAGCGCAACATGCAGGTATTATGAGCAATTTCTCTTACCACAATTTGTGTCACATCTACTGGAGCATCATGAGCATGTATTATGACGTCACAGTGTATGATGACATCATAATTAATATGCACTATGACGTCACAATGTATTATGACGTCATAATGTATCCGCATTATGACGTCACAATATATTATGAGAGCGCAATTTGCAGGTTTTAAGACCAATTTCGCTTACCCCAATTTGTGTCACATCTACTGGAGCATCATGAGCATGTATTATGACGTCACAGTATATGATGACATCATAATTAGTATGCACTATGACGTCACAATGTATTATGACGTCATAATGTATCCACATTATGACATCACAATATATTATGAGAGTGCAACATGCAGGTATTATGAGCAATTTCTCTTACCCCAATTTGTGTCACATCTACTGGAGCATCATGAGCATGTATTATGACGTCACAGTATATGATGACATCATAAGTAGTATGCACTATGACGTCACAATGTATTATGACGACACAATATATCCGCATTATGACATCAGAATATATTATGAGAGCGCAACATGCAGGTATTATGAGCAATTTCTCTTACCCCAATTTGTGTCACATCTACTGGACCATCATGAGCATGTATTATGACGTCACAGTATATGATGACATCATAATTAGTAGGCAGTATGACGTCACAATGTATTATGACGTCATAATGTATCCGCATTATGACATCACAATATATTATGAGAGCGCAACATGCAGGTATTATGAGCAATTTCTCTTACCCCATTTTGTGTTACATCTACTGGAGCATCATGAGCATGTATTATGACGTCACAGTATATGATGACATCATAATTACTATGCACCATGACGTCACAATGTATTATTACGTCATAATGTATCCACATTATGACATCACAAAATATTATGAGAGCGCAATTTGCAGGTTTTATGACCAATTTCGCTTACCCCAATTTTTGTCACATCTACTGGAGCATCATGAGCATGTATTATGACGGCACAGTATATGATGACATCATAATTAGTATGCACTATGACGTCACAATGTATTATGACGTCATAATGTATCCGCATTATGACATCACATTATATTATGAGAGCGCAATTTGCAGGTTTATGAGCAATTTCTCTTACCACAATTTGTGTCACATGTACTGGAGCATCATGAGCATGTATTATGACGTCACAATATATGATGACATCATAATTAGTATGCACTATGACGTCACATTGTATTATGACGTCATAATGAATCCGCATTATGACAACACAATATATTATGAGAGCGCAACATGCAGGTATTATGAGCAATTTCTCTTACCCCAATTTGTGTCACATCTACTGGAGCATCATGAGCATGTATTATGACGTCACAGTATATGATGACATCATAATTAGTATGCACTATGACGACACAATGTATTATGACGTCATAATGAATCCGCATTATGACATCACAATATATTATGAGAGCGCAATTTGCAGGTTTTATGAACAATTTCGCTTACCCCAATTTGTTTCACATCTCCTGGAGCATTATGAGCATGTATTATTATGACACAGTATATGATGACATCATAATTAGTATACACTATGACGTCACAATGTATTATGACATCATAATGTATCCGCATTATGGCATCATAATATATTATGAGAGCGCAACATGCAGGTATTATGAGCAATTTCTCTTACCCCAATTTGTGTCACATCTTCTGGAGCATCATGAGCATGTATTATGACGTCACAGTATATGATGACATCATAATTAGTATGCACTATGACGTCACAATGTATTATGACGTCATAATATATCCGCATTACGACATCACAATATATTATGAGAGCGCAACTTGCAGGTTATAGGACCAATTTCTCTTACCCCAATTTGTGTCACATCTACTGGAGCATCATGAGCATGTATTATGACGTCACAGTATATGATGACATCATAATTAGTATGCACTATGACGTCACAATGTATTATGACGTCATAATGTATCCCCATTATGACATCACAATATATTATGAGAGCGCAATTTGCAGTTTTTATGACAAATTTCGCTTACCCCAATTTGTGTCAAATCTACTGGAGCATCATGAGCATGTATTATGACGTCACAGTATATGATGACATCATAATTAGTATGCACTATGACGTCACAATGTATTATGACGTCATAATGTGTCCGCATTATGACATCACAATATATTAAGAGAGCGCAACATGCAGGTATTATGAGCAATTTCTCTTTCCCCAATTTGTGTCACATCTACTGGAGCATCATGAACATGTATTATGACGTCACAGTATATGATGACATCATAATTGGTATGCACTAGGACGTCACAATGTATTATGAGGTCATAATGTATCCGCATTATGACATCACAATATATTATGAGAGCGCAATTTCCAGGTTTTATGACCAATTTCGCTTACCCCAATTTGTGTCACATCTACTGGAGCATGATGAGCATGTAGTATGACGTCACAGTATATGATGACATCATAATTAGTATGCACTATGACGTCACAATCTATTATGACGTCATAATGTATCCGCATTATGACATCACAATATATTATGAGAGCGCAACATGCAGGTATCATGAGCAATTTCTCTTACCCCAAATTGTGTCTCATCTACTGGAGCATCATGAGCATGTATTATGATGTCACAGTATATGATGACATCATAATTAGTATGCACTATGACGTCACAATGTATTATGACGTCATAATGTATCCGCATTATGATATCACAATATATTATGAGAGCGCAATTTGCAGGTTTTATGACCAATTAAGCTTACCCCAATTTGTGTCACATCTACTGGAGCATCATGAGCATGTATTCTGACGTCAGAGTATATGATGACATCATAATTAGTATGCACTATGACGTCACAATGTATTATGACGTCATAATGTATCCGCATTATGACATCACAATATATTATGAGAGCGCAACATGCAGGAATTATGAGCAATTTCGATTACCCCAATTTGTGTCACATCTACTGGAGCATCATGGGCATGTATTATGACGTCACAGTATATGATGACATCATAATTAGTATGCAGTATGATGTCACAATGTATTATGACGTCATAATGTATCTGCATTATGACATCACAATATATTATGAGAGCGCAATTTGCAGTTTTTATGACCAATTTCGCTTAACCCAATTAGTGGCACATCTACTGGAGCATCATGAGCATGTATTATGACGTCACAGTATATGATGACATCATAATTAGTATGCACTATGACGTCACAATGTATTATGACGTCATAATGTATCCGCATTATGACATCACAATATATTATGAGAGCGCAACATGCAGGTATTATGAGCAATTTCTCTTACCCCAATTTGTGTCACATCTACTGGAGCATCATGAGCATGTATTATGACGTCACAGTATATGATGACATCATAATTAGTAAACACTATGACGTCACAATATATTGTGACATCATAATGTATCCGCATTATGACATCACAATATATGATGAGATCGCAATTTGCAGGTATTGTGACACATTTCTCTTACCCCAATTTGTGTCACATCTAGTGGAGCATCATGAGCATGTATTATGACGTCAGAGTATATGATGACATCATAATTGGTATGCACTATGACGTCACAATATATTATGACGTCATAATGTATCCGCATTATGACATCACAATATATTATGAGAGCGCAACATGCAGGTATTATGAGCAATTTCTCTTACCCCAATTTGTGTCACATCTACTGGAGCATCATGAGCATGTATTATGACGTCACAGTATATGATGACATCATAATTAGTATGCACTATGACGTCACAATGTATTATGACGTCATAATGTATCCGCATTATGACATCACAATATATTATGAGAGCGCAACAGGCAGGTATTATGAGCAATTTCGCTTACCCCAATTTGTGTCACATCTACTGGAGCACCATGAGCATGTATTATGACGTCACAGTATATGATGACATCATAATTAGTATGCACTATGACGTCACAATGTATTATGACGTCGTAATGTATCCGCATTATGACATCACAATATATTATGAGAGCGCAATTTGCAGGTTTTATGACCAATTTCGCTTACCCCAATTTCTGTCAAATCTACTGGAGCATCATGAGCATGTATTATGACGTCACAGTATATGATGACATCATAATTAGTATGCACTATGACGTCACAATGTATTATGACGTCATAATGTATCCGCATTATGACATCACAATATATTAAGAGAGCGCAACATGCAGGTATCATGAGCAATTTCTCTTACCTCAATTTGTGTCACATCTACTGGAGCATCATGAGCATGTATTATGATGTCGCAGTATATGATGACATCATTATTAGTATGCACTAGGCCGTCACAATGTATTATGACGTCATAATGAATCCGCATTATGACATCACAATATATTATGAGAGCGCAATTTGCAGTTTTTATGAGCAAATTCTCTTACCCCAATTTGTGTCACATCTACTGGAGCATCATGAGCATGTATTATGACGTCACAGTATATGATGACATCATAATTAGTATGCAGTATGACGTCACAATGTATTATGACGTCATAATGTATCCGCATTATGACATCACAATATATTATGAGAGCGCAACATGCAGGTATTATGAGCAATTTCTCTTAACCCAATTTGTGTCACATCTAGTGGAGCACCATGAGCATGTATTATGACATCACAGCATATGATGACATCATAATTAGTATGCAGTATGACGCCACAATGTATTATGACCTCATAATGTATCCGCATTATGACATCACAATATATTATGAGAGCGCACTTTGCAGGTATTATGAGCAATTTCTCTTACCCCATTTTGTTTCACATCTACTGGAGCATCATGAGCATGTATTATGACGTCACAGTATATGATGACATCATAATTAGTATGCACTATGACGTCACAATGTATTATGACGTCATAATATATCCGCATTATGACATCGAAATATATATTGATAGCGCAATTTGCAGGTATTATTACCAATTTCTCTTACCCCAATTTGTGTCACATCTACTGGAGCATCATGAGCATGTATTATGACGTCACAGTATATGATGACATCATAATTAGTATGCAGTATGACGTCACAATGTATTATGACGTCATAATGTATCCGCATTATGACATCACAATATATTATGAGAGCGCAATTTGCAGGTTTTATGACCAATTTCGCTTACCCCAATTTGTGTCACATCTACTGGAGCATCATGAGCATGTATTATGACGTCACAGTATATGATGACATCATAATTAGTATGCAGTATGATGTCACAATGTATTATGACGTCATAATGTATCCGCATTATGATATCGCAATATATTATGAGAGCGCAACAGGCAGGTATTATGAGCAATTTCTCTTACCCCAATTTGTGTCACATCTACTAGAGCATTATGAACATGTATTATGACGTCACAGTATATGATGACATCATAATTAATATGCACTATGACGTCACAATATATTATGACGTCATAATGTGTCCGCATTATGACATCACAATATATTATGAGAGCGCAATTTACAGGTTTTATGACCAATTTCGCTAACCCCAATTTTTGTCACATGTACTGGAGCATCATGAGCATGTATTATGACGTCACAGTATATGATGACATCATAATTAGTATGCACTATGACGTCACAATGTATTATGACGTCATAATGTATCCGCATTATGACATCACAATATGTTATGAGAGCGCAATTTGCAGGTTTTATGAGCAATTTCTCTTACACCAATTTGTGTCACATCTCCTGGAGCATCATGAGCATGTATTATAACGTCACAGTATATGATGACATCATAATTAGTATGCAGTATGACGTCACAATGCATTATGACGTCATTATGTATCCGCATTATGACATCACAATATATTATGAGAGTGCAACATGCAGGTATTATGAGCAATTTCTCTTACGCCAATTTGTGTCACATCTACTGGAGCAAAATGAGCATGTATTATGACGTCACAGTATATGATGACATCATAATTAATATGCACTATGACGTCACAATGTATTATGACGTCATAATGTGTCCGCATTATGACATCACAATATATTATGAGAGCGCAATTTACAGGTTTTATGACCAATTTCGCTTACCCCAATTTGTGTCACATGTACTGGAGCATCATGAGCATGTATTATGACGTCACAGTATATGATGACATCATAATTAGTATGCACTATGACGTCACAATGTATTATGACGTCATAATGTATCCGCATTATGACATCAAAATATGTTATGAGAGCGCAATTTGCAGGTTTTCTGAGCAATTTCTCTTACCCCAATTTGTGTCACATCTACTGGAGCATCATGAGCATGTATTATAACGTCACAGTATATGATGACATCATAATTAGTATGCACTATGACGTCACAATGTAGTATGACGTCATAATGTATCCGCATTATGACATCACAGTATATTATGAGAGCGCAACATGCAGGTATTATGAGCAATTTCTCTTACCCCAATTTGTGTCACATCTACTGGAGCATCATGAGCATGTATTATGACGTCACAGTATATGATGACATCATAATTAGTATGCACTATGACGTCACAATGTATTATGACGTCATAATGTATCTGCATTATGACATCACAATATATTATGAGAGCGCAACAGGCAGGTATTATGACCAATTTCTCTTACCCCAATTTGTGTCACATCTACTGGAGCATCATGAGAATGTATTATGACGTCACAGTATATGATGACATCATAATTAGTATGCAGTATGACGTCACAATGTATTATGACGTCATAATGTATCCGCCTTATGATATTACAATATATTATGAGAGCAAAACATGCAGGTATTATGAGCAACTTCTCTTACCCCAATTTTTGTCACATCTACTGGAGCATCATGAGCATGTATTATGACGTAACACTATATGATGACATCATAATTAGTATGCACTATGATGTCACAATATATTATGACGTCATAATGTATCCGCATTATGACATCACAATATATTATGAGAGCGCAACATGCAGGTATTAAGAGCAATTTCTCTTACCCCAATTTGTGTCACATCTACTGGAGCATCAAGAGCATGTATTATGACCTCAAAGTATATGATGACATCATAAGTAGTATCCACTATGACATCGCAATGAATTATGACGTCATAATGTATCCGCATTATGACATCACAATATATTATGAGAGAGCAATTTGCAGGTTTTATGACCAATTTCGCTTACCCCAATTTGTGTCACATCTACTGGAGCATCATGAGCATGTATTATGATATCACAGTATATGATGACATCATAAGTAGTATGCACTATGACGTCACAATGTATTGTGACGACATAATGTATCCGCATTATTACATCACAATATATTATGAGAGCGCAATTTGCAGGTATTATGAGCAATTTCTCTTACCCCAATTTGTGTCACATCTACTGGAGCATCATGAGCATGTATTATGACGTCACAGTATATGATGACATCATAATTAGTATGCTGTATGACGTCACAATGTATTATGATGTCATAATGTATCCGCATTATGATATCACAATATATTATGAGAGCGCAACATGCAGGTATTATGACCAATTTCTCTTACCCCAATTTGTGTCACATCTACAGGAGCATCATGAGCATGTATTATGATGTCACAGTATATGATGACATCATAATTAGTATGCACTATGACATCACAATGTATAATGACGTCATAATGTATCCGCATTATGACCTCACAATATATTATGAGAGCGCAATTTGCAGGTTTTATGACCAATTTCGCTTAACCCAATTTGTGTCACATCTACTGGAGCATCATGAGCATGTATTATGACGTCACAGTATATGATGACATCATAATTAGTATGCAGTATGACGTCACAATGTATTATGACGTCATAATGTGTCCGCATTATGACATCACAATATATTATGAGAGCGCAATTTGCAGGTTTTATGACCAATTTCGCTTACCCCAATTTGTGTCACATCTACTGGAGCATCATGAGCATGTATTATGATGTCACAGTATATGATGACATCATAATTAGTATGCACTATGACGTCACAATGTGTTATGTCGTCATAATGTATCCGCATAATGACATCACAATATATTACGAGAGCGCAATTTGCAGCTATTATGAGGAAATTCTCTTACCCCAATTTGTGTCGCATCTACCGGAGCATCATGAGCATGTATTATGACGTCACAGTATATGATGACATCAAAATTAGTATGCAGTATGACGTCACAATGTATTATGTTGTCATAATGTATCCGCATTATGACATCACAATATATGATGAGAGCGCAATTTGCAGGTATTGTGACCCATTTCTCTAACACCAATTTGTGTCATATCTACTGGAGCATCATGAGCATGTATTATGACGTAACAGTATATGATGACATCATAATTAGTATGCAGTATGACGTCACAATGTATTATGACGTCATAATGACTCCGCCTTATGACATCACAATATATTATGAGAGCTCAATTTGCAGGTATTATGAGCAATTTCTCTTACCCCAATTTGTGTCACATCTACTGGAGCATCATGACCATGTATTATGACGTCAGATTATATGATGACATCATAATTATTATGCACTATGACGTCACAATGTATTATGACATCATAATGTATCCGCATTATGACATCACAATATATTATGAGAGCGCAATTTTCAGGTTTTATGAACAATTTCGCTTACCCCAATTTGTGTCACATCTACTGGAGCATCATGAGCATGTATTATGACGTAACAGTATATGATGACATCATAATTAGTGCGCAGTATGACGTCACAATGTATTATGACGTCATAATGTATACGCATTATGACATCACAATATAATATGAGAGCGCAACATGCAGGTATTATGAGCAATTACTCTTACCCCAATTTGTGTCACATCTACTGGAGCATCATGAGCATGTATTATGACGTCACATTATATGATGACATCATAATTAGTATGCACTATGACGTCACAATGTATTATGACGTCATAATGTATCCGCATTATGACATCACAATGTATTATGAGAGCGCAATTTGCAGGTTTTATGACCAATTTCGCTTACCCCAATTTGTGTCACATCTACTGGAGCATCATGAGCATGTATTATGACGTCACAGTATATGATGACATCATAATTAGTATGCAGTATGAAGTCGCAATGTATTATGACGTCATAATGTATCCGCATTATGACATCACAATATATTATGAGAGCGCAACATGCAGGTATTATGAGCAATTTCGCTTACCCCAATTTGTGTCACATCTACTGTGGCATCATGAGCATGTATTATGACGTCACAGTATATGATGCTATCATAATTAGTATGCATTATGACATCACAATATATTATGACGTCATAATGTATCCGCATTATGACATCACAATATATTATGAGAGCGCAACATGCAGGTATTATGAGCAATTTCTCTTACCCCAATTTCTGTCACATCTACTGGAGCATCAAGAGCATGTATTATGACGTCACAGTATATGATGACATCATAATTAGTATGCAGTATGACGTCACAATGTATTATGATGTCATAATGTATCTGCATTATAACATCACAATATATTATGAGAGCGCAATTTGCAGGTATTATGAGCAATTTCTCTTACCCCAATTTGAGTAACATCTACTGGAGCATCATGACCATGTATTATGACATCACAGTATATGATGACATCATAATTAGTATACAGTATGACGTCACAATATATTATGACGTCATAATGTATCCGCATTATGACATCACAATATATTATGAGAGCGCAACATGCAGGTATTATGAGCAATTTCTCTTACCCCAATTTGTTTCACATCTACTGGAGCATCATGAGCAAGTATTATGACGTCACAGTATATGATGACATCATAATTAGTATGCACCATGACGTCACAATGTAGTATGACGTCATAATATATCCGCATTATGACATCACAATATATTATGAGAGCGCAATTTGCAGGTTTTATGACCAATTTCGCTTACCCCAATTTGTGTCACATGTACTGGAGCATCATGAGCATGTATGATGAAGTCACAGTATATGATGACATCATAATTAGTATGCACTATGATGTCACAACGTATTATGACGTCATAATGTATCCGCATTATGACATCACAATATATTATGAGAGCGCAACATGCAGGTATTATGAGCAATTTCTCTTACCACATTTTGTGTCACATCTACTGGAGCATCATGAGCATGTATTATGACGTCAGAGTATATGATGACATCATAATTAGTATGCACTATGACGTCACAATATATTATGACGTCATAATGTATCCGCATTATGACATCACAATATATTATGAGAGCCCAATTTGCAGGTATTATGAGCAATTTCTTTTACCCCAATTTGTGTCACATCTACTGGAGTATCATGAGCATGTATTATGACGTCACAGTATATGATGACATCATAATTAGTAAGCACTATGATGTCACAACGTATTATGACGTCATAATGTATCCGCATTATGACATCACAATATATTATGAGAGCGCAACATGCAGGTATTATGAGCAATTTCTCTTACCCCAATTTGTGTCACATCTACTGGAGCATCATGAGCATGTATTATGACGTCACAGTATATGATGACATCATAATTAGTATGCACTATGACGTCACAATGTATTATGACGTCATAATGTATCTGCATTATGACATCACAATATATTATGAGAGCGCAACAGGCAGGTATTATGACCAATTTCTCTTACCCCAATTTGTGTCACATCTACTGGAGCATCATGAGAATGTATTATGACGTCACAGTATATGATGACATCATAATTAGTATGCAGTATGACGTCACAATGTATTATGACGTCATAATGTATCCGCCTTATGATATTACAATATATTATGAGAGCAAAACATGCAGGTATTATGAGCAACTTCTCTTACCCCAATTTTTGTCACATCTACTGGAGCATCATGAGCATGTATTATGACGTAACACTATATGATGACATCATAATTAGTATGCACTATGACGTCACAATGTAGTATGACGTCATAATGTATCCGCATTATGACATCACAATATATTATGAGAGCGCAATTTGCAGGTGTATGACCAATTTCGCTTACCCCAATTTGTGTCACATCTACTGGAGCATCAGGAGCATGTATTATGATGTCACAGTATATGATGACATCATAATTAGTATGCAGTATGACGTCACAATGTATTATGACATCGTAATGTATCCGCATTATGACACCACAGTATATTATGAGAGCGCAACGTGCAGGTATTATGAGCAATTTCTCTTACCCCAATTTGTGTCACATCTACTGGAGCATCATGAGCATGTATTATGACGTCACAGTATATGATGACATCATAATTAATATGCACTATGACGTCACAATGTATTATGACGTCATAATGTATCCGCATTATGACGTCACAATATATTATGAGAGCGCAATTTGCACGTTTTAAGACCGATTTCGCTTACCCCAATTTGTGTCACATCTACTGGAGCATCATGAGCATGTATTATGACGTCACAGTATATGATGACATCATAATTAGTATGCACTATGACGTCACAATGTATTATGACGTCATAATGTATCCACATTATGACATCACAATATATTATGAGAGTGCAACATGCAGGTATTATGAGCAATTTCTCTTACCCCAATTTGTGTCACATCTACTGAAGCATCATGAGCATGTATTATGACGTCACAGTATATGATGACATCATAATTAGTAGGCAGTATGACGTCACAATGTATTATGACGTCATAATGTATCCGCATTATGACATCACAATATATTATGAGAGCGCAACATGCAGGTATTATGAGCAATTTCTCTTACCCCATTTTGTGTTACATCTACTGGAGCATCATGAGCAATTTGCAGGTGTATGACCAATTTCGCTTACCCCAATTTGTGTCACACCTACTGGAGCATCATGAGCATGTATTATGACGTCACAGTATATGATGACATCATAATTAGTATGCAGCATGACATCACAATGTATTATGACGTCATAATTTTTCCGCATTATGACATCACATTATATTATGCGAGCGCAATTTGCAGGTATTATGAGCAATTTCTCTGCCCCAATTTGTGTCACATCTACTGGAGCATCATGAGCATGTATTATGACGTCACAGTATATGATGACATCATAATTAGTATGCACTATGTCGTCGCAATGTATTATGACGTCATAATGTATCCGCATTATGACATCACAATATATTATGAGAGCGCAACATGCAGGTATTATGAGCAATTTCTCTTACCCCAATTTGTGTCACATCTACTGGACCATCATGAGCATGTATTATGACGTCACAGTATATGATGACATCATAATTAGTATGCAGTATGACGTCAGAATGTATTATGACGTCATAATGTATCCGCATTATGACATCACAATATATTATGAGAGCGCAACATGCAGGTATTATGAGTAATTTCTCTTACCCCATTTTGTGTTACATCTACTGGAGCATCATGAGCATGTATTATGATGTCACAGTATATGATGACATCATAATTAGTATGCACCATGACGTCACAATGTATTATTACGTCATCATGTATCCACATTATGACATCACAATATATTATGAGAGCGCAATTTGCAGGTTTTATGTCCAATTTCGCTTACCCCAATTTTTGTCACATCTACTGGAGCATCATGAGCATGTATTATGACGGCACAGTATATGATGACATCATAATTAGTATGCACTATTACGTCACAATGTATTATGACGTCATAATGTATCTGCAATATGACATCACAATATATTATGAGAGCGCAACATGCAGGTATTATGAGCAATTTCTATTAACCCAATTTGTGTCACATATACTGTAGCATCATGAGCATGTATTATGATCTTACAGTATATGATGACATCATAATTAGTATGCACTATTATGACACAATGTATTATGACGTCATAATGTATCCGCATTATGACATCACAATATATTATGAGAGCGCAATTTGCAGGTTTTATGACCAATTTCGCTTACCCCAATTTGTTTCACATCTACTGGAGCATCATGAGCATGTATTATGATGACACAGTATGTGATGACATCATAATTAGTATGCACTATGATGTCACAATGTATTATGACGTCATAATGTGTCCGCATTATGGCATCACAATATATTATGAGAGCGCAACATGCAGGTATTATGAGCAATTTCTCTTACCCCAAATTGTGTCACACCTACTGGAGCATCATGAGCATGTATTATGACGTCACAGTATATGATGACATCATAATTAGTATGCACTATGACGTCACAATGTATTATGACGTCATAATGTATCCGCATTATGACATCACAATATATTATGAGAGCGCAACATGCAGGTATTATGAGCAATTTCTCTTACCCCAATTTGTGTCACATCTACTGGAGCATCATGAGCATGTATTATGACGTCACAGTATATGATGACATCATAATTAGTATGCACTATGACGTCACAATGTATTATGACGTCATAATGTATCCGCATTATGACATCACAATATATTATGAGAGCGCAACATGCAGGTATTATGAGCAATTTCTCTTATCCCAATTTGTGTCACATCTACTGGAGCATCATGAGCATGTATTATGACGTCACACTATATGATGACACCATAATTAGTATGCACTATGACGTCACAATATATTATGACGTCATAATGTATCCGCATTATGACATCACAATACATTATGAGAGCGCAATATGCAGGTATTATGAGCAATTTCTCTTTCCCCAATTTGTGTCACATCTACTGGAGCATCATGAGCATGTATTATGATGTCACAGTATATGATGACATCATAATTAGTATGCACTATGACGTCACAATGTATTATGACGTCATAATGTATCCGCATTATGACACCACAACATAGTATGAGAGCGCAATTTGCAGTTTTTATGAGCAATTTCTCTTACCCCAAATTGTGTCACATCTACTGGAGCAACATGAGCATGTATTATGACGTCACAGTATATGATGACATCATAATTAATATGCAGTATGACGTCACAATGTATTATGACGTAATAATGTATCTGCATTATGACATCACAATATATTATGATAGCGCAACATGCAGGTATTATGAGCAATTTCTCTTACCCCAATTTGTGTCACATCTACTGGAGCATCATGATCATGTATTATGACGTCACAGCATATGATGACATCATAATTAGTATGCACTATGACGTCACAATGTAGTATGACGTCATAATGTATCCGCATTATGACATCACAATATATTATGAGAGCGCAATTGGCAGGTGTATGACCAATTTCGCTTACCCCAATTTGTGTCACATCTACTGGAGCATCAGGAGCATGTATTATGATGTCACAGTATATGATGACATCATAATTAGTATGCAGTATGACGTCACAATGTATTATGACATCGTAATGTATCCGCATTATGACACCACAGTATATTATGAGAGCGCAACGTGCAGGTATTATGAGCAATTTCTCTTACCCCAATTTGTGTCACATCTACTGGAGCATCATGAGCATGTATTATGACGTCACAGTATATGATGACATCATAATTAATATGCACTGTGACGTCACAATGTATTATGACGTCATAACGTATCCGCATTATGACGTCACAATATATTATGAGAGCGCAATTTGCACGTTTTAAGACCAATTTCGCTTACCCCAATTTGTGTCACATCTACTGGAGCATCATGAGCATGTATTATGACGTCACAGTATATGATGACATCATAATTAGTATGCACTATGACGTCACAATCTATTATGACGTCATAATGTATCCGCATTATGACATCACAATATATTATGAGAGCGCAACGTGCAGGTATTATGAGCAATTTCTCTTATCCCAATTTGTGTCACATCTACTGGAGCATCATGAGCATGTATTATGACGTCACAGTATATGATGACATCATGATTAGTATGCAGTATGACGCCACAATGTATTATGACGTCATAATGTATCCGCATTCTGACATCACAATATATTATGAGAGCGCAATTTGCAGGTTTTAAGACCAATTTCGCTTACCCCAATTTGTGTCACATCTACTGGAGCATCATGAGCATGTATTATGACGTCACAGTATATGATGACATCATAAGTAGTATGCACTATGACGTCACAATGTATTATGACGACATAATGTATCCGGATTATGACATCAGAATATATTGTGAGAGCGCAACATGCAGGTATTATGAGCAATTTCTCTTACCCCAATTTGTGTCACATCTACTGGACCATCATGAGCATGTATTATGACGTCACAGTATATGATGACATCATAATTAGTAGGCAGTATGACGTCACAATGTATTATGACGTCATAATGTATCCGCATTATGACATCACAATATATTATGAGAGCGCAACATGCAGGAATTATGAGCAATTTCGATTACCCCAATTTGAGTCACAACTTCTGGAGCATCATGGGCATGTATTATGACGTCACAGTATATGATGACATCAAAATTAGTATGCAGTATGATGTCACAATGTATTATGATGTCATAATGTATCTGCATTATGACATCACAATATATTATGAGAGCGCAATTTGCAGTTTTTATGACCAATTTCGCTTACCCCAATTTGTGTCACATCTACTGGAGCATCATGAGCATGTATTATGACGTCACAGTATATGATGACATCATAATTAGTATGCACTATGACGTCACAATATATTATGACGTCATAATGTATCCGCATTATGACATCACAATATGTTTTGAGAGCGCAACATGCAGGTATTATGAGCAATTTCTCTTACCCCAATTTGTGTCACATCTACTGGAGCATCATGAGCATGTGTTATGACGTCACAGTATATGATGACATCATAATTAGTATGCACTATGACGTCACAATCCATTATGACGTCATAATGTATCCGCATTATGACATCACAATATATTATGAGAGCGCAACATGCAGGTATTATGAGCAATTTCTCTTATCCCAATTTGTGTCACATCTACTGCAGCATCATGAGCATGTATTATGACGTCACAGTATATGATGACATCATGATTAGTATGCAGTATGACGCCACAATGTATTATGACGTCATAATGTATCCGCATTCTGACATCACAATATATTATGAGAGCGCAATTTGCAGGTTTTAAGACTAATTTCGCTTACCCCAATTTGTGTCACATCTACTGGAGCATCATGAGCATGTATTATGACGTCACAGTATATGATGACATCATAATTAGTATGCACTATGACGTCACAATGTATTATGACGTCATAATGTATCCACATTATGACCTCACAATATATTATGAGAGTGCAACATGCAGGTATTATGAGCAATTTCTCTTACCCCAATTTGTGTCACATCTACTGGACCATCATGAGCATGTATTATGACGTCACAGTATATGATGACATCATAATTAGTAGGCAGTATGACGTCACAATGTATTATGACGTCATAATGTATCCGCATTATGACACCACAACATAGTATGAGAGCGCAATTTGCAGTTTTTATGAGCAATTTCTCTTACCCCAAATTGTGTCACATCTACTGGAGCATCATGAGCATGTATTATGATGTCACAGTATATGTTGACATCATAATTAGTATGCACTATGACGTCACAATGTATTATGACGTCATAATGTATCCGCATTATGATACCACAATATATTATGAGAGCGCAATTTGCATGTTTTATGACCAATTAAGCTTACCCCAATTTGTGTCACATCTACTGGAGCATCATGAGCATGTATTCTGATGTCAGAGTATATGATGACATCATAATTAGTATGCAGTATGACGTCACAATGTATTATGACGTCATAATGTATCCGCATTATGACATCACAATATATTATGAGAGCGCAACATGCAGGAATTATGAGCAATTTCGATTACCCCAATTTGTGTCACATCTACTGGAGCATCATGGGCATGTATTATGACGTCACAGTATATGATGACATCATAATTAGTATGCAGTATGATGTCACAATGTATTATGACGTCATAATGTGTCTGCATTATGACATCACAATATATTATGAGAGCGCAATTTGCAGTTTTTATGACCAATTTCGCTTACCCCAATTTGTGTCACATCTACTGGAGCATCATGACCATGTATTATGACGTCACAGTATATGATGACATCATAATTAGTATGCACTATGACGTCACAATGTATTATGACGTCATAATGTATCCGCATTATGACATCACAATATGTTATGAGAGCGCAACATGCAGGTATTATGAGCAATTTCTCTTACCCCAATTTGTGTCACATCTACTGGAGCATCATGAGCATGTATTATGACGTCACAGTATATGATGACATCATAATTAGTATGCACTATGACGTCACAATCTATTATGACGTCATAATGTATCCGCATTATGACATCACAATATATTATGAGAGCGCAACATGCAGGTATTATGAGCAATTTCTCTTATCCCAATTTGTGTCACATCTACTGGAGCATCATGAGCATGTATTATGACGTCACAGTATATGATGACATCATGATTAGTATGCAGTATGACGCCACAATGTATTATGACGTCATAATGTATCCGCATTCTGACATCACAATATATTATGAGAGCGCAATTTGCAGGTTTTAAGACCAATTTCGCTTACCCCAATTTGTGTCACATCTACTGGAGCATCATGAGCATGTATTATGACGTCACAGTATATGATGACATCATAAGTAGTATGCACTATGACGTCACAATGTATTATGACGACATAATGTATCCGGATTATGACATCAGAATATATTATGAGAGCGCAACATGCAGGTATTATGAGCAATTTCTCTTACCCCAATTTGTGTCACATCTACTGGACCATCATGAGCATGTATTATGACGTCACAGTATATGATGACATCATAATTAGTAGGCAGTATGACGTCACAATGTATTATGACGTCATAATGTATCCGCATTATGACATCACAATATATTATGAGAGCGCAACATGCAGGAATTATGAGCAATTTCGATTACCCCAATTTGAGTCACATCTTCTGGAGCATCATGGGCATGTATTATGACGTCACAGTATATGATGACATCAAAATTAGTATGCAGTATGATGTCACAATGTATTATGACGTCATAATGTATCTGCATTATGACATCACAATATATTATGAGAGCGCAATTTGCAGTTTTTATGACCAATTTCGCTTACCCCAATTTGTGTCACATCTACTGGAGCATCATGAGCATGTATTATGACGTCACAGTATATGATGACATCATAATTAGTATGCACTATGACGTCACAATATATTATGACATCATAATGTATCCGCATTATGACATCACAATATGTTATGAGAGCGCAACTTGCAGGTATTATGAGCAATTTCTCTTATCCCAATTTGTGTCACATCTACTGCAGCATCATGAGCATGTATTATGACGTCACAGTATATGATGACATCATGATTAGTATGCAGTATGACGCCACAATGTATTATGACGTCATAATGTATCCGCATTCTGACATCACAATATATTATGAGAGCGCAATTTGCAGGTTTTAAGACCAATTTCGCTTACCACAATTTGTGTCACATCTACTGGAGCATCATGAGCATGTATTATGACGTCACAGTATATGATGACATCATAATTAGTATGCACTATGACGTCACAATGTATTATGACGTCATAAGGTATCCACATTATGACATCACAATATATTATGAGAGTGCAACATGCAGGTATTATGAGCAATTTCTCTTACCCCAATTTGTGTCACATCTACTGGAGCATCATGAGCATGTATTATGACGTCACAGTATATGATGACATCATAAGTAGTATGCACTATGACGTCACAATGTATTATGACGACATAATGTATCCGGATTATGACATCAGAATATATTATGTGAGCGCAACATGCAGGTATTATGAGCAATTTCTCTTACCCCAATTTGTGTCACATCTACTGGACCATCATGAGCATGTATTATGACGTCACAGTATATGATGACATCATAATTAGTAGGCAGTATGACGTCACAATGTATTATGACGTCATAATGTATCCGCATTATGACATCACAATATATTATGAGAGCGCATCATGCAGGAATTATGAGCAATTTCGATTACCCCAATTTGTGTCACATCTACTGGAGCATCATGGGCATGTATTATGACGTCACAGTATATGATGACATCAAAATTAGTATGCAGTATGATGTCACAATGTATTATGACGTCATAATGTATCTGCATTATGACATCACAATATATTATGAGAGCGCAATTTGCAGTTTTTATGACCAATTTCGCTCACCCCAATTTGTGTCACATCTACTGGAGCATCATGAGCATGTATTATGACGTCACAGTATATGATGACATCATAATTAGTATGCACTATGACGTCACAATGTATTATGACGTCATAATGTATCCGCATTATGACATCACAATATATTATGAGAGCGCAACATGCAGGTATTATGAGCAATTTCTCTTACCCCAATTTGTGTCACATCTACTGGAGCATCATGAGCATGTATTATGACGTCACAGTATATGATGACATCATAATTAGTATGCACTATGACGTCACAATGTATTATGACGTCATAATGTATCCGCATTATGACATCACAATATATTATGAGAGCGCAACATGCAGGTATTATGAGCAATTTCTCTTATCCCAATTTGTGTCACATCTACTGGAGCATCATGAGCATGTATTATGACGTCACACTATATGATGCCACCATAATTAGTATGCACTATGACGTCACAATGTATTATGACATCATAATGTATCCGCATTATGACATCACAATATATTATGAGAGCGCAACATGCAGGTATTATGAGCAATTTCTCTTACCCCAATTTGTGTCACATCTACTGGAGCATCATGAGCATGTATTATGACGTCACAGTATATGATGACATCATAATTAGTATGCAGTATGACGTCAAAATGTATTTTGACGTCATAATGTATCCGCATTATGACATCACAATATATTATGAGAGCGCAACATGCAGGTATTATGAGCAATTTCTCTTTCCCCAATTTGTGTCACATCTACTGGAGCATCATGAGCATGTATTATGACGTCACAGTATATGATGACATCATAATTGGTATGCACTAGGACGTCACAATGTATTATGAGGTCATAATGTATCCGCATTATGACATCACAATATATTATGAGAGCGAAATTTGCAGGTTTTATGACCAATTTCGCTTACCCCAATTTGTGTCACATCTACTGGAGTATCATGAGCATGTATTATGACGTCACAGTATATGATGACATCATAATTAGTATGCACTATGATGTCACAATGTATTATGACGTCATAATGTATCCACATTATGACATCACAATATATTATGAGAGGGCAACATGCAGGTATCATGAGCAATTTCTCTTACCCCAATTTGTGTCACATCTATTGGAGCATCATGAGCATGTATTATGATGTCACAGTATATGATGACATCATAATTAGTATGCACTATGACGTCACAATGTATTATGACGTCATAATGTATCCGCATTATGACATCACAACATAGTATGAGAGCGCAATTTGCAGTTTTTATGAGCAATTTCTCTTACCCCAAATTGTGTCACATCTACTGGAGCATCGTGAGCATGTATTATGATGTCACATTATATGATGACATCATAATTAGTATGCACTATGACGTCACAATGTATTATTACGTCATAATGTATCCGCATTATGATACCACAATATATTATGAGAGCGCAATTTGCATGTTTTATGACCAATTAAGCTTACCCCAATTTGTGTCACATCTACTGGAGCATCATGAGCATGTATTCTGACGTCAGAGTATATGATGACATCATAATTAGTATGCAGTATGACGTCACAATGTATTATGACGTCATAATGTATCCGCATTATGACATCCCAATATATTATGAGAGCGCAACATGCAGGAATTATGATCAATTTCGATTACCCCAATTTGTGTCACATCTACTGGAGCATCATGGGCATGTATTATGACGTCACAGTATATGATGACATCATAATTAGTATGCAGTATGATGTCACAATGTTTTATGACGTCATAATGCATCTGTATTATGACATCACAATATATTATGAGAGCGCAATTTGCAGTTTTTATGACCAATTTCGCTTACCCCAATTTGTGTCACATCTACTGGAGCATCATGAGCATGTATTATGACGTCACAGTATATGATGACATCATAATTAGTATGCACTATGACGTCACAATGTATTATGACGTCATAATGTATCCGCATTATGACATCACAATATGTTATGAGAGCGCAACATGCAGGTATTATGAGCAATTTCTCTTACCCCAATTTGTGTCACATCTACTGGAGCATCATGAGCATGTATTATGACGTCACAGTATATGATGACATCATAATTAGTATGCACTATGACGTCACAATCTATTTTGACGTCATAATGTATCCGCATTATGACATCACAATATATTATGAGAGCGCAACATGCAGGTATTATGAGCAATTTCTCTTACCCCAATTTGTGTCACATCTACTGGAGCATCATGAGCATGTATTATGACGTCACAGTATATGATGACATCATGAATAGTATGCAGTATGACGCCACAATGTATTATGATGTCATAATGTATCCGCATTCTGACATCACAATATATTATGAGAGCGCAACATGCAGGTATTATGAGCAATTTCTCTAACCCCAATTTGTGTCACATCTACTGGAGCATCATGAGCATGTATTATGACGTCACAGTATATGATGACATCATAATTAATATGCACTATGACGTCACAATGTATTATGACGTCATAATGTATCCGCATTATGACGTCACAATATATTATGAGAGCGCAATTTGCAGGTTTTAAGACCAATTTCGCTTACCCCAATTTGTGTCACATCTAATGGAGAATCATGAGCATGTATTATGACGTCACAGTATATGATGACATCATAATTAGTATGCACTCTGACGTCACAATGTATTATGATGTCATAATGTATCCACATTATGACATCACAATATATTATGAGAGCGCAACATGCAGGTATTATGAGCAATTTCTCTTACCCCAATTTGTGTCACATCTACTGGAGCATCATGAGCATGTATTATGACGTCACAGTATATGATGACGTCATAAGTAGTATGCACTATGACGTCACAATGTATTATGACGACATAATGTATCCGCATTATGACATCACAATATATTATGAGAGCGCAATTTGCAGGTATTATGAGCAATTTCTCTTACCCCAATTTGTGTCACATCTACTGGAGCATCATGAGCATGTATTATGATGTCACAGTATATGATGACATCATAATTAGTATGCAGTATGACGTCACAATGTATTATGACATCGTAATGTATCCGCATTATGACATCACAATATTTTATGAGAGCGCAACATGCAGGTATTATGAGCAATTTCTCTTACCCCATTTTGTGTTACATCTACTGGAGCGTTATCATGAGCATGTATTATGACGTCACAGTATATGATGACATCATAATTACTATGCACCATGACGTCACAATGTATTATGACGTCATAATGTATCCGCATTGTGACATCACAAAATATTATGAGAGCACAACATGCAGGAATTATGAGCAATTTCGATTACCCCAATTTGTGTCACATCTACTGGAGCATCATGGGCATGTATTATGACGTCACAGTATATGATGACATCATAATTAGTATGCAGTATGATGTCACAATGTATTATGACGTCATAATGTATCTGCATTATGACATCACAATATATTATGAGAGCGCAATTTGCAGTTTTTATGACCAATTTCGCTTACCCCAATTTGTGTCACATCTACTGGAGCATCATGAGCATGTATTATGACGTCACAGTATATGATGACATCATAATTAGTATGCACTATGACGTCACAATGTATTATGACGTCATAATGTATCCGCATTATGACATCACAATATATTATGAGAGCGCAACATGCAGGTATTATGAGCAATTTCTCTTACCCCAATTTGTGTCACATCTACTGGAGCATCATGAGCATGTATTATGACGTCACAGTATATGATGACATCATAATTAGTATGCACTATGACGTCACAATGTATTATGACGTCATAATGTATCCGCATTATGACATCACAATATATTATGAGAGCGCAACATGCAGGTATTATGAGCAATTTCTCTTATCCCAATTTGTGTCACATCTACTGGAGCCTCATGAGCATGTATTATGACGTCACACTATATGATGGCACCATAATTAGTATGCACTATGACGTCACAATGTATTATGACGTCATAATGTATCCGCATTATGACATCACAATATATTATGAGAGCGCAACATGCAGGTATTATGAGCAATTTCTCTTACCCCAATTTGTGTCACATCTATTGGAGCATCATGAGCATGTAATATGACGTCACAGTATATGATGACATCATAATTAGTATGCAGTATGATGTCAAAATGTATTATGACGTCATAATGTATCCGCATTATGACATCACAATATATTATGAGACCGCAACATGCAGGTATTATGAGCAATTTCTCTTTCCCCAATTTGTGTCACATCTACTGGAGCATCATGAGCATGTATTATGACGTCACAGTATATGATGACATCATAATTGGTATGCACTAGGACGTCACAATGTATTATGAGGTCATAATGTATCCGCATTATGACATCACAATATATTATGAGAGCGAAATTTGCAGGTTTTATGACCAATTTCGCTTACCCCAATTTGTATCACATCTACTGGAGCATCATGAGCATGTATTATGACGTCACAGTATATGATGACATCATAATTAGTATGCACTATGACGTCACAATGTATTATGACGTCATAATGTATCCACATTATGACCTCACAATATATTATGAGAGTGCAACATGCAGGTATTATGAGCAATTTCTCTTACCCCAATTTGTGTCACATCTACTGGACCATCATGAGCATGTATTATGACGTCACAGTATATGATGACATCATAATTAGTAGGCAGTATGACGTCACAATGTATTATGACGTCATAATGTATCCGCATTATGACACCACAACATAGTATGAGAGCGCAATTTGCAGTTTTTATGAGCAATTTCTCTTACCCCAAATTGTGTCACATCTACTGGAGCATCATGAGCATGTATTATGATGTCACAGTATATGATGACATCATAATTAGTATGCACTATGACGTCACAATGTATTATGACGTCATAATGTATCCGCATTATGATACCACAATATATTATGAGAGCGCAATTTGCATGTTTTATGACCAATTAAGCTTACCCCAATTTGTGTCACATCTACTGGAGCATCATGAGCATGTATTCTGATGTCAGAGTATATGATGACATCATAATTAGTATGCAGTATGACGTCACAATGTATTATGACGTCATAATGTATCCGCATTATGACATCACAATATATTATGAGAGCGCAACATGCAGGAATTATGAGCAATTTCGATTACCCCAATTTGTGTCACATCTACTGGAGCATCATGGGCATGTATTATGACGTCACAGTATATGATGACATCATAATTAGTATGCAGTATGATGTCACAATGTATTATGACGTCATAATGTATCTGCATTATGACATCACAATATATTATGAGAGCGCAATTTGCAGTTTTTATGACCAATTTCGCTTACCCCAATTTGTGTCACATCTACTGGAGCATCATGACCATGTATTATGACGTCACAGTATATGATGACATCATAATTAGTATGCACTATGACGTCACAATGTATTATGACGTCATAATGTATCCGCATTATGACATCACAATATGTTATGAGAGCGCAACATGCAGGTATTATGAGCAATTTCTCTTACCCCAATTTGTGTCACATCTACTGGAGCATCATGAGCATGTATTATGACGTCACAGTATATGATGACATCATAATTAGTATGCACTATGACGTCACATTCTATTATGACGTCATAATGTATCCGCATTATGACATCACAATATATTATGAGAGCGCAACATGCAGGTATTATGAGCAATTTCTCTTATCCCAATTTGTGTCACATCTAATGGAGAATCATGAGCATGTATTATGACGTCACAGTATATGATGACATCATAATTAGTATGCACTCTGACGTCACAATGTATTATGATGTCATAATGTATCCACATTATGACATCACAATATATTATGAGAGCGCAACATGCAGGTATTATGAGCAATTTCTCTTACCCCAATTTGTGTCACATCTACTGGAGCATCATGAGCATGTATTATGACGTCACAGTATATGATGACGTCATAAGTAGTATGCACTATGACGTCACAATGTATTATGACGACATAATGTATCCGCATTATGACATCACAATATATTATGAGAGCGCAATTTGCAGGTATTATGAGCAATTTCTCTTACCCCAATTTGTGTCACATCTACTGGAGCATCATGAGCATGTATTATGATGTCACAGTATATGATGACATCATAATTAGTATGCAGTATGACGTCACAATGTATTATGACATCGTAATGTATCCGCATTATGACATCACAATATTTTATGAGAGCGCAACATGCAGGTATTATGAGCAATTTCTCTTACCCCATTTTGTGTTACATCTACTGGAGCGTTATCATGAGCATGTATTATGACGTCACAGTATATGATGACATCATAATTACTATGCACCATGACGTCACAATGTATTATGACGTCATAATGTATCCGCATTATGACATCACAAAATATTATGAGAGCACAACATGCAGGAATTATGAGCAATTTCGATTACCCCAATTTGTGTCACATCTACTGGAGCATCATGGGCATGTATTATGACGTCACAGTATATGATGACATCATAATTAGTATGCAGTATGATGTCACAATGTATTATGACGTCATAATGTATCTGCATTATGACATCACAATATATTATGAGAGCGCAATTTGCAGTTTTTATGACCAATTTCGCTTACCCCAATTTGTGTCACATCTACTGGAGCATCATGAGCATGTATTATGACGTCACAGTATATGATGACATCATAATTAGTATGCACTATGACGTCACAATGTATTATGACGTCATAATGTATCCGCATTATGACATCACAATATATTATGAGAGCGCAACATGCAGGTATTATGAGCAATTTCTCTTACCCCAATTTGTGTCACATCTACTGGAGCATCATGAGCATGTATTATGACGTCACAGTATATGATGACATCATAATTAGTATGCACTATGACGTCACAATGTATTATGACGTCATAATGTATCCGCATTATGACATCACAATATATTATGAGAGCGCAACATGCAGGTATTATGAGCAATTTCTCTTATCCCAATTTGTGTCACATCTACTGGAGCCTCATGAGCATGTATTATGACGTCACACTATATGATGGCACCATAATTAGTATGCACTATGACGTCACAATGTATTATGACGTCATAATGTATCCGCATTATGACATCACAATATATTATGAGAGCGCAACATGCAGGTATTATGAGCAATTTCTCTTACCCCAATTTGTGTCACATCTACTGGAGCATCATGAGCATGTATTATGACGTCACAGTATATGATGACATCATAATTAGTATGCAGTATGATGTCAAAATGTATTATGACGTCATAATGTATCCGCATTATGACATCACAATATATTATGAGACCGCAACATGCAGGTATTATGAGCAATTTCTCTTTCCCCAATTTGTGTCACATCTACTGGAGCATCATGAGCATGTATTATGACGTCACAGTATATGATGACATCATAATTGGTATGCACTAGGACGTCACAATGTATTATGAGGTCATAATGTATCCGCATTATGACATCACAATATATTATGAGAGCGAAATTTGCAGGTTTTATGACCAATTTCGCTTACCCCAATTTGTATCACATCTACTGGAGCATCATGAGCATGTATTATGACGTCACAGTATATGATGACATCATAATTAGTATGCACTATGACGTCACAATGTATTATGACGTCATAATGTATCCACATTATGACCTCACAATATATTATGAGAGTGCAACATGCAGGTATTATGAGCAATTTCTCTTACCCCAATTTGTGTCACATCTACTGGACCATCATGAGCATGTATTATGACGTCACAGTATATGATGACATCATAATTAGTAGGCAGTATGACGTCACAATGTATTATGACGTCATAATGTATCCGCATTATGACACCACAACATAGTATGAGAGCGCAATTTGCAGTTTTTATGAGCAATTTCTCTTACCCCAAATTGTGTCACATCTACTGGAGCATCATGAGCATGTATTATGATGTCACAGTATATGATGACATCATAATTAGTATGCACTATGACGTCACAATGTATTATGACGTCATAATGTATCCGCATTATGATACCACAATATATTATGAGAGCGCAATTTGCATGTTTTATGACCAATTAAGCTTACCCCAATTTGTGTCACATCTACTGGAGCATCATGAGCATGTATTATGACGTCACAGTATATGATGACATCATGAATAGTATGCAGTATGACGCCACAATGTATTATGATGTCATAATGTATCCGCATTCTGACATCACAATATATTATGAGAGCGCAACATGCAGGTATTATGAGCAATTTCTCTAACCCCAATTTGTGTCACATCTACTGGAGCATCATGAGCATGTATTATGACGTCACAGTATATGATGACATCATAATTAATATGCACTATGACGTCACAATGTATTATGACGTCATAATGTATCCGCATTATGACGTCACAATATATTATGAGAGCGCAATTTGCAGGTTTTAAGACCAATTTCGCTTACCCCAATTTGTGTCACATCTAATGGAGAATCATGAGCATGTATTATGACGTCACAGTATATGATGACATCATAATTAGTATGCACTCTGACGTCACAATGTATTATGATGTCATAATGTATCCACATTATGACATCACAATATATTATGAGAGCGCAACATGCAGGTATTATGAGCAATTTCTCTTACCCCAATTTGTGTCACATCTACTGGAGCATCATGAGCATGTATTATGACGTCACAGTATATGATGACGTCATAAGTAGTATGCACTATGACGTCACAATGTATTATGACGACATAATGTATCCGCATTATGACATCACAATATATTATGAGAGCGCAATTTGCAGGTATTATGAGCAATTTCTCTTACCCCAATTTGTGTCACATCTACTGGAGCATCATGAGCATGTATTATGATGTCACAGTATATGATGACATCATAATTAGTATGCAGTATGACGTCACAATGTATTATGACATCGTAATGTATCCGCATTATGACATCACAATATTTTATGAGAGCGCAACATGCAGGTATTATGAGCAATTTCTCTTACCCCATTTTGTGTTACATCTACTGGAGCGTTATCATGAGCATGTATTATGACGTCACAGTATATGATGACATCATAATTACTATGCACCATGACGTCACAATGTATTATGACGTCATAATGTATCCGCATTGTGACATCACAAAATATTATGAGAGCACAACATGCAGGAATTATGAGCAATTTCGATTACCCCAATTTGTGTCACATCTACTGGAGCATCATGGGCATGTATTATGACGTCACAGTATATGATGACATCATAATTAGTATGCAGTATGATGTCACAATGTATTATGACGTCATAATGTATCTGCATTATGACATCACAATATATTATGAGAGCGCAATTTGCAGTTTTTATGACCAATTTCGCTTACCCCAATTTGTGTCACATCTACTGGAGCATCATGAGCATGTATTATGACGTCACAGTATATGATGACATCATAATTAGTATGCACTATGACGTCACAATGTATTATGACGTCATAATGTATCCGCATTATGACATCACAATATATTATGAGAGCGCAACATGCAGGTATTATGAGCAATTTCTCTTACCCCAATTTGTGTCACATCTACTGGAGCATCATGAGCATGTATTATGACGTCACAGTATATGATGACATCATAATTAGTATGCACTATGACGTCACAATGTATTATGACGTCATAATGTATCCGCATTATGACATCACAATATATTATGAGAGCGCAACATGCAGGTATTATGAGCAATTTCTCTTATCCCAATTTGTGTCACATCTACTGGAGCCTCATGAGCATGTATTATGACGTCACACTATATGATGGCACCATAATTAGTATGCACTATGACGTCACAATGTATTATGACGTCATAATGTATCCGCATTATGACATCACAATATATTATGAGAGCGCAACATGCAGGTATTATGAGCAATTTCTCTTACCCCAATTTGTGTCACATCTATTGGAGCATCATGAGCATGTATTATGACGTCACAGTATATGATGACATCATAATTAGTATGCAGTATGACGTCAAAATGTATTATGACGTCATAATGTATCCGCATTATGACATCACAATATATTATGAGACCGCAACATGCAGGTATTATGAGCAATTTCTCTTTCCCCAATTTGTGTCACATCTACTGGAGCATCATGAGCATGTATTATGACGTCACAGTATATGATGACATCATAATTGGTATGCACTAGGACGTCACAATGTATTATGAGGTCATAATGTATCCGCATTATGACATCACAATATATTATGAGAGCGAAATTTGCAGGTTTTATGACCAATTTCGCTTACCCCAATTTGTATCACATCTACTGGAGCATCATGAGCATGTATTATGACGTCACAGTATATGATGACATCATAATTAGTATGCACTATGACGTCACAATGTATTATGACGTCATAATGTATCCACATTATGACCTCACAATATATTATGAGAGTGCAACATGCAGGTATTATGAGCAATTTCTCTTACCCCAATTTGTGTCACATCTACTGGACCATCATGAGCATGTATTATGACGTCACAGTATATGATGACATCATAATTAGTAGGCAGTATGACGTCACAATGTATTATGACGTCATAATGTATCCGCATTATGACACCACAACATAGTATGAGAGCGCAATTTGCAGTTTTTATGAGCAATTTCTCTTACCCCAAATTGTGTCACATCTACTGGAGCATCATGAGCATGTATTATGATGTCACAGTATATGATGACATCATAATTAGTATGCACTATGACGTCACAATGTATTATGACGTCATAATGTATCCGCATTATGTTACCACAATATATTATGAGAGCGCAATTTGCATGTTTTATGACCAATTAAGCTTACCCCAATTTGTGTCACATCTACTGGAGCATCATGAGCATGTATTCTGATGTCAGAGTATATGATGACATCATAATTAGTATGCAGTATGACGTCACAATGTATTATGACGTCATAATGTATCCGCATTATGACATCACAATATATTATGAGAGCGCAACATGCAGGAATTATGAGCAATTTCGATTACCCCAATTTGTGTCACATCTACTGGAGCATCATGGGCATGTATTATGACGTCACAGTATATGATGACATCATAATTAGTATGCAGTATGATGTCACAATGTATTATGACGTCATAATGTATCTGCATTATGACATCACAATATATTATGAGAGCGCAATTTGCAGTTTTTATGACCAATTTCGCTTACCCCAATTTGTGTCACATCTACTGGAGCATCATGACCATGTATTATGACGTCACAGTATATGATGACATCATAATTAGTATGCACTATGACGTCACAATGTATTATGACGTCATAATGTATCCGCATTATGACATCACAATATGTTATGAGAGCGCAACATGCAGGTATTATGAGCAATTTCTCTTACCCCAATTTGTGTCACATCTACTGGAGCATCATGAGCATGTATTATGACGTCACAGTATATGATGACATCATAATTAGTATGCACTATGACGTCACATTCTATTATGACGTCATAATGTATCCGCATTATGACATCACAATATATTATGAGAGCGCAACATGCAGGTATTATGAGCAATTTCTCTTATCCCAATTTGTGTCACATCTAATGGAGAATCATGAGCATGTATTATGACGTCACAGTATATGATGACATCATAATTAGTATGCACTCTGACGTCACAATGTATTATGATGTCATAATGTATCCACATTATGACATCACAATATATTATGAGAGCGCAACATGCAGGTATTATGAGCAATTTCTCTTACCCCAATTTGTGTCACATCTACTGGAGCATCATGAGCATGTATTATGACGTCACAGTATATGATGACGTCATAAGTAGTATGCACTATGACGTCACAATGTATTATGACGACATAATGTATCCGCATTATGACATCACAATATATTATGAGAGCGCAATTTGCAGGTATTATGAGCAATTTCTCTTACCCCAATTTGTGTCACATCTACTGGAGCATCATGAGCATGTATTATGATGTCACAGTATATGATGACATCATAATTAGTATGCAGTATGACGTCACAATGTATTATGACATCGTAATGTATCCGCATTATGACATCACAATATTTTATGAGAGCGCAACATGCAGGTATTATGAGCAATTTCTCTTACCCCATTTTGTGTTACATCTACTGGAGCGTTATCATGAGCATGTATTATGACGTCACAGTATATGATGACATCATAATTACTATGCACCATGACGTCACAATGTATTATGACGTCATAATGTATCCGCATTATGACATCACAAAATATTATGAGAGCACAACTTGCAGGAATTATGAGCAATTTCGATTACCCCAATTTGTGTCACATCTACTGGAGCATCATGGGCATGTATTATGACGTCACAGTATATGATGACATCATAATTAGTATGCAGTATGATGTCACAATGTATTATGACGTCATAATGTATCTGCATTATGACATCACATTATATTATGAGAGCGCAATTTGCAGTTTTTATGACCAATTTCGCTTACCCCAATTTGTGTCACATCTACTGGAGCATCATGAGCATGTATTATGACGTCACAGTATATGATGACATCATAATTAGTATGCACTATGACGTCACAATGTATTATGACGTCATAATGTATCCGCATTATGACATCACAATATATTATGAGAGCGCAACATGCAGGTATTATGAGCAATTTCTCTTACCCCAATTTGTGTCACATCTACTGGAGCATCATGAGCATGTATTATGACGTCACAGTATATGATGACATCATAATTAGTATGCACTATGACGTCACAATGTATTATGACGTCATAATGTATCCGCATTATGACATCACAATATATTATGAGAGCGCAACATGCAGGTATTATGAGCAATTTCTCTTATCCCAATTTGTGTCACATCTACTGGAGCCTCATGAGCATGTATTATGACGTCACACTATATGATGGCACCATAATTAGTATGCACTATGACGTCACAATGTATTATGACGTCATAATGTATCCGCATTATGACATCACAATATATTATGAGAGCGCAACATGCAGGTATTATGAGCAATTTCTCTTACCCCAATTTGTGTCACATCTATTGGAGCATCATGAGCATGTATTATGACGTCACAGTATATGATGACATCATAATTAGTATGCAGTATGATGTCAAAATGTATTATGACGTCATAATGTATCCGCATTATGACATCACAATATATTATGAGACCGCAACATGCAGGTATTATGAGCAATTTCTCTTTCCCCAATTTGTGTCACATCTACTGGAGCATCATGAGCATGTATTATGACGTCACAGTATATGATGACATCATAATTGGTATGCACTAGGACGTCACAATGTATTATGAGGTCATAATGTATCCGCATTATGACATCACAATATATTATGAGAGCGAAATTTGCAGGTTTTATGACCAATTTCGCTTACCCCAATTTGTATCACATCTACTGGAGCATCATGAGCATGTATTATGACGTCACAGTATATGATGACATCATAATTAGTATGCACTATGACGTCACAATGTATTATGACGTCATAATGTATCCACATTATGACCTCACAATATATTATGAGAGTGCAACATGCAGGTATTATGAGCAATTTCTCTTACCCCAATTTGTGTCACATCTACTGGACCATCATGAGCATGTATTATGACGTCACAGTATATGATGACATCATAATTAGTAGGCAGTATGACGTCACAATGTATTATGACGTCATAATGTATCCGCATTATGACACCACAACATAGTATGAGAGCGCAATTTGCAGTTTTTATGAGCAATTTCTCTTACCCCAAATTGTGTCACATCTACTGGAGCATCATGAGCATGTATTATGATGTCACAGTATATGATGACATCATAATTAGTATGCACTATGACGTCACAATGTATTATGACGTCATAATGTATCCGCATTATGATACCACAATATATTATGAGAGCGCAATTTGCATGTTTTATGACCAATTAAGCTTACCCCAATTTGTGTCACATCTACTGGAGCATCATGAGCATGTATTCTGATGTCAGAGTATATGATGACATCATAATTAGTATGCAGTATGACGTCACAATGTATTATGACGTCATAATGTATCCGCATTATGACATCACAATATATTATGAGAGCGCAACATGCAGGAATTATGAGCAATTTCGATTACCCCAATTTGTGTCACATCTACTGGAGCATCATGGGCATGTATTATGACGTCACAGTATATGATGACATCATAATTAGTATGCAGTATGATGTCACAATGTATTATGACGTCATAATGTATCTGCATTATGACATCACAATATATTATGAGAGCGCAATTTGCAGTTTTTATGACCAATTTCGCTTACCCCAATTTGTGTCACATCTACTGGAGCATCATGAGCATGTATTATGACGTCACAGTATATGATGACATCATAATTAGTATGCACTATGACGTCACATTCTATTATGACGTCATAATGTATCCGCATTATGACATCACAATATATTATGAGAGCGCAACATGCAGGTATTATGAGCAATTTCTCTTATCCCAATTTGTGTCACATCTACTGGAGCATCATGAGCATGTATTATGACATCACAGTATATGATGACATCATGATTAGTATGCAGTATGACGCCACAATGTATTATGACGTCATAATGTATCCGCATTCTGACATCACAATATATTATGAGAGCGCAATTTGCAGGTTTTAAGACCAATTTCGCTTACCCCAATTTGTGTCACATCTACTGGACCATCATGAGCATGTATTATGACGTCACAGTATATGATGACATCATAAGTAGTATGCACTATGACGTCACAATGTATTATGACGACATAATGTATCCGGATTATGACATCAGAATATATTATGAGAGCGCAACATGCAGGTATTATGAGCAATTTCTCTTACCCCAATTTGTGTCACATCTACTGGACCATCATGAGCATGTATTATGACGTCACAGTATATGATGACATCATAATTAGTAGGCAGTATGACGTCACAATGTATTATGACGTCATAATGTATCCGCATTATGACATCACAATATATTATGAGAGCGCAACATGCAGGAATTATGAGCAATTTCGATTACCCCAATTTGAGTCACATCTTCTGGAGCATCATGGGCATGTATTATGACGTCACAGTATATGATGACATCAAAATTAGTATGCAGTATGATGTCACAATGTATTATGACGTCATAATGTATCTGCATTTTGACATCACAATATATTATGAGAGCGCAATTTGCAGTTTTTATGACCAATTTCGCTTACCCCAATTTGTGTCACATCTACTGGAGCATCATGAGCATGTATTATGACGTCACAGTATATGATGACATCATAATTAGTATGCACTATGACGTCACAATATATTATGACGTCATAATGTATCCGCATTATGACATCACAATATGTTATGAGAGCGCAACATGCAGGTATTATGAGCAATTTCTCTTATCCCAATTTGTGTCACATCTACTGCAGCATCATGAGCATGTATTATGACGTCACAGTATATGATGACATCATGATTAGTATGCAGTATGACGCCACAATGTATTATGACGTCATAATGTATCCGCATTCTGACATCACAAAATATTATGAGAGCGCAATTTGCAGGTTTTAAGACCAATTTCGCTTACCACAATTTGTGTCACATCTACTGGAGCATCATGAGCATGTATTATGACGTCACAGTATATGATGACATCATAATTAGTATGTACTATGACGTCACAATGTATTATGACGTCATAATGTATCCACATTATGACATCACAATATATTATGAGAGTGCAACATGCAGGTATTATGAGCAATTTCTCTTACCCCAATTTGTGTCACATCTACTGGAGCATCATGAGCATGTATTATGACGTCACAGTATATGATGACATCATAAGTAGTATGCACTATGACGTCACAATGTATTATGACGACATAATGTATCCGGATTATGACATCAGAATATATTATGTGAGCGCAACATGCAGGTATTATGAGCAATTTCTCTTACCCCAATTTGTGTCACATCTACTGGACCATCATGAGCATGTATTATGACGTCACAGTATATGATGACATCATAATTAGTAGGCAGTATGACGTCACAATGTATTATGACGTCATAATGTATCCGCATTATGACATCACAATATATTATGAGAGCGCATCATGCAGGAATTATGAGCAATTTCGATTACCCCAATTTGTGTCACATCTACTGGAGCATCATGGGCATGTATTATGACGTCACAGTATATGATGACATCAAAATTAGTATGCAGTATGATGTCACAATGTATTATGACGTCATAATGTATCTGCATTATGACATCACAATATATTATGAGAGCGCAATTTGCAGTTTTTATGACCAATTTCGCTCACCCCAATTTGTGTCACATCTACTGGAGCATCATGAGCATGTATTATGACGTCACAGTATATGATGACATCATAATTAGTATGCACTATGACGTCACAATGTATTATGACGTCATAATGTATCCGCATTATGACATCACAATATATTATGAGAGCGCAACATGCAGGTATTATGAGCAATTTCTCTTACCCCAATTTGTGTCACATCTACTGGAGCATCATGAGCATGTATTATGACGTCACAGTATATGATGACATCATAATTAGTATGCACTATGACGTCACAATGTATTATGACGTCATAATGTATCCGCATTATGACATCACAATATATTATGAGAGCGCAACATGCAGGTATTATGAGCAATTTCTCTTATCCCAATTTGTGTCACATCTACTGGAGCATCATGAGCATGTATTATGACGTCACACTATATGATGCCACCATTATTAGTATGCACTATGACGTCACAATGTATTATGACGTCATAATGTATCCGCATTATGACATCACAATATATTATGAGAGCGCAACATGCAGGTATTATGAGCAATTTCTCTTACCCCAATTTGTGTCACATCTACTGGAGCATCATGAGCATGTATTATGACGTCACAGTATATGATGACATCATAATTAGTATGCAGTATGATGTCAAAATGTATTTTGACGTCATAATGTATCCGCATTATGACATCACAATATATTATGAGAGCGCAACATGCAGGTATTATGAGCAATTTCTCTTTCCCCAATTTGTGTCACATCTACTGGAGCATCATGAGCATGTATTATGACGTCACAGTATATGATGACATCATAATTGGTATGCACTAGGACGTCACAATGTATTATGAGGTCATAATGTATCCGCATTATGACATCACAATATATTATGAGAGCGAAATTTGCAGGTTTTATGACCAATTTCGCTTACCCCAATTTGTGTCACATCTACTGGAGTATCATGAGCATGTATTATGACGTCACAGTATATGATGACATCATAATTAGTATGCACTATGATGTCACAATGTATTATGACGTCATAATGTATCCACATTATGACATCACAATATATTATGAGAGGGCAACATGCAGGTATCATGAGCAATTTCTCTTACCCCAATTTGTGTCACATCTATTGGAGCATCATGAGCATGTATTATGATGTCACAGTATATGATGACATCATAATTAGTATGCACTATGACGTCACAATGTATTATGACGTCATAATGTATCCGCATTATGACATCACAACATAGTATGAGAGCGCAATTTGCAGTTTTTATGAGCAATTTCTCTTACCCCAAATTGTGTCACATCTACTGGAGCATCGTGAGCATGTATTATGATGTCACATTATATGATGACATCATAATTAGTATGCACTATGACGTCACAATGTATTATTACGTCATAATGTATCCGCATTATGATACCACAATATATTATGAGAGCGCAATTTGCATGTTTTATGACCAATTAAGCTTACCCCAATTTGTGTCACATCTACTGGAGCATCATGAGCATGTATTCTGACGTCAGAGTATATGATGACATCATAATTAGTATGCAGTATGACGTCACAATGTATTATGACGTCATAATGTATCCGCATTATGACATCCCAATATATTATGAGAGCGCAACATGCAGGAATTATGAGCAATTTCGATTACCCCAATTTGTGTCACATCTACTGGAGCATCATGGGCATGTATTATGACGTCACAGTATATGATGACATCATAATTAGTATGCAGTATGATGTCACAATGTTTTATGACGTCATAATGCATCTGCATTATGACATCACAATATATTATGAGAGCGCAATTTGCAGTTTTTATGACCAATTTCGCTTACCCCAATTTGTGTCACATCTACTGGAGCATCATGAGCATGTATTATGACGTCACAGTATATGATGACATCATAATTAGTATGCACTATGACGTCACAATCTATTATGACGTCATAATGTATCCGCATTATGACATCACAATATATTATGAGAGCGCAACATGCAGGTATTATGAGCAATTTCTCTTACCCCAATTTGTGTCACATCTACTGGAGCATCATGAGCATGTATTATGACGTCACAGTATATGATGACATCATGAATAGTATGCAGTATGACGCCACAATGTATTATGACGTCATAATGTATCCGCATTCTGACATCACAATATATTATGAGAGCGCAACATGCAGGTATTATGAGCAATTTCTCTTACCCCAATTTGTGTCACATCTACTGGAGCATCATGAGCATGTATTATGACGTCACAGTATATGATGACATCATAATTAATATGCACTATGACGTCACAATGTATTATGACGTCATAATGTATCCGCATTATGACGTCACAATATATTATGAGAGCGCAATTTGCAGGTTTTAAGACCAATTTCGCTTACCCCAATTTGTGTCACATCTACTGGAGAATCATGAGCATGTATTATGACGTCACAGTATATGATGACATCATAATTAGTATGCACTCTGACGTCACAATGTATTACGATGTCATAATGTATCCACATTATGACATCACAATATATTATGAGAGCGCAACATGCAGGTATGATGAGCAATTTCTCTTACCCCAATTTGTGTCACATCTACTGGAGCATCATGAGCATGTATTATGACGTCACAGTATATGATGACGTCATAAGTAGTATGCACTATGACGTCACAATGTATTATGACGACATAATGTATCCGCATTATGACATCACAATATATTATGAGAGCGCAATTTGCAGGTATTATGAGCAATTTCTCTTACCCCAATTTGTGTCACATCTACTGGAGCATCATGAGCATGTATTATGATGTCACAGTATATGATGACATCATAATTAGTATGCAGTATGACGTCACAATGTATTATGACATCGTAATGTATCCGCATTATGACATCACAATATTTTATGAGAGCGCAACATGCAGGTATTATGAGCAATTTCTCTTACCCCATTTTGTGTTACATCTACTGGAGCGTTATCATGAGCATGTATTATGACGTCACAGTATATGATGACATCATAATTACTATGCACCATGACGTCACAATGTATTATGACGTCATAATGTATCCGCATTATGACATCACAAAATATTATGAGAGCACAACATGCAGGAATTATGAGCAATTTCGATTACCCCAATTTGTGTCACATCTACTGGAGCATCATGGGCATGTATTATGACGTCACAGTATATGATGACATCATAATTAGTATGCAGTATGATGTCACAATGTATTATGACGTCATAATGTATCTGCATTATGACATCACAATATATTATGAGAGCGCAATTTGCAGTTTTTATGACCAATTTCGCTTACCCCAATTTGTGTCACATCTACTGGAGCATCATGAGCATGTATTATGACGTCACAGTATATGATGACATCATAATTAGTATGCACTATGACGTCACAATGTATTATGACGTCATAATGTATCCGCATTATGACATCACAATATATTATGAGAGCGCAACATGCAGGTATTATGAGCAATTTCTCTTACCCCAATTTGTGTCACATCTACTGGAGCATCATGGGCATGTATTATGACGTCACAGTATATGATGACATCATAATTAGTATGCACTATGACGTCACAATGTATTATGACGTCATAATGTATCCGCATTATGACATCACAATATATTATGAGAGCGCAACATGCAGGTATTATGAGCAATTTCTCTTATCCCAATTTGTGTCACATCTACTGGAGCCTCATGAGCATGTATTATGACGTCACACTATATGATGGCACCATAATTAGTATGCACTATGACGTCACAATGTATTATGACGTCATAATGTATCCGCATTATGACATCACAATATATTATGAGAGCGCAACATGCAGGTATTATGAGCAATTTCTCTTACCCCAATTTGTGTCACATCTATTGGAGCATCATGAGCATGTATTATGACGTCACAGTATATGATGACATCATAATTAGTATGCAGTATGATGTCAAAATGTATTATGACGTCATAATGTATCCGCATTATGACATCACAATATATTATGAGACCGCAACATGCAGGTATTATGAGCAATTTCTCTTTCCCCAATTTGTGTCACATCTACTGGAGCATCATGAGCATGTATTATGACGTCACAGTATATGATGACATCATAATTGGTATGCACTAGGACGTCACAATGTATTATGAGGTCATAATGTATCCGCATTATGACATCACAATATATTATGAGAGCAAAATTTGCAGGTTTTATGACCAATTTCGCTTACCCCAATTTGTGTCACATCTACTGGAGCATCATGAGCATGTATTATGACGTCACAGTATATGATGACATCATAATTAGTATGCACTATGACGTCACAATGTATTATGACGTCATAATGTATCCACATTATGACATCACAATATATTATGAGAGGGCAACATGCAGGTATCATGAGCAATTTCTCTTACCCCAATTTGTGTAACATCTATTGGAGCATCATGAGCATGTATTGTGATGTCACAGTATATGATGACATCATAATTAGTATGCACTATGACGTCACAATGTATTATGACGTCATAATGTATCCGCATTATGACATCACAACATAGTATGAGAGCGCAATTTGCAGTTTTTATGAGCAATTTCTCTTACCCCAAATTGTGTCACATCTACTGGAGCATCATGAGCATGTATTATGATGTCACAGTATATGATGACATCATAATTAGTATGCACTATGACGTCACAATGTATTATGACGTCATAATGTATCCGCATTATGATACCACAATATATTATGAGAGCGCAATTTGCATGTTTTATGACCAATTAAGCTTACCCCAATTTGTGTCACATCTACTGGAGCATCATGAGCATGTATTCTGACGTCAGAGTATATGATGACATCATAATTAGTATGCAGTATGACGTCACAATGTATTATGACGTCATAATGTATCCGCATTATGACATCACAATATATTATGAGAGCGCAACATGCAGGTATTATGAGCAATTTCTCTTACCCCAATTTGTGTCACATCTACTGGAGCATCATGAGCATGTATTATGACGTCACAGTATATGATGACATCATAATTAGTATGCAGTATGATGTCAAAATGTATTTTGACGTCATAATGTATCCGCATTATGACATCACAATATATTATGAGAGCGCAACATGCAGGTATTATGAGCAATTTCTCTTTCCCCAATTTGTGTCACATCTACTGGAGCATCATGAGCATGTATTATGACGTCACAGTATATGATGACATCATAATTGGTATGCACTAGGACGTCACAATGTATTATGAGGTCATAATGTATCCGCATTATGACATCACAATATATTATGAGAGCGAAATTTGCAGGTTTTATGACCAATTTCGCTTACCCCAATTTGTGTCACATCTACTGGAGTATCATGAGCATGTATTATGACGTCACAGTATATGATGACATCATAATTAGTATGCACTATGATGTCACAATGTATTATGACGTCATAATGTATCCACATTATGACATCACAATATATTATGAGAGGGCAACATGCAGGTATCATGAGCAATTTCTCTTACCCCAATTTGTGTCACATCTATTGGAGCATCATGAGCATGTATTATGATGTCACAGTATATGATGACATCATAATTAGTATGCACTATGACGTCACAATGTATTATGACGTCATAATGTATCCGCATTATGACATCACAACATAGTATGAGAGCGCAATTTGCAGTTTTTATGAGCAATTTCTCTTACCCCAAATTGTGTCACATCTACTGGAGCATCGTGAGCATGTATTATGATGTCACATTATATGATGACATCATAATTAGTATGCACTATGACGTCACAATGTATTATTACGTCATAATGTATCCGCATTATGATACCACAATATATTATGAGAGCGCAATTTGCATGTTTTATGACCAATTAAGCTTACCCCAATTTGTGTCACATCTACTGGAGCATCATGAGCATGTATTCTGACGTCAGAGTATATGATGACATCATAATTAGTATGCAGTATGACGTCACAATGTATTATGACGTCATAATGTATCCGCATTATGACATCCCAATATATTATGAGAGCGCAACATGCAGGAATTATGAGCAATTTCGATTACCCCAATTTGTGTCACATCTACTGGAGCATCATGGGCATGTATTATGACGTCACAGTATATGATGACATCATAATTAGTATGCAGTATGATGTCACAATGTTTTATGACGTCATAATGCATCTGCATTATGACATCACAATATATTATGAGAGCGCAATTTGCAGTTTTTATGACCAATTTCGCTTACCCCAATTTGTGTCACATCTACTGGAGCATCATGAGCATGTATTATGACGTCACAGTATATGATGACATCATAATTAGTATGCACTATGACGTCACAATGTATTATGACGTCATAATGTATCCGCATTATGACATCACAATATGTTATGAGAGCGCAACATGCAGGTATTATGAGCAATTTCTCTTACCCCAATTTGTGTCACATCTACTGGAGCATCATGAGCATGTATTATGACGTCACAGTATATGATGACATCATAATTAGTATGCACTATGACGTCACAATCTATTATGACGTCATAATGTATCCGCATTATGACATCACAATATATTATGAGAGCGCAACATGCAGGTATTATGAGCAATTTCTCTTACCCCAATTTGTGTCACATCTACTGGAGCATCATGAGCATGTATTATGACGTCACAGTATATGATGACATCATGAATAGTATGCAGTATGACGCCACAATGTATTATGATGTCATAATGTATCCGCATTCTGACATCACAATATATTATGAGAGCGCAACATGCAGGTATTATGAGCAATTTCTCTTACCCCAATTTGTGTCACATCTACTGGAGCATCATGAGCATGTATTATGACGTCACAGTATATGATGACATCATAATTAATATGCACTATGACGTCACAATGTATTATGACGTCATAATGTATCCGCATTATGACGTCACAATATATTATGAGAGCGCAATTTGCAGGTTTTAAGACCAATTTCGCTTACCCCAATTTGTGTCACATCTACTGGAGAATCATGAGCATGTATTATGACGTCACAGTATATGATGACATCATAATTAGTATGCACTCTGACGTCACAATGTATTACGATGTCATAATGTATCCACATTATGACATCACAATATATTATGAGAGCGCAACATGCAGGTATGATGAGCAATTTCTCTTACCCCAATTTGTGTCACATCTACTGGAGCATCATGAGCATGTATTATGACGTCACAGTATATGATGACGTCATAAGTAGTATGCACTATGACGTCACAATGTATTATGACGACATAATGTATCCGCATTATGACATCACAATATATTATGAGAGCGCAATTTGCAGGTATTATGAGCAATTTCTCTTACCCCAATTTGTGTCACATCTACTGGAGCATCATGAGCATGTATTATGATGTCACAGTATATGATGACATCATAATTAGTATGCAGTATGACGTCACAATGTATTATGACATCGTAATGTATCCGCATTATGACATCACAATATTTTATGAGAGCGCAACATGCAGGTATTATGAGCAATTTCTCTTACCCCATTTTGTGTTACATCTACTGGAGCGTTATCATGAGCATGTATTATGACGTCACAGTATATGATGACATCATAATTACTATGCACCATGACGTCACAATGTATTATGACGTCATAATGTATCCGCATTATGACATCACAAAATATTATGAGAGCACAACATGCAGGAATTATGAGCAATTTCGATTACCCCAATTTGTGTCACATCTACTGGAGCATCATGGGCATGTATTATGACGTCACAGTATATGATGACATCATAATTAGTATGCAGTATGATGTCACAATGTATTATGACGTCATAATGTATCTGCATTATGACATCACAATATATTATGAGAGCGCAATTTGCAGTTTTTATGACCAATTTCGCTTACCCCAATTTGTGTCACATCTACTGGAGCATCATGAGCATGTATTATGACGTCACAGTATATGATGACATCATAATTAGTATGCACTATGACGTCACAATGTATTATGACGTCATAATGTATCCGCATTATGACATCACAATATATTATGAGAGCGCAACATGCAGGTATTATGAGCAATTTCTCTTACCCCAATTTGTGTCACATCTACTGGAGCATCATGGGCATGTATTATGACGTCACAGTATATGATGACATCATAATTAGTATGCACTATGACGTCACAATGTATTATGACGTCATAATGTATCCGCATTATGACATCACAATATATTATGAGAGCGCAACATGCAGGTATTATGAGCAATTTCTCTTATCCCAATTTGTGTCACATCTACTGGAGCCTCATGAGCATGTATTATGACGTCACACTATATGATGGCACCATAATTAGTATGCACTATGACGTCACAATGTATTATGACGTCATAATGTATCCGCATTATGACATCACAATATATTATGAGAGCGCAACATGCAGGTATTATGAGCAATTTCTCTTACCCCAATTTGTGTCACATCTATTGGAGCATCATGAGCATGTATTATGACGTCACAGTATATGATGACATCATAATTAGTATGCAGTATGATGTCAAAATGTATTATGACGTCATAATGTATCCGCATTATGACATCACAATATATTATGAGACCGCAACATGCAGGTATTATGAGCAATTTCTCTTTCCCCAATTTGTGTCACATCTACTGGAGCATCATGAGCATGTATTATGACGTCACAGTATATGATGACATCATAATTGGTATGCACTAGGACGTCACAATGTATTATGAGGTCATAATGTATCCGCATTATGACATCACAATATATTATGAGAGCAAAATTTGCAGGTTTTATGACCAATTTCGCTTACCCCAATTTGTGTCACATCTACTGGAGCATCATGAGCATGTACTATGACGTCACAGTATATGATGACATCATAATTAGTATGCACTATGACGTCACAATGTATTATGACGTCATAATGTATCCACATTATGACATCACAATATATTATGAGAGGGCAACATGCAGGTATCATGAGCAATTTCTCTTACCCCAATTTGTGTAACATCTATTGGAGCATCATGAGCATGTATTGTGATGTCACAGTATATGATGACATCATAATTAGTATGCACTATGACGTCACAATGTATTATGACGTCATAATGTATCCGCATTATGACATCACAACATAGTATGAGAGCGCAATTTGCAGTTTTTATGAGCAATTTCTCTTACCCCAAATTGTGTCACATCTACTGGAGCATCATGAGCATGTATTATGATGTCACAGTATATGATGACATCATAATTAGTATGCACTATGACGTCACAATGTATTATGACGTCATAATGTATCCGCATTATGATACCACAATATATTATGAGAGCGCAATTTGCATGTTTTATGACCAATTAAGCTTACCCCAATTTGTGTCACATCTACTGGAGCATCATGAGCATGTATTCTGACGTCAGAGTATATGATGACATCATAATTAGTATGCAGTATGACGTCACAATGTATTATGACGTCATAATGTATCCGCATTATGACATCACAATATATTATGAGAGCGCAACATGCAGGAATTATGAGCAATTTCGATTACCCCAATTTGTGTCACATCTACTGGAGCATCATGGGCATGTATTATGACGTCACAGTATATGATGACATCATAATTAGTATGCAGTATGATGTCACAATGTATCATGACGTCATAATGTATCTGCATTATGACATCACAATATATTATGAGAGCGCAAATTGCAGTTTTTATGACCAATTTCGCTTACCCCAATTTGTGTCACATCTACTGGAGCATCATGAGCACGTATTATGACGTCACAGTATATGATGACATCATAATCAGTATGCACTATGACGTCACAATATATTATGACGTCACAATGTATCCGCATTCTGACATCACAATATATTACGAGAGCGCAACATGCAGGTATTATGAGCAATTTCTCTTACCCCAATTTGTGTCACATCTACTGGAGCATCATGAGCATGTATTATGACGTCACAGTATATGATGACATCATAATTAATATGCACTATGACGTCACAATGTATTATGACGTCATAATGTATCCGCATTATGACGTCACAATATATTATGAGAGCGCAATTTGCAGGTTTTAAGACCAATTTCGCTTACCCCAATTTGTGTCACATCTACTGGAGAATCATGAGCATGTATTATGATGTCACAGTATATGATGACATCATAATTAGTATGCAGTATGACGTCACAATGTATTATGACATCGTAATGTATCCGCATTATGACATCACAATATTTTATGAGAGCGCAACATGCAGGTATTATGAGCAATTTCTCTTACCCCATTTTGTGTTACATCTACTGGAGCGTTATCATGAGCATGTATTATGACGTCACAGTATATGATGACATCATAATTACTATGCACCATGACGTCACAATGTATTATGACGTCATAATGTATCCGCATTATGACATCACAATATATTATGAGAGCGCAACATGCAGGAATTATGAGCAATTTCGATTACCCCAATTTGTGTCACATCTACTGGAGCATCATGGGCATGTATTATGACGTCACAGTATATGATGACATCATAATTAGTATGCAGTATGATGTCACAATGTATTATGACGTCATAATGTATCTGCATTATGACATCACAATATATTATGAGAGCGCAATTTGCAGTTTTTATGACCAATTTTGCTTATCCCAATTTGTGTCACATCTACTGGAGCATCATGAGCATGTATTATGACGTCACAGTATATGATGACATCATAATTAGTATGCACTATGACGTCACAATATATTATGACGTCATAATGTATCCGCATTATGACATCACATTATGACATCACAATATATTATGAGAGCGCAACATGCAGGTATTATGAGCAATTTCTCTTACCCCAATTTGTGTCACATCTACTGGAGCATCATGAGCATGTATTATGACGTCACAGTATATGATTACATCATAATTAGTATGCACTATGACGTCACAATGTATTATGACGTCATAATGTATCCGCATTATGACATCACAATATATTATGAGAGCGCAACATGCAGGTATTATGAGCAAATTCTCTTACCCCAATTTGTGTCACATATACTGCAGCATCATGAGCATGTATTATGACGTCACAGTATATGATGACACCATAATTAGTATGCACTATGACGTCACAATGTATTATGACATCATAATATATCCGCATTATGACATCACAATATATTATGAGAGCGCAACATGCAGGTATAATGAGCAATTTCTCTTACCCCAACTTGTGTCACATCTACTGGAGCATCATGAGCATGTATTATGACGTCACAGTATATGATGACATCATAAGTAGTTTGCACTGTGACATCACAATGTATTATGACGACATAATATATCCGCATTATGACATCACAATATATTATGAGAGCGCAATTTGCAGGTATTATGAGCAATTTCTCTTACCCCAATTTGTGTCACATCTACTGGAGCATCATGAGCATGTATTATGATGTCACAGTATATGATGACATCATAGTTAGTATGCAGTATGACGTCACAATGTATTATGACATCGTAATGTATCCGCATTATGACACCACAATATATTATGAGAGCGCAACGTGCAGGTATTATGAGCAATTTCTCTTACCCCAATTTGTTTCACATCTACTGGAGCATCATGAGCATGTATTATGACGTCACAGTATATGATGACATCATGATTAGTATGCAGTATGACGCCACAATGTATTATGACGTCATAATGTATCCGCATTCTGACATCACAATATATTATGAGAGCGCAACATGCAGGTATTATGAGCAATTTCTCTTACCACAATTTGTGTCACATCTACTGGAGCATCATGAGCATGTATTATGACGTCACAGTGTATGATGACATCATAATTAATATGCACTATGACGTCACAATGTATTATGACGTCATAATGTATCCGCATTATGACGTCACAATATATTATGAGAGCGCAATTTGCAGGTTTTAAGACCAATTTCGCTTACCCCAATTTGTGTCACATCCACTGGAGCATCATGAGCATGTATTATGACGTCACAGTATATGATGACATCATAATTAGTATGCACTATGACGTCACAATGTATTATGACGTCATAATGTATCCACATTATGACATCACAATATATTATGAGAGTGCAACATGCAGGTATTATGAGCAATTTCTCTTACCCCAATTTGTGTCACATCTACTGGAGCATCATGAGCATGTATTATGACGTCACAGTATATGATGACATCATAAGTAGTATGCACTATGACGTCACAATGTATTATGACGACACAATATATCCGCATTATGACATCAGAATATATTATGAGAGCGCAACATGCAGGTATTATGAGCAATTTCTCTTACCCCAATTTGTGTCACATCTACTGGACCATCATGAGCATGTATTATGACGTCACAGTATATGATGACATCATAATTAGTAGGCAGTATGACGTCACAATGTATTATGACGTCATAATGTATCCGCATTATGACATCACAATATATTATGAGAGCGCAACATGCAGGTATTATGAGCAATTTCTCTTACCCCATTTTGTGTTACATCTACTGGAGCATCATGAGCATGTATTATGACGTCACAGTATATGATGACATCATAATTACTATGCACCATGACGTCACAATGTATTATTACGTCATAATGTATCCACATTATGACATCACAAAATATTATGAGAGCGCAATTTGCAGGTTTTATGACCAATTTCGCTTACCCCAATTTTTGTCACATCTACTGGAGCATCATGAGCATGTATTATGACGGCACAGTATATGATGACATCATAATTAGTATGCACTATGACGTCACAATGTATTATGACGTCATAATGTATCCGCATTATGACATCACATTATATTATGAGAGCGCAATTTGCAGGTTTATGAGCAATTTCTCTTACCACAATTTGTGTCACATGTACTGGAGCATCATGAGCATGTATTATGACGTCACAATATATGATGACATCATAATTAGTATGCACTATGACGTCACATTGTATTATGACGTCATAATGAATCCGCATTATGACAACACAATATATTATGAGAGCGCAACATGCAGGTATTATGAGCAATTTCTCTTACCCCAATTTGTGTCACATCTACTGGAGCATCATGAGCATGTATTATGACGTCACAGTATATGATGACATCATAATTAGTATGCACTATGACGACACAATGTATTATGACGTCATAATGAATCCGCATTATGACATCACAATATATTATGAGAGCGCAATTTGCAGGTTTTATGAACAATTTCGCTTACCCCAATTTGTTTCACATCTCCTGGAGCATTATGAGCATGTATTATTATGACACAGTATATGATGACATCATAATTAGTATACACTATGACGTCACAATGTATTATGACATCATAATGTATCCGCATTATGGCATCATAATATATTATGAGAGCGCAACATGCAGGTATTATGAGCAATTTCTCTTACCCCAATTTGTGTCACATCTTCTGGAGCATCATGAGCATGTATTATGACGTCACAGTATATGATGACATCATAATTAGTATGCACTATGACGTCACAATGTATTATGACGTCATAATATATCCGCATTACGACATCACAATATATTATGAGAGCGCAACTTGCAGGTTATAGGACCAATTTCTCTTACCCCAATTTGTGTCACATCTACTGGAGCATCATGAGCATGTATTATGACGTCACAGTATATGATGACATCATAATTAGTATGCACTATGACGTCACAATGTATTATGACGTCATAATGTATCCCCATTATGACATCACAATATATTATGAGAGCGCAATTTGCAGTTTTTATGACAAATTTCGCTTACCCCAATTTGTGTCAAATCTACTGGAGCATCATGAGCATGTATTATGACGTCACAGTATATGATGACATCATAATTAGTATGCACTATGACGTCACAATGTATTATGACGTCATAATGTGTCCGCATTATGACATCACAATATATTAAGAGAGCGCAACATGCAGGTATTATGAGCAATTTCTCTTTCCCCAATTTGTGTCACATCTACTGGAGCATCATGAACATGTATTATGACGTCACAGTATATGATGACATCATAATTGGTATGCACTAGGACGTCACAATGTATTATGAGGTCATAATGTATCCGCATTATGACATCACAATATATTATGAGAGCGCAATTTGCAGGTTTTATGACCAATTTCGCTTACCCCAATTTGTGTCACATCTACTGGAGCATCATGAGCATGTAGTATGACGTCACAGTATATGATGACATCATAATTAGTATGCACTATGACGTCACAATGTATTATGACGTCATAATGTATCCGCATTATGACATCACAATATATTATGAGAGCGCAACATGCAGGTATCATGAGCAATTTCTCTTACCCCAAATTGTGTCTCATCTACTGGAGCATCATGAGCATGTATTATGATGTCACAGTATATGATGACATCATAATTAGTATGCACTATGACGTCACAATGTATTATGACGTCATAATGTATCCGCATTATGATATCACAATATATTATGAGAGCGCAATTTGCAGGTTTTATGACCAATTAAGCTTACCCCAATTTGTGTCACATCTACTGGAGCATCATGAGCATGTATTCTGACGTCAGAGTATATGATGACATCATAATTAGTATGCACTATGACGTCACAATGTATTATGACGTCATAATGTATCCGCATTATGACATCACAATATATTATGAGAGCGCAACATGCAGGAATTATGAGCAATTTCGATTACCCCAATTTGTGTCACATCTACTGGAGCATCATGGGCATGTATAATGACGTCACAGTATATGATGACATCATAATTAGTATGCAGTATGATGTCACAATGTATTATGACGTCATAATGTATCTGCATTATGACATCACAATATATTATGAGAGCGCAATTTGCAGTTTTTATGACCAATTTCGCTTAACCCAATTTGTGGCACATCTACTGGAGCATCATGAGCATGTATTATGACGTCACAGTATATGATGACATCATAATTAGTATGCACTATGACGTCACAATGTATTATGACGTCATAATGTATCCGCATTATGACATCACAATATATTTTGAGAGCGCAACATGCAGGTATTATGAGCAATTTCTCTTACCCCAATTTGTGTCACATCTAGTGGAGCATCATGAGCATGTATTATGACGTCACAGTATATGATGACATCATAAATAGTATGCAGTATGACGTCACAATGTATTATGACGTCATAATGAATCCGCATTATGACATCACAATATATTATGAGAGCGCAACATGCAGGTATTATGAGCAATTTCTCTTATCCCAATTTGTGTCACATCTACTGGAGCATCATGAGCATGTATTATGACGTCACAGTATATGATGACACCATAATTAGTATGCACTATGACGTCACAATGTATTATGACGTCATAATGTATCCGCATTATGACATCACAATATATTATGAGAGCGCAACATGCAGGTATTATGAGCAATTTCTCTTACCCCAATTTGTGTCACATCTACTGGAGCATCATGAGCATGTATTATGACATCACAGTATATGATGACATCATAATTAGTATGCAGTATGATGTCACAATGTATTATGACGTCATAATGTATCCGCATTATGACATCACAATATATTATGAGAGCGCAACATGCAGGTATTGTGAGCAAATTCTCTTACCCCAATTTGTGTCACATCTACTGGAGCATCATGAGCATGTATTATGACGTCACAGTATATGATGACATCAAAATTAGTATGCACTATGTCGTCACAATATATTGTGACGTCATAATGTATCCGCATTATGACATCACAGTATATTATGAGAGCGCAATTTGCAGGTATTGTGACACATTTCTCTTACCCCAATTTGTGTCACATCTAGTGGAGCATCATGAGCATGTATTATGACGTCAGAGTATATGATGACATCATAATTGGTATGCACTATGACGTCACAATGTATTATGACGTCATAATGTATCCGCATTATGACATCACAATATATTATGAGAGCGCAACATGCAGGTATTATGAGCAATTTCTCTTACCCCAATTTGTGTCACATCTACTGGAGCATCATGAGCATGTATTATGACGTCACAGTATATGATGACATCATAATTAGTATGCACTATGACGTCACAATGTATTATGACGTCATAATGTATCCGCATTATGACATCACAATATATTATGAGAGCGCAACAGGCAGGTATTATGAGCAATTTCGCTTACCCCAATTTGTGTCACATCTACTGGAGCACCATGAGCATGTATTATGACGTCACAGTATATGATGACATCATAATTAGTATGCACTATGACGTCACAATGTATTATGACGTCGTAATGTATCCGCATTATGACATCACAATATATTATGAGAGCGCAATTTGCAGGTTTTATGACCAATTTCGCTTACCCCAATTTCTGTCAAATCTACTGGAGCATCATGAGCATGTATTATGACGTCACAGTATATGATGACATCATAATTAGTATGCACTATGACGTCACAATGTATTATGACGTCATAATGTATCCGCATTATGACATCACAATATATTAAGAGAGCGCAACATGCAGGTATCATGAGCAATTTCTCTTACCTCAATTTGTGTCACATCTACTGGAGCATCATGAGCATGTATTATGATGTCGCAGTATATGATGACATCATTATTAGTATGCACTAGGCCGTCACAATGTATTATGACGTCATAATGAATCCGCATTATGACATCACAATATATTATGAGAGCGCAATTTGCAGTTTTTATGAGCAAATTCTCTTACCCCAATTTGTGTCACATCTACTGGAGCATCATGAGCATGTATTATGACGTCACAGTATATGATGACATCATAATTAGTATGCAGTATGACGTCACAATGTATTATGACGTCATAATGTATCCGCATTATGACATCACAATATATTATGAGAGCGCAACATGCAGGTATTATGAGCAATTTCTCTTAACCCAATTTGTGTCACATCTAGTGGAGCACCATGAGCATGTATTATGACATCACAGCATATGATGACATCATAATTAGTATGCAGTATGACGCCACAATGTATTATGACCTCATAATGTATCCGCATTATGACATCACAATATATTATGAGAGCGCACTTTGCAGGTATTATGAGCAATTTCTCTTACCCCATTTTGTTTCACATCTACTGGAGCATCATGAGCATGTATTATGACGTCACAGTATATGATGACATCATAATTAGTATGCACTATGACGTCACAATGTATTATGACGTCATAATATATCCGCATTATGACATCGAAATATATATTGATAGCGCAATTTGCAGGTATTATTACCAATTTCTCTTACCCCAATTTGTGTCACATCTACTGGAGCATCATGAGCATGTATTATGACGTCACAGTATATGATGACATCATAATTAGTATGCAGTATGACGTCACAATGTATTATGACGTCATAATGTATCCGCATTATGACATCACAATATATTATGAGAGCGCAATTTGCAGGTTTTATGACCAATTTCGCTTACCCCAATTTGTGTCACATCTACTGGAGCATCATGAGCATGTATTATGACGTCACAGTATATGATGACATCATAATTAGTATGCAGTATGATGTCACAATGTATTATGACGTCATAATGTATCCGCATTATGATATCACAATATATTATGAGAGCGCAACATGCAGGTATTATGAGCAATTTCTCTTACCCCAATTTGTGTCACATCTACAAGAGCATTATGAACATGTATTATGACGTCACAGTATATGATGACATCATAATTAATATGCACTATGACGTCACAATGTATTATGACGTCATAATGTGTCCGCATTATGACATCACAATATATTATGAGAGCGCAATTTACAGGTTTTATGACCAATTTCGCTAACCCCAATTTTTGTCACATGTACTGGAGCATCATGAGCATGTATTATGACGTCACAGTATATGATGACATCATAATTAGTATGCACTATGACGTCACAATGTATTATGACGTCATAATGTATCCGCATTATGACATCACAATATGTTATGAGAGCGCAATTTGCAGGTTTTATGAGCAATTTCTCTTACACCAATTTGTGTCACATCTCCTGGAGCATCATGAGCATGTATTATAACGTCACAGAATATGATGACATCATAATTAGTATGCAGTATGACGTCACAATGCATTATGACGTCATTATGTATCCGCATTATGACATCACAATATATTATGAGAGCGCAACATGCAGGTATTATGAGCAATTTCTCTTACGCCAATTTGTGTCACATCTACTGGAGCAAAATGAGCATGTATTATGACGTCACAGTATATGATGACATCATAATTAATATGCACTATGACGTCACAATGTATTATGACGTCATAATGTGTCCGCATTATGACATCACAATATATTATGAGAGCGCAATTTACAGGTTTTATGACCAATTTCGCTTACCCCAATTTGTGTCACATGTACTGGAGCATCATGAGCATGTATTATGACGTCACAGTATATGATGACATCATAATTAGTATGCACTATGACGTCACAATGTATTATGACGTCATAATGTATCCGCATTATGACATCAAAATATGTTATGAGAGCGCAATTTGCAGGTTTTCTGAGCAATTTCTCTTACCCCAATTTGTGTCACATCTACTGGAGCACCATGAGCATGTATTATAACGTCACAGTATATGATGACATCATAATTAGTATGCACTATGACGTCACAATGTAGTATGACGTCATAATGTATCCGCATTATGACATCACAGTATATTATGAGAGCGCAACATGCAGGTATTATGAGCAATTTCTCTTACCCCAATTTGTGTCACATCTACTGGAGCATCATGAGCATGTATTATGACGTCACAGTATATGATGACATCATAATAAGTATGCACTATGACGTCACAATGTATTATGACGTCATAATGTATCTGCATTATGACATCACAATATATTATGAGAGCGCAACAGGCAGGTATTATGACCAATTTCTCTTACCCCAATTTGTGTCACATCTACTGGAGCATCATGAGAATGTATTATGACGTCACAGTATATGATGACATCATAATTAGTATGCAGTATGACGTCACAATGTATTATGACGTCATAATGTATCCGCCTTATGATATTACAATATATTATGAGAGCAAAACATGCAGGTATTATGAGCAACTTCTCTTACCCCAATTTTTGTCACATCTACTGGAGCATCATGAGCATGTATTATGACGTAACACTATATGATGACATCATAATTAGTATGCACTATGATGTCACAATATATTATGACGTCATAATGTATCCGCATTATGACATCACAGTATATTATGAGAGCGCAACATGCAGGTATTAAGAGCAATTTCTCTTACCCCAATTTGTGTCACATCTACTGGAGCATCAAGAGCATGTATTATGACCTCAAAGTATATGATGACATCATAAGTAGTATCCACTATGACATCACAATGAATTATGACGTCATAATGTATCCGCATTATGACATCACAATATATTATGAGAGAGCAATTTGCAGGTTTTATGACCAATTTCGCTTACCCCAATTTGTGTCACATCTACTGGAGCATCATGAGCATGTATTATGATGTCACAGTATATGATGACATCATAAGTAGTATGCACTATGACGTCACAATGTATTGTGACGACATAATGTATCCGCATTATTACATCACAATATATTATGAGAGCGCAATTTGCAGGTATTATGAGCAATTTCTCTTACCCCAATTTGTGTCACATCTACTGGAGCATCATGAGCATGTATTATGACGTCACAGTATATGATGACATCATAATTAGTATGCTGTATGACGTCACAATGTATTATGATGTCATAATGTATCCGCATTATGATATCACAATATATTATGAGAGCGCAACATGCAGGTATTATGACCAATTTCTCTTACCCCAATTTGTGTCACATCTACAGGAGCATCATGAGCATGTATTATGATGTCACAGTATATGATGACATCATAATTAGTATGCACTATGACATCACAATGTATAATGACGTCATAATGTATCCGCATTATGACCTCACAATATATTATGAGAGCGCAATTTGCAGGTTTTATGACCAATTTCGCTTAACCCAATTTGTGTCACATCTACTGGAGCATCATGAGCATGTATTATGACGTCACAGTATATGATGACATCATAATTAGTATGCAGTATGACGTCACAATGTATTATGACGTCATAATGTGTCCGCATTATGACATCACAATATATTATGAGAGCGCAATTTGCAGGTTTTATGACCAATTTCGCTTACCCCAATTTGTGTCACATCTACTGGAGCATCATGAGCATGTATTATGATGTCACAGTATATGATGACATCATAATTAGTATGCACTATGACGTCACAATGTGTTATGTCGTCATAATGTATCCGCATAATGACATCACAATATATTACGAGAGCGCAATTTGCAGCTATTATGAGGAAATTCTCTTACCCCAATTTGTGTCGCATCTACTGGAGCATCATGAGCATGTATTATGACGTCACAGTATATGATGACATCAAAATTAGTATGCAGTATGACGTCACAATGTATTATGTTGTCATAATGTATCCGCATTATGACATCACAATATATGATGAGAGCGCAATTTGCAGGTATTGTGACCCATTTCTCTAACACCAATTTGTGTCATATCTACTGGAGCATCATGAGCATGTATTATGACGTAACAGTATATGATGACATCATAATTAGTATGCAGTATGACGTCACAATGTATTATGACGTCATAATGACTCCGCCTTATGACATCACAATATATTATGAGAGCTCAATTTGCAGGTATTATGAGCAATTTCTCTTACCCCAATTTGTGTCACATCTACTGGAGCAAAATGAGCATGTATTATGACGTCACAGTATATGATGACATCATAATTAATATGCACTATGACGTCACAATGTATTATGACGTCATAATGTGTCCGCATTATGACATCACAATATATTATGAGAGCGCAATTTACAGGTTTTATGACCAATTTCGCTTACCCCAATTTGTGTCACATGTACTGGAGCATCATGAGCATGTATTATGACGTCACAGTATATGATGACATCATAATTAGTATGCACTATGACGTCACAATGTATTATGACGTCATAATGTATCCGCATTATGACATCAAAATATGTTATGAGAGCGCAATTTGCAGGTTTTCTGAGCAATTTCTCTTACCCCAATTTGTGTCACATCTACTGGAGCACCATGAGCATGTATTATAACGTCACAGTATATGATGACATCATAATTAGTATGCACTATGACGTCACAATGTAGTATGACGTCATAATGTATCCGCATTATGACATCACAGTATATTATGAGAGCGCAACATGCAGGTATTATGAGCAATTTCTCTTACCCCAATTTGTGTCACATCTACTGGAGCATCATGAGCATGTATTATGACGTCACAGTATATGATGACATCATAATAAGTATGCACTATGACGTCACAATGTATTATGACGTCATAATGTATCTGCATTATGACATCACAATATATTATGAGAGCGCAACAGGCAGGTATTATGACCAATTTCTCTTACCCCAATTTGTGTCACATCTACTGGAGCATCATGAGAATGTATTATGACGTCACAGTATATGATGACATCATAATTAGTATGCAGTATGACGTCACAATGTATTATGACGTCATAATGTATCCGCCTTATGATATTACAATATATTATGAGAGCAAAACATGCAGGTATTATGAGCAACTTCTCTTACCCCAATTTTTGTCACATCTACTGGAGCATCATGAGCATGTATTATGACGTAACACTATATGATGACATCATAATTAGTATGCACTATGATGTCACAATATATTATGACGTCATAATGTATCCGCATTATGACATCACAGTATATTATGAGAGCGCAACATGCAGGTATTAAGAGCAATTTCTCTTACCCCAATTTGTGTCACATCTACTGGAGCATCAAGAGCATGTATTATGACCTCAAAGTATATGATGACATCATAAGTAGTATCCACTATGACATCACAATGAATTATGACGTCATAATGTATCCGCATTATGACATCACAATATATTATGAGAGAGCAATTTGCAGGTTTTATGACCAATTTCGCTTACCCCAATTTGTGTCACATCTACTGGAGCATCATGAGCATGTATTATGATGTCACAGTATATGATGACATCATAAGTAGTATGCACTATGACGTCACAATGTATTGTGACGACATAATGTATCCGCATTATTACATCACAATATATTATGAGAGCGCAATTTGCAGGTATTATGAGCAATTTCTCTTACCCCAATTTGTGTCACATCTACTGGAGCATCATGAGCATGTATTATGACGTCACAGTATATGATGACATCATAATTAGTATGCTGTATGACGTCACAATGTATTATGATGTCATAATGTATCCGCATTATGATATCACAATATATTATGAGAGCGCAACATGCAGGTATTATGACCAATTTCTCTTACCCCAATTTGTGTCACATCTACAGGAGCATCATGAGCATGTATTATGATGTCACAGTATATGATGACATCATAATTAGTATGCACTATGACATCACAATGTATAATGACGTCATAATGTATCCGCATTATGACCTCACAATATATTATGAGAGCGCAATTTGCAGGTTTTATGACCAATTTCGCTTAACCCAATTTGTGTCACATCTACTGGAGCATCATGAGCATGTATTATGACGTCACAGTATATGATGACATCATAATTAGTATGCAGTATGACGTCACAATGTATTATGACGTCATAATGTGTCCGCATTATGACATCACAATATATTATGAGAGCGCAATTTGCAGGTTTTATGACCAATTTCGCTTACCCCAATTTGTGTCACATCTACTGGAGCATCATGAGCATGTATTATGATGTCACAGTATATGATGACATCATAATTAGTATGCACTATGACGTCACAATGTGTTATGTCGTCATAATGTATCCGCATAATGACATCACAATATATTACGAGAGCGCAATTTGCAGCTATTATGAGGAAATTCTCTTACCCCAATTTGTGTCGCATCTACTGGAGCATCATGAGCATGTATTATGACGTCACAGTATATGATGACATCAAAATTAGTATGCAGTATGACGTCACAATGTATTATGTTGTCATAATGTATCCGCATTATGACATCACAATATATGATGAGAGCGCAATTTGCAGGTATTGTGACCCATTTCTCTAACACCAATTTGTGTCATATCTACTGGAGCATCATGAGCATGTATTATGACGTAACAGTATATGATGACATCATAATTAGTATGCAGTATGACGTCACAATGTATTATGACGTCATAATGACTCCGCCTTATGACATCACAATATATTATGAGAGCTCAATTTGCAGGTATTATGAGCAATTTCTCTTACCCCAATTTGTGTCACATCTACTGGAGCATCATGACCATGTATTATGACGTCAGATTATATGATGACATCATAATTATTATGCACTATGACGTCACAATGTATTATGACATCATAATGTATCCGCATTATGACATCACAATATATTATGAGAGCGCAATTTTCAGGTTTTATGAACAATTTCGCTTACCCCAATTTGTGTCACATCTACTGGAGCATCATGAGCATGTATTATGACGTAACAGTATATGATGACATCATAATTAGTGCGCAGTATGACGTCACAATGTATTATGACGTCATAATGTATACGCATTATGACATCACAATATAATATGAGAGCGCAACATGCAGGTATTATGAGCAATTACTCTTACCCCAATTTGTGTCACATCTACTGGAGCATCATGAGCATGTATTATGACGTCACATTATATGATGACATCATAATTAGTATGCACTATGACGTCACAATGTATTATGACGTCATAATGTATCCGCATTATGACATCACAATGTATTATGAGAGCGCAATTTGCAGGTTTTATGACCAATTTCGCTTACCCCAATTTGTGTCACATCTACTGGAGCATCATGAGCATGTATTATGACGTCACAGTATATGATGACATCATAATTACTATGCAGTATGAAGTCACAATGTATTATGACGTCATAATGTATCCGCATTATGACATCACAATATATTATGAGAGCGCAACATGCAGGTATTATGAGCAATTTCGCTTACCCCAATTTGTGTCACATCTACTGTGGCATCATGAGCATGTATTATGACGTCACAGTATATGATGCTATCATAATTAGTATGCATTATGACATCACAATATATTATGACGTCATAATGTATCCGCATTATGACATCACAATATATTATGAGAGCGCAACATGCAGGTATTATGAGCAATTTCTCTTACCCCAATTTCTGTCACATCTACTGGAGCATCAAGAGCATGTATTATGACGTCACAGTATATGATGACATCATAATTAGTATGCAGTATGACGTCACAATGTATTATGATGTCATAATGTATCTGCATTATAACATCACAATATATTATGAGAGCCCAATTTGCAGGTATTATGAGCAATTTCTCTTACCCCAATTTGAGTAACATCTACTGGAGCATCATGACCATGTATTATGACATCACAGTATATGATGACATCATAATTAGTATACAGTATGACGTCACAATATATTATGACGTCATAATGTATCCGCATTATGACATCACAATATATTATGAGAGCGCAACATGCAGGTATTATGAGCAATTTCTCTTACCCCAATTTGTTTCACATCTACTGGAGCATCATGAGCAAGTATTATGACGTCACAGTATATGATGACATCATAATTAGTATGCACCATGACGTCACAATGTAGTATGACGTCATAATATATCCGCATTATGACATCACAATATATTATGAGAGCGCAATTTGCAGGTTTTATGACCAATTTCGCTTACCCCAATTTGTGTCACATGTACTGGAGCATCATGAGCATGTATGATGAAGTCACAGTATATGATGACATCATAATTAGTATGCACTATGATGTCACAACGTATTATGACGTCATAATGTATCCGCATTATGACATCACAATATATTATGAGAGCGCAACATGCAGGTATTATGAGCAATTTCTCTTACCCCAATTTGTGTCACATCTACTGGAGCATCATGAGCATGTATTATGACGTCAGAGTATATGATGACATCATAATTAGTATGCACTATGACGTCACAATATATTATGACGTCATAATGTATCCGCATTATGACATCACAATATATTATGAGAGCCCAATTTGCAGGTATTATGAGCAATTTCTTTTACCCCAATTTGTGTCACATCTACTGGAGTATCATGAGCATGTATTATGACGTCACAGTATATGATGACATCATAATTAGTAAGCACTATGATGTCACAACGTATTATGACGTCATAATGTATCCGCATTATGACATCACAATATATTATGAGAGCCCAACATGCAGGTATTATGAGCAATTTCTCTTACCCCAATTTGTGTCACATCTACTGGAGCATCATGAGCATGTATTATGACGTCAGAGTATATGATGACATCATAATTAGTATGCACTATGACGTCACCATGTATTATGACGTCATAATGTATCTGCATTATGACATCACAATATATTATGAGAGCGCAACAGGCAGGTATTATGACCAATTTCTCTTACCCCAATTTGTGTCACATCTACTGGAGCATCATGAGAATGTATTATGACGTCACAGTATATGATGACATCATAATTAGTATGCAGTATGACGTCACAATGTATTATGACGTCATAATGTATCCGCCTTATGATATTACAATATATTATGAGAGCAAAACATGCAGGTATTATGAGCAACTTCTCTTACCCCAATTTTTGTCACATCTACTGGAGCATCATGAGCATGTATTATGACGTAACACTATATGATGACATCATAATTAGTATGCACTATGATGTCACAATATATTATGACGTCATAATGTATCCGCATTATGACATCACAATATATTATGAGAGCGCAACATGCAGGTATTAAGAGCAATTTCTCTTACCCCAATATGTGTCACATCTACTGGAGCATCAAGAGCATGTATTATGACCTCAAAGTATATGATGACATCATAATTAATATGCTGTATGACGTCACAATGTATTATGATGTCATAATGTATCCACATTATAACATCACAATATATTATGAGAGCACAATTTGCAGGTATTATGAGCAATTTCTCTTACCCCAATTTGAGTAACATATACTGGAGCATCATGACCATGTATTATGACGTCACAGTATATGATGACATCATAATTAGTATGCAGTATGACGTCACAATATATTATGACGCCATAATGTATCCGCATTATGACATCACAATATATTATGAGAGCGCAACATGCAGGTATTATGAGCAATTTCTCTTACCCCAATTTGTTTCACATCTACTGGAGCATCATGAGCAAGTATTATGACGTCACAGTATATGATGACATCATAATTAGTATGCACCATGACGTCACAATGTAGTATGACGTCATAATATATCCGCATTATGACATCACAATATATTATGAGAGCGCAATTTGCAGGTTTTATGACCAATTTCGCTTACCCCAATTTGTGTCACATGTACTGGAGCATCATGAGCATGTATTATGAAGTCACATTATATGATGACATCATAATTAGTATGCACTATGATGTCACAACGTATTATGACGTCATAATGTATCCGCATTATGACATCACAATATATTATGAGAGCGCAACATGCAGGTATTATGAGCAATTTCTCTTACCCCAATTTGTGTCACATCTACTGGAGCATCATGAGCATGTATTATGACGTCAGAGTATATGATGACATCATAATTAGTATGCACTATGACGTCACAATATATTATGACGTCATAATGTATCCGCATTATGACATCACAGTATATTATGAGAGCCCAATTTGCAGGTATTATGAGCAATTTCTTTTACCCCAAATTGTGTCACATCTACTGGAGTATCATGAGCATGTATTATGATGTCACAGTATATGATGACATCATAATTAGTAAGCACTATGATGTCACAATGTATTATGACGTCATAATGTATCCGCATTGTGTCATCACAATATATTATGAGAGCGCAAGTTGCAGGTTTTATGAGCAATTTCGCTTACCTCAATTTGTGTCACATCTACTGGAGCATCATGAGCATGTATTATGACGTCACAGCATATGATGACATCATAACTAGTATGCGCTATGACGTCACAATGCATTAGGAAGTCGTAATGTATCCGAATATGACATCACAATATATTATGAGAGCGCAACATGCAGGTATTATGAGCAATTTCTCTTACCCCAATTTGTGTCACATCTACTGGAGCATCATGAGCATGAATTATGACATCACAGTATATGATGACATCATAATTAGTATGCACTATGACGTCACAATGTATTATGACGTCGTAATGTATCCGCATTATGACATCACAATATATTATGAGAGCGCAACATGCAGGTATTATGAGCAATTTCTCTTACCCCAATTTGTGTCACATCTACTGGAGCATCATGATCATGAATTATGACGTCACAGTATATGATGACATCATAATTAGTATGCACTATGACGTCACAATGTATTATGACGTCATAATGTATCCGCATTATGACATCACAATATATTATTAGAGCGCAATTTGCAGTTTTTATGAGCAATTTCTCTTACCCCAATTTGTGTCACATCTACTGGAGCATCATGAGCATGTATTATGACGTCACAGTATATGATGACATCATAATTAGTATGCACTATGACGTCACAATGTATTATGACGTCATAATGTATCCGCATTATGATATCACAATATATTATGAGAGCGCAATTTGCAGGTTTTATGACCAATTAAGCTTACCCCAATTTGTGTCACATCTACTGGAGCATCATGAGCAAGTATTATGACGTCAGAGTATATGATGACATCATAATTGGTATGCACTATGACGTCACAATGTATTATGACGTCATAATGTATCCGCATTATGACATAACAATATATGATGAGAGCGCAACATGCAGGTATTATGAGCAATTTCTCTTACCCCAATTTGTGTCACATCTACTGGAGCATCATGAGTATGTATAATAACATCACAGTATATGATGACATCATAATTAGTAAGCAGTATGACGTCACAATGTATTATGACGTCATAATGTATCCGCATTATGACATCACAACATATGATGAGAGCGGAATTTGCAGGTATTGTGACACATTTCTCTAACCAAAATTTGTGTCACATCTACTGGAGCATCATGAGCATGTATTATGACGTCACAGTATATGATGACATCAAAATTAGTATGCAGTATGATGTCACAATATATTATGACGTCATAATGTATCCGCATTATGACATCACAATGTATTATGAGAGCGCAATTTGCAGGTATTATGAGCAATTTCTCTTACCACAATTTGTGTCACATCTACTGGAGCATCATGACCATGTATTATGACATCACAGTATATGATGACATCATAATTAGTATGCACTATGACGTCACAATGTATTATGACGTCATAATGTATCCGCATTATGACATCACAATATATTATGAGAGCACAATTTGCAGGTTTTATGACCAATTTCGCTTACCCCAATTTGTGTCACAACTACTGGAGCATCATGAGCATGTATTATGATGTCACAGTATATGATGACATCATAATTAGTATGCACTATGACGTCACAATATATTATGACGTCATAATGTATCCGCATTATGACATCACAATATATTATGAGAGCGCAATTTGCAGGTTTTATGACCAATTTCGCTTAGCACAATTTGTGTCACATCTACTGGAGCATCATGAGCATGTATTATGACGTCACAGTATATGATGACATCATAATTAGTATGCAGTATGACGTCGGAATGTATTATGACGTCATAATGTATCCGCATTATGACATCACAATATATTATGAGAGCGCAACATGCAGGTATTATGAGCAATTTCTCTTACCGCAATTTGTGTCACATCTACTGGGGCATCATGAGCATGTATTATGACATCACAGTAAATGATGACATCATAATTAGTATGCACTATGACGTCACAATGTACTATGACGTCATAATGTATCCGCATTATGACATCACAATATATTACGAGAGCGCAATTTGCAGCTATTATGAGCAAATTCTCTTACCCCAGTTTGTGTCACATCTATAGAAGCATCATGAGCATGTATTATGACGTCACAGTGTATGATGACATCATAATTAGTATGCACTATGACGTCACAATGTATTATGACGTCATAATGTATCCGCATTATGACATCACAATATATGATGAGAGCGCAATTGCAGGTATTGTGACCCATTTCTCTAACCAAAATTTGTGTCACATTTACTGGAGCATCATGAGCATGTATTATGACGTCACAGTTTATGATGACATCATAATTAGCATGCAGTATGATGTCACAATGTATTCTGACGTCATAATGTATCCGCATTATGACATCACAATATATTATGAGAGCGTAACTTGCAGGTTTTATGACCAATTTGGCTTACCCCAATTTGTGTCACATCTACTGGAGCATCATGAGCATGTATTATGATGTCACAGTATATGATGACATCATAATTAGTATGCACTATGACGTCAAAATGTATTATGACGTCATAATGTATCCGCATTATTACATCACAATATATTATGAGAGCGCAAGTTGCAGGTATTATGAGCAATTTCTCTTACCACAATTTGTGTCACATCTACTGGAGCATCAGGAGCATGTATTATGACGTCACAGTATATGATGACATCATAATTAGTATGCACTATGACGTCACAATGTATTATGACGTCATAATGTATCCGCATTATGACATCACAATATATTATGAGAGCTCAAATTGTAGGTTATATGACCAATTTCGCTTACCCAATTTGTGTCACATCTACTGGAGCATCATGAGCATGTATTATGACGTCACAGTATATGATGACATCATAATTAGTATACACTATGACGTCACAATATATTATGATGTCATAATGTATCCGCATTATGACATCACAATGTATTATGAGAGCGCAATTTGCAGGTTTTATGACCAATTTCGCTTACCACAACTTGTGTCACATCTACTGGAGCATCATGAGCATGTATTATGACGTCACAGTATATGATGACATCATAATGAGTATGCAGTATGACGTCACAATGTATTATGACGTCATAATGTATATGCATTATGACATCACAATATATTATGGGAGCGCAACATGCAGGTATTATGACCAATTTCTCTTTCCTCAATTTGTGTCACATCTACTGGAGCATCATGAGCATGTATTATGACGTCACAGTATATGATGACATCATAATTAGTATGCACTATGACGTAACAATGTATTATGACGTCATAATGTATCCGCATTATGACATCACAATATATTATGAGAGCGCAACATGCAGGTATTATGCGCAATTTCTCTAACCCCAATTTGTGTCACATCTACTGGAGCATCATGAGCATGTATTATGACGTCACAGTAAATGATGACATCATAATTAGTATGCACTATCACGTCACAATGTACTATGACGTCATAATGTATCCACATAATGACATCACAGTGTATTACGAGAGCGCCATTTGCAGCTATAATGAGGAACTTCTCTTACCCCAATTTGTGTCGCATCTACTGGAGCATCATGAGCATGTATTATGACGTCACAGTATATGATGACATCATAATTAGTATGCAGTATGACGTCACAATGTATTATGTTGTCATAATGTATCCGCATTATGACATCACAATATATGATGAGAGCGCAATTTGCAGGTATTGTGACCCATTTCTCTAACCCCAATTTGTGTCACATCTACTGGAGCATCATGAGCATGTATTATGACGTAACAGTATATGATGACATCATAATTAGTATGCAGTATGACGTCACAATGTATTATGACGTCATAATGAATCCACCTTATGACATCCCAATATATTATGAGAGCTCAATTTGCAGGTATTATGAGCAATTTCTCTTACCCCAATTTGTGTCACATCTACTGGAGCATCATGACCATGTATTATGACGTCAGATTATATGATGACATCATAATTATTATGCACTATGACGTCACAATGTATTATGACATCAAAATATATCCGCATTATGACATCCCAATATATTATGAGAGCGCAATTTGCAGGTTTTATGAACAATTTCGCTTACCCCAATTTGTGTCACATCTACTGGAGCAACATGAGCATGTATTATGACGGCACAGCATATGATGACATCATAATTAGTATGCACTATGACGTCACAATATAGTATGACGTCATAATGTGTCCGCATTATGACATCACAATATATTATGAGAGCGCAATTTGCAGGTTTTATGACCAATTTCGCTTACCCCAATTTGTGTCACATCTACTGGAGCATCATGAGCATGTATTATGATCTCACAGTATATGATGACATCATAATTAGTATGCACTATGACGTCAAAATGTATTATGACGTCATAATGTATCCGCATTATGACATCACAATATATTATGAGAGCGCAACATGCAGGTATTATGAGCAATTTCGATTACGCCAATTTGTGTCACATCTACTGGAGCATCATGAGCATGTATTATGATGTCACAGTATATGATGACATCATAATTAGTATGCAGTATGACGTCACAATGTATTATGACCTCATAATGTGTCCGCATTATGACATCACAATATATTATGAGAGCGCAACATGCAGGTATTATGAGCAATTTCTCTTACCCCAATTTGTGTCACATCTACTGGAGCATCATGAGCATGTATTATGACGTCACAGTATATGATGACATCATAATTAGTATGCAGTATGATGTCACAATGTATTATGACGTCATAATGTATCTGCATTTTGACATCACAACATATTATGAGAGCGCAACATGCAGGTATTATGAGCAATTTCTCTTGACCCAATTTGTGTCACATCTACTGGAGCATCATGAGCATGTATTATGACGTCACAGTAAATGATGACATCATAATTACTATGCACTATGACGTCACAATGTACTATGACGTCATAATGTATGCGCATTATGACATCACAATATATTATGAGAGCGCAACAAGCAGGTATTATGAGCAATTTCTTTTATCCAATTTGTGTCACATCTACTGGAGCATCATGAGCATGTATTATGACGTCACAGTATATGATGACATCATAAGTAGTATGCACTATGACGTCACAATGTATTATGACGTCATAATGTATCCGCATTATGACATCACAATATATTATGAGAGCGCAATTTGCAGGTATTATGAGCAATTTCTCTTACCCCAATTTGTGTCACATCTACTGGAGCATCATGAGCATGTATTACGACGGCACAGCATATGATGACATCAAAACTAGTATGCACTATGACGTCACAATGCATTATGACGTCGTAATGTATCCGCATTATGACATCACAATATATTATGAGAGCGCAACATGCAGGTATTATAAGGAATTTCTCTTAACCCAATTTGTGTCACATCTACTGGAGCATCATGAGCATGTATTATGACGTCACAGTATATGATGACATCATAATTAGTATGCTCTATGTCGTCACAATGTATTATGACGTCATAATGTATCCGCATTATGACATCACAATATATTATGAGAGCGCAACTTGCAGGTTTTATGACCAATTTCGCTTACCCCAATTTGTGTCACATCTACTGGAGCATCATGAGCATGTATTATGACGTCACAGTATATGATGACATCATGATTAGTATGCAGTGTGACGTCACAATGTATTATGACGTCATAATGTATCCGCATTATGACATAACTATATATGATGAGAGCGCAATTTGCAGGTATTGTGACCCATTTCTCTTACCCCAATTTGTGTCACATCTACTGGAGCATCATGAGCATGTATTATGACGTCACAGTATATGATGACATCATAATTAGTATGCACTATGACGTCACAATGTATTATGACGTCATAATGTATCCGCATTATGACATCACAATATATGATGAGAGCGCAATTTGCAGGTATTAAGAGCAATTTCTCTTACCACAATTTGTGTCACATCTACTGGAGCATCATGAGCATGTATTATGACGTCACACTAAATGATGACATCATAATTAGTATGCACTATGACCTCACAATGTATTATGACGTCATAATGTATTCGCATTATGACATGACAATATATTATGAGAGCGCAATTTGCAGGTTTTATGACAAATTTCGCTTACCCCAATTTGTGTCACATCTACTGGAGCATCATGAGCATGTATTCTGACGTCACAGTATATGATGATATCATAATTAGTATGCAGTATGACGTCAAGATGTATTATGACGTCAAAATGTATCCGCATTATGACATCACAATATATTATGAGAGCGCAACATGCAGGTATTATGAGCAATTTCTCTTACCCCAATTTGTGTCACATCTACTGGAGCACCATGAGCATGTATTATGACGTCACGGTATATGATGACATCATAATTAGTATGCACTATGACATAACAATGTATTATGACGTCATAATATTTCCGCATTATGACATCACAATATATTATGAGAGCGCAATTTGCAGGTTTTATGACCAATTTCGCTTACCCCATTTGTGTCACATCTACTGGAGCATCATGAGCATGTATTATGACGTCACAGTATATGATGACATCATAATTAGTATGCACTATGACGTCACAATGTATTATGACGTCATAATGTATCCGCATTATGACATCACAATATATTATGAGAGCGGAACATGCAGGTATTATGAGCAAATTCTCTTACCCCAATTTGTGTCAAATCTACTGGATCATCATGAGCATGTATTCTGACGTCACAGTATATGATGACATCATAATTAGTATGCACTATGACGTCAAAATGTATTATGACGTCATAATGTATCCGCATTATGACATAACAATATATTATGAGAGCGCAATTTGCAGGCTTTATGACCAATTTCGCTTACCCCAATTTGTGTCACATCTACTGGAGCATCATGAGCATGTATTATGACGTCACAGTATATGATGACATCATAATTAGTATGCAGTATGACGTCACAATGTATTATGACGTCATAATGTATCTGCCTTATGACATCACAATGTATTATGAGAGCGCAATTTGCAGGTACTATGAGCAATTTCTCTTCCCCAATATGTGTCACATCTACTGGAGCATCATGACCATGTATTATGACGTCAGAGTATATGATGACTTCATAATAAGTATGCACTATGACCTCACAATGTATTATGACGTCATAATGTATCCGCATTATGACATCACAATATATTATGAGAACGCAACATGCAGGTATTATGAGCAATTTCGGTTACGCCAATTTGGGTCACATCTACTGGAGCAACATGAGCATGTATTATGACGGCACAGCATATGATGACATCATAATTAGTATGCACTATGACCTCACAATATAGTATGACGTCATAATGTGTCCGCATTATGACATCACAATATATTATGAGAGCGCAATTTGCAGGTTTTATGACCAATTTCTCTTACCCCAAGCTGTGTCACATCTACTGGAGCATCATGAGCATGTATTATGACGTCACAGTATATGATGACATCATAATTAGTATGCAGTATGACATCACAATGTATTATGACGTCATAATGTATCCGCATTATGACATCACAATATATTATGAGAGCGCAACATGCAGGTATTATGAGCAAATTCTCTTACCCCAATTTGTGTCACATCTACTGGAGCATCATGAGCATGTATTATGACGCCACAGTATATGCTGACATCATAATTAGTATGCAGTATGACATCACAATGTATTATGACGTCATAATGTATCCGCATTATGACATCACAATATATTATGAGAGCACAATTTGCAGGTTTTATGACCAATTTCGCTTACCCCAATTTGTGTCACATCTACTGGAGCATCATGAGCATGTATTATGACGTCACAGTATATGATGACATCATAATTAGTATGCAGTATGACGTCACAATGTATTATGACGTCATAATGTATCTGCCTTATGACATCACAATATATTATGAGAGCGCAATTTGCAGGTACTATGAGCAATTTCTCTTACCCCAATATGTGTCACATCTACTGGAGCATCATGACCATGTATTATGACGTCAGAGTATATGATGACTTCATAATAAGTATGCACTATGACCTCACAATGTATTATGACGTCATAATGTATCCGCATTATGACATCACAATATATTATGAGAACGCAACATGCAGGTATTATGAGCAATTTCGGTTACGCCAATTTGGGTCACATCTACTGGAGCAACATGAGCATGTATTATGACGGCACAGCATATGATGACATCATAATTAGTATGCACTATGACCTCACAATATAGTATGACGTCATAATGTGTCCGCATTATGACATCACAATATATTATGAGAGCGCAATTTGCAGGTTTTATGACCAATTTCTCTTACCCCAAGCTGTGTCACATCTACTGGAGCATCATGAGCATGTATTATGACGTCACAGTATATGATGACATCATAATTAGTATGCAGTATGACATCACAATGTATTATGACGTCATAATGTATCCGCATTATGACATCACAATATATTATGAGAGCGCAACATGCAGGTATTATGAGCAAATTCTCTTACCCCAATTTGTGTCACATCTACTGGAGCATCATGAGCATGTATTATGACGCCACCGTATATGCTGACATCATAATTAGTATGCAGTATGACATCACAATGTATTATGACGTCATAATGTATCCGCATTATGACATCACAATATATTATGAGAGCGCAATTTGCAGGTTTTATGACCAATTTCGCTTACCCCAATTTGTGTCACATCTACTGGAGCATCATGAGAATGTATTATGATGTCACAGTATATGATGACATCATAATTAGTATGCACTATGACATCACAATATATTATGACGTCATAATGTATCCGCATTATGACATCACAATATATTATGAGAGCGCAACATGCAGGTATTATGAGCAATTTCTCTTACCCCAATTTGTGTCACATCTACTGGAGCATCTTGAGCATGTATTATGACGTCACAGTAGATGATGACATCATAAGTAGTATGTACTATGACGTCACAATGTATTGTGATGACATAATGTATCCGCATTATGACATCACAATATATTATGAGAGCGCAATTTGCAGGTTTTATGACCAATTTCGCTTACCACAATTTGTGTCAAATCTACTGGAGCATCATGAGCATGTATTATGACGTCACAGTATATGATGACATCATAATTAGTATGCAGTATGACGTCACAATGTATTATGACGTCATAATGTGTCCGCATTATGACATCACAATATATTATGAGAGCGCAATTTGCAGGTTTTTTGACCAATTTCGCTTACCCCAATTTGTGTCACATCTACTGGAGCATCATGAGCATGTATTATGACGTCACAGTATATGATGACATCATAATTAGTGTGCACTATGATGTCACAATGTATTATGACGTCATAATGTATCCGCATTATGATATCACAATATATTATGAGAGCGCAACCTCCAGGTATTATGAGCAATTTCTCTTACCCCAATTTGTGTCACATCTATTAGAGCATCATGAACATATATTATGACGTCACAGTATATGATGACATCATAATTAATATGCACTATGATGTCACAATGTATTATGACGTCATAATGTGTCCGCATTATGACATCACAATATATTACGAGAGCGCAATTTACAGGTTTTATGACCAATTTCGCTTACCCCAAATTGTGTCACATATACTGGAGCATCATGAGCATGTATTATGACGTCACAGTATATGATGACATCATAATTAGTATGCACTATGACGTCACAATGTATTATGACGTCATAATGTATCTGCATTATGACATCACAATATATTATGAGAGCGCAACATGAAGGTATTATGAGCAATTCCTCTTACCCCAATTTGTGTCACATCTACTGGAGCATCATGAGCATGTATTATGACGTCACAGGATATGATGACATCATAATTAGTATGCAGTATGATGTCACAATGTATTAGGACGTTATAATGTATCCGCATTATGACATCACAATATGTTTTGAGAGCGCAATTTGCAGGTTTTATGAGCAATTTCTCTTACCCCAATTTGTGTCACACCTACTGGAGCATCATGAGCATGTATTATGACGTCACAGTATATGATGACATCATAATTAGTATGCACTATGACCTCACAATGTATTATGACGTCATAATGTATCCGCATTATGACATCACAATATATTATGAGAGCGCAACATGCAGGTATTATGAGCAATTTCGATTGCGCCAATTTGTGTCACATCTACTGGAGCAACATGAGCATGTATTATGACGGCACAGCATATGATGACATCATAATTAGTATGCACTATGACGTCACAATATAGTATGACGTCATAATGTGTCCGCATTATGACATCACAATATATTATGAGAGCGCAATTTGCAGGTTTTATGACCAATTTCGCTTACCCCAATTTGTGTCACATCTACTGGAGCATCATGAGCATGTATTATGATCTCACAGTATATGATGACATCATAATTAGTATGCACTATGACGTCAAAATGTATTATGACGTCATAATGTATCCGCATTATGACATCACAATATATTATGAGAGCGCAACATGCAGGTATTATGAGCAATTTCGATTACGCCAATTTGTGTCACATCTACTGGAGCATCATGAGCATGTATTATGATGTCACAGTATATGATGACATCATAATTAGTATGCAGTATGACGTCACAATGTATTATGACCTCATAATGTGTCCGCATTATGACATCACAATATATTATGAGAGCGCAACATGCAGGTATTATGAGCAATTTCTCTTACCCCAATTTGTGTCACATCTACTGGAGCATCATGAGCATGTATTATGACGTCACAGTATATGATGACATCATAATTAGTATGCACTATGACGTCACAATGTATTATGACGTCATAATGTATCCGCATTATGACATCACAATATATTATGAGAGCGCATCTTGCAGGTTTTATGACCAATTTCTCTTACCCCAATTTGTGTCACATCTACTGGAGCATCATGAGCATGTATTATGACGTCACAGTATATGATGACATCATAATTAGTATGCACTATGACGTCACAATGTCCTATGACGTCATAATGTATGCGCATTATGACATCACAATATATAACGAGAGCGCAATTTGTAGCTATTATGAGCAAATTCTCTTATCCCAATTTGTGTCACATCTAATGGAGCATCATGAGCATGTATTATGACGTCACAGTATATGATGACATCATAATTAGTATGCACTATGACGTCACAATGTATTATGACGTCATAATGTATCCGCATTATGACATCCCAATATATTATGAGAGCGCAATTTGCAGGTTTTATGACCAATTTCGCATACCCCAATTTGTGTCACATCTACTGGAGCATCATGAGCATGTATTATGACGACACAGTTTACGATGACATCATAATTAGTGTGCACTATGACGTCACAATGTATTATGACGTCATAATGTATCCGCATTATGACATCACAATATATTATGAGAGCGCAATTTGCAGGTTTTACCATTTTCGATTACCCCAATTTGTGTCACATCTGCTGGAGCATCATGAACATGTATTATGACGTCACAGTATATGATGACATCATAATTAGTATGCAGTATGACGTCACAATGTCTTATGACGTCATAATGTATCCGCATTATGTCATCACAATATATTATGAGAGCGCAACATGCAGGTATTATGAGCAATTTCTCTTACGCCAATTTGTGTCACATCTACTGGATCAACATGAGCATGTATTATGACGGCACAGCATATGATGACATCATAATTAGTATGCACTATGACGTCACAATGTAGTATGACGTCATAATGTATCCGCATTATGACATCACAATATATTATGAGAGCGCAATTTGCAGGTTTTATGACCAATTTCGCTTACCCCAATTTGTGTCACATCTACTGGAGCATCATGAGCATGTTTTATGACGTCACAGAATATGATGACATCATAATTAGTATGCAGTATGATGTCACAATGTATTATGACGTCATAATGTATCCGCATTATGACATCACAATATATTATGAGAGCGCAACATGCAGGTATTATGAGCAATTTCTCTTACGCCAATTTGTGTCACATCTACTGGATCAACATGAGCATGTATTATGACGGCACAGCATATGATGACATCATAATTTGTATGCACTATGACGTCACAATGTAGTATGACGTCATAATGTATCCGCATTATGACATCACAATATATTATGAGAGCGCAATTTGCAGGTTTTATGACCAATTTCGCTTACCCCAATTTGTGTCACATCTACTGGAGCATCATGAGCATGTATTATGACGTCACAGTATATGATGACATCATAATTAGTATGCAGTATGATGTCACAATGTATTATGATGTCATAATGTATACGCATTATGATATCACAATATATTATGAGAGCGCAACACCCAGGTATTATGAGCAATTTCTCTTACCCCAATTTGTGTCACATCTACTAGAGCATCATGAACATGTATTATGATGTCACAGTATATGATGACATCATAATTAATACGCACTATGACGTCACAATGTATTATGACGTCATAATGTGTCCGCATTATGACATCACAATATAATATGAGTGCGCAATTTACAGGTTTTATGACCACTTTCGCTTACCCCAATTTGTGTCACATGTACTGGAGCATCATGAGCATGTATTATGACGTCACAGAATATGATGACATCATAATTAGTATGCACTATGACGTCACAATATATTATGACGTCATAATGTATCCGAATTATGTCATCACAATATATTATCAGAGCGCAACAAGAAGGTATTATGAGCAATTTCTCTTACCCCAATTTGTGTCACATCTACTGGAGCATCATGAGCATGTATTATGACGTCACAGGATATGATGACATCATAATTAGTATGCAGTATGACGTCACAATGTATTATGACGTCATAATGTATCCGCATTATGACATCACAATATGTTATGAGAGCGCAATTTGCAGGTTTTATGAGCAATTTCTCTTACCCCAATTTGTGTCACATCTACTGGAGCATCATGAGCATGTATTATGACGTCACAGTATATGATGACATCATAATTAGTATGCAGTATGACGTCACAATGTATTATGACGTCATAATGTATCCGCATTATGACATCACAATATATTATGAGAGCGCAACATGCAGGTATTATGAGCAATTTCTCTTACGCCAATTTGTGTCACATCTACTGGAGCATCATGAGCATGTATTATGACGTCACAGTATATGATGACATCATAATTAGTATGCAGTATGATGTCACAATGTATTATGACGTCATAATGTATACGCATTATGATATCACAATATATTATGAGAGCGCAACACCCAGGTATTATGAGCAATTTCTCTTACCCCAATTTGTGTCACATCTACTAGAGCATCATGAACATGTATTATGACGTCACAGTATATGATGACATCATAATTAATACGCACTATGACGTCACAATGTATTATGACGTCATAATGTGTCCGCATTATGACATCACAATATAATATGAGTGCGCAACTTACAGGTTTTATGACCAATTTCGCTTACCCCAATTTGTGTCACATGTACTGGAGCATCATGAGCATGTATTATGACGTCACAGAATATGATGACATCATAATTAGTATGCACTATGACGTCACAATATATTATGACGTCATAATGTATCCGAATTATGTCATCACAATATATTATCAGAGCGCAACAAGAAGGTATTATGAGCAATTTCTCTTACCCCAATTTGTGTCACATCTACTGGAGCATCATGAGCATGTATTATGACGTCACAGGATATGATCACATCATAATTAGTATGCAGTATGACGTCACAATGTATTATGACGTCATAATGTATCCGCATTATGACATCACAATATGTTATGAGAGCGCAATTTGCAGGTTTTATGAGCAATTTCGCTTACCCCAATTTGTGTCACATCTACTGGAGCAACATGAGCATGTATTATGACGTCACAGTATATGATGACATCATAATTAGTATGCACTATGACGTCACAATGTATTATGACGTCATAATTTATCCGCATTATTACATCAGAATATATTATGAGAGCGCAACATGCAGGTATTATGACCAATTTCTCTTACCCCAATTTGTGTCACATCTACTGGAGCATCATGAGCATGTATTATGACGTCACAGTATATGATGACATCATAATTAGTATGCAGTGTGATGTCACAATGTATTATGACATCATAATGTATCTGCCTTATGATATCACAATATATTATGAGAGCGCAACATGCAGGTATTATGGTGCAATTTCTCTTACCCCAATTTGTGTCACATCTATTGGAGCTTCATGAGCATGTATTATGACGTCACAGTATATGATGACATCATAATTAGTATGCACTATGACGTCACAATGTATTATGACGTCATAATGTATCCGCATTATGACATCCCAATATATTATGAGAGCGCAATTTGCAGGTTTTATGACCAATTTCGCATACCCCAATTTGTGTCACATCTACTGGAGCATCATGAGCATGTATTATGACGACACAGTATATGATGACATCATAATTAGTGTGCACTATGACGTCACAATGTATTATGACGTCATAATGTATCCGCATTATGACATCACAATATATTATGAGAGCGCAATTTGCAGGTTTTACCATTTTCGATTACCCCAATTTGTGTCACATCTACTGGAGCATCATGAACATGTATTATGACGTCACAGTATATGATGACATCATAATTAGTATGCAGTATGACGTCACAATGTATTATGACGTCAAAATGTATCCGCATTATGACATCACAATATATTATGAGAGCGCAACAAGCAGGTATTTTGAGCAATTTCTCTTACCCCAATTTGTGTCACATCTACTGGAGCATCATGAACATGTATTATGACGTCACAGTATATGAGGACATCATAATTAGTTTGCAGTATGACGTCACAATGTATTATGACGTCATAATATATCCGTATTATGACATCACAATATATTATGAGAGCGCAACATGCAGGTATTATGAGCAATTTCTCTTACCCCAATTTGTGTCACTTCCACTGGAGCATCATGAGCATGTATTATGACATCACAGTATATGATGATATCATAATTAGTATGCACTATGACGTCACAATGTATTATGACGTCATAATGTATCCGCATTATGACATCACAATATATTATGAGAGCGCAATTTGCAGGTTTTATGACCAATTTCGCTTACCCCAATTTGTGTCACATCTACTGGAGCATCATGAGCATGTATTATGACGTCACAGTATATGATGACATCATAATTAGTATGCAGTATGATGTCACAATGTATTATGACGTCATAATGTATCTGCCTTATGACATCACAATATATTATGAGAGCGAAATTTGCAGGTACTATGAGCAGTTTCTCTTACCCCAATTTGTGTCACATCTACTGGAGCATCATGACCATGTATTATGACATCAGAGTATATGATGACGTCATAATAAGTATGCACTATGACGTGGCAATGTATTATGATGTCATAATGTATCCGCATTATGACATCACAATATATTATGAGAGCGCAACATGCAGGTATTATGACCAATTTCTCTTACCCCAATTTGTGTCACATTTACTGGAGCATCATGAGCATGTATTATGAAGTCACAGTATATGATGACATCATAATAAGTATGCACTATGACGTCACAATGTATTATGACGTCATAATGTATCCGCATAATGACATCACAATATATTACGAGAGCGCAATTTGCATGTATTATGACCAATTTCTCTTACCCCAATTTGTGTCACATCTACTGGAGCATCATGAGCATGTATAATGACGTGAAGGTATGTGATGACATCATAATTAGTATGCACTATGACGTCAGAATGTATTATGATGTCATAATGTATCCGCATTATGACATCACAATATATTATGAGAGCGCAACAAGCAGGTATTATGAGCAATTTCTCTTATCCAATTTGTGTCACATCTACTGGAGCATCATGAGCATGTATTATGACGTCACAGTATATTATGATATCATAATTAGTATGCACTATGACGTCACAATGTATTATGACGTCATAATGTATCCGCATTATGACATCACAATATATTATGACAGCGCAATTTGCAGGTTTTATGACCAATTTCGCTTACCACAATTTGTATCACATCTCCTGGAGCATCATGAGAATGTATTATGACGTCACAGTATATGATGACATCATAATTAGTATGCATTATGACGTCACAATATATTATGACGTCATAATGTATCCGCATTATGACATCACAATATATTATGAGAGCGCAACATGCAGGTATTATGAGCAATTTCTCTTACCCCAATTTGTGTCACATCTACTGGAGCATCATGAGCATGTATTATGACGTCACAGTATATGATGACATCATAATTAGTATGCACTATGACGTCACAATGTATTATGACGTCATAATGTATCCGCATTATGACATCACAATATATTATGAGAGCGCAACTTGCAGGTTTTATGACCAATTTTGCTTACCCCAATTTGTGTCACATCTACTGGAGCATCATGAGCATGTATTATGACGTCACAGTATATGATGACATCATAATTAGTATGCAGTATGACATCACAATATATTATGACGTCATAATGTATCCGCATAATGACATCACAATATATTATGAGAGCGCAACATGCTGGTATTATGAGCAATTTCTCTAACACAATTTGTGTCACATCTATTGGAGCTTCATGAGCATGTATTATGACGTCACAGTATATGATGACATCATAAGTAGTATGCACTATGAAGTCACAATGTATTATGACGTCATAATGTATCCGCACTATGACATCACAAAATAATATGAGAGCGCAATTTGCAGGTTTTATGACCAATTTCGCTTACCCCAATTTGTGTCACGTCTAGTGGAGCATCATGAGCATGTATTATGACGTCACAGTATATGATGACATCATAATTAGTATGCACTATGATGTCACAATGTATTATGACGTCATAATGTATCCGCATTATGACATCACAATATATTATGAGAGCGCAACTTGCAGGTATTATGAGCAATTTCTCTTACCCCAATTTGTGTCACATCTACTGGAGCATCATGAGCATGTATTATGACGTCACAGTATATGATGACATCATAAGTAGTATGCACTATGACGTCACAATGAATTATGACGACATAATGTATCCGCATTATGACATCACAATATATTATGAGAGCGCAATTTGCAGGTTTTATGACCAATTTCGCTTACCCCAATTTGTGTCACATCTACTGGAGCATCATGAGAATGTATTGTGATGTCACAGTATATGGTGACATCATAATTAGTATGCAGTATGACGTCACAATGTATTATGACATCGTAATGTATCTGAATTATGACATCACAATATATTATGAGAGCGCAACGTGCAGGTATTATGAGCAATTTCTCTTACCCCAATTTGTGTCACATCTACTGGAGCATCATGAGCATGTATTATGACGTCACAGTATATGATGACATCATGATTAGTATGCAGTATGATGCCACAATGTATTATGAGGTCATAATGTATCCGCATTCTGACATCACAATATATTATGAGAGCGCAACATGCAGGTATTATGAGCAATTTCTCTTACCCAAATTTGTGTCACATCTACTGGAGAATCATGAGCATGTATTATGACGTCACATTATATGATGACATCATAATTAGTATGCAGTATGACGTCACAATGTATTATGACGTCATAATGTATCCGCATTATGATATCACAATGTATTATGAGAGCGCAACATGCAGGTATTATGAGCAATTTCTCTTACTCCAATTTGTGTCACATCTACTGGAGCATCATGAGCATGTATTATGACGTCACAGTATATGATGACATCATAAGTAGTATGCACTATGACGTCACAATGAATTATGAAGACATAATGTATCCGCATTATGACATCACAATATATTATGAGAGCGTAATTTGCAGGTTTTATGACCAATTTCGCTTACCCCAAATTGTGTCACATCTACTGGAGCAACATGAGCATGTATTATGACGTCACAGTATATGATGACATCATAATTAATATGCAGTATGATGTCACAATATATTATGACGTCATAATGTATCCGCATTACGACATCACAATATATTATGAGAGCGCAACATGCAGGTAATATGAGCAATTTCTCTTACCCCAATTTGTGTCACATCTACTGGAGCATCATGAGCATGTATTATGACATCACAGCATATGATGACCTCATAATTAGTATGCACTATGACGTCACAATGTAGTATGACGTCATAATGTATCTGCATTATAACATCATAATATATTATGAGAGCGCAATTTGCAGGTTTTATGACCAATTTCGCTTACCCCAATTTGTGTCACATCTACTGGAGCATCATGAGCATGTATTATGATGTCACAGTATATGGTGTCATCATAATTAGTATGCAGTATGACCTCACAATATATTATGACATCGTAATGTATCTGCATTATGACATCACAATATATTATGAGAGCGCAACTTGCAGGTATTATGAGCAATTTCTCTTACCCCAATTTGTGTCACATCTACTGGAGCATCATGAGCATGTATTATGACGTCACAGTATATGATGACATCATAATTAGCATGCACTATAACATCACAATGTATTATGACGTCATAATGTATCCGCATTATGACATCACAATATATTATGAGAGCGCAATTTGCAGGTTTTATGACCAATTTCGCTTAACCCAATTTGTGTCACATCTACTGGAGCATCATGAGCATGTATTATGATGTCACAGTATATGATGACATCATAAGTAGTATGCACTATGATGTCACAATGTATTATGACGACATAATGTATCCGCATTATGTCATCACAATGTATTATGAGAGCACAATTTGCAGGTATTATGAGCAATTTCTCTTACCCCAAATTGTGTCACATCTACTGGAGCATCATGAGCATGTATTATGACGTCACAGTATATGATGAAATCATAATTAGTATGCTGTATGACGTCACAATGTATTATGACGTCATAATGTATCCGCATTATGATATCACAATATATCAGGAGAGCGCAACATGCAGGTTTTATGACCAATTTCGCTTACGCCAATTTGTGTCACATCTACTGGAGCATCATGAGCATGTATTATGACGTCACAGCATATGATGACATCATAATTAGTATGCAGTATGACGTCACAATGTATTATGACATCGTAATGTATCCGCATTCTGACATCACAGTATATTATGAGAGCGCCACATGCAGGTATTATGAGCAATTTCTCTTACCCCAATTTCTGTCACATCTACTGGAGCATCATGAGCATGTATTATAACGTCACAGTATATGATGACATTATAATTAGTATGCAGTATGATGACACAATGTATTATGACGTCATAACGTATCCGCATTATGACATCACAATATATTATGAGAGCGCAACATGCAGGTATTATGAGCAATTTCTCTTACCCCAATTTGTGTCACATCTACTGAAGCATCATGAGCATGTATTATGACGTCACAGGATATGATGACATCATAATTAGTATGCAGTATGACGTCACAATGTATTATGACGTCATAATGTATCCGCATTATGACATCACAATATATTATGAGAGCGCAACATGCAGGTATTATGAGCAATTTCTCTTACCCCAATTTGTGTCACATCTACTGGAGCAACATGAGCATGTATTATGACGTCACAGTATATGATGACATCATAATTAGTATGCACTATGACGTCACAATGTATTATGACGTCATAATGTATCCGCATAATGACATCACAATATATTATGAGAGCGCAATTTGCATGTATTATGACCAATTTCTCTTACCCCAATTTGTGTCACATCTACTGGAGCATCATGAGCATGTATTATGACGTGAAGGTATGTGATGACATCATAATTAGTATGCACTATGACGTCAGAATGTATTATGATGTCATAATGTATCCGCATTATGACATCACAATATATTATGAGAGCGCATCAAGCAGGTATTATGAGCAATTTCTCTTATCCAATTTGTGTCACATCTACTGGAGCATCATGAGCATGTATTATGACGTCACAGTATATGATGACATCATAATTAGTATGCACTATGACGTCACAATGTATTATGACGTCATAATGTATCCGCATTATGACATCACAATATATTATGAGAGCGCAATTTGCAGGTTTTATGACCAATTTCGCTTACCACAATTTGTGTCACATCTACTGGAGAATCATGAGAATGTATTATGACGTCACAGTATATGATGACATCATAATTAGTATGCATTATGACGTCACAGTATATTATGACGTCATAATGTATCCGCATTATGACATCACAATACATTATGAGAGCGCAACATGCAGGTATTATGAGCAATTTCTCTTACCCCAATTTGTGTCACATCTACTGGAGCATCATGAGCATGTATTATGACGTCACAGTATATGATGACATCATAATTAGTATGCAGTATGACGTCACAATGTATTATGACGTCATAATGTATCCGCATTATGACATCACAATATATTATGAGAGCGCAACATGCAGGTATTATGAGCAATTTCTCTTACGCCAATTTGTGTCACATCTACTGGATCAACATGAGCATGTATTATGACGGCACAGCATATGATGACATCATAATTAGTATGCACTATGACGTCACAATGTAGTATGACGTCATAATGTATCCGCATTATGACATCACAATATATTATGAGAGCGCAATTTGCAGGTTTTATGACCAATTTCGCTTACCCCAATTTGTGTCACATCTACTGGAGCATCATGAGCATGTATTATGATGTCACAGTATATGATGACATCATAATTCGTATGCAGTATGACGTCACAATGTATTATGACGTCATAATGTATCCGCATTATGACATCACAATATATTATGAGAGCGCAACTTGCAGGTATTATGAGCAATTTCTCTTACCCCAATTTGTGTCACATCTACTGGAGCAACATGAGCATGTATTATGACGTCACAGTATATGATGACATCATAATTAGTATGCACTATGACGTCACAATGTATTATGACGTCATAATTTATCCGCATTATGACATCACAATATATTATGAGAGCGCAACATGCAGGTATTATGACCAATTTCTCTTACCCCAATTTGTGTCACATCTACTGGAGCATCATGAGCATGTATTATGACGTCACAGTATATGATGACATCATAATTAGTATGCAGTGTGATGTCACAATGTATTATGACATCATAATGTATCTGCCTTATGATATCACAATATATTATGAGAGCGCAACATGCAGGTATTATGAGCAATTTCTCTTACCCCAATTTGTGTCACATCTACTGGAGCATCATGAGCATGTATTATGACGTCACAGTATATGATGACATCATAATTAGTATGCACTATGACGTCACAATGTATTATGACGTCATAATGTATCCGCATTATGACATCACAATATATTATGAGAGCGCAACTTGCAGGTTTTATGACCAATTTCGCTTACCCCAATTTGTGTCACATCTACTGGAGCATCATGAGCATGTATTATGACGTCACAGTATATGATGACATCATAATTAGTATGCAGTATGACATCACAATATATTATGACGTCATAATGTATCCGCATTATGACATCACAATATATTATGAGAGCGCAACATGCTGGTATTATGAGCAATTTCTCTAACCCCAATTTGTGTCACATCTATTGGAGCTTCATGAGCATGTATTATGACGTCACAGTATATGATGACATCATAAGTAGTATGCACTATGAAGTCACAATGTATTATGACGACATAATGTATCCGCATTATGACATCACAATATATTATGAGAGCGCAATTTGCAGGTTTTATGACCAATTTCGCTTACCCCATTTTGTATCACATCTACTGGAGCAACATGAGCATGTATTATGACATCACAGTATATGATGACATCATAATTAATATGCAGTATGACGTCACAATGTATTATGACGTCATAATGTATCCGCATTCTGACATCACAATATATTATGAGAGCGCAACATGCAGGTATTATGAGCAATTTCTCTTACCCCAATTTGTGTCACATCTACTGGAGCATCATGAGCATGTATTATAACGTCACAGTATATGATGACATCATAATTAGTATGCGGTATGACGACACAATGTATTATGACGTCATAACATATCCGCATTATGACATCACAATATATTATGAGAGCGCAACATGCAGGTATTATGAGCAATTTCTCTTACCCCAATTTGTGTCACATCTACTGAAGCATCATGAGCATGTATTATGACGTCACAGGATATGATGACATCATAATTAGTATGCAGTATGACGTCACAATGTATTATGACGTCATAATGTATCCGCATCATGACATCACAATATATTATGAGAGCGCAATTTGCAGGTTTTATGACCAATTTCGCTTACCCCAATTTGTGTCACATCTACTGGAGCAACATGGGCATGTATTATGACGTCACAGTATATGATGACATCATAATTAGTATGCACTATGACGTCACAATGTATTATGACGTTATAAGGTATCCGGATTATGACATCACAATATATTATGAGAGCGCAACATGCAGGTATTATGAGCAATTTCTCTTACCCCAAATTGTGTCACATCTACTGGAGCAACATGAGCATGTATTATGACGGCACAGCATATGATGACATCATAATTAGGATGCACTATGACGTCACAATGTAGTATGACGTCATAATGTATCCGCATTATGACATCACAATATATTATGAGAGCGCAATTTGCAGGTTTTATGACCAATTTCGCTTAACCCAATTTGTGTCACATCTACTGGAGCATCATGAGCATGTATTATGATGTCACAGTATATGATGACATCATAAGTAGTATGCACTATGATGTCACAATGTATTATGACGACATAATGTATCCGCATTATATCATCACAATATATTATGAGAGCACAATTTGCAGGTATTATGAGCAATTTCTCTTACCCCAAATTGTGTCACATCTACTGGAGCATCATGAGCATGTATTATGACGTCACAGTATATGATGAAATCATAATTAGTATGCTGTATGACGTCACAATGTATTATGACGTCATAATGTATCCGCATTATGATATCACAATATATCATGAGAGCGCAACATGCAGGTTTTATGACCAATTTCGCTTACGCCAATTTGTGTCACATCTACTGGAGCATCATGAGCATGTATTATGACGTCACAGCATATGATGACATCATAATTAGTATGCAGTATGACGTCACAATGTATTATGACATCGTAATGTATCCGCATTCTGACATCACAATATATTATGAGAGCGCCACATGCAGGTATTATGAGCAATTTCTCTTACCCCAATTTCTGTCACATCTACTGGAGCATCATGAGCATGTATTATAACGTCACAGTATATGATGACATTATAATTAGTATGCAGTATGATGACACAATGTATTATGACGTCATAACGTATCCGCATTATGACATCACAATATATTATGAGAGCGCAACATGCAGGTATTATGAGCAATTTCTCTTACCCCAATTTGTGTCACATCTACTGAAGCATCATGAGCATGTATTATGACGTCACAGGATATGATGACATCATAATTAGTATGCAGTATGACGTCACAATGTATTATGACGTCATAATACATCCGCATTATGACATCACAATATATTATGAGAGCGCAACATGCAGGTATTATGAGCAATTTCTCTTACCCCAATTTGTGTCACATCTACTGGAGCAACATGAGCATGTATTATGACGTCACAGTATATGATGACATCATAATTAGTATGCACTATGACGTCACAATGTATTATGACGTCATAATGTATCCGCATAATGACATCACAATATATTATGAGAGCGCAATTTGCATGTATTATGACCAATTTCTCTTACCCCAATTTGTGTCACATCTACTGGAGCATCATGAGCATGTATTATGACGTGAAGGTATGTGATGACATCATAATTAGTATGCACTATGACGTCAGAATGTATTATGATGTCATAATGTATCCGCATTATGACATCACAATATATTATGAGAGCGCATCAAGCAGGTATTATGAGCAATTTCTCTTATCCAATTTGTGTCACATCTACTGGAGCATCATGAGCTTGTATTATGACGTCACAGTATATGATGACATCATAATTAGTATGCACTATGACGTCACAATGTATTATGACGTCATAATGTATCCGCATTATGACATCACAATATATTATGAGAGCGCAATTTGCAGGTTTTATGACCAATTTCGCTTACCACAATTTGTGTCACATCTACTGGAGAATCATGAGAATGTATTATGACGTCACAGTATATGATGACATCATAATTAGTATGCATTATGACGTCACAGTATATTATGACGTCATAATGTATCCGCATTATGACATCACAATACATTATGAGAGCGCAACATGCAGGTATTATGAGCAATTTCTCTTACCCCAATTTGTGTCACATCTACTGGAGCATCATGAGCATGTATTATGACGTCACAGTATATGATGACATCATAATTAGTATGCAGTATGACGTCACAATGTATTATGACGTCATAATGTATCCGCATTATGACATCACAATATATTATGAGAGCGCAACATGCAGGTATTATGAGCAATTTCTCTTACGCCAATTTGTGTCACATCTACTGGATCAACATGAGCATGTATTATGACGGCACAGCATATGATGACATCATAATTAGTATGCACTATGACGTCACAATGTAGTATGACGTCATAATGTATCCGCATTATGACATCACAATATATTATGAGAGCGCAATTTGCAGGTTTTATGACCAATTTCGCTTACCCCAATTTGTGTCACATCTACTGGAGCATCATGAGCATGTATTATGATGTCACAGTATATGATGACATCATAATTCGTATGCAGTATGACGTCACAATGTATTATGACGTCATAATGTATCCGCATTATGACATCACAATATATTATGAGAGCGCAACTTGCAGGTATTATGAGCAATTTCTCTTACCCCAATTTGTGTCACATCTACTGGAACAACATGAGCATGTATTATGACGTCACAGTATATGATGACATCATAATTAGTATGCACTATGACGTCACAATGTATTATGACGTCATAATTTATCCGCATTATGACATCACAATATATTATGAGAGCGCAACATGCAGGTATTATGACCAATTTCTCTTACCCCAATTTGTGTCACATCTACTGGAGCATCATGAGCATGTATTATGATGTCACAGTATATGATGACATCATAATTAGTATGCAGTGTGATGTCACAATGTATTATGACATCATAATGTATCTGCCTTATGATATCACAATATATTATGAGAGCGCAACATGCAGGTATTATGAGCAATTTCTCTTACCCCAATTTGTGTCACATCTACTGGAGCATCATGATCATGTATTATGACGTCACAGTATATGATGACATCATAATTAGTATGCACTATGACGTCACAATGTATTATGACGTCATAATGTATCCGCATTATGACATCACAATATATTATGAGAGCGCAACTTGCAGGTTTTATGACCAATTTCGCTTACCCCAATTTGTGTCACATCTACTGGAGCATCATGAGCATGTATTATGACGTCACAGTATATGATGACATCATAATTAGTATGCAGTATGACATCACAATATATTATGACGTCATAATGTATCCGCATTATGACATCACAATATATTATGAGAGCGCAACATGCTGGTATTATGAGCAATTTCTCTAACCCCAATTTGTGTCACATCTATTGGAGCTTCATGAGCATGTATTATGACGTCACAGTATATGATGACATCATAAGTAATATGCACTATGAAGTCACAATGTATTATGACGACATAATGTATCCGCATTATGACATCACAATATATTATGAGAGCGCAATTTGCAGGTTTTATGACCAATTTCGCTTACCCCATTTTGTATCACATCTACTGGAGCAACATGAGCATGTATTATGACATCACAGTATATGATGACATCATAATTAATATGCAGTATGACGTCACAATGTATTATGACGTCATAATGTATCCGCATTCTGACATCACAATATAGTATGAGAGCGCAACATGCAGGTATTATGAGCAATTTCTCTTACCCCAATTTGTGTCACATCTACTGGAGCATCATGAGCATGTATTATAACGTCACAGTATATGATGACATCATAATTAGTATGCGGTATGACGACACAATGTATTATGACGTCATAACATATCCGCATTATGACATCACAATATATTATGAGAGCGCAACATGCAGGTATTATGAGCAATTTCTCTTACCCCAATTTGTGTCACATCTACTGAAGCATCATGAGCATGTATTATGACGTCACAGGATATGATGACATCATAATTAGTATGCAGTATGACGTCACAATGTATTATGACGTCATAATGTATCCGCATCATGACATCACAATATATTATGAGAGCGCAATTTGCAGGTTTTATGACCAATTTCGCTTACCCCAATTTGTGTCACATCTACTGGAGCAACATGGGCATGTATTATGACGTCACAGTATATGATGACATCATAATTAGTATGCACTATGACGTCACAATGTATTATGACGTTATAAGGTATCCGGATTATGACATCACAATATATTATGAGAGCGCAACATGCAGGTATTATGAGCAATTTCTCTTACCCCAAATTGTGTCACATCTACTGGAGCAACATGAGCATGTATTATGACGGCACAGCATATGATGACATCATAATTAGGATGCACTATGACGTCACAATGTAGTATGACGTCATAATGTATCCGCATTATGACATCACAATATATTATGAGAGCGCAATTTGCAGGTTTTATGAACAATTTCGCTTACGCCAATTCGTGTCACATCTACTGAAGCATCATGAGCATGTATTATGATGTCACAGTATATGATGACGTCATAATTAGTATGCACTATGACGTCACAATGTATTATGATGTCATAATTCATCCGCATTATGACATCACAATATATTATTAGAGCGCAACATGCAGGTATTATGACCAATTTCTCTTACCCCAATTTGTGTCACATCTACTGGAGCATCATGAGCATGTATTATGACGTCACAGTATATGATGACATCATAATTAGTATGCAGTATGACGTCACAATGTATTATGACGTCATAATGTATCCGCCTTATGATATCACAATATATTATGAGAGCGCAACATGGAGGTATTATGAGCAATTTCTCTTACCCCAATTTGTGTCACATCTACTGGAGCATCATGAGCATGTATTATGATGTCAAAGTATATGATGACATCATAATTAGTATGCACTATGACGTCACAATGTATTATGACGTCATAATGTATCCGCACTATGACATCACAATATAATATGAGAGCGCAATTTGCAGGTTTTATGACCAATTTCGCTTACCCCAATTTGTGTCACGTCTAGTGGAGCATCATGAGCATGTATTATGACGTCACAGTATATGATGACATCATAATTAGTATGCACTATGATGTCACAATGTATTATGACGTCATAATGTATCCGCATTATGACATCACAATATATTATGAGAGCGCAACTTGCAGGTATTATGAGCAATTTCTCTTACCCCAATTTGTGTCACATCTACTGGAGCATCATGAGCATGTATTATGACGTCACAGTATATGATGACATCATAAGTAGTATGCACTATGACGTCACAATGAATTATGACGACATAATGTATCCGCATTATGACATCACAATATATTATGAGAGCGCAATTTGCAGGTTTTATGACCAATTTCGCTTACCCCAATTTGTGTCACATCTACTGGAGCATCATGAGAATGTATTGTGATGTCACAGTATATGGTGACATCATAATTAGTATGCAGTATGACGTCACAATATATTATGACATCGTAATGTATCTGCATTATGACATCACAATATATTATGAGAGCGCAACGTGCAGGTATTATGAGCAATTTCTCTTACCCCAATTTGTGTCACATCTACTGGAGCATCATGAGCATGTATTATGACGTGACAGTATATGATGACATCATGATTAGTATGCAGTATGATGCCACAATGTATTATGAGGTCATAATGTATCGGCATTCTGACATCACAATATATTATGAGAGCGCAACATCCAGGTATTATGAGCAATTTCTCTTACCCAAATTTGTGTCACATCTACTGGAGCATTATGAGCATGTATTATGACGTCACATTATATGATGACATCATAATTAGTATGCAGTATGACGTCACAATGTATTATGACGTCATAATGTATCCGCATTATGATATCACAATGTATTATGAGAGCGCAACATGCAGGTATTATGAGCAATTTCTCTTACCCCAATTTGTGTCACATCTACTGGAGCATCATGAGCATGTATTATGACGTCACAGTATATGATGACATCATAAGTAGTATGCACTATGACGTCACAATGAATTATGACGACATAATGTATCCGCATTATGACATCACAATATATTATGAGAGCGCAATTTGCAGGTTTTATGACCAATTTCGCTTACCCCAATTTGTGTCACATCTACTGGAGCAACATGAGCATGTATTATGACGTCACAGTATATGATGACATCATAATTAATATGCAGTATGACGTCACAATGTATTATGACGTCATAATGTATCCGCATTACGACATCACAATATATTATGAGAGCGCAACATGCAGGTATTATGAGCAATTTCTCTTACCCCAATTTGTGTCACATCTACTGGAGCATCATGAGCATGTATTATGACATCACAGCATATGATGACATCATAATTAGTATGCACTATGACGTCACAATGTAGTATGATGTCATAACGTATCCGCATTATAACATCACAATATATTATGAGAGCGCAATTTGCAGGTTTTATGACCAATTTCGCTTACCCCAATTTGTGTCACATCTACTGGAGCATCATGCCATGTATTATGATGTCACAGTATATGGTGACATCATAATTAGTATGCAGTATGACGTCACAATGTATTATGACATCGTAATGTATCTGCAATATGACATCACAATATATTATGAGAGCGCAACGTGCAGGTATTATGAGCAATTTCTCTTACCCCAATTTGTGTCACATCTACTGGAGCATCATGAGCATGTATTATGACGTGACAGTATATGATGACATCATGATTAGTGTGCAGTATGATGCCACAATGTATTATGAGGTCATAATGTATCCGCATTCTGACATCACAATATATTATGAGAGCGCAACATGCAGGTATTATGAGCAATTTCTCTTACCCCAATTTGTGTCACATCTACTGGAGCATCATGAGCATGTATTATGATGCCACAGTATATGATGACATCATAATTAGTATGCAGTATGACGTCACAATGTATTATGACGTCATAATGTATCCGCATTATGATATCACAATGTATTATGAGAGCGCAACATGCAGGTATTATGAGCAATTTCTCTTACCCCAATTTGTGTCACATCTACTGGAGCATCATGAGCATGTATTTTGACGTCACAGTATATGATGACATCATAATTAGTATGCACTATGACATCACAATGTATTATGACGTCATAGTGTATCCGCATTATGACGTCACAATATATTATGAGAGCGCAATTTGCAGGTTTTATGACCAATTTCGCTTACGCCAATTTGTGTCACATCTACTGGAGCATCATGAGCATGTATTATGACGTCACAGTATATGATGACATCATAATTAGTATGCACTATGACGTCACAATGTATTATGAGGTCATAATGTATCCACATTATGACATCACAGTATATTATGAGAGCGCAACATGCAGGTATTATGAGCAATTTCACTTACACCAATTTGTGTCACATCTACTGGAGCATCATGATCATGTATTATGATGTCACAGTATATGATGACATCATAATTAGTATGCAGTATGACGTCACAATGTATTATGACGTCATAATGTGTTCGCATTATGATATCACAATATATTATGAGAGCGCAATTTGCAGGTTTTATGACCAATTTCGCTTACCCCAATTTGTGTCACATCTACTGGAGCAACAGGAGCATGTATTGTGATGTCACAGTATATGATGACATCATAATTAGTATGCACTATGACGTCACAATGTATTATGACGTCATAATATATCCGCATTATGACATGACTATTTATTATGAGAGCGCAACTTGCAGGTATTATGAGCAGTTTCTCTTACCCCAATTTGTGTCACATCTACTGGCGCATCATGAGCATGTATTATGATGTCACAGTATATGATGACATCATAATTAGTATGCAGTATGACGTCACAATGTATTATGACGTCATAATGTATCCGCATTATGACATCACAATATATTATGAGAGCGCAACATGCAGGTATTATGAGCAATTTCTCTTACCACAAATTGTGTCACATCTACTGGAGCATCATGAGCATGTATTATGACGTCACAGTATATGACGACATCATGATTAGTATGCAGTATGAGGCCACAATGTATTATGACGTCATAATGTATCCGCATTCTGACATCACAATATATTATGAGAGCGCAACATGCAGGTATTATGAGCAATTTCTCTTACCCCAATTTGTGTCACAACTACTGGAGCATCATGAGCATGTATTATGACGTCACAGTATATGATGACATCATAATTAGTATGCACTATGATGTCACAATGTATTATGACGTCATAATGTATCCGCATTATGATATCACAATATATTATGAGAGCGCAACATGCAGGTATTATGAGCAATTTCTCTTACCACAAATTGTGTCACATCTACTGGAGCATCATGAGCATGTATTATGACGTCACAGTATATGATGACATCATAATTAGTATGCACTATGTCGTCACAATGTATTATGACGTCATAATGTATCACATCACAATATATTATGAGAGCGCAACATGCAGGTATTATGAGCAATTTCTCTTACCCCAATTTGTGTCACATGTACTGGACCATCATGAGCATGTATTATGACGTCACAGCATATGATGATATCATAATCAGTATGCAGTATGACGTCACAATGTATTATGACGTCATAATGTATCCGGATAATGACATCACAATATATTATGAGAGCGCAACATGCAGGTATTATGAGCAATTTCTCTTACCCCAAATTGTGTCACATCTACTGGAGCAACATGAGCATGTATTATGATGGCACAGCATATGATGACATCATAATTAGTATGCACTATGACTTCACAATGTAGTATGACGTCATAATGTATCCGCATTATGACATCAAAATATATTATGAGAGCGCAATTTGCAGGTTTTATGAACAATTTCGCTTACCCCAATTCTTGTCACATCTACTGAAGCATCATGAGCATGTATTATGATGTCACAGTATATGATGACATCATAATTAGTATGCACTATGACGTCACAATGTATTATGATGTCATAATTCATCCGCATTATGACATCACAATATATTATTAGAGCGCAACATGCAGGTATTATGACCAATTTCTCTTACCCCAATTTGTGTCACATCTACTGGAGCATCATGAGCATGTATTATGACGTCACAGTATATGATGACATCATAATTAGTATGCAGTATGACGTCACAATGTATTATGACGTCATAATGTATCCGCCTTATGATATCACAATATATTATGAGAGCGCAACATGCAGGTATTATGAGCAATTTCTCTTACCCCAATTTGTGTCACATCTACTGGAGCATCATGAGCATGTATTATGATGTCAAAGTATATGATGACATCATAATTAGTATGCACTATGATGTCACAATGTATTATGACGTCATAATGTATCCGCACTATGACATCACAATATAATATGAGAGCGCAATTTGCAGGTTTTATGACCAATTTCGCTTACCCCAATTTGTGTCACATCTAGTGGAGCATCATGAGCATGTATTATGACGTCACAGTATATGATGACATCATAATTAGTATGCACTATGACATCACAATGTATTATGACGTCATAATGTATCCGCATTATGACATCACAATATATTATGAGAGCGCAACATGCAGGTATTATGAGCAATTTCTCTAACCCCAATTTGTGTCACATCTACTGGAGCATCATGAGCATGTATTATGACGTCACAGTATATGATGACATCATAAGTAGTATGCACTATGACGTCACAATGAATTATGACGACATAATGTATCCGCATTATGACATCACAATATATTATGAGAGCGCAATTTGCAGGTTTTATGACCAATTTCGCTTACCCCAATTAGTGTCACATCTACTGGAGCAACATGAGCATGTATTATGACGTCACAGTATATGATGACATCATAATTAATATGCAGTATGACGTCACAATGTATTATGACGTCATAATGTATCCGCATTACGACATCACAGTATATTATGAGAGCGCAACATGCAGGTATTATGAGCAATTTCTCTTACCCCAATTTGTGTCACATCTACTGGAGCATCATGAGCATGTATTATGACATCACAGCATATGATGACATCATAATTAGTATGCACTATGACGTCACAATGTAGTATGACGTCATAATGTATCCGCATTATAACATCACAATATATTATGAGAGCGCAATTTGCAGGTTTTATGACCAATTTCGCTTACCCCAATTTGTGTCACATCTACTGGAGCATCATGAGAATGTATTGTGATGTCACAGTATATGGTGACATCATAATTAGTATGCAGTATGACGTCACAATGTATTATGACATCGTAATGTATCTGCATTATGACATCACAATATATTATGAGAGCGCAACGTGCAGGTATTATGAGCAATTTCTCTTACCCCAATTTGTGTCACATCTACTGGAGCATCATGAGCATGTATTATGATGTGACAGTATATGATGACATCATGATTAGTATGCAGTATGATGCCACAATGTATTATGAGGTCATAATGTATCCGAATTCTGACATCACAATATATTATGAGAGCGCAACATGCAGGTATTATGAGCAATTTCTCTTACCCAAATTTGTGTCACATCTACTGGAGCATCATGAGCATGTATTATGACGTCACATTATATGATGACTTCATAATTAGTATGCAGTATGACGTCACAATGTATTATGACGTCATAATGTATCCGCATTATGATATCACAATGTATTATGAGAGCGCAACATGCAGGTATTATGAGCAATTTCTCTTACTCCAATTTGTGTCACATCTACTGGAGCATCATGAGCATGTATTATGACGTCACAGTATATGATGACATCATAAGTAGTATGCACTATGACGTCACAATGAATTATGAAGACATAATGTATCCGCATTATGACATCACAATATATTATGAGAGCGTAATTTGCAGGTTTTATGACCAATTTCGCTTACCCCAAATTGTGTCACATCTACTGGAGCAACATGAGCATGTATTATGACGTCACAGTATATGATGACATCATAATTAATATGCAGTATGATGTCACAATATATTATGACGTCATAATGTATCCGCATTACGACATCACAATATATTATGAGAGCGCAACATGCAGGTAATATGAGCAATTTCTCTTACCCCAATTTGTGTCACATCTACTGGAGCATCATGAGCATGTATTATGACATCACAGCATATGATGACCTCATAATTAGTATGCACTATGACGTCACAATGTAGTATGACGTCATAATGTATCTGCATTATAACATCACAATATATGATGAGAGCGCAATTTGCAGGTTTTATGACCAATTTCGCTTACCCCAATTTGTGTCACATCTACTGGAGCATCATGAGCATGTATTATGATGTCACAGTATATGGTGACATCATAATTAGTATGCAGTATGACCTCACAATGTATTATGACATCGTAATGTATCTGCATTATGACATCACAATATATTATGAGAGCGCAACTTGCAGGTATTATGAGCAATTTCTCTTACCCCAATTTGTGTCACATCTACTGGAGCATCATGAGCATGTATTATGACGTGACAGTATATGATGACATCATGATTAGTATGCAGTATGATGCCACAATGTATTATGAGGTCATAATGTATCCGCATTCTGACATCACAATATATTATGAGAGCGCAATATGCAGGTATTATGAGCAATTTCTCTTACCCCAATTTGTGTCACATCTACTGGAGCATCATGAGCATGTATTATGACGTCACAGTATATGATGACATCATAATTAGTATGCACTATAACATCACAATGTATTATGACGTCATAATGTATCCGAATTATGACATCACAATATATTATGAGAGCGCAATTTGCAGGTTTTATGACCAATTTCGCTTAACCCAATTTGTGTCACATCTACTGGAGCATCATGAGAATGTATTATGATGTCACAGTATATGATGACATCATAAGTAGTATGCACTATGATGTCACAATGTATTATGACGACATAATGTATCCGCATTATGTCATCACAATATATTATGAGAGCACAATTTGCAGGTATTATGAGCAATTTCTCTTACCCCAAATTGTGTCACATCTACTGGAGCATCATGAGCATGTATTATGACGTCACAGTATATGATGAAATCATAATTAGTATGCTGTATGACGTCACAATGTATTATGACGTCATAATGTATCCGCATTATGATATCACAATATATCATGAGAGCGCAACATGCAGGTATTATGAGCAATTTCTCTTACCCCAATTTGTGTCACATCTACTGGAGCATCATGAGCATGTATTATGACGTCACAGTATATGATGACATCGTAATCAGTATGCAGTATGACGTCACAATGTATTATGACGTCATAATATGTCCGCATTATGACATCACAATATATTATGAGAGCGCAATTTGCAGGTTTTATGACCAATTTCTCTTACCGCAATTTGTGTCACATCTACTGGAGCATCATGAGCATGTATTATGACGTCACAGTATATGATGACATCATAATTAGTATGCAGCATGACATCACAATGTATTATGACGTCATAATGTTTCCGCATTATGACATCACAATATATTATGAGAGCGCAATTTGCAGGTATTATGAGAAATTTCTCTTACCCCAATTTGTGTCACACCTACTGGAGCATCATGAGCATGTATTATGACGTCACAGTATATGATGACATCATAATTAATATGCAGTATGACGTCACAATGTATTATGACGTCATAATGTATCCGCATTATGACATCACAATATATTATGAGAGCGCAACATGCAGGTATTATGAGCAATTTCTCTTACCCCAATTTGTGTCACATCTACTGGAGCATCATGAGCATGTATTATGACGTCACAGCATATGATGACATCATAATTAGTATGCACTATGACGTCACAATGTAGTATGACGTCATAATGTATCCGCATTATGACATCACAATATATTATGAGAGCGCAATTTGCAGGTTTTATGACCAATTTCGCTTACCCCAATTTGTGTCACATCTACTGGAGCATCATGAGCAAGTATTATGATGTCACAGTATATGATGACATCATAATTAGTATGCAGTATGACGTCACAATGTATTATGACGTCATAATGTGTCCGCATTATGACATCGCAATATATTATGAGAGCGCAATTTGCAGGTTTTATGACCAATTTCGCTTACCCCATTTTGTATCACATCTACTGGAGCAATATGAGCATGTATTATGACGTCACAGTATATGATGACATCATAATTAATATGCAGTATGACGTCACAATGTATTATGACGTCATAATGTATCCAAATTATGACATCACAATATATTATGAGAGCGCAACATGCAGGCATTATGAGCAATTTCTCTTACCCCAATTTGTGTCACATCTACTGGAGCATCATGAGCATGTATTATGTCGTCACAGCATATTATGACATCATAATTAGTATGCACTATGACGTCACAATGTAGTGTGACGTCATAATGTATCCGCATTATGACATCACAATATATTATGAGAGCGCAATTTGCAGGTTTTATGACCAATTACGCTTACCCCAATTTGTGTCACATCTACTGGAGCATCATGAGCATGTATTATGATGTCACAGCATATGATGACATCATAATTAGTATGCAGTATGACGTCACAATGTATTATGACATCGTAATGTATCCGCATTCTGACATCGCAATATATTATGAGAGCGCAACATGCAGGTATTATGAGCAATTTCTCTTAACCCAATTTGTGTCACATCTACTGAAGCATCATGAGCATGTATTATGACGTCACAGGATATGATGACATCATAATTAGTATGCAGCATGACGTCACAATGTATTATGACGTCATAATGTATCCGCATCATGACATCACAATATGTTATGAGAGCGCAATTTGCAGGTTTTATGACCAATTTCGCTTACCCCAATTTGTGTCACATCTACTGGAGCAACATGGGCATGTATTATGACGTCACAGTATATGATGACATCATAATTAGTATGCAGTATGACGTCACAATGTATTATGACGTCATAATGTATCCGGATTATGACATCACAATATATTATGAGAGCGCAACATGCAGGTATTATGAGCAATTTCTCTTACCCCAAATTGTGTCACATCTACTGGAGCAACATGAGCATGTATTATGATGGCACAGCATATGATGACATCATAATTAGTATGCACTATGAGTTCACAATGTAGTATGACGTCATAATGTATCCGCATTATGACATCAAAATATATTATGAGAGCACAATTTGCAGGTTTTATGAACAAATTCGCTTACCCCAATTCTTGTCACATCTACTGAAGCATCATGAGCATGTATTATGATGTCACAGTATATGATGACATCATAATTAGTATGCACTATGACGTCACAATGTATTATGATGTCATAATTCATCCGCATTATGACATCACAATATATTATTAGAGCGCAACATGCAGGTATTATGACCAATTTCTCTTACCCCAATTTGTGTCACATCTACTGGAGCATCATGAGCATGTATTATGACGTCACAGTATATGATGACATCATAATTAGTATGCAGTATGACGTCACAATGTATTATGACGTCATAATGTATCCGCCTTATGATATCACAATATATTATGAGAGCGCAACATGCAGGTATTATGAGCAATTTCTCTTACCCCAATTTGTGTCACATCTACTGGAGCATCATGAGCATGTATTATGATGTCAAAGTATATGATGACATCATAATTAGTATGCACTATGACGTCACAATGTATTATGACGTCATAATGTATCCGCACTATGACATCACAATATAATATGAGAGCGCAATTTGCAGGTTTTATGACCAATTTCGCTTACCCCAATTTGTGTCACATCTAGTGGAGCATCATGAGCATGTATTATGACGTCACAGTATATGATGACATCATAATTAGTATGCACTATGACGTCACAATGTATTATGACGTCATAATGTATCCGCATTATGACATCACAATATATTATGAGAGCGCAACATGCAGGTATTATGAGCAATTTCTCTTACCCCAATTTGTGTCACATCTACTGGAGCATCATGAGCATGTATTATGACGTCACAGTATATGATGACATCATAAGTAGTATGCACTATGACGTCACAATGAATTATGACGACATAATGTATCCGCATTATGACATCACAATATATTATGAGAGCGCAATTTGCAGGTTTTATGACCAATTTCGCTTACCCCAATTTGTGTCACATCTACTGGAGCAACATGAGCATGTATTATGACGTCACAGTATATGATGACATCATAATTAATATGCAGTATGACGTCACAATGTATTATGACGTCATAATGTATCCGCATTACGACATCACAATATATTATGAGAGCGCAACATGCAGGTATTATGAGCAATTTCTGTTACCCCAATTTGTGTCACATCTACTGGAGCATCATGAGCATGTATTATGACATCACAGCATATGATGACATCATAATTAGTATGCACTATGACGTCACAATGTAGTATGACGTCATAATGTATCCGCATTATAACATCACAATATATTATGAGAGCGCAATTTGCAGGTTTTATGACCAATTTCGCTTACCCCAATTTGTGTCACATCTACTGGAGCATCATGCCATGTATTATGATGTCACAGTATATGGTGACATCATAATTAGTATGCAGTATGACGTCACAATGTATTATGACATCGTAATGTATCTGCAATATGACATCACAATATATTATGAGAGCGCAACGTGCAGGTATTATGAGCAATTTCTCTTACCCCAATTTGTGTCACATCTACTGGAGCATCATGAGCATGTATTATGACGTGACAGTATATGATGACATCATGATTAGTGTGCAGTATGATGCCACAATGTATTATGAGGTCATAATGTATCCGCATTCTGACATCACAATATATTATGAGAGCGCAACATGCAGGTATTATGAGCAATTTCTCTTACCCCAATTTGTGTCACATCTACTGGAGCATCATGAGCATGTATTATGATGCCACAGTATATGATGACATCATAATTAGTATGCAGTATGACGTCACAATGTATTATGACGTCATAATGTAACCGCATTATGATATCACAATGTATTATGAGAGCGCAACATGCAGGTATTATGAGCAATTTCTCTTACCCCAATTTGTGTCACATCTACTGGAGCATCATGAGCATGTATTTTGACGTCACAGTATATGATGACATCATAATTAGTATGCACTATGACATCACAATTTCTTATGACGTCATAGTGTATCCGCATTATGACGTCACAATATATTATGAGAGCGCAATTTGCAGGTTTTATGACCAATTTCGCTTACGCCAATTTGTGTCACATCTACTGGAGCATCATGAGCATGTATTATGACGTCACAGTATATGATGACATCATAATTAGTATGCACTATGACGTCACAATGTATTATGAGGTCATAATGTATCCACATTATGACATCACAGTATATTATGAGAGCGCAACATGCAGGTATTATGAGCAATTTCACTTACACCAATTTGTGTCACATCTACTGGAGCATCATGAGCATGTATTATGATGTCACAGTATATGATGGCATCATAATTAGTATGCAGTATGACGTCACAATGTATTATGACGTCATAATGTGTTCGCATTATGATATCACAATATATTATGAGAGCGCAATTTGAAGGTTTTATGACCAATTTCGCTTACCCCAATTTGTGTCACATCTACTGGAGCAACAGGAGCATGTATTGTGATGTCACAGTATATGATGACATCATAATTAGTATGCACTATGACGTCACAATATATTATGACGTCATAATATATCCGCATTATGACATGACAATTTATTATGAGAGCGCAACTTGCAGGTATTATGAGCAATTTCTCTTACCCAATTTGTGTCACATCTACTGGCGCATCATGAGCATGTATTATGACGTCACAGTATATGATGACATCATAATTAGTATGCACTATGACGTCACAATGTATTATGATGTCATAATTTATCCGCATTATGACATCACAATATATTATGAGAGCGCAACATGCAGGTATTATGACCAATTTCTCTTACCCCAATTTGTGTCACATCTACTGGAGCATCATGAGCATGTATTATGACGTCACAGTATATGATTAATTCATAAGTAGTATGCAGTATGACGTCACAATGTATTATGACGACATAATGTATCCGCCTTATGATATCACAATACATTATGAGAGCGCAATTTGCAGGTTTTATGACCAATTTCGCTTACCCCAATTTGTGTCACATCTACTGGAGCAACATGAGCATGTATTATGACGTCACAGTATATGATTACATCATAATTAATATGCAGTATGACGTCACAATGTATTATGACGTCATAATGTATCCGCATTATGACATCACAATGTATTATGAGAGCGCAACATGCAGGTATTATGAGCAATTTCTCTTACCACAAATTGTGTCACATCTACTGGAGCATCATGAGCATGTATTATGACGTCACAGTATATGACGACATCATGATTAGTATGCAGTATGAGGCCACAATGTATTATGACGTCATAATGTATCCGCATTCTGACATCACAATATATTATGAGAGCGCTACATGCAGGTATTATGAGCAATTTCTCTTACCCCAATTTGTGTCACATCTACTGGAGCATCATGAGCATGTATTATGACGTCACAGTATATGATGACATCATAATTAGTAAGCACTATGACGTCACAATGTATTGTGACGTCAAAATGTATCCGCATTATGACATCACAATATATGATGAGATCGCAATTTGCAGATATTGTGACACATTTCTCTTACCCCAATTAGTGTCACATCTAGTGGAGCATCATGAGCATGTATTATGACGTCAGAGTATATGATGACATCATAATTGGTATGCACTATGACGTCACAATGTATTATGACGTCATAATGTTTCCGCATTATGACATCTCAATATACTATGAGAGCGCAATTTTCAGGTTTTATGACCAATTTCGCTTACCCCAATTTGTGTCACATCTACTGGAGCATCATGAGCATGTATTATGACGTCACAGTATATGATGACATCATAATTAGTATGCAGTATGACGTCTCAATGTATTATGACGTCATAATGTATCTGCATTATGACATCACAATATATTATGAGAGTGCAACATGCAGGTATTAATAGCAATTTCTCTTACCCCAATTTGTGTCACATCTACTGGAGCATCATGAGCATGTATTATGACGTCACAGTATATGATGACATCATAAATAGTATGCAGTATGACGTCACAATGTATTATGACGTCATAATGTATCCGCATTATTACATCACAATATATTATGAGAGCATAACATGCAGGTATTATGAGCAATTTCTCTTACCCCAATTTGTGTCACATCTACTGGAGCATCATCAGCATGTATTATGATGTCACAGTATATGATGACATCATAATTAGTATGCAGTATGATGTCACAATGTATTATGACGTCATAATGCATCCGCATTTTGACATCACAATATATTATGAGAGCGCAATTTGCAGGTATTATGAGCAATTTCTCTTACCCCAATTTGTGTCACATCTACTGGAGCATCATGAGCATGTATTATGACGTCACAGTATATGATGACATCATAATTAGTATGCAGTATGATGTCACAATGTATTAAGACGTCATAATGTATCCGCATTACGACATCACAATATATTATGAGAGCGCAATTTGCAGGTATTGTGACCCATTTCTCTAACCAAAATTTGTGTCACATCTACTTGAGCATCATGAGCATGTATTATGACGTCACAGTATATGATGACATCATAATTAGTATGCAGTATGATGTCACAATGTATTATGACGTCATAATGTATCCGCATTATGACATCACAATATATTTTGAGAGCGCAATTTGCAGGTATGATAAGCAATTTCTCTTACCCCAATTTGTGTCACATCTACTGGAGCAACATGACCATGTATTATGACATCACAGTATATGATGACATCATAATTAGTATGCACTATGACGTCACAATGTATTATGACGTCATAATGTATCCGCATTATGACATCACAATATATTATGAGAGCACAATTTGCAGGTTTTATGATCAATTTCGCTTACCCCAATTTGTGTCACATCTACTGGAGCATCATGAGCATGTATTATGACGTCACAGTATATGATGACATCATAATTAGTATGCAGTATGACGTCACAATGTATTATGACGTCATAATGTATCCGCATTATGACATCACAATATATTATGAGAGCGCAACATGCAGGTATTATGAGCAATTTCTCTTTCCCCAATTTGTGTCACATCTACTGGAGCATCATGAGCATGTATTATGACGTCACAGTATATGATGACATCATGATTAGTATGCACTATGACGTCACAATGTATTATGACGTCATAATGTATCCGCATTATGACATCACAATATATTATGAGAGCGCAATTTGCATGTTTTATGACCAATTTCGCTTACCCCAATTTGTGTCACATCTACTGGAGCATCATTAGCATGTATTATGACGTCACAGTATATGATGACATCATAATTAGTATGCACTATGACGTCACAATGTACTATGCCGTCATAATGTATCCGCATAATGACATCACAATATATTACGAGAGCGCAATTTGCAGGTATTATGAGCAAATTCTCTTACCCCAATTTGTGTCGCATCTAGTGGAGCATCATGAGCATGTATTATGACGTCACAGTATATGATGACATCATAATTAGTATCCATTATGACGTCACAATGTATTATGACGTCATAATGTATCCGCATTATGACATCACAATATGTGATGAGAGCGCGATTTGCAGGTATTGTGACCCATTTCTCCAACCCCAATTTGTGTCACATCTACTGGAGCATCATGAGCATGTATTATGACGTCACAGTATATGGTGACATCATAATTAGTAAGCACTATGACATCACAATGTATTATGACGTCATAATGTATCCGCATTATGACCTCACAATATATGATGAGAGCGCAATTTGCAGGTATTGTGACCCATTTCTCTTTCCCCAATTTGTGTCAAATCTACTGGAGTATCATGAGCATGTATTATGACGTCAGAGTATATGATGACATCATAATTAGTATGCACTATGACGTCACAATGTACTATGACGTCATAATGTATCCGCATTATGACATCCCAATATATTACGAGAGCGCAATTTGCAGCTATTACGAGCAAATTCTCTTACCCCAATTTGTGTCACATCTATAGGAGCATCATGAGCATGTATTATGATGTCACAGTATATGATGACATCATAATTAGTATGCACTATGACGTCACAATGTATTATGACGTCATAATGTATCCGCATTATGACATCACAATATATTATGAGAGCGCAACATGCAGGTATTATGAGCAATTTCTCGTTCCCCAATTTGTGTCACATTTACTGGAGCATCATGAGCATGTATTATGACATCACAGTATATGATGACATCATAATTATTATGCATTATGACGTAAGAATGTATTATGATGTCATAATGTATCCGCATTATGACATAACAAAATAATATGAGAGCGCAATTTGCAGGTTTTATGACCAATTTCGCTTACCCCAATTTGTGTCACATCTACTGGAGCATCATGAGCATGTATTATGACGTCACAGTATATGATGACATCATAATTAGTATGCAATATGACCTCACAATGTATTATGGCGTCATAATGCATCCGCATAATGACATCACTATATATTACGAGAGCGCAATTTGCAGGTATTATGAGCAAATTCTCTTACCCCAATTTGTGTCGCATCTAGTGGAGCATCATGAGCATGTATTATGACGTCACAGTATATGATGACATCATAATTAGTATGCAGTATGACGTCACAATGTATTATGACGTCATAATGTGTCCGCATTATGACATCACAATATATGAGGACAGCGCGATTTGCAGGTATTGTGACCCATTTCTCTAACCCCAATTTGTGTCACAACTACTGGAGCATCATGAGCATGTATTATGACGTCACAGTGTATGATGACATCATAATTAGTATACCCTTTGACGTCACAATATATTATGAGAGCGCAATTTGCAGGTATTATGAGCAATTTCTCTTACCCCAATTTGTGTCACATCTACTGGAGCATCATGACCATGTATTATGATGTCACAGTATATGATGACATCATAATTAGTATGCACTATGACGTCACAATCTATTATGACGTCATAATGTATCCGCATCATGACATCACCATATATAATGAGAGCACAATTTGTAGGTTATATGACCAATTTCGCTTACCCCAATTTGTGTCACATCTACTGGAGCATCATGAGCATGTATTATGACGTCACAGTATATGATGACATCATAATTAGTATACCCTTTGACGTCACAATATATTATGATGTCATAATGTATCCGCATTATGACATCACAATATATTATGAGAGCGCAATTTGCAGGTTTTATGACCAATTTCGCTTACCACAATTTGTGTCACATCTACTGGAGCATCATGAGCATGTATTATGATGTCACAGTATATGATGACATCATAATTAGTATGCAGTATGACGTCATAATATATTATGACGTCATAATGTATCCGAATTATGACATCACAATATATGATGAGAGCGAAATTTGCAGGTATTGTGACCCATTTCTCTAACCAAAATTTGTGTCACATCTACTGGAGCATCATGAGCATGTATTATGACGTCACAGTATATGATGATATCATAATTAGTATGCAGTACGATGTCACAATGTATTATGAGGTCATAATGTATCCGCATTATGACATCACAATATATTTTGAGAGCGCAATTTGCAGGTATTATGAGCAATTTCTCTTACACCAATTTGTGTCACATCTACTGGAGCATCATGAGCATGTAATATGATGTCACAGTAAATGATGACATCATAATTAGTATGCACTATGACGTCAAAATGTACTATGACATCATAATATATCCGCATTATGACATCACAAATTAGTACGAGAGCGCAATTTGCAGGTATTATGAGCAAATTCTCTTACCCCAATTTGTGTCACATCTACTGGAGCATAATGAGCATGTATTATGACGTCACAGTATATGATGACATCATAATTAGTAAGCACTATGACGTCACAATGTATTATGACGTCATAATGTATCCGCATTATGACCTCACAATATATTATGAGAGCGCAATTTGCAGGTTTTATGACCAATTTCGCTTACCACAATTTGTGTCACATCTACTGGAGCATCATGAGCATGTTTTATGATGTCACAGTATATGATGACATCATAATAAGTATGAAGTATGACGTCACAATGTATTATGACGTCAAAATGTATCCGCATTATGACATCAAAATATATTATGAGAGCGCAACATGCAGGTATTATGAGCAATTTCTCTTACCCCAATTTGTGTCACATCTACCGGAGCATCATGAGCATGTATTATGACGTCACAGTAAATGATGACATCATAATTAGTATGCACTATGACGTCACAATGTACTATGACGTCATACTGTATCCGCATTATGACATCACAATATATTACGAGAGCGCAATTTGCAGCTATTATGAGCAAATTCTCTTACCCCAATTTGTGTCACATCTACTGGAGCATCATTAGCATGTATTATGACGTCACAGTATATGACGACATCATAATTAGTAAGCAGTATGACGTCACAATGTATTATGACGTCATAATGTATCCGCATTATGACATCACAATATATGATGAGAGCGCAATTTGCAGGTTTTATGACCAATTTCGATTACCCCAATTTGTGTCACATCTACTGGAGCATCATGAGCATGTATTATGACGTCACAGTATATGATGACATCATAATTAGTATGCAGTATGACGTCACAATGTATTATGACGTCATAATGTATCCGCATTATGACATCACAATATTTTATGAGAGCGCAACTTGCAGGTTTTACGACCAATTTCGCTTACCCCAATTTGTGTCACATCTACTGGAGCATCATGAGCATGTATTATGACGTCACAGTATATGATGACATCATAATTACTATGCACTATGACGTCACAATGCATTTTGACGTCATAATGTATCCGCATTATGACATCACAATATATGATGAGAGCGCAATTTGCAGGTATTGTGACCCATTTCTCTAACCAAAATTTGTGTCACATCTACTGGAGCATCATGAGCATGTACTATGATGTCACAGTATATGATGACATCATAATTAGTATGCAGTACGATGTCACAATGTATTATGACGTCATAATGTATCCGCATTATGACATCACAATATATTTTGAGAGCGCAATTTGCAGGTATTATGAGCAATTTCTCTTACCCCAAATTGTGTCACATCTACAGGAGCATCATGATCATGTATTATGACATCACAGTATATGATGATATCATAATTAGTATGCACTATGACGTCACAATGTATTATGACGTCATAATGTATCCGCATTATGACATCACATTATATTATGAGAGCACAATTTGCAGGTTTTATGACCAATTTCTCTTACCCCAATTTGTGTCACATCTACTGGAGCATCATGAGCATGTATTATGACGTCACAGTATATGATGACATGATAATTATTATGCACTATGATGTCACAATATATTATGACGTCATAATGTATCCGCATTATGACCTCACAATACATTATGAGAGCGCAATTTGCAGGTTTTATGACCAATTTCGCTTACCCCAATTTGTGTCACATCTACTGGAGCATCATGAGCATGTATTATGACGTCACAGTACATGATGACATCATAATTAGTATGCAGTATGACGTCACAATGTATTATGACGTCAAAATGTATCCGCATAATGACATCACAATATATTATGAGAGCGCAACATGCAGGTATTATGAGCAATTTCTCTTACCACAATTTGTGGCACATCTACTGGAGCATCATGAGCATGTATTATGACGTCACAGTATATGATGACATCATAATTAGTAAGCAGTATGACGTCAAAATGTATTATGACGTCATAATGTATCCGCATTATGACCTCAATATACGATGAGAGCGCAATTTGCAGGTTTTATGACCAATTTCGCTTACCCCAATTTGTGTCACATCTACTGGAGCATCATGAGCATGTATTATGATGTCACAGTATATGATGACATCATAATTAGTATGCACTATGACGTCACAATGTATTATGACGTCGTAATGTATCCGCATTATGACATCACAATATATTATGAGAGCGCAACAGGCAGGTATTATGAGCAATTTCTCTTACCCCAATTAGTGTCACATCTACTGGAGCATCATGAGCATGTATTATGACGTCACAGTATATGATTACATCATAATTAGTATGCACTATGACGTCACAATGTATTATGACGTCATAGTGTATCCGCATTATAACATCACAATATATTATGAGATCGCAATTTGCAGGTATTAAGAGCAATTTCTCTTACCACAATTTTTGTCACATCTACTGGAGCATCATGAGCATGTATTATGACGTCACAGTATATGATGACATCATAATTAGTATGCAGTATGACGTCACAATGTATTATGACGTCATAATGTATCCGCCTTATGACATCACAATGTATTATGAGAGCGCAACATGCAGGTATTATGAGCAATTTCTCTTACCCCAATTTGTGTCACATCTACTGGAGCATCATGAGCATGTATTATGATGTCACAGTATATGATGACATCATAATTAGTATGCAGTATGACGTCACAATGTATTATGACGTCATAATGTATCCGCATTATGACGTCACAATACATTATGAGTGCGCAACATGCAGGTATTATGAGCAATTTCTCTTGCACCAATTTGTGTCACATCTACTGGAGCATCATGAGCATGTATTATGATGTCACAGTAAATGATGACATCAAAATTAGTATGCACTATGACGTCAAAATGCACTATGACGTCATAATGTATCCGCATTATGACATCAAAATATATTACGAGAGCGCAATTTGCAGGTATTATGAGCAAATTCTCTTACCCCAATTTGTGTCACATCTACTGGAGCATAATGAGCATGTATTATGACGTCACAGTATATGATGACATCATAATTAGTAAGCAATATGACGTCACAATGTATTATGACGTCATAATGTATCCGCATTATGACCTCACAATATATGATGAGAGCGCAATTTGCAGGTATGGTGACCCATTTCTCTTTCCCCAATTTGTGTCACATCTACTGGTGCATCATGAGCATGTATTATGACATCACAGTATATGATGACATCATAATTAGTATGCAGTACGATGTCACAATGTATTATGACGTCATAATGTATCCGCATTATGACATCACAATATATTTTGAGAGCGCAATTTGCAGGTATTATGAGCAATTTCTCTTGCCCCAATTTGTGTCACATCTACTGGAGCATCATGACCATGTATTATGACATCACAGTATATGATGACATCATAATTAGTATGCACTATGATGTCACAATGTATTATGACGTCATAATGTATCCGCATTATGACATCACAATATATTATGAGAGCGCAACATGTAGGTATTATGAGCAATTTCTCTTACCACAATTTGTGGCACATCTACTGGAGCATCATGAGCATGTATTATGACGTCACAGTATATGATGACATCATAATTATTATGCACTATGACGAAACAATGTATTATGACGTCATAATGTATCCGTATTATGACATCACAATATATTATGAGAGCGCAATTTGCAGGTTTTATGACCAATTTCGCTTACCCCAATTTGTGTCACATCTACTGGAGCATCATGAGCATGTATTATGATGTCACAGTAGATGACATCATAATTAGTATGCACTATGATGTCACAATGTATTATGACGTCATAATGTATCCGCATTAAGACATCACAATATATTATGAGAGCGCAACAGGCAGGTATTATGAGCAATTTCTCTTACCCCAATTTGTGTCACATCTACTGGAGCATCATGAGCATGTATTATGACGTCAGAATATATGATGACATCATAATTAGTATGCACTATGACGTCACAATGTATTTTGACGTCATAATGTATCCGCATTATGACCTCACAATATATGATGAGAGCGCAATTTGCAGGTATTGTGACCCATGTCTCTTTCCCCAATTTGTGTCACATCTACTGGAGAATCATGAGCATGTATTATGACGTCAGAGTATATGAAGACATCATAATTAGTATGCACTATGACGTCACAATGTATTATGACGTCATAATGTATCCGCATTATGAAATCACAATATATTATGAGAGCGTAACTTGCAGGTTTTATGACCAATTTCGCTTACCCCAATTTGTGTCACATCTACTGGAGCATCATGAGCATGTATTATGATGTCACAGTATATGACATCATATTTAGTATGCACTATGACGTCAAAATGTATTATGACGTCATAATGTATCCGCATTTTTACATCACAATATATTATGAGAGCGCAATTTGCAGGTATTATGAGAAATTTCTCTTACCCCAATTTGTGTCACATCTACTGGAGCATCATGACCATGTATTATGACGTCACAGTATATGATGACATCATAATTAGTATGCACTATGACGTCACAATGTATTATGACGTCATAATGTATCCGCATTATGACATCACAATATATTATGAGAGCACAATTTGTATTTTATATGACCAATTTCGCTTTCCCCAATTTGTGTCACATCTACTGGAGCATCATGAGCATGTATTATGAAGTCACAGTATATGATGACATCATAATTAGTATGCACTATGACGTCACAATGTACTATGACGTCATAATGTATCCGCATTATGACATCAAAATATATTATGAGAGCGCAACATGCAGGTATTATGAGCAATTTCTCTTACCCCAATTTGAGTCACATCTACTGGAGCATCATGAGCATGTATTATGACGTCACAGTATATGATGACATCATGATTAGTAGGCACTATGACGTCACAATGTATTATGACGTCATAATGTATCCGCATTATGACATCACAATATAATATGAGAGCGCAAATTGCAGGTTTTATGACCAATTTCGCTTACCCCAATTTGTGTCACATCTACTGGAGCATCATTAGCATGTATTATGACGTCACAGTATATGATGACATCATAATTAGTATGCAGTATGACGTCACAATGTATTATGACGTCATAATGTATCCGCATTATGACATCACAATATATTATGAGAGCGCAACATGCAGGTACGATGAGCAATTTCTCTTACCCCAATTTGTGTCACATCTACTGGAGCATCATGAGCATGTATTATGACGTCACAGTAAATGATGACATCATAATTAGTATGCACTATGACGTCACAATGTACTATGACGTCATAATGTATCCGCATTATGACATCACAATATATTACGAGAGCGCAATTTGCAGCTATTATGAGCAAATTCTCTTACCCCAATTTGTGTCACATCTACTGGAGCATCATTAGCATGTATTATGACGTCACAGTATATGACGACATCATAATTAGTAAGCAGTATGACGTCACAATGTATTATGACGTCATAATGTATCCGCATTATGACATCACAATATATGATGAGAGCGCAATTTGCAGGTTTTATGACCAATTTCGCTTACCCCAATTTGTGTCACATCTACTGGAGCATCATGAGCATGTATTATGACGTCACAGTATATGATGACATCATAATTAGTATGCAGTATGACGTCGCAATGTATTATGACGTCATAATGTATCCGCATTATGACATCACAATATTTTATGAGAGCGCAACTTGCAGGTTTTACGACCAATTTCGCTTACCCCAATTTCTGTCACATCTACTGGAGCATCATGAGCATGTATTATGACGTCACATTATATGATGACATCATAGTTAGTATGCACTATGACGTCACAATATATTATGACGTCATAATGTATTCGCCTTATGACATCACAATATATTATGAGAGATCAATTTGCAGGTATTATGAGCAATTTCTCTTACCACAATTTGTGTCACATCTACTGGAGCATCATGAGCATGTATTATGACGTCAGAGTATATGATGACATCATAATTAGTATGCACTATGACGTGACAATGTATTTTGACGTCATAATGTATCCGCATTATGACATCACAATATATGATGAGAGCGCAATTTGCAGGTATTGTGACCCATTTCTCTAACCAAAATTTGTGTCACATCTACTGGAGCATCATGAGCATGTACTATGATGTCACAGTATATGATGACATCATAATTAGTATGCAGTACGATGTCACAATGTATTATGTCGTCATAATGTATCCGCATTATGATATCAGAATATATTTTGAGAGCGCAATTTGCAGGTATTATAGCAATTTCTCTTACCCCAATTTGTGTCACATCTACTGGAGCATCATGACCATGTATTATGATATCACAGTATATGATGACATCATAATTAGTATGCACTATGACGTCACAATGTATTATGACGTCATAATGTATCCGCATTATGACATGACAATATATTATGAGAGCACAATTTGTAGGTTATATGACCAATTTCACTTACCCCAATTTGTGTCACATCTACTGGAGCATCATGAGCATGTATTATGACGTCACAGTATATGATGACATCATAATTAGTATACACTATGGCGTCACAATATATTATGATGTCATAATGTATCCGTATTATGACATCACAATATATTATGAGAGAGCAATTTGCAGGATTTATGACCAATTTCGCTTACCACAATTTGTGTCACATCTACTGGAGCATCATGAGCATGTATTATGATGTCACAGTATATGATGACATCATAATAAGTATGCCGTATGACGTCACAATGTATTATGACGTCATAATGTATCCGCATTTTGACATCAAAATATATTATGAGAGCGCAACATGCAGGTATTATGAGCAATTTCTCTTACCCCAATTTGAGTCACATCTACTGGAGCACCATGAGCATGTATTATGACGTCACAGTAAATGATGACATCATAACTAGTATGCACTACGACATCACAATGTACTATGACGTCATAATGTATCCGCATTATGACATCACAATATATCACGAGAGCGCAATTTGCAGCTATTATGAGCAAATTCTCTTACCCCAATTTGTGTCACATCTACTGGAGCATCATTAGCATGTATTGTGACATCACAGTATATGACGACATCATAATTAGTAAGTAGTATGACGTCACAACGTATTATGACGACATAATGTATCCGCATTATGACATCACAATATATGATGAGAGCGCAATTTGCAGGTTTTATGACCAATTTCGCTTACCCCAATTTGTGTCACATCTACTGGAGCATCATGAGCATGTATTATGACGTCACAGTATATGATGACATCATAATTAGTATGCAGTATGACGTCACAATGTATTATGACGTCATAATGTATCCGCATTATGACATCCCAATATTTTATGAGAGCGCAACTTGCAGGTTTTACGACCAATTTCGCTTACCCCAATTTGTGTAACATCTACTGGAGCATCATGAGCATGTATTATGACGTCACAGTATATGATGACATCATAATCAGTATGCACTATGAGGTCACAATATATTATGACGTCATAATGTATTCGCCTTATGACATCACAATATATTATGAGAGCTCAATTTGCAGGTATTATGAGTAATTTCTCTTACCCCAATTTGTGTCACATCTACTGGAGCATCATGAGCATGTATTATGACGTCAGAGTATATGATGACATCATAATTAGTATGCACTATGACGTCACAATGTATTTTGACGTCATAATGTATCCGCATTATGACATCACAATATATGATGAGAGCGCAATTTGCAGGTATTTTGACCCATTTCTCTAACCAAAATTCGTGTCACATCTACTGGAGCATCATGAGCGTGTACTATGACGTCACAGTATATGATGACATCATAATTAGTATGCACTATGACGTCACAATGTATTATGACGTCATAATGTATCCGCATTTTGACATCAAAATACATTATGAGAGCGCAACATGCAGGTATTATGCGCAATTGCTCTTACCACAATTTGTGTCACATCTACTGGAGCATCATGAGCATGTATTATGACGTCACAGTAAATGATGACATCATAATTAGTATGCACTATGACGTCACAATGTACTATGACGTCATAATGTATCCGCATAATGACATCACAATATATTACGAGAGCGCAAATTGCAGGTATTATGAGCAAATTCTCTTACCCCAATTTGTGTCGCATTTACTGGAGCATCATGAGCATGTATTATGACGTCACAGTATATGATGACATCATAATTAGTATGCAGTATGACGTCACAATGTATTATGACGTCATAATGTATCCGCATTATGACATCACAATATATGATGAGAGCGCAATTTGCAGGTATTGTGACCCATTTCTCTAACCCCAATTTCTGCCACATCTAGTGGAGCATCATGAGCATGTATTATGACGTCACAGTATATGATGACATCATAATTAGTATGCAGTATGACATCACAATGTATTATGACGTCATAATGTATCCGCATTATGACATCACAAAATATTATGAGAGCTCAATTTGCAGGTATTATGAGCAATTTCTCTTACCCCAATTTGTGTCACATCTACTGGAGCATCATGACCATGTATTATGACGTCAGATTATATGATGACATCATAATTATTATGCACTATGACGTCACAATGTATTATGACATCATAATGTATCCGCATTATGACATCACATTATATTATGAGAGTGCAATTTGCAGGTTTTATGACCAATTTCGCTTACCCCAATTTGTGTCACACCTACTGGAGCATCATGAGCATGTATTATGACGTAACAGTATATGATGACATCATAATTAGTATGCACTATGACGTCACAATATATTATGACGTCATAATGTATCCGCATTATGACATCACAATATATTATGACAGCGCAACAGGCAGGTATTATGAGCAATTTCTCTTACCCCAATTTTTGTCACATCTACTGGAGCATCATGAGCATGTATTATGACGTCACAGTATATGATGACATCATAATTAGTATGCACTATGACATCACAGTGTATTATGACGTCATAATGTATCCGCATTATGACATCACAATATATTATGAGAGCGCAATTTGCAGGTATTAAGAGCAATTTCTCTTACCACAATTTTTGTCACATCTACTGGAGCATCATGAGCATGTATTATGACATCACAGTATATGATGACATCATAATTAGTATGCAGTATGACGTCACAATATATTATGACGTCATAATGTATCCGCATTATGACATCACAATATATTATGAGAGCGCAACATGCAGGTATTATGAGGAATTTCTCTTACCCCAATTTGAGTCACATCTACTGGAGCATCATGAGCCTGTATTATGACGTCACAGTATATGATGACATCATGATTAGTAGGCACTATGATGTCACAATGTATTATGACGTCATAATGTATCCGCATTATGACATCACAATATATTATGAGAGCGCAATTTGCAGGTATTATGAGCAATTTCTCTTATCCCAATTTGTGTCACATCTACTGGAGCATCATGAGCATGTATTATGATGTCACAGCATATGATGACATCATAATTAGTATGCAGTATGACGTCACAATGTATTAAGACGTCATAATGTATCCGCATTATAACATCACAATATATTATGAGAGCGCAATTTGCATGTATTATGAGCAATTTCTCTTACCCCAATTTGAGTCACATCTACTGGAGCATCATCACCATGTTATATGACGTCAGAGTATATGATGACATCATAATTAGTATGCACTATGACGTCACAATGTATTATGACATCATAATGTATCCGCATTATGACATCACAATATATTATGAGAGCGCAATTTGCAGGTTTTATGACCAATTTCGCTTACGCCAATTTGTGTCACATCTACTGGAGCATCATGACCATGTATTATGACGTCACAGCATATGATGACATCATAATTAGTATGCAGTATGACGTCACAATGTATTATGACGTCATAATGTATCCGCATTATGACATCACATTATATTATGAGAGCGCAACATGCAGGTATTATGAGCAATTTCTCTTACCCCAATTTGTGTCACATCTACTGGAGCATCATGAGCAAGTATTATGACGTCACAGTATATGATGACATCGTAATTAGTATGGACCATGACGTCACAATGTAGTATGACGTCATAATGTATCCGCATTATGACATCACAATATATTATGAGAGCACAATTTGTAGGTTATATGACCAATTTCACTTACCCCAATTTGTGTCACATCTACTGGAGCATCATGAGCATGTATTATGACGTCAGAGTATATGATGACATCATAATTAGTATACACTATGACGTCACAATATATTATGATGTCATAATGTATCCGCATAATGACAACACAATATATTATGAGAGCGCAATTTGCAGAATTTATGACCAATTTCGCTTACCACAATTTGTGTCACATCTACTGGAGCATCATGAGCATGTATTATGATGTCACAGTATATGATGACATCATAATGAGTATGCAGTATGACGTCACAATATATTATGACGTCATAATGTATCCGCATTTTGACATCAAAATATATTATGAGAGCGCAACATGCAGGTATTATGAGCAATTTCTCTTACCCCAATTTGAGTCACATCTACTGGAGCATCATGAGCATGTATTATGACGTCACAGTATATGATGACATCATGATTAGTAGGCACTATGACGTCACAATGTATTATGACGTCATAATGTATCCACATTATGACATCACAATATATTATGAGAGCGCATTTTGCAGGTTTTATGATCAATTTCGCTTACCCCAATTTGTGTCACATCTACTGGAGCATCATTAGCATGTATTATGACGTCACAGTATATGATGACATCATAATTAGTATGCAGTATGACGTCAAAATGTATTATGCCGTCATAATGTATCCGCATTATGACATCACAATATATTATGAGAGCGCAACATGCAGGTACTATGAGCAATTTCTCTTACCCCAATTTGTGTCACATCTACTGGAGCACCATGAGTATGTATTATGACGTCACAGTAAATGATGACATCATAATTAGTATGCACTATGACGTCACAATGTACTATGACGTCATTATGTATCCGCATTATGACATCACAATATATTACGAGAGCGTAATTTGCAGCTATTATGAGCAAATTCTCTTACCCCAATTTGTGTCACATCTACTGGAGCATCATTAGCATGTATTATGACGTCAGAGTATATGACGACATCATAATTAGTAAGCAGTATGACGTCACAATGTATTATGACGTCATAATGTATCCGCATTATGACATCACAATATATGATGAGAGCGCAATTTGCAGGTTTTATGACCAATTTCGCTTACCCCAATTTGTGTCACATCTACTGGAGCATCATGAGTATGTATTATGACGTCACAGTATATGATGACATCATAATTAGTATGCAGTATGACGTCACAATGTATTATGACGTCATAATGTATACGCATTATGACATCACAATATTTTATGAGAGCGCAACTTGCAGGTTTTACGACCAATTTCGCTTACCCCAATTTGTGTCACATCTACTGGAGCATCATGAGCATGTATTATGACGTCACAGTATATGATGACATCATAATTAGTATGCACTATGACGTCACAATATATTATGACGTCATAATGTATTCGCCTTATGACATCACAATATATTATGAGAGCTCAATTTGCAGGTATTATGAGTAATTTCTCTTACCCCAATTTGTGTCACATCTACTGGAGCATCATGAGCATGTATTATGACGTCAGAGTATATGATGACATCATAATTAGTATGCACTATGACGTCACAATGTATTTTGACGTCATAATGTATCCGCATTATGACATCACAATATATGATGAGAGCGCAATTTGCAGGTATTTTGACCCATTTCTCTAACCAAAATTCGTGTCACATCTACTGGAGCATCATGAGGATGTACTATGACGTCACAGTATATGATGACATCATAATTAGTATGCACTATGACGTCACAATGTATTATGATGTCATAATGTATCCGCATTTTGACATCAAAATATATTATGAGAGCGCAACTTGCAGGTATTATGCGCAATTGCTCTTACCACAATTTGTGTCACATCTACTGGAGCATCATGAGCATGTATTATGACGTCACAGTAAATGATGACATCATAATTAGTATGCACTATGACGTCACAATGTACTATGACGTCATAATGTATCCGCATTATGACATCACAATATATGATGAGAGCGCAATTTGCAGGTATTGTGACCCATTTCTCTAACCCCAATTTGTGTCACATCTAGTGGAGCATCATGAGCATGTATTATGACGTCACAGTATATGATGACATCATAATTAGTATGCAGTATGACATCACAATGTATTATGACGTCATAATGCATCCGCCTTATGACATCACAATATATTATGAGAGCTCAATTTGCAGGTATTATGAGCAATTTCTCTTACCCCAATTTGTGTCACATCTACTGGAGCATCATGACCATGTATTATGACGTCAGATTATATGATGACATCATAATTATTATGCACTATGACGTCACAATGTATTATGACATCATAATGTATCCACATTATGACATCACAATATATTATGAGAGCGCAACTTGCAGGTTTTATGACCAATTTCGCTTACCCCAATTTGTGTCACATCTACTGGAGCATCATGAGCATGTATTATGACGTAACAGTATATGATGACATCATAATTAGTATGCAGTATGACATCACAATGTATTATGACGTCATAATGTATCCGCATTATGACATCACAATATATTATGAGAGCGCAACAGGCAGGTATTATGAGCAATTTCTCTTACCCCAATTTGTGTCACATCTACTGGAGCATCATGACCATGTATTATGAAGTCACAGTATATGATGACATCATAATTAGTATGCACTATGACGTCACAGTGTATTATGACGTCATAATGTATCCGCATTATGACATCAAAATATATTATGAGAGCGCAATTTGCAGGTATTAAGAGCCATTTCTCTTACGACAATTTTTGTCACATCTACTGGAGCATCATGAGCATGTATTACGACATCACAGTATATGATGACATCATAATTAGTATGCAGTATGACGTCACAATATATTATGACGTCATAATGTATCCGCATTATGACATCACAATATATTATGAGAGCGCAACATGCAGGTATAATGAGAAATTTCTCTTACCCCAATTTGTGTCACATCTACTGGAGCATCATGAGCATGTATTATGACGTCACAGTATATGATGACATCATAATTAGTATGCACTATGTCGTCACAATGTACTATGACATCATAATGTATCCGCATTATGACATCACAATATATTACGAGAGCGCAACATGCAGGTATTATGACCAATTTCGCTTACCCCAATTTGTGTCACATCTACTGGAGCATCATAAGCATGTATTATGACGTCACAGTATATGATGACATCATAATTAGTATGCAGTATGACGTCACAATGTATTATGACGTCATAATGTATCCGCATTATAACATCACAATATATTATGAGAGCGCAATTTGCAGGTATTATGAGCAATTTCTCTTACCCCAATTTGAGTCACATCTACTGGAGCATCATGACCATGTATTGTGATGTCAGAGCATATGATGACATCATAATTAGTATGCACTATGAAGTCACAATGTATTATGACATCATAATGTATCCGCATTATGTCATCACAATATATTATGAGAGCGCAATTTGCAGGTTTTATGACCAATTTCGCTTACCCCAATTTGTGTCACATCTACTGGAGCATCATGACCATGTATTATGACGTCACAGTATATGATGACATCATAATTAGTATGCAGTATGATGTCACAATGTATTATGACGTCATAATGTATCCGCATTATGACATCACAATATATTATGAGAGCGCAACATGCAGGTATTATGAGCAATTTCTCTTACCCCAATTTGTGTCACATCTACTGGAGCATCATGAGCAAGTATTATGACGTCACAGTATATGATGACATCATAATTAGTATGCACCATGACGTCACAATGTAATATGACGTCATAATATATCCGCATTATGACATCACAATATATTATAAGAGCGCAATTTGCAGGTTTTATGACCAATTTCGCTTACCCCAATTTGTGTCACATGTACTGGAGCATCATGAGCATGTATTATGAAGTCACAGTATATGATGACATCATAATTAGTATGCACTATGATGTCACAATGTATTATGACGTCATAATGTATCCGCATTATGACATCACAATATATTATGAGAGCTCAATTTGCAGGTATTATGAGCAATTTCTCTTACCCCAATTTGTGTCACATCTACTGGAGCATCATGAGCATGTATTATGACTTCACAGTAAATGATGACATCATAATTAGTATGCACTATGACGTCACAATGTATTATGGCGTCATAATGTATCCGCATTATGACATCACAATATATTACGAGAGCGCAATTTGCAGGTATTATGAGCAAAATCTCTTACCCCAATTTGTGTCACATATACTGGAGCATCATGAGCATGTATTATGACGTCACAGCATATGATGACATCATAACTAGTATGCGCTATGACGTCACAATGCATTATGACGTCGTAATGTATCCGCAATATGACATCACAATATATTATGAGAGCGCAACATGCAGGTATTATGAGCAATTTCTCTTACCACAATTTGTGTCATATCTACAGGAGTATCATGAGCATGAATTATGACGTCATAAAATATGATGACATCATAATTAGTATGCAGTATGATGTAACAATGTATTATGACGTCATAATGTATCCGCATTATGACATCACAATATATTTTGAGAGCGCAATTTGCAGGTATGATAAGCAATTTCTCTTACCCCAATTTGTGTCACATCTACTGGAGCAACATGACCATGTATTATGACATCACAGTATATGATGACATCATAATTAGTATGCACTATGACGTCACAATGTATTATGACGTCATAATGTATCCGCATTATGACATCACAATATATTATGAGAGCACAATTTGCAGGTTTTATGATCAATTTCGCTTACCCCAATTTGTGTCACATCTACTGGAGCATCATGAGCATGTATTATGACGTCACAGTATATGATGACATCATAATTAGTATGCACTATGACGTGACAATATATTATGACGTCATAATGTATCCGCATTATGACATCACAATATATTTTGGGAGGGCAATTTGCAGGTTTTATGACCAATTTCGCTTACCACAATTTGTGTCACATCTACTGGAGCATCATGAGCATGTATTATGACGTCACAATATATGATGACATCATAATTAGTATGCAGTATGACGTCACAATGTATTATGACGTCATAATGTATCCGCATTATGACATCACAATATATTATGAGAGCGCAACATGCAGGTATTATGAGCAATTTCTCTTTCCCCAATTTGTGTCACATCTACTGGAGCATCATGAGCATGTATTATGACGTCACAGTATATGATGACATCATGATTAGTATGCACTATGACGTCACAATGTATTATGACGTCATAATGTATCCGCATTATGACATCACAATATATTATGAGAGCGCAATTTGCATGTTTTATGACCAATTTCGCTTACCCCAATTTGTGTCACATCTACTGGAGCATCATTAGCATGTATTATGACGTCACAGTATATGATGACATCATAATTAGTATGCACTATGACGTCACAATTTACTATGCCGTCATAATGTATCCGCATAATGACATCACAATATATTACGAGAGCGCAATTTGCAGGTATTATGAGCAAATTCTCTTACCCCAATTTGTGTAACATCTACTGGAGCATCATGAGCATGTATTATGACGTCACAGTATATGAGGACATCATGATTAGTATGCACTATGACGTCACAATGTATTATGACGTCATAATGTATCCGCATTATGACATCACAATATATTACGAGAGTGCAATTTGCAGGTATTATGAGCAAATTCTCTTACCCCAATTTGTGTCACATCTACTGGAGCATCATGAGCATGTATTATGACGTCACAGTATATGATGACATCATAATTTGTATGCACTGTGACGTCACAATGTATTATGACGTCATAATGTATCCGCATCATGACATCACAATATATTATGAGAGCGCAATTTGCAGGTTTTATGACCAATTTCGCTTACCCCAATTTGTGTCACATCTACTGGAGCATCATAAGCATGTATTATGACGTCACAGTATATGATGACATCATAATTAGTATGCAGTATGACGTCACAATGTATTATGACGTCATAATGTATCCGCATTATAACATCACAATATATTATGAGAGCGCAATTTGCAGGTATTATGAGCAATTTCTCTTACCCCAATTTGAGTCACATCTACTGGAGCATCATGACCATGTATTGTGATGTCAGAGCATATGATGACATCATAATTAGTATGCACTATGAAGTCACAATGTATTATGACATCATAATGTATCCGCATTATGTCATCACAATATATTATGAGAGCGCAATTTGCAGGTTTTATGACCAATTTCGCTTACCCCAATTTGTGTCACATCTACTGGAGCATCATGACCATGTATTATGACGTCACAGTATATGATGACATCATAATTAGTATGCAGTATGATGTCACAATGTATTATGACGTCATAATGTATCCGCATTAAGACATCACAATATATTATGAGAGCACAACATGCAGGTATTATGAGCAATTTCTCTTACCCCAATTTGTGTCACATCTACTGGAGCATCATGAGCAAGTATTATGACGTCACAGTATATGATGACATCATAATTAGTATGCACCATGACGTCACAATGTAATATGACGTCATAATATATCCGCATTATGACATCACAATATATTATGAGAGCGCAATTTGCAGGTTTTATGACCAATTTCGCTTACCCCAATTTGTGTCACATGTACTGGAGCATCATGAGCATGTATTATGAAGTCACAGTATATGATGACATCATAATTAGTATGCACTATGATGTCACAATGTATTATGACGTCATAATGTATCCGCATTATGACATCACAATATATTATGAGAGCTCAATTTGCAGGTATTATGAGCAATTTCTCTTACCCCAATTTGTGTCACATCTACTGGAGCATCATGAGCATGTATTATGACTTCACAGTAAATGATGACATCATAATTAGTATGCACTATGACGTCACAATGTATTATGACGTCATAATGTATCCGCATTATGACATCACAATATATTACGAGAGCGCAATTTGCAGGTATTATGAGCAAAATCTCTTACCCCAATTTGTGTCACATATACTGGAGTATCATGAGCATGTATTATGACGTCACAGCATATGATGACATCATAACTAGTATGCGCTATGACGTCACAATGCATTATGACGTCGTAATGTATCCGCAATATGACATCACAATATATTATGAGAGCGCAACATGCAGGTATTATGAGCAATTTCTCTTACCACAATTTGTGTCATATCTACAGGAGTATCATGAGCATGAATTATGACGTCATAAAATATGATGACATCATAATTAGTATGCAGTAAGATGTAACAATGTATTATGACGTCATAATGTATCCGCATTATGACATCACAATATATTTTGAGAGCGCAATTTGCAGGTATGATAAGCAATTTCTCTTACCCCAATTTGTGTCACATCTACTGGAGCAACATGACCATGTATTATGACATCACAGTATATGATGACATCATAATTAGTATGCACTATGACGTCACAATGTATTATGACGTCATAATGTATCCGCATTATGACATCACAATATATTATGAGAGCACAATTTGCAGGTTTTATGATCAATTTCGCTTACCCCAATTTGTGTCACATCTACTGGAGCATCATGAGCATGTATTATGACGTCACAGTATATGATGACATCATAATTAGTATGCACTATGACGTGACAATATATTATGACGTCATAATGTATCCGCATTATGACATCACAATATATTATGGGAGGGCAATTTGCAGGTTTTATGACCAATTTCGCTTACCACAATTTGTGTCACATCTACTGGAGCATCATGAGCATGTATTATGACGTCACAGTATATGATGACATCATAATTAGTATGCAGTATGACGTCACAATGTATTATGACGTCATAATGTATCCGCATTATGACATCACAATATATTATGAGAGCGCAACATGCAGGTATTATGAGCAATTTCTCTTTCCCCAATTTGTGTCACATCTACTGGAGCATCATGAGCATGTATTATGACGTCACAGTATATGATGACATCATGATTAGTATGCACTATGACGTCACAATGTATTATGACGTCATAATGTATCCGCATTATGACATCACAATATATTATGAGAGCGCAATTTGCATGTTTTATGACCAATTTCGCTTACCCCAATTTGTGTCACATCTACTGGAGCATCATTAGCATGTATTATGACGTCACAGTATATGATGACATCATAATTAGTATGCACTATGACGTCACAATGTACTATGCCGTCATAATGTATCCGCATAATGACATCACAATATATTACGAGAGCGCAATTTGCAGGTATTATGAGCAAATTCTCTTACCCCAATTTGTGTCGCATCTAGTGGAGCATCATGAGCATGTATTATGACGTCACAGTATATGATGACATCATAATTAGTATCCATTATGACGTCACAATGTATTATGACGTCATAATGTATCCGCATTATGACATCACAATATGTGATGAGAGCGCGATTTGCAGGTATTGTGACCCATTTCTCCAACCCCAATTTGTGTCACATCTACTGGAGCATCATGAGCATGTATTATGACGTCACAGTATATGGTGACATCATAATTAGTAAGCACTATGACATCACAATGTATTATGACGTCATAATGTATCCGCATTATGACCTCACAATATATGATGAGAGCGCAATTTGCAGGTATTGTGACCCATTTCTCTTTCCCCAATTTGTGTCAAATCTACTGGAGTATCATGAGCATGTATTATGACGTCAGAGTATATGATGACATCATAATTAGTATGCACTATGACGTCACAATGTACTATGACGTCATAATGTATCCGCATTATGACATCCCAATATATTACGAGAGCGCAATTTGCAGCTATTACGAGCAAATTCTCTTACCCCAATTTGTGTCACATCTATAGGAGCATCATGAGCATGTATTATGATGTCACAGTATATGATGACATCATAATTAGTATGCACTATGACGTCACAATGTATTATGACGTCATAATGTATCCGCATTATGACATCACAATATATTATGAGAGCGCAACCTGCAGGTATTATGAGCAATTTCTCGTTCCCCAATTTGTGTCACATCTACTGGAGCATCATGAGGATGTATTATGACATCACAGTATATGATGACATCATAATTAGTATGCATTATGACGTAAGAATGTATTATGATGTCATAATGTATCCGCATTATGACATCACAAAATAATATGAGAGCGCAATTTGCAGGTTTTATGACCAATTTCGCTTACCCCAATTTGTGTCACATCTACTGGAGCATCATGAGCATGTATTATGACGTCACAGTATATGATGACATCATAATTAGTATGCAATATGACCTCACAATGTATTATGGCGTCATAATGTATCCGCATAATGACATCACAATATATTACGAGAGCGCAATTTGCAGGTATTATGAGCAAATTCTCTTACCCCAATTTGTGTCGCATCTAGTGGAGCATCATGTGCATGTATTATGACGTCACAGTATATGATGACATCATAATTAGTATGCAGTATGACGTCACAATGTATTATGACGTCATAATGTGTCCGCATTATGACATCACAATATATGAGGACAGCGCGATTTGCAGGTATTGTGACCCATTTCTCTAACCCCAATTTGTGTCACAACTACTGGAGCATCATGAGCATGTATTATGACGTCACAGTGTATGATGACATCATAATTAGTATACCCTTTGACGTCACAATATATTATGAGAGCGCAATTTGCAGGTATTATGAGCAATTTCTCTTACCCCAATTTGTGTCACATCTACTGGAGCATCATGACCATGTATTATGACGTCACAGTATATGATGACATCATAATTAGTATGCACTATGACGTCACAATCTATTATGACGTCATAAAGTATCCGCATCATGACATCACCATATATAATGAGAGCACAATTTGTAGGTTATATGACCAATTTCGCTTACCCCAATTTGTGTCACATCTACTGGAGCATCATGAGCATGTATTATGACGTCACAGTATATGATGACATCATAATTAGTATACCCTTTGACGTCACAATATATTATGATGTCATAATGTATCCGCATTATGACATCACAATATATTATGAGAGCGCAATTTGCAGGTTTTATGACCAATTTCGCTTACCACAATTTGTGTCACATCTACTGGAGCATCATGAGCATGTATTATGATGTCACAGTATATGATGACATCATAATTAGTATGCAGTATGACGTCATAATATATTATGACGTCATAATGTATCCGCATTATGACATCACAATATATGATGAGAGTGAAATTTGCAGGTATTGTGACCCATTTCTCTAACCAAAATTTGTGTCACATCTACTGGAGCATCATGATCATGTATTATGACGTCACAGTATATGATGATATCATAATTAGTATGCAGTACGATGTCACAATGTATTATGAGGTCATAATGTATCCGTATTATGACATCACAGTATATTTTGTGAGCGCAATTTGCAGGTATTATGAGCAATTTCTCTTACACCAATTTGTGTCACATCTACTGGAGCATCATGAGCATGTAATATGATGTCACAGTAAATGATGACATCATAATTAGTATGCACTATGACGTCAAAATGTACTATGACGTCATAATGTATCCGCATTATGACATCACAAATTATTACGAGAGCGCAATTTGCAGGTATTATGAGCAAATTCTCTTACCCCAATTTGTGTCACATCTACTGGAGCATAATGAGCATGTATTATGACGTCACAGTATATGATGACATCATAATTATTAAGCACTATGACGTCACAATGTATTATGACGTCATAATGTATCCGCATTATGACCTCACAATATATTATGAGAGCGCAATTTGCAGGTTTTATGACCAATTTCGCTTACCACAATTTGTGTCACATCTACTGGAGCATCATGAGCATGTTTTATGATGTCACAGTATATGATGACATCATAATAAGTATGAAGTATGACGTCACAATGTATTATGACGTCAAAATGTATCCGCATTATGACATCAAAATATATTATGAGAGCGCAACATGCAGGTATTATGAGCAATTTCTCTTACCCCAATTTGTGTCACATCTACCGGAGCATCATGAGCATGTATTATGACGTCACAGTATATGATGACATCATAATTAGTATGCACTATGACGTCACAATGTACTATGACGTCATACTGTATCCGCATTATGACATCACAATATATTACGAGAGCGCAATTTGCAGCTATTATGAGCAAATTCTCTTACCCCAATTTGTGTCACATCTACTGGAGCATCATTAGCATGTATTATGACGTCACAGTATATGACGACATCATAATTAGTAAGCAGTATGACGTCACAATGTATTATGACGTCATAATGTATCCGCATTATGACATCACAATATATGATGAGAGCGCAATTTGCAGGTTTTATGACCAATTTCGATTACCCCAATTTGTGTCACATCTACTGGAGCATCATGAGCATGTATTATGACGTCACAGTATATGATGACATCATAATTAGTATGCAGTATGACGTCACAATATATTATGACGTCATAATGTATCCGCATTATGACATCACAATATTTTATGAGAGCGCAACTTGCAGGTTTTACGACCAATTTCGCTTACCCCAATTTGTGTCACATCTACTGGAGCATCATGAGCATGTATTATGACGTCACAGTATATGATGACATCATAATTACTATGCACTATGACGTCACAATGCATTTTGACGTCATAATGTATCCGCATTATGACATCACAATATATGATGAGAGCGCAATTTGCAGGTATTGTGACCCATTTCTCTAACCAAAATTTGTGTCACATCTACTGGAGCATCATGAGCATGTACTATGATGTCACAGTATATGATGACATCATAATTAGTATGCAGTACGATGTCACAATGTATTATGACGTCATAATGTATCCGCATTATGACATCACAATATATTTTGAGAGCGCAATTTGCAGGTATTATGAGCAATTTCTCTTACCCCAATTTGTGTCACATCTACAGGAGCATCATGATCATGTATTATGACATCACAGTATATGATGATATCATAATTAGTATGCACTATGACGTCACAATGTATTATGACGTCATAATGTATCCGCATTATGACATCACATTATATTATGAGAGCACAATTTGCAGGTTTTATGACCAATTTCTCTTACCCCAATTTGTGTCACATCTACTGGAGCATCATGAGCATGTATTATGACGTCACAGTATATGATGACATGATAATTATTATGCACTATGATGTCACAATATATTATGACGTCATAATGTATCCGCATTATGACCTCACAATACATTATGAGAGCGCAATTTGCAGGTTTTATGACCAATTTCGCTTACCCCAATTTGTGTCACATCTACTGGAGCATCATGAGCATGTATTATGACGTCACAGTACATGATGACATCATAATTAGTATGCAGTATGACGTCACAATGTATTATGACGTCAAAATGTATCCGCATAATGACATCACAATATATTATGAGAGCGCAACATGCAGGTATTATGAGCAATTTCTCTTACCACAATTTGTGGCACATCTACTGGAGCATCATGAGCATGTATTATGACGTCACAGTATATGATGACATCATAATTAGTAAGCAGTATGACGTCAAAATGTATTATGACGTCATAATGTATCCGCATTATGACCTCAATATACGATGAGAGCGCAATTTGCAGGTTTTATGACCAATTTCGCTTACCCCAATTTGTGTCACATCTACAGGAGCATCATGAGCATGTATTATGATGTCACAGTATATGATGACATCATAATTAGTATGCACTATGACGTCACAATGTATTATGACGTCGTAATGTATCCGCATTATGACATCACAATATATTATGAGAGCGCAACAGGCAGGTATTATGAGCAATTTCTCTTACCCCAATTAGTGTCACATCTACTGGAGCATCATGAGCATGTATTATGACGTCACAGTATATGATTACATCATAATTAGTATGCACTATGACGTCACAATGTATTATGACGTCATAGTGTATCCGCATTATAACATCACAATATATTATGAGAGCGCAATTTGCAGGTATTAAGAGCAATTTCTCTTACCACAATTTTTGTCACATCTACTGGAGCATCATGAGCATGTATTATGACGTCACAGTATATGATGACATCATAATTATTATGCAGTATGACGTCACAATTTATTATGACGTCATAATGTATCCGCCTTATGACATCACAATGTATTATGAGAGCGCAACATGCAGGTATTATGAGCAATTTCTCTTACCCCAATTTGTGTCACATCTACTGGAGCATCATGAGCATGTATTATGATGTCACAGTATATGATGACATCATAATTAGTATGCAGTATGACGTCACAATGTATTATGACGTCATAATGTATCCGCATTATGACGTCACAATACATTATGAGAGCGCAACATGCAGGTATTATGAGCAATTTCTCTTGCACCAATTTGTGTCACATCTACTGGAGCATCATGAGCATGTATTATGATGTCACAGTAAATGATGACATCATAATTAGTATGCACTATGACGTCAAAATGCACTATGACGTCATAATGTATCCGCATTATGACATCAAAATATATTACGAGAGCGCAATTTGCAGGTATTATGAGCAAATTCTCTTACCCCAATTTGTGTCACATCTACTGGAGCATAATGAGCATGTATTATGACGTCACAGTATATGATGACATCATAATTGGTAAGCAATATGACGTCACAATGTATTATGACGTCATAATGTATCCGCATTATGACCTCACAATATATGATGAGAGCGCAATTTGCAGGTATGGTGACCCATTTCTCTTTCCCCAATTTGTGTCACATCTACTGGTGCATCATGAGCATGTATTATGACATCACAGTATATGATGACATCATAATTAGTATGCAGTACGATGTCACAATGTATTATGACGTCATAATGTATCCGCATTATGACATCACAATATATTTTGAGAGCGCAATTTGCAGGTATTATGAGCAATTTCTCTTGCCCCAATTTGTGTCACATCTACTGGAGCATCATGACCATGTATTATGACATCACAGTATATGATGACATCATAATTAGTATGCACTATGATGTCACAATGTATTATGACGTCATAATGTATCCGCATTATGACATCACAATATATTATGAGAGCGCAACATGTAGGTATTATGAGCAATTTCTCTTACCACAATTTGTGGCACATCTACTGGAGCATCATGAGCATGTATTATGACGTCACAGTATATGATGACATCATAATTATTATGCACTATGACGAAACAATGTATTATGACGTCATAAAGTATCCGTATTATGACATCACAATATATTATGAGAGCGCAATTTGCAGGTTTTATGACCAATTTCGCTTACCCCAATTTGTGTCACATCTACTGGAGCATCATGAGCATGTATTATGATGTCACAGTAGATGACATCATAATTAGTATGCACTATGATGTCACAATGTATTATGACGTCATAATGTATCCGCATTAAGACATCACAATATATTATGAGAGCGCAACAGGCAGGTATTATGAGCAATTTCTCTTACCCCAATTTGTGTCACATCTACTGGAGCATCATGAGCATGTATTATGACGTCAGAATATATGATGACATCATAATTACTATGCACTATGACGTCACAATGTATTTTGACGTCATAATGTATCCGCATTATGACCTCACAATATATGATGAGAGCGCAATTTGCAGGTATTGTGACCCATGTCTCTTTCCCCAATTTGTGTCACATCTACTGGAGAATCATGAGCATGTATTATGACGTCAGAGTATATGATGACATCATAATTAGTATGCACTATGACGTCACAATGTATTATGACGTCATAATGTATCCGCATTATGAAATCACAATATATTATGAGAGCGTAACTTGCAGGTTTTATGACCAATTTCGCTTACCCCAATTTGTGTCACATCTACTGGAGCATCATGAGCATGTATTATGATGTCACAGTATATGACATCATAATTAGTATGCACTATGACGTCAAAATGTATTATGACGTCATAATGTATCCGCATTTTTACATCACAATATATTATGAGAGCGCAATTTGCAGGTATTATGAGAAATTTCTCTTACCCCAATTTGTGTCACATCTACTGGAGCATCATGACCATGTATTATGACGTCACAGTATATGATGACATCATAATTAGTATGCACTATGACGTCACAATGTATTATGACGTCATAATGTATCCGCATTATGACATCACAATATATTATGAGAGCACAATTTGTATTTTATATGACCAATTTCGCTTTCCCCAATTTGTGTCACATCTACTGGAGCATCATGAGCATGTATTATGACGTCACAGTATATGATGACATCATAATTAGTATGCACTATGACGTCACAATGTACTATGACGTCATAATGTATCCGCATTATGACATCACAATATATTACGAGAGCGCAATTTGCAGCTATTATGAGCAAATTCTCTTACCCCAATTTGTGTCACATCTACTGGAGCATCATTAGCATGTATTATGACGTCACAGTATATGACGACATCATAATTAGTAAGCAGTATGACGTCACAATGTATTATGACGTCATAATGTATCCGCATTATGACATCACAATATATGATGAGAGCGCAATTTGCAGGTTTTATGACCAATTTCGCTTACCCCAATTTGTGTCACATCTACTGGAGCATCATGAGCATGTATTATGACGTCACAGTATATGATGACATCATAATTAGTATGCAGTATGACGTCACAATGTATTATGACGTCATAATGTATCCGCATTATGACATCACAATATTTTATGAGAGCGCAACTTGAAGGTTTTACGACCAATTTCGCTTACCCCAATTTCTGTCACATCTACTGGAGCATCATGAGCATGTATTATGACGTCACATTTTATGATGACATCATAGTTAGTATGCACTATGACGTCACAATATATTATGACGTCATAATGTATTCGCCTTATGACATCACAATATATTATGAGAGATCAATTTGCAGGTATTATGAGCAATTTCTCTTACCACAATTTGTGTCACATCTACTGGAGCATCATGAGCATGTATTATGACGTCAGAGTATATGATGACATCATAATTAGTATGCACTATGACGTCACAATGTATTTTGACGTCATAATGTATCCGCATTATGACATCACAATATATGATGAGAGCGCAATTTGCAGGTATTGTGACCCATTTCTCTAACCAAAATTTGTGTCACATCTACTGGAGCATCATGAGCATGTACTATGATGTCACAGTATATGATGACATCATAATTAGTATGCAGTACGATGTCACAATGTATTATGACGTCATAATGTATCCGCATTATGATATCAGAATATATTTTGAGAGCGCAATTTGCAGGTATTATAGCAATTTCTCTTACCCCAATTTGTGTCACATCTACTGGAGCATCATGACCATGTATTATGATATCACAGTATATGATGACATCATAATTAGTATGCATTATGACGTCACAATGTATTATGACGTCATAATGTATCCGCATTATGACATCACAATATATTATGAGAGCACAATTTGTAGGTTATATGACCAATTTCACTTACCCCAATTTGTGTCACATCTACTGGAGCATCATGAGCATGTATTATGACGTCACAGTATATGATGACATCATAATTAGTATACACTATGGCGTCACAATATATTATGATGTCATAATGTATCCGCATTATGACATCACAATATATTATGAGAGAGCAATTTGCAGGATTTATGACCAATTTCGCTTACCACAATTTGTGTCACATCTACTGGAGCATCATGAGCATGTATTATGATGTCACAGTATATGATGACATCATAATAAGTATGCCGTATGACGTCACAATGTATTATGACGTCATAATGTATCCGCATTTTGACATCAAAATATATTATGAGAGCGCAACATGCAGGTATTATGAGCAATTTCTCTTACCCCAATTTGAGTCACATCTACTGGAGCACAATGAGCATGTATTATGACGTCACAGTAAATGATGACATCATAACTAGTATGCACTACGACATCACAATGTACTATGACGTCATAATGTATCCGCATTATGACATCACAATATATTACGAGAGCGCAATTTGCAGCTATTATGAGCAAATTCTCTTACCCCAATTTGTGTCACATCTACTGGAGCATCATTAGCATGTATTGTGACGTCACAGTATATGACGACATCATAATTTGTAAGTAGTATGACGTCACAACGTATTATGACGACATAATGTATCCGCATTATGACATCACAATATATGATGAGAGCGCAATTTGCAGGTTTTATGACCAATTTCGCTTACCCCAATTTGTGTCACATCTACTGGAGCATCATGAGTATGTATTATGACGTCACAGTATATGACGACATCATAATTAGTATGCAGTATGACGTCACAATGTATTATGACGTCATAATGTATCCGCATTATGACATCACAATATTTTATGAGAGCGCAACTTGCAGGTTTTACGACCAATTTCGCTTACCCCAATTTGTGTAACATCTACTGGAGCATCATGAGCATGTATTATGACGTCACAGTATATGATGACATCATAATCAGTATGCACTATGAGGTCACAATATATTATGACGTCATAATGTATTCGCCTTATGACATCACAATATATTATGAGAGCTCAATTTGCAGGTATTATGAGTAATTTCTCTTACCCCAATTTGTGTCACATCTACTGGAGCATCATGAGCATGTATTATGACGTCAGAGTATATGATGACATCATAATTAGTATGCACTATGACGTCACAATGTATTTTGACGTCATAATGTATCCGCATTATGACATCACAATATATGATGAGAGCGCAATTTGCAGGTATTTTGACCCATTTCTCTAACCAAAATTCGTGTCACATCTACTGGAGCATCATGAGCATGTACTATGACGTCACAGTATATGATGACATCATAATTAGTATGCACTATGACGTCACAATGTATTATGACGTCATAATGTATCCGCATTTTGACATCAAAATACATTATGAGAGCGCAACATGCAGGTATTATGCGCAATTGCTCTTACCACAATTTGTGTCACATCTACTGGAGCATCATGAGCATGTATTATGACGTCACAGTAAATGATGACATCATAATTAGTATGCACTATGACGTCACAATGTACTATGACGTCATAATGTATCCGCATAATGACATCACAATATATTACGAGAGCGCAATTTGCAGGTATTATGAGCAAATTCTCTTACCACAATTTTTGTCACATCTACTGGAGCATCATGAGCATGTATTATGACATCACAGTATATGATGACATCATAATTAGTATGCAGTATGACGTCACAATATATTATGACGTCATAATGTATCCGCATTATGACATCACAATATATTATGAGAGCGCAACATGCAGGTATTATGAGGAATTTCTCTTACCCCAATTTGAGTCACATCTACTGGAGCATCATGAGCCTGTATTATGACGTCACAGTATATGATGACATCATGATTAGTAGGCACTATGATGTCACAATGTATTATGACGTCATAATGTATCCGCATTATGACATCACAATATATTATGAGAGCGCAATTTGCAGGTATTATGAGCAATTTCTCTTATCCCAATTTGTGTCACATCTACTGGAGCATCATGAGCATGTATTATGATGTCACAGCATATGATGACATCATAATTAGTATGCAGTATGACGTCACAATGTATTAAGACGTCATAATGTATCCGCATTATAACATCACAATATATTATGAGAGCGCAATTTGCATGTATTATGACCAATTTCTCTTACCCCAATTTGAGTCACATCTACTGGAGCATCATCACCATGTTATATGACGTCAGAGTATATGATGACATCATAATTAGTATGCACTATGACGTCACAATGTATTATGACATCATAATGTATCCGCATTATGACATCACAATATATTATGAGAGCGCAATTTGCAGGTTTTATGACCAATTTCGCTTACCCCAATTTGTGTCACATCTACTGGAGCATCATGACCATGTATTATGACGTCACAGCATATGATGACATCATAATTAGTATGCAGAATGACGTCACAATGTATTATGACGTCATAATGTATCCGCATTATGACATCACATTATATTATGAGAGCGCAACATGCAGGTATTATGAGCAATTTCTCTTACCCCAATTTGAGTCACATCTACTGGAGCACCATGAGCATGTATTATGACGTCACAGTAAATGATGACATCATAACTAGTATGCACTACGACATCACAATGTACTATGACGTCATAATGTATCCGCATTATGACATCACAATATATTACGAGAGCGCAATTTGCAGCTATTATGAGCAAATTCTCTTACCCCAATTTGTGTCACATCTACTGGAGCATCATTAGCATGTATTGTGACGTCACAGTATATGACGACATCATAATTTGTAAGTAGTATGACGTCACAACGTATTATGACGACATAATGTATCCGCATTATGACATCACAATATATGATGAGAGCGCAATTTGCAGGTTTTATGACCAATTTCGCTTACCCCAATTTGTGTCACATCTACTGGAGCATCATGAGTATGTATTATGACGTCACAGTATATGACGACATCATAATTAGTATGCAGTATGACGTCACAATGTATTATGACGTCATAATGTATCCGCATTATGACATCACAATATTTTATGAGAGCGCAACTTGCAGGTTTTACGACCAATTTCGCTTACCCCAATTTGTGTAACATCTACTGGAGCATCATGAGCATGTATTATGACGTCACAGTATATGATGACATCATAATCAGTATGCACTATGAGGTCACAATATATTATGACGTCATAATGTATTCGCCTTATGACATCACAAAATATTATGAGAGCTCAATTTGCAGGTATTATGAGTAATTTCTCTTACCCCAATTTGTGTCACATCTACTGGAGCATCATGAGCATGTATTATGACGTCAGAGTATATGATTACATCATAATTAGTATGCACTATGACGTCACAATGTATTTTGACGTCATAATGTATCCGCATTATGACATCACAATATATGATGAGAGCGCAATTTGCAGGTATTTTGACCCATTTCTCTAACCAAAATTCGTGTCACATCTACTGGAGCATCATGAGCATGTACTATGACGTCACAGTATATGATGACATCATAATTAGTATGCACTATGACGTCACAATGTATTATGACGTCATAATGTATCCGCATTTTGACATCAAAATACATTATGAGAGCGCAACATGCAGGTATTATGCGCAATTGCTCTTACCACAATTTGTGTCACATCTACTGGAGCATCATGAGCATGTATTATGACGTCACAGTAAATGATGACATCATAATTAGTATGCACTATGACGTCACAATGTACTATGACGTCATAATGTATCCGCATAATGACATCACAATATATTACGAGAGCGCAATTTGCAGGTATTTTGAGCAAATTCTCTTACCCCAATTTGTGTCGCATCTACTGGAGCATCATGAGCATGTATTATGACGTCACAGTATATGATGACATCATAATTAGTATGCAGTATGACGTCACAATGTATTATGACGTCATAATGTATCCGCATTATGACATCACAATATATGATGAGAGCGCAATTTGCAGGTATTGTGACCCATTTCTCTAACCCCAATTTCTGCCACATCTAGTGGAGCATCATGAGCATGTATTATGACGTCACAGTATATGATGACATCATAATTAGTATGCAGTATCACATTACAATGTATTATGACGTCATAATGTATCCGCATTATGACATCACAAAATATTATGAGAGCTCAATTTGCAGGTATTATGAGCAATTTCTCTTACCCCAATTTGTGTCACATCTACTGGAGCATCATGACCATGTATTATGACGTCAGATTATATGATGACATCATAATTATTATGCACTATGACGTCACAATGTATTATGACATCATAATGTATCCGCATTATGACATCACATTATATTATGAGAGTGCAATTTGCAGGTTTTATGACCAATTTCGCTTACCCCAATTTGTGTCACACCTACTGGAGCATCATGAGCATGTATTATGACGTAACAGTATATGATGACATCATAATTAGTATGCACTATGACGTCACAATGTATTATGACGTCATAATGTATCCGCATTATGACATCACAATATATTATGACAGCGCAACAGGCAGGTATTATGAGCAATTTCTCTTACCCCAATTTTTGTCACATCTACTGGAGCATCATGAGCATGTATTATGACGTCACAGTATATGATGACATCATAATTAGTATGCACTATGACATCACAGTGTATTATGACGTCATAATGTATCCGCATTATGACATCACAATATATTATGAGAGCGCAATTTGCAGGTATTAAGAGCAATTTCTCTTACCACAATTTTTGTCACATCTACTGGAGCATCATGAGCATGTATTATGACATCACAGTATATGATGACATCATAATTAGTATGCAGTATGACGTCACAATATATTATGACGTCATAATGTATCCGCATTATGACATCACAATATATTATGAGAGCGCAACATGCAGGTATTATGAGGAATTTCTCTTACCCCAATTTGAGTCACATCTACTGGAGCATCATGAGCCTGTATTATGACGTCACAGTATATGATGACATCATGATTAGTAGGCACTATGATGTCACAATGTATTATGACGTCATAATGTATCCGCATTATGACATCACAATATATTATGAGAGCGCAATTTGCAGGTATTATGAGCAATTTCTCTTATCCCAATTTGTGTCACATCTACTGGAGCATCATGAGCATGTATTATGATGTCACAGCATATGATGACATCATAATTAGTATGCAGTATGACGTCACAATGTATTAAGACGTCATAATGTATCCGCATTATAACATCACAATATATTATGAGAGCGCAATTTGCATGTATTATGAGCAATTTCTCTTACCCCAATTTGAGTCACATCTACTGGAGCATCATCACCATGTTATATGACGTCAGAGTATATGATGACATCATAATTAGTATGCACTATGACGTCACAATGTATTATGACATCATAATGTATCCGCATTATGACATCACAATATATTATGAGAGCGCAATTTGCAGGTTTTATGACCAATTTCGCTTACCCCAATTTGTGTCACATCTACTGGAGCATCATGACCATGTATTATGACGTCACAGCATATGATGACATCATAATTAGTATGCAGTATGACGTCACAATGTATTATGACGTCATAATGTATCCGCATTATGACATCACATTATATTATGAGAGCGCAACATGCAGGTATTATGAGCAATTTCTCTTACCCCAATTTGTGTCACATCTACTGGAGCATCATGAGCAAGTATTATGACGTCACAGTATATGATGACATCGTAATTAGTATGGACCATGACGTCACAATGTAGTATGACGTCATAATGTATCCGCATTATGACATCACAATATATTATGAGAGCACAATTTGTAGGTTATATGACCAATTTCACTTACCCCAATTTGTGTCACATCTACTGGAGCATCATGAGCATGTATTATGACGTCAGAGTATATGATGACATCATAATTAGTATACACTATGACGTCACAATATATTATGATGTCATAATGTATCCGCATAATGACAACACAATATATTATGAGAGCGCAATTTGCAGAATTTATGACCAATTTCGCTTACCACAATTTGTGTCACATCTACTGGAGCATCATGAGCATGTATTATGATGTCACAGTATATGATGACATCATAATGAGTATGCAGTATGACGTCACAATATATTATGACGTCATAATGTATCCGCATTTTGACATCAAAATATATTATGAGAGCGTAACATGCAGGTATTATGAGCAATTTCTCTTACCCCAATTTGAGTCACATCTACTGGAGCATCATGAGCATGTATTATGACGTCACAGTATATGATGACATCATGATTAGTAGGCACTATGACGTCACAATGTATTATGACGTCATAATGTATCCACATTATGACATCACAATATATTATGAGAGCGCATTTTGCAGGTTTTATGATCAATTTTGCTTACCCCAATTTGTGTCACATCTACTGGAGCATGATTAGCATGTATTATGACGTCACAGTATATGATGACATCATAATTAGTATGCAGTATGACGTCAAAATGTATTATGCCGTCATAATGTATCCGCATTATGACATCACAATATATTATGAGAGCGCAACATGCAGGTACTATGAGCAATTTCTCTTACCCCAATTTGTGTCACATCTACTGGAGCATCATGAGCATGTATTATGACGTCACAGTAAATGATGACATCATAATTAGTATGCACTATGACGTCACAATGTACTATGACGTCATTATGTATCCGCATTATGACATCACAATATATTACGAGAGCGCAATTTGCAGCTATTATGAGCAAATTCTCTTACCCCAATTTGTGTCACATCTACTGGAGCATCATTAGCATGTATTATGACGTCAGAGTATATGACGACATCATAATTAGTAAGCAGTATGACGTCACAATGTATTATGACGTCATAATGTATCCGCATTATGACATCACAGTATATGATGAGAGCGCAATTTGCAGGTTTTATGACCAATTTCGCTTACCCCAATTTGTGTCACATCTACTGGAGCATCATGAGTATGTATTATGACGTCACAGTATATGATGACATCATAATTAGTATGCAGTATGACGTCACAATGTATTATGACGTCATAATGTATACGCATTATGACATCACAATATTTTATGAGAGCGCAACTTGCAGGTTTTACGACCAATTTCGCTTACCCCAATTTGTGTCACATCTACTGGAGCATCATGAGCATGTATTATGACGTCACAGTATATGATGACATCATAATTAGTATGCACTATGACGTCACAATATATTATGACGTCATAATGTATTCGCCTTATGACATCACAATATATTATGAGAGCTCAATTTGCAGGTATTATGAGTAATTTCTCTTACCCCAATTTGTGTCACATCTACTGGAGCATCATGAGCATGTATTATGACGTCAGAGTATATGATGACATCATAATTAGTATGCACTATGACGTCACAATGTATTTTGACGTCATAATGTATCCGCATTATGACATCACAATATATGATGAGAGCGCAATTTGCAGGTATTTTGACCCATTTCTCTAACCAAAATTCGTGTCACATCTACTGGAGCATCATGAGGATGTACTATGACGTCACAGTATATGATGACATCATAATTAGTATGCACTATGACGTCACAATGTATTATGATGTCATAATGTATCCGCATTTTGACATCAAAATATATTATGAGAGCGCAACTTGCAGGTATTATGCGCAATTGCTCTTACCACAATTTGTGTCACATCTACTGGAGCATCATGAGCATGTATTATGACGTCACAGTAAATGATGACATCATAATTAGTATGCACTATGACGTCACAATGTACTATGACATCATAATGTATCCGCATTATGACATCACAATATATGATGAGAGCGCAATTTGCAGGTATTGTGACCCATTTCTCTAACCCCAATTTGTGCCACATCTAGTGGAGCATCATGAGCATGTATTATGACGTCACAGTATATGATGACATCATAATTAGTATGCAGTATGACATCACAATGTATTATGACGTCATAATGCATCCGCCTTATGACATCACAATATATTATGAGAGCTCAATTTGCAGGTATTATGAGCAATTTCTCTTACCCCAATTTGTGTCACATCTACTGGAGCATCATGACCATGTATTATGACGTCAGATTATATGATGACATCATAATTATTATGCACTATGACGTCACAATGTATTATGACATCATAATGTATCCACATTATGACATCACAATATATTATGAGAGCGCAACTTGCAGGTTTTATGACCAATTTCGCTTACCCCAATTTGTGTCACATCTACTGGAGCATCATGAGCATGTATTATGACGTAACAGTATATGATGACATCATAATTAGTATGCAGTATGACATCACAATGTATTATGACGTCATAATGTATCCGCATTATGACATCACAATATATTATGAGAGCGCAACAGGCAGGTATTATGAGCAATTTCTCTTACCCCAATTTGTGTGACATCTACTGGAGCATCATGAGCATGTATTATGAAGTCACAGTATATGATGACATCATAATTAGTATGCACTATGACGTCACAGTGTATTATGACGTCATAATGTATCCGCATTATGACATCAAAATATATTATGAGAGCGCAATTTGCAGGTATTAAGAGCCATTTCTCTTACGACAATTTTTGTCACATCTACTGGAGCATCATGAGCATGTATTACGACATCACAGTATATGATGACATCATAATTAGTATGTAGTATGACGTCACAATATATTATGACGTCATAATGTATCCGCATTATGACATCACAATATATTATGAGAGCGCAACATGCAGGTATAATGAGAAATTTCTCTTACCCCAATTTGTGTCACATCTACTGGAGCATCATGAGCATGTATTATGACGTCACAGTATATGATGACATCATAATTAGTATGCACTATGTCGTCACAATGTACTATGACATCATAATGTATCCGCATTATGACATCACAATATATTACGAGAGCGCAACATGCAGGTATTATGAGCAATTTCTCTTACCCCAATTTGTGTCACATCTACTGGAGCATCATGAGCATGTATTATGACGACACAGTATATGATGACATCATAATTAGTATGCACTATGACGTCACAATGTATTATGACGTCATAATGTATCCGCATTATGATATCACAATATATGATGAGAGCGCAATTTGCAGGTATTGTGAACGATTTCTCTAACCCCAATTTGTGTCACATCTACTGGAGCATCATGAGCATGTATTATTACATCAGAGTATATGATGACATCATAATTAGTATGCACTATGACGTCACAATGTATTATGACGTCATAATGTATCCGCATTATGACATCACAATATATTAGGAGAGCGCAATTTGCAGGTTTTATGACCAATTTCGCTTTCCCCAATTTGTGTCACATCTACTGGAGCATCATGAGCATGTATTATGACGTCACAGTATATGATGACATCATAATTAGTATGCATTATGACGTCACAATATATTATGACGTCATAATGTATCCGCATTATGACATCACAATATATTATGAGAGCGCAACATGCAGGTATTATGAGCAATTTCTCTTACCCCAATTTGTGTCACAACTACTGGAGCATCAAGAGCATGTATTATGACGTCACAGTATATGATGGCATCATAATTTGTATGCACTATGATTTCACAATGTATTATGAGGTCATAATGTATCCGCAATATGACATCACAATATATTATGAGAGCGCAATTTGCAGGTTTTATGACCAATTTCGCTTACCCCAATTTGTGTCACATCTACTGGAGCATCATGAGCATGTATTATGACGTCACAGTATATGATGACATCATAATTAGTATGCAGTATGACGTCACAATGTATTCTGACGTCATAATGTATCCGCATTATAACATCACAATATATTATGAGAGCGCAATTTGCATGTATTATGAAAAATTTCTCTTACCCCAATTTGAGTCACATCTACTGGAGCATCATCACCATGTATTATGACGTCAGAGTATATGATGACATCATAATTACTATGCACTATGACGTCAGAATGTATTATGACATCATAATGTATCCGCATCATGACATCACAATATATTATGAGAGCGCAATTTGCAGGTTTTATGACCAATTTCGCTTACCCCAATTTGTGTCACATCTACTGGAGCATCATGACCATGTATTATGACGTTACAGTATATGATGACATCATAATTAGTATGCACTATGACGTCACAATGTATTATGACGTCATAATGTATCCGCATTATGACATCGCAATATATTATGAGAGCGCAATTTGCAGGTATTATGAGCAATTTCTTTTACCCCAATTTGTGTCACATCTACTGGAGCATCATGAGAATGTATTATGATGTCACAGTAAATGATGACATCATAATTAGTATGCACTATGACGTCAAAATGTACTATGACGTCATAATGTATCCGCATTATGACATCACAATATATTACGAGAGTGCAATTTGCAGGTATTATGAGCAAATTCTCTTACCCCAATTTGTGTCACATCTACTGGAGCATCATGAGCATGTATTATGACGTCACAGAATATGATGACATCATAATTAGTAAGCACTATGATGTCACAATGTATTATGATGTCATAATGTATCCGCATTACAACATCCCAATATATGATGAGAGCGCAATTTGCAGGTATTGTGACCCATTTCTTTTACCCCAATTTGTGTCACATCTACTGGAGCATCATGAGCATGTATTATGACGTCAGAGTATACGATGAGATCATAATTAGTATGCACTATGATGTCACAATGTATTATGACGTCATAATGTATCTGCATTATGACATCACAATAGATTATGAGAGCGCAATTTGCAGGTATTATGAGCAATTTCTCTTACCCCAATTTGTGTCACATCTACTGGAGTATCATGAGCATGTATTATGACGTCACAGTATATGATGACATCATAATGAGTATGCACTATGACGTCACAATGTATTATGACGTCATAATGTATCCGCATTATGACATCACAATATATTATGAGAGCGCAATTTGTAGGTTTTATGACCAATTTCGCTTACCCCAATTTGTGTCACATCTAGTGGAGCATCATGAGCATGTATTATGACGTCACAACACATGATGACATCATAACTAGTATGCACTATGACATCACAATGCATTATGACGTCGTAATGTATCCGCATTATGACATCACAATATATTATGAGAGCGCAACATGCAGGTATTATGAGCAATTTCTCTTACCCCAATTTGTGTCATATCTACGGGAGTATCATGAGCATGTATTATGACGTCAGAGTATATGATGACATCATAATTAGTATGCAGTATGACATCACTATGTATTATGACGTCATAATGTATCCGCATTATGACATCACAATATATTATGACAGCGCAACATGCAAGTATTATGAGCAATTTCTCTTACCCCAATTTGTGTCACATCTACTGGAGCATCATGAGCATGTATTATGACGTCACAGTATATGATGACATCATAATTTGTATGCACTGTGACGTCACAATGTATTATGACGTCATAATGTATCCGCATCATGACATCACAATATATTATGAGAGCGCAATTTGCAGGTTTTATGACCAATTTCGCTTACCCCAATTTGTGTCACATCTACTGGAGCATCATAAGCATGTATTATGACGTCACAGTATATGATGACATCATAATTAGTATGCAGTATGACGTCACAATGTATTATGACGTCATAATGTATCCGCATTATAACATCACAATATATTATGAGAGCGCAATTTGGAGGTATTATGAGCAATTTCTCTTACCCCAATTTGAGTCACATCTACTGGAGCATCATGACCATGTATTGTGATGTCAGAGCATATGATGACATCATAATTAGTATGCACTATGAAGTCACAATGTATTATGACATCATAATGTATCCGCATTATGTCATCACAATATATTATGAGAGCGCAATTTGCAGGTTTTATGACCAATTTCGCTTACCCCAATTTGTGTCACATCTACTGGAGCATCATGACCATGTATTATGACGTCACAGTATATGATGACATCATAATTAGTATGCAGTATGATGTCACAATGTATTATGACGTCATAATGTATCCGCATTATGACATCACAATATATTATGAGAGCGCAACATGCAGGTATTATGAGCAATTTCTCTTACCCCAATTTGTGTCACATCTACTGGAGCATCATGAGCAAGTATTATGACGTCACAGTATATGATGACATCATAATTAGTATGCACCATGACGTCACAATGTAATATGACGTCATAATATATCCGCATTATGACATCACAATATATTATAAGAGCGCAATTTGCAGGTTTATGACCAATTTCGCTTACCCCAATTTGTGTCACATGTACTGGAGCATCATGAGCATGTATTATGAAGTCACAGTATATGATGACATCATAATTAGTATGCACTATGATGTCACAATGTATTATGACGTCATAATGTATCCGCATTATGACATCACAATATATTATGAGAGCTCAATTTGCAGGTATTATGAGCAATTTCTCTTACCCCAATTTGTGTCACATCTACTGGAGCATCATGAGCATGTATTATGACTTCACAGTAAATGATGACATCATAATTAGTATGCACTATGACGTCACAATGTATTATGACGTCATAATGTATCCGCATTATGACATCACAATATATTACGAGAGCGCAATTTGCAGGTATTATGAGCAAAATCTCTTACCCCAATTTGTGTCACATCTACTGGAGCATCATGAGCATGTATTATGACGTCACAGCATATGATGACATCATAACTAGTATGCGCTATGACGTCACAATGTATTATGACGTCGTAATGTATCCGCAATATGACATCACAATATATTATGAGAGCGCAACATGCAGGTATTATGAGCAATTTCTCTTACCACAATTTGTGTCATATCTACAGGAGTATCATGAGCATGAATTATGACGTCATAAAATATGATGACATCATAATTAGTATGCAGTATGATGTAACAATGTATTATGACGTCATAATGTATCCGCATTATGACATCACAATATATGATGAGAGAGCAACATGCAGGTATTATGAGCAATTTCTCTTACCCCAATTTGTGTCACATCTACTGGAGCATCATGAGGAAGTATTATGACGTCACAGTATATGATGACATTATAATTAGTATGCACCATGACGTCACAATGTAGTATGACGCCATAATATATCCGCATTATGACATCACAATATATTATGAGAGCGCAATTTGCAGGTTTTATGACCAATTTCGCTTACCCCAATTTGTGTCACATCTACTGGAGCATCATGAGCATGTATTATGAAGTCACAGTATATGATGACATCATAATTAGTATGCACTATGACGTCACAATGTATTATGACGTCATAATGTATCCGCATTATGACATCACAATATATTATGAGAGCGCAATTTGCAGGTATTATGAGCAATTTCAATTACCCCAATTTGTGTCACATCTACTGGAGCATCATGAGCATGTATTATGACGTCAGAGTATATGATGAGATCATAATTAGTATGCATTATGATGTCACAATGTATTATGACGTCATAATGTATCCGCATTATGACATGACAATATATTATGAGAGCGCAATTTGCAGGTATTATGAGCAATTTCTCTTACCCCAATTTGGCTAACATCTACTGGAGCATCATGAGCATGTATTATGACGTCACAGTATATGATGACATCATAATTAGTATGCAATATGACGTCACAATGTATTATGACGTCATAATGTATCCGCATTATGACATCACAATATATTATGAGAGCGCAATTTGCAGGTTTTATGACCAATTTCGCTTACCCCAATTTGTGTCACATCTACTGGAGCATCATGAGCATGTATTATGACGTCACAGCATATGATGACATCATAACTAGTATGCACTATGACGTCACAATGCATTATGACGTCGTAATGTATCCACATTATGACATCACAATATATTATGAGAGCGCAACATGCAGGTATTATGAGCAATTTCTCTTACCCCAATTTGTGTCATATCACCAGGAGTATCATGAGCATGTATTATGACGTCAGAATATATGATGACATCATAATTAGGATGCAGTATGACGTCACAATATATTATGACGTCATAATGTATCCACATTATGACATCACAATATATTATGAGAGCGCAACATGCAGGTATTATTAGCAATTTCTCTTACCCCAATTTGTGTCACACCTACTGGAGCATCATGAGCAAGTATTATAACGTCACAGTATATGATGACATCATAATTAGTATGCACCATGACGTCACAATGTAGTGTGACGTCATAATATATCCGCATTATGACATCACAATATATTATGAGAGCGCAATTTGCAGGTTTTATGAACAATTTCGCTTACCCCAATTTGTGTCACATCTACTGGAGCATCATGAGCATGTATTATGAAGTCACAGTATATGAGGACATCATAATTAGTATGCACTATGACGTCACAATGTATTATGACGTCATAATGTATCCGCATTATGACATCACAATATATTATGAGAGCGCAATTTGCAGGTATTGTGAGCAATTTCTCTTACCCCAATTTGTGTCACATCTACTGGAGCATCATGAGAATGTATTATGACGTCACAGTGTATGATGACATCATAATTAGTATGCACTATGACGTCACAATATATTATGACGTCATAATGTATCCGCATTATGACATCACAATATATTATGAGAGCGCAATTTGCAGATTTTATGACCAATTTCGCTTACCCCAATTTGTGTCACATCTACTGGATCATCATGAGCATGTATTATGACGTCACAGTATATGATGACATCATAATTAGTATGCACCATGACGTCACAATGTAGTATTATGTCATAATATATACGCATTATGACATCACAATATATTATGAGAGCGCAATTTGCAGGTTTTATGACCAATTTCTCTTACCCCAATTTGTGTCACATCTACTGAAGCATCATGAGCATGTATTATGATGTCACAGTATATGATGACATCATAATTAGTAAGCACTATGATGTCACAATATATTATGACGTCATAATGTGTCCGCATTATGACATCACAATATATGATGAGAGCGCAATTTGCAGGTATTGTGACCCATTTCTCTTACCCCAATTTGTGTCACATCTACTGGAGTATCATGAGCATGTATTATGACGTCACAGTATATGATGACATCATAATTAGTATGCACTATGACGTCACAATGTATTATGATGTCATAATGTATCCGCATTATGACATCACAATATATTACGAGAGCGCATTTTGCAGGTATTATGAGCAAATTCTCTTACCCCAATTTCTGTCACATCTGCTGGAGCATCATGAGCATGTATTATGACGTCACAGTATATGATGACATCATAATTAGTAAGAACTATGACGTCACAATGTATTATGACGTCATAACGTATCCGCATTATGACATCACAATATATGATGAGAGCGCAATTTGCAGGTATTGTGACCCATTTCTCTTACCCCAATTTGGGTCACATCTACTGGAGCAACATGAGCATGTATTATGACGTCAGAGTATATGATGACATCATAATTAGTATGCACTATGAGGTCACAATGTATTATGACGTCATAATGTATCCGCATTATGACCTCACAATATAGTATGAGAGCGCAACAAGCAGGTATTTTGAGCAATTTCTTTTACCCAATTTGTGACACATCTACTAGAGCATCATGAGCATGTATTATGACGTCACAGTATATGATGACATCATAATTAGTATGCACTATGACGTCACAATGTATTATGACGTCATAATGTATCCGCATTATGACATCACAATATATTATGAGAGCGCAGTTAGCAGGTATTATGAGCAATTTCTCTTACCACAATTTGTGTCACACCTACTGGAGCATCATGAGCATGTATTATGACGTCACAGTATATGACGACATCATAATTAGTATGCAGTATGACGTCACAATGTATTATGACGTCATAATGTATCCGCATTTTGACATCACAATATATTATGAGAGCGCAACATGCAGGTATTATGAGCAATTTCTCTTGCCCCAATTTGTGTCACATCTACTGGAGCATCATGAGCATGTATTATGACGTCACAGTAAATGATGACATCATAATTAGTATGCAGTATGACGTCACAATATACTATGACGTCATAATGTATGCGCATTATAACATCACTTTATATATCGAGAGCGCAATTTGCAGCTATTATGAGCATATTCTCTTATCCCAATTTGTGTCACATCTACTGGAGCATCATGAGCATGTATTATGAAGTCACAGTATATGATGACATCATAATTAGTAAGCACTATGATGTCACAATGTATTATGACGTCATAATGTATCCGCATTATGACATCACAATATATGATGAGAGCGCAATTTGCAGTTTTTATGACCAATTTCGCTAACCCCAATTTGTGTCACATTTACTGGAGCATCATGAGCATGTATTATGACGTCACAGTATATGATGACATCATAATTAGTATGCAGTATGACGTCACAATGTATCATGACGTCATAATGTATCTGCATTATGACATCACAATATATTATGAGAGCGCAACATGCAGGTATTATGAGCAATTTCTCTTACCCCAATTTGTGTCACATCTGCTGGAGCATCATGAGCATGTATGATAACGTCACAGTATATGATGATTTCATAATTAGTATGCAGTATGACGTCACAATGTATTATGACGTCATAATGTATCCGCATTATGACATCACAATATATTATGAGAGCGCAATTTTCAGGTATTATGAGCAATTTCTCTTACCCCAATTTGTGTCACATCTACTGGAGCATCATGAGCATGTATTATGACGTCACAGTATATGACGACATCATAATTAGTATGCACTGTGACGTCACAATGTGTTATGACGTCATAATGTATCCGCATTATGACATCACAATATATTATGAGAGCGCAATTTGCATGTTGTATGACCAATTTCGCTTACCCCATTTTGTGTCACATCTACTGGAGCATCATGAGCATGTATTATGACGTCACAGTATATGATGACATCATAAGTAGCATGCACTATGACGTCACAATGTACTATGACGTCATAATGTATCCGCATTATGACATCACAGTATATTATGAGAGCGCAATTTGCAGGTATTATGAGCAATTTCTGTTACCCCAATTTGTGTCACATCTACTGGAGAAACATGAGCATGTATCATGACGTCAGAGTATATGATGACATCATAATTAGTATGCACTATGACGTCACAATGTATTATGACGTCATAATGTATCCGCATTATGACATCACAATATATTATGAGAGCGCAATTCGCAGGTATTATGAGCAATTTCTCTTACCCCAATTTGTGTCACATCTACTGGAGCATCATGAGCATGTATTATGACGTCACAGTATATGATGACATCATAGTTAGTATGCACTATGACGTCACAATGTGTTATGACGTCATAATGTATCCGCTTTATGACATCACAATATATTTTGAGAGTGCAATTTGCAGGAATTATGAGCAATTTCTCTTACCCCAATTTGTGTCACATCTACTGGAGCATCATCAGCATGTATTATGACGTCACAATATATGATGACATCATAACTGGTATGCACTATGACGTCACAATATATTATGACGTCATAATATATCCGCATTATGACATCACAATATATTATGAGAGCGCAATTCGCAGGTATTATGAGCAATTTCTCTTACCCCAATTTGTGTCACATCTACTGGAGCATCATGAGCATGTATTATGACGTCACAGTATATGATGACATCATAGTTAGTATGCACTATGACGTCACAATGTATTATGACGTCATAATGTATCCGCATGATGACATCACAATATATTATGAGAGCGCAATTTGCAGGTTTTATGACCAATTTCGCTTACCCCAATTTGTGTCACATCTACTGGAGCATCATGAGCATGTATTATGACGTCACAGTATATGATGACATCATAATTAGTATGCACTATGACATCACAATGTATTATGACGTCATAATGTATCCGCATTATGACATCACAATATATTATTAGTTCGCAATTGGCAGGAATTATGAGCAATTTCTCTTGCCCCAATTTGTGTCACATCTACTGGAGCATCATGAGCATGTATTATGACGTCACATTAAATGATGACATCATAATTAGTATGCACTATGACGTCACAATGTACTATGACGTCATAATGTATGCGCATTATGACATCGCTTTATATAACGAGAGCGCAATTTGCTGGTATTATGAGCATATTCTCTTATCCCAATTTGTGTCACATCTACTGGAGCATCATGAGCATGTATTATGACGTCAGAGTATATGATGACATCATAATTAGTATGCACTATGACGTCACAATATATTATGACGTCATAATATATCCGCATTATGACATCACAATATATTATAAGAGCGCAACATGCAGGTATTATGACCAATTTCTCTTACCCCAATTTGTGTCACATCTACTGGAGCATCATGAGCATGTATTATGACGTCACAGTATGTGATGACATCATAATTAGTATGCACTATGACGTCAGAATGTATTATGATGTCATAATGTATCCGCATTATGACCTCACAATATATTATGAGAGCGCAACAAGCAGGTATTATGAGCAATTTCTTTTACCCAATTTGTGTCACATCTACTGGAGCATCATGAGCACGTATTATGACATCACAGTATATGATGACATCATAATTAGTATGCACTATGACGTCACAATGTATTATGACGTCATAATGTATCCGCATTATGACATCACAATATATTATGAGAGTGCAGTTGGCAGGTATTATGAGCAATTTCTCTTACCACAATTTGTGTCACATCTACTGGAGCATCATGAGCATGTATTATGACGTCACAGTATATGACGACATCATAATTAGTATGCAGTATGACGTCACAATGTATTATGACGTAATAATGTATACGCATTTTGACATCACAATATATTATGAGAGCGCAACATGCAGGTATTATGAGCAATTTCTCTTGCCCCAATTTGTGTCACATCTACTGGAGCATCATGAGCATGTATTATGACGTCACAGTAAATGATGACATCATAATTAGTATGCACTATGACGTCACAATGTACTATGACGTCATAATGTATGCGCATTAAGACATCACTTTATATAACGAGAGCGCAATTTGCAGCTATTATGAGCATATTCTCTTATCCCAATTTGTGTCACATCTACTGGAGCATCATGAGCATGTATTATGACGTCACAGTATATGATGACATCATAATTAGTATGCACTATGACGTCACAATGTATTATGACGTCATAATGTATCCGCATTATGACATCACAATATATTATGAGAGCGCAATTTGCAGGTTTTATGACCAATTTCGCTTACCCCAATTTGTGTCACATCTACTGGAGCATCATGAGCATGTATTATGAAGTCACAGTATATGATGACATCATAATTATTAAGCACTATGATGTCACAATGTATTATGACGTCATAATGTATCCGCATTATGACATCACAATATATGATGAGAGCGCAATTTGCAGGTATTGTGACCCATTTCTCCTACCACAATTTGTGTCACATCTACTGGAGCATCATGAGCATGTATTATGACGTCAGAGTATATGATGACATCATAATTAGTATGCACTATGACGTCAAAATATACTATGACGTCATAATGTATACGCATTATGACATCACAATATATTACGAGAGCGCAATTTAAAGGTGTTATGAGCAAATTCTCTTACCCCAATTTGTGTCACATCTACTGGAGCATCATGAGCATGTATTATGATGTCACAGTAAATGATGACATCATAATTAGTATGCACTATGACGTCAAAATATACTATGTCGTCATAATGTATCCGAATTATGACATCACAATATATTACGAGAGCGCAATTTGCAGGTATTATGAGCAAATTCTCTTACCCCAATTTGTGTCACATCTACTGGAGCATCATGAGCATGTATTATGACCTCAGAGTATATGATGACATCATAATTAGTATGCACTATGACGTCAAAATATACTGTGACGTCATAATGTATCGGCATTATGACATCACAATATATTACGAGAGCGCAATTTGCAGGTATTATGAGCAAATTCTCTTACCCAAATTTGTGTCACATCTACTGGAGCATCATGAGCATGTATTATGACGTCACAGTATATGATGACATCATAATTAGTAAGCACTCTGATGTCACAATGTATTATGACGTCATAATGTTTCCGCATTATGACATCACAATATATGATGAGAGCGCAATTTGCAAGTATTGTGACCCATTTCTCCTACCCCAATTTGTGTCACATCTACTGGAGCATCATGACCATCTATTATGACATCAGAGTATATGATGACATCATAATTAGTATGCACTATGACGTCACAATGTATTATGACGTCATAATGTATCCGCATTATAACATCAAAATATATTATGAGAGCGCAATTTGCAGGTATTATGAGCTATTTCTCTTACCCCAATTTGTGTACATCTACTGGAGCATCATGAGCATGTATTATGACGTCACAGTATATGATGACATCATAATGAGTATGCACTATGACGTCACAATGTATTATGACGTCATAATGTATCCGCATTATGACATCACAATATATTATGAGAGCGCAATTTGCAGATTTTATGACCAATTTCGCTTACCCCAATTTGTGTCACATCTACTGGAGCATCATGAGCATGTATTATGATGTCAAAGCATATGATGACATCAAAACTAGTATGCACTATGACGTCACAATGCATTATAACGTCGTAATGTATCCGCATTATGACATCACAATATATTATGAGAGCACAACATGCAGGAATTATGAGCAATTTCTCTTACCCCAATTTGTGTCACATCTACTGGAGCATCATGAGGATGTATTATAACGTCACAGTATATGATTACATCATAATTAGTATGCACTATGACGTCACAATGTATTATGACGTCATAATGTATCCGCATTATGACATCACAATATATTATGAGAGCGCAATTTGCAAGTATTGTGACCCATTTCTCCTACCCCAATTTGTGTCACATCTACTGGAGCATCATGACCATCTATTATGACATCAGAGTATATGATGACATCATAATTAGTAAGCACTATGATGTCACAATGTATTATGACGTCATAATGTATCCGCATTATGACATCACAATATATGATGAGAGCGCAATTTGCAGGTATTGTGACCCATTTCTCTTACCCCAATTTGTGTCACATCTACTGGAGTATCATGAGCATGTATTATGACGTCACAGTATATGATGACATCATAATTAGTATGCACTATGACGTCACAATGTATTATGACGTCATAATATATCCGCATTATGACATCACAGTATATTATGAGAGCGCAATTTGCCCTTTTTATGACCAATTTCTCTAACCCCAATTTGTGTCACATCTACTGGAGCATCATGAGCATGTATTATGACGTCACAGTATATGATGACATCATAATTAGTATGCAGTATGACGTCACAATGTATCATGACGTCATAATGTATCTGCATTATGACATCACAATATATTATGAGAGCGCAACATGCAGGTATTATGAGCAATTTCTCTTACCCCAATTTGTGTCACATCTACTGGAGCATCATGAGCATGTATTATAACGTCACAGTATATGATGATTTCATAATTAGTATGCAGTATGACGACACAATGTATTATGACGTCATAATGTATCCGCATTATGACATCACAATATATTACGAGAGCGCAATTTGCAGGTATTATGAGCAAATTCTCTTACCCCAATTTCTGTCACATCTACTGGAGCATCATGAGCATGTATTATGATGTCACAGTATATGATGACATCATAATTAGTATGCACTATGTCGTCACAATGTATTATGACGTCATAACGTATCCGCATTATGACATCACAATATATGATGAGAGCGCAATTTGCAGGTATTGTGACCCATTTCTCTTACCCCAATTTGTGTCACATCTACTGGAGCAACATGAGCATGTATCATGACGTCAGAGTATATGATGACATCATAATTAGTATGCACTATGTCCTCACAATGTATTATGACGTCATAATGTATCCGCATTATGACATCACAATATATTATGAGAGCGCAATTCGCAGGTATTATGAGCAATTTCTCTTACCCCAATTTGTGTCACATCTACTGGAGCATCATGAGCATGTATTATGACGTCACAGAATATGATGACATCATAGTTAGTATGCACTATGACGTCACAATGTATTATGACGTCATAATGTATCCGCTTTATGACATCACAATATATTTTGAGAGGGCAATTTGCAGGAATTATGAGCAATTTCTCTTACTCCAATTTGTGTCACATCTACTGGAGCATCATCAGCATGTATTATGACGTCACAGTATATGATGACATCATAACTACTATGCACTATGACGTCAAAATATATTATGACGTCATAATATATCCGCATTATGACATCACAATATATTATGAGAGCGCAATTTGCGGGTAATATGACCAATTTCTCTTACCCCAATTTGTGTCACATCTACTGGAGCATCATGAGCATGTATTATGACGTCACAGTATATGATGACATCATAGTTAGTATGCTCTATGACGTCACAATGTATTATGACGTCATAATGTATCCGCATGATGACATCACAATATATTATGAGAGCGCAATTTGCAGGTTTTATGACCAATTTCGCTTACCCCAATTTGTGTCACATCTACTGGAGCATCATGAGTATGTATTATGACGTCACAGTATATGATGACATCATTATTAGTATGCACTATGACATCACAATGTATTATGACGTCATAATGTATCCGCATTATGACATCACAATATATTATTAGTGCGCAATTGCAGGAATTATGAGCAATTTCTCTTGCCCCAATTTGTGTCACATCTACTGGAGCATCATGAGCATGTATTATGACGTTACATTAAATGATGACATCATAATTAGTATGCACTATGACGTCACAATGTACTATGACAACATAATGTATGCGCATTATGACATCGCTTCATATAACGAGAGCGCAATTTGCAGCTATTATGAGCATATTCTCTTATCCCAATTTGTGTCACATCTACTGGAGCATCATGAGCATGTATTATGACGTCACAGTATATGATGACATCATAATTAGTATGCACTATGTCATCACAATGTATTATGATGTCATAATGTATCTGCATTATGACATCACAATATATTATGAGAGCGCACTTTGCAGTTTTTATGACCAATTTCGCTTACCCCAATTTGTGTCACATCTACTGGAGCATCATGAGCATGTATTATGAAGTCACAGTATATGATGACATCATAATTAGTAAGCACTATGATGTCACAATGTATTATGACGTCATAATGTATCCGCATTATGACATCACAATATAAGATGAGAGCGCAATTTGCAGGTATTGTGACCCATTTCTCCTACCACAATTTCTGTCACATCTACTGGAGCATCATGAGCATGTATTATGACGTCAGAGTATATGATGACATCATAATTAGTATGCACTATGACGTCAAAATATACTATGACGTCATAATGTATACGCATTATGACATCACAATATATTACGAGAGCGCAATTTAAAGGTATTATGAGCAAATTCTCTTACCCCAATTTGTGTCACATCTACTGGAGCATCATGAGCATGTATTATGAAATCAAAGTAAATGATGACATCATAATTAGTATGCACTATGACGTCAAAATATACTATGACGTCATAATGTATCCGCATTATGACATCACAATATATTACGAGAGCACAATTTGCAGGTATTAAGAGCAAATTCTCTTACCCCAATTTGTGTCACATCTACTGGAGCATCATGAGCATGTATTATGACGTCACAGTATATGATGACATCATAATTAGTAAGCACTATGATGTCACAATGTATTATGACGTCATAATGTATCCGCATTATGACATCACAATATATGATGAGAGCGCAATTTGCAAGTATTGTGACCCATTTCTCCTACCCCAATTTGTGTCACATCTACTGGAGCATCATGAGCATCTATTATGACGTCAGAGTATATGATGACATCATAATTAGTATGCACTATGACGTCACAATGTATTATGACGTCATAATGTATCCGCATTATGACATCACAATATATTATGAGAGCGCAATTTGCAGGTATTATGAGCAATTTTTCTTACCCCAATTTGTGTCACGTCTACTGGAGCATCATGAGAATGTATTATGACGTCACAGCATATGATGACATCATAATTAGTATGCAGTATGACGTCACAATGTATTATGACGTCATAATGTATCCGCATTATGACATCACAATATATGATGGGAGCGCAATTTGCAGGTATTGGGACCCATTTCTCTTACCCCAATTTGTGTCACATCTACTGGAGTATCATGAGCATGTATTATGACGTCACAGTATATGATGAAATCATAATTAGTATGCACTATGATGTCACAATGTATTATGACGTCATAATGTATCCGCATTATGACATCAGAATATATGATGAGAGCGCAATTTGCAGGTATTAAGAGCAATTTCTCTTACCCCAATTTGTGTCACATCTACTGGAGCATCATGAGCATGTATTATGACGTCACAGTATATGATGACATCATAATTAGTATGCAGTATGACGTCACAATGTATTATGACGTCATAATGTATCCGCATTATGACATCACAATATATTATGAGAGCGAAACATGCAGGTATTATGAGCAATTTCTCTTACCCCAATTTCTGTCACATCTACTGGAGCATCATGAGCATGTATTATGACGTCACAGTATATGATGACATCATAATTAGTATGCAGTATGACATCACAATGTATTATGACGTCATAATGTATCCGCATTATGACATCACAATATATTATGAGAGCGCAACATGCAGGTATTATGAGCAATTTCTCTTACCCCAATTTGTGTCACATCTACTGGAGCATCATGAGCATGTATTATAACGTCACAGTATATGATGATTTCATAATTAGTATGCAGTATGACGTCACAATGTATTATGACGTCATAATGTATCCGCATTATGACATCACAATATATTATGAGAGCGCAATTTTCAGGTATTATGAGCAATTTCTCTTACCCCAATTTGTGTCACATCTACTGGAGCATCGTGAGCATGTATTATGACGTCACAGTATATGACGAAATCATAATTAGTATGCACTGTGACGTCACAATGTGTTATGACGTCATAATGTATCCGCATTATGACATCCCAATATATTATGAGAGCGCAATTCGCAGGTAATATGAGCAATTTCTCTTACCCCAATTTGTGTCACATCTACTAGAGCATAATGAGCATGTATTATGATGTCACAGTATATGATGACATCATAGTTAGTATGCACTATGACGTCACAATGTATTATGACGTCATAATGTATCCGCTTTATGACATCACAATATATTTTGAGAGTGCAATTTGCAGGAATTATGAGCAATTTCTCTTACCCCAATTTGTGTCACATCTACTGGAGCATCATCAGCATGTATTATGACGTCACAGTATATGATGACATCATAGTTAGTATGCTCTATGACGTCACAATGTATTATGACGTCATAATGTATCCGCATGATGACATCACAATATATTATGAGAGCGCAATTTGCAGGTTTTATGACCAATTTCTCTTATCCCAATTTGTGTCACATCTACTGGAGCATCATGAGCATGTATTATGACGTCACAGTATATGATGACATCATAGTTAGTATGCTCTATGACGTCACAATGTATTATGACGTCATAATGTATCCGCATGATGACATCACAATATATTATGAGAGCGCAATTTGCAGGTTTTATGACCAATTTCGCTTACCCCAATTTGTGTCACATCTACTGGAGCATCATGAGCATGTATTATGACGTCAAAGTAAATGATGACATCATAATTAGTATGCACTATGACGTCAAAATATACTATGACGTCTTAATGTATCTGCATTATGACATCACAATATATTACGAGAGCACAATTTGCAGGTATTAAGAGCAAATTCTCTTACCCCAATTTGTGTCACATCTACTGGAGCATCATGAGCATGTATTATGACGTCACAGTATATGATGACATCATAATTAATAAGCACTATGATGTCACAATGTATTATTACGTCATAATTTATCCGCATTATGACATCACAATATATGATGAGAGCGCAATTTGCCAGTATTGTGACCCATTTCTCCTACCCCAATTTGTGTCACATCTACTGGAGCATCATGAGCATCTATTAAGATGTCAGAGTATATGATGACATCATAATTAGTATGCACTATGACGTCACAATGTACTATGACGTCATAATATATCCGCATTATGACATCACAATATATTATGAGAGCGCAATTTGCAGGTATTATGAGCAATTTCTCTTACCCCAATTTGTGTCACATCTACTGGAGCATCATGAGCATGTATTATGACGTCACAGTATATGATGACATCATAATTAGTATGCACTATGACGTCACAATGTATTACGACGTCGTAATGTATCCGCATTATGACATCACAGTATATTATGAGAGCGCAACATGCAGGTATTATGAGCAATTTCTCTTACCACAATTTGTGTCACATCTACTGGAGCATCATGAGCATGTATTATGACGTCACAGCATATGATGACATCAAAACTAGTATGCACTATGACGTCACAATGTATTATGACGTCATAATGTATCCGCATTATGACATCACAATATATTATGAGAGCGCAATTCGCAGGTATTATGAGCAATTTCTCTTACCCCAATATGTGTCACATCTACTGGAGCATCATGAGCATGTATTATGCCGTCACAGTATATGATGACATCATAGTTCGTATGCACTGTGACGTCACAATGTATTATGACGTCATAATGTATCCGCTTTATGACATCACAATATATTTTGAGAGTGCAATTTGCAGGAATTATGAGCAATTTCTCTTGCCCCAATTTGTGTCACATCTACTGGAGCATCATGAGCATGTATTATGACGTCACATTAAATGATGACATCATAATTAGTATGCACTATGACGTCACAATGTACTATGACATCATAATGTATGCGCATTATGACATCGCTTTATATAACGAGAGCGCAATTTGCAGCTATTATGAGCATATTCTCTTATCCCAATTTGTGTCACATCTACTGGAGCAACATGAGCATGTATCATGACGTCAGAGTATATGATGACCTCATAATTAGTATGCACTATGACGTCACAATGTATTATGACGTCATAATGTATCCGCATTATGACATCCCAATATATTATGAGAGCGCAATTCGCAGGTAATATGAGCAATTTCTCTTACCCCAATTTGTGTCACATCTACTAGAGCATAATGAGCATGTATTATGACGTCACAGTATATGATGACATCATAGTTAGTATGCACTATGACGTCACAATGTATTATGACGTCATAATGTATCCGCATGATGACATCACAATATATTTTGAGAGTGCAATTTGCAGGAATTATGAGCAATTTCTCTTACCCCAATTTGTGTCACATCTACTGGAGCATCATCAGCATGTATTATGACGTCACAGTATATGATGACATCATAGTTAGTATGCTCTATGACGTCACAATGTATTATGACGTCATAATGTATCCGCATGATGACATCACAATATATTATGAGAGCGCAATTTGCAGGTTTTATGACCAATTTCTCTTACCCCAATTTGTGTCACATCTACTGGAGCATCATGAGCATGTATTATGACGTCACAGTATATGATGACATCATAATTAGTATGCAGTATGACATCACAATGTATTATGACGTCATAATGTATCCGCATTATGACATCACAATATATTATGAGAGCGCAACATGCAGGTATTATGAGCAATTTCTCTTACCCCAATTTGTGTCACATCTACTGGAGCATCATGAGCATGTATTATAACGTCACAGTATATGATGATTTCATAATTAGTATGCAGTATGACGTCACAATGTATTATGACGTCATAATGTATCCGCATTATGACATCACAATATATTATGAGAGCGCAATTTTCAGGTATTATGAGCAATTTCTCTTACCCCAATTTGTGTCACATCTACTGGAGCATCGTGAGCATGTATTATGACGTCACAGTATATGACGAAATCATAATTAGTATGCACTGTGACGTCACAATGTGTTATGACGTCATAATGTATCCGCATTATGACATCCCAATATATTATGAGAGCGCAATTCGCAGGTAATATGAGCAATTTCTCTTACCCCAATTTGTGTCACATCTACTAGAGCATAATGTGCATGTATTATGATGTCACAGTATATGATGACATCATAGTTAGTATGCACTATGACGTCACAATGTATTATGACGTCATAATGTATCCGCTTTATGACATCACAATATATTTTGAGAGTGCAATTTGCAGGAATTATGAGCAATTTCTCTTACCCCAATTTGTGTCACATCTACTGGAGCATCATCAGCATGTATTATGACGTCACAGTATATGATGACATCATAGTTAGTATGCTCTATGACGTCACAATGTATTATGACGTCATAATGTATCCGCATGATGACATCACAATATATTATGAGAGCGCAATTTGCAGGTTTTATGACCAATTTCTCTTATCCCAATTTGTGTCACATCTACTGGAGCATCATGAGCATGTATTATGACGTCACAGTATATGATGACATCATAGTTAGTATGCTCTATGACGTCACAATGTATTATGACGTCATAATGTATCCGCATGATGACATCACAATATATTATGAGAGCGCAATTTGCAGGTTTTATGACCAATTTCGCTTACCCCAATTTGTGTCACATCTACTGGAGCATCATGAGCTTGTATTATGACGTCAAAGTAAATGATGACATCATAATTAGTATGCACTATGACGTCAAAATATACTATGACGTCTTAATGTATCTGCATTATGACATCACAATATATTACGAGAGCACAATTTGCAGGTATTAAGAGCAAATTCTCTTACCCCAATTTGTGTCACATCTACTGGAGCATCATGAGCATGTATTATGACGTCACAGTATATGATGACATCATAATTAATAAGCACTATGATGTCACAATGTATTATGACGTCATAATTTATCCGCATTATGACATCACAATATATGATGAGAGCGCAATTTGCCAGTATTGTGACCCATTTCTCCTACCCCAATTTGTGTCACATCTACTGGAGCATCATGAGCATCTATTAAGATGTCAGAGTATATGATGACATCATAATTAGTATGCACTATGACGTCACAATGTACTATGACGTCATAATATATCCGCATTATGACATCACAATATATTATGAGAGCGCAATTTGCAGGTATTATGAGCAATTTCTCTTACCCCAATTTGTGTCACATCTACTGGAGCATCATGAGCATGTATTATGACGTCACAGTATATGATGACATCATAATTAGTATGCACTATGACGTCACAATGTATTACGACGTCGTAATGTATCCGCATTATGACATCACAGTATATTATGAGAGCGCAACATGCAGGTATTATGAGCAATTTCTCTTACCACAATTTGTGTCACATCTACTGGAGCATCATGAGCATGTATTATGACGTCACAGCATATGATGACATCAAAACTAGTATGCACTATGACGTCACAATGTATTATGACGTCATAATGTATCCGCATTATGACATCACAATATATTATGAGAGCGCAATTCGCAGGTATTATGAGCAATTTCTCTTACCCCAATATGTGTCACATCTACTGGAGCATCATGAGCATGTATTATGCCGTCACAGTATATGATGACATCATAGTTCGTATGCACTATGACGTCACAATGTATTATGACGTCATAATGTATCCGCTTTATGACATCACAATATATTTTGAGAGTGCAATTTGCAGGAATTATGAGCAATTTCTCTTGCCCCAATTTGTGTCACATCTACTGGAGCATCATGAGCATGTATTATGACGTCACATTAAATGATGACATCATAATTAGTATGCACTATGACGTCACAATGTACTATGACATCATAATGTATGCGCATTATGACATCGCTTTATATAACGAGAGCGCAATTTGCAGCTATTATGAGCATATTCTCTTATCCCAATTTGTGTCACATCTACTGGAGCATCATGAGCATGTATTATGACGTCACAGTATATGATGACATCATAATTAGTATGCACTATGTCGTCACAATGTATTATGACGTCATAGTGTATCCGCATTATGACATCACAATATAAGATGAGAGCGCAATTTGCAGGTATTGTGACCCATTTCTCCTACCACAATTTCTGTCACATCTACTGGAGCATCATGAGCATGTATTATGACGTCAGAGTATATGATGACATCATAATTAGTATGCACTATGACGTCAAAATATACTATGACATCATAATGTATACGCATTATGACATCACAATATATTACGAGAGCGCAATTTAAAGGTATTATGAGCAAATTCTCTTACCCCAATTTGTGTCACATCTACTGGAGCATCATGAGCATGTATTATGACGTCAAAGTAAATGATGACATCATAATTAGTATGCACTATGACGTCAAAATATACTATGACGTCTTAATGTATCCGCATTATGACATCACAATACATTACGAGAGCACAATTTGCAGGTATTAAGAGCAAATTCTCTTATCCCAATTTGTGTCACATCTACTGGAGCATCATGAGCATGTATTATGAAGTCACAGTATATGATGACATCATAATTAATAAGCACTATGATGTCACAATGTATTATGACGTCATAATGTATCCGCATTATGACATCACAGTATATGATGAGAGCGCAATTTGCAAGTATTGTGACCCATTTCTCCTACCCCAATTTGTGTCACATCTACTGGAGCATCATGAGCATCTATTATGACGTCAGAGTATATGATGACATCATAATTAGTATGCACTATGACGTCACAATGTATTATGACGTCATAATGTATCCGCATTATGACATCACAATATATTATGAGAGCGCAATTTGCAGGTATTATGAGCAATTTCTCTTACCCCAATTTGTGTCACATCTACTGGAGCATCATGAGCATGTATTATGACGTCACAGTATATGATGACATCATAATTAGTATGCAGTATGACGTCACAGTGTATTATGACGTCATAATGTATCCGCATTATGACATCACAATATATTATGAGAGCGCAATTTGCAGATTTTATGACCAATTTCGCTTACCCCAATTTGTGTCAAATCTACTGGAACATCATGAGCATGTATTATGACGTCACAGCATATGATGACATCAAAATTAGTATGCACTATGACGTCACAATGCATTATGACGTCGTAATGTATCCGCATTATGACATCACAATATATTATGAGAGCGCAACATGCAGGTATTATGAGCAATTTCTCTTACCCCAATTTGTGTCACATCTACTGGAGCATCATGAGCATGTATTATGACGTCACAGCATATGATGACATCAAAACTAGTATTCACTATGACGTCACAATGTATTATGACGTCATAATGTATCCGCATTATGACATCAGAATATATGATGAGAGCGCCATTGGTAGGTATTAAGAGCAATTTCTCTTACCCCAATTTGTGTCACATCTACTGGAGCATCATGAGCATGTATTATGACGTCACAGTATATGATGACATCATAATTATTATGCAGTATGACGTCACAATGTATTATGACGTCATAATGTATCCGCATTATGACATCACAATATATTATGAGAGCGAAACATGCAGGTGTTATGAGCAATTTCTCTTACCCCAATTTCTGTCACAACTACTGGAGCATCATGAGCATGTATTATGACGTCACAGTATATGATGACATCATAATTAGTATGCACTATGACCTCACAATATATTATGACGTCATAATGTATTCGCATTATGACCTCACAATATATTATGAGAGCGCAATTTGCAGGTTTTATGACAAATTTCGCTTAACCCAACTTGTGTCACATCTACAGGAGCATCATGAGCATGTATTATGACGTCACAGTATATGATGACCTCATAATTAGTATGCAGTATGACGTCACAATGTATTATGACGTCATAATGTATCCGCATTATGACATCACAATATATTATGAGAGCGCAACATGCAGGTATTATGAGCAATTTCTCTTACCCCAATTTGTGTCACATCTACTGGAGCATCATGAGCATGTATTATGACGTCACAGTATATGATGACATCATAATTAGTATGCACCATGACGTCACAATGTAGTATTACATCATAATATATCCGCATTATGACATCACAATATATTATGAGAGCGCAATTTGCAGGTTTTATGACCCATTTCTCTTACCCCAATTTGTGTCACATCTACTGGAGTATCATGAGCATGTATTATGACGTCACAGTATATGATGACATCATAATTAGTATGCACTATGACGTCACAATCTATTATGACGTCATAATGTATCCGCATTATGACATCACAGTATATTATGAGAGCGCAATTTACAGTTTTTATGACCAATTTCGCTTACCCCAATTTGTGTCACATCTACTGGAGCATCATGAGCATGTATTATGATGTCACAGTATATGATGACATCATAATTAGTATGCAGTATGACGTCACAATGTATTATGACGTCATAATATATCCGCATTATGACATCACAATATATTATGAGAGCGCAATTTGCAGGTATTATGAGCAATTTCTCTTACCCCAATTTGTGTCACATCTACTGGAGCATCATGAGCATGTATTATAACGTCACAGTATATGATGACATCATAATTAGTATGCAGTATGATGTCACAATGTATTATGACGTCATAATGTATCCGCATTATGACATCACAATATATTATGAGAGCGCAACAAGCAGGTATTATGAGCAATTTCTTTTACCCAATTTGTGTCACATCTACTGGAGCATCATGAGCATGTATTATGACGTCACAGTATATGATGACATCATAATTAGTATGCACTATGACGTCACAATGTATTATGACGTCATAATGTATCCACATTATGACATCACAATATATTATGAGAGCGCAATTTGCAGGTGTTATGAGCAATTTCTCTTACCCCAGTTTGTGTCACATCTACGGGAGCATCATGAGCATGTATTATGACGTCACAGTATATGATGACATCATAATTAGTATGCAGTATGACTCACAATGTATTATGACGTCATAATGTAGCCGCATTATGACATCACAATATATTATGAGAGCGCAACATGCAGGTATTATGAGCAATTTCTCTTAAACCAATTTGTGTCACATCTACTGGAGCATCATGAGCATGTATTATGATGTCACAGTATATGATGACATCATAATTAGTATGCACAATGACGTCACAATGTATTATGACGTCATAATGTATCCGTCATTATGACATCACAATATATTATGAGAGCGCAATTTGCAGGCTTTATGACCAATTTCGCTTACCCCAATTTGTGTCACATCTACTGGAGCATCAAGAGCATGTATTATGACGTCACAGTATATGGGGACATAATAATTAGTTTGCAGTATGACGTCACAATGTATTATGACGTCATAATGTATCCGCATTATGACATCACAATATATTATGAGAGCGCAACATGCAGGTATTATGAGCAATTTCTCTTACCCCAATTTGTGTCACTTCTACTGGAGCATCATGAGCATGTATTATGACGTCACAGTATATGATGACATCATAATTTGTATGCAGTATGACGTCACAATGTATTATGACGTCATAATGTATCGGAATTATGACATGACAATATATTATGAGAGCGCAATTTGCAGGATTTATGACCAATTTCGCTTACCCCAATTTGTGTCACATCTACTGGAGCATCATGAGCATGTATTATGACGTCACAGTATATGATGACATCATAATTAGTATGCACTATGACATCACAATGTATTATGACATCATAATGTATCCGCCTTATGACATCACAATATATTATGAGAGCGCAATTTGCAGGTACTATGAGCAATTTCTCCTACCCCAAAATGTATCACATCTACTGGAGCATCATGACCATGTATTATGATGTCAGAGTATTTGATGACATCATAATTAGAATGCAGTATGACGTCACAATGTATTATGTCGTCATAATGTATCCGCATTATGACATCACAATATATTATGAGAGCGCAATTTGCAGGTTTTATGACCAATTTCGCTTACCCCAATTTGTGTCACATCTACTGGAGCATCATGAGCATGTATTATGACGTCACAGTATATGATGACATCATAATTAGTATGCAGCATGACGTCACAATGTATTATGACGTCATAATGTATCCGCATTATGACATCACAATATATTATGAAAGCGCAACATGCAGGTATTATGACCAATTTCGCTTACCCCAATTTGTGTCACATCTACTGGAGCATCATGAGCATGTATTATGACGTCACCGTATATGATGACATCATAATTAGTATGCACTATGACGTCACAATGTATTATGACGTCATAATGTATCCGCATTATGACATCACAATATATTATGAGAGCGCAATTTGCAGGTTTTATGACCATTTTCGCTTACCCAAATTTGTGTCACATCTACTGGAGCATCATGAGCATGTATTTTGACGTCACAGTATATGATGACATCATAATTAGTATGCAGTATGACGTCACAATGTATTATGACGACATAATATATCCGCATTATGACATCACAATGTATTATGAGAGCGCAACATGCAGGTATTATGAACAATTTCGCTTACCCCAATTTGTGTCACATCTACTGGAGCATCATGAGCATGTATTATGACGTCACAGTATATGATGACATCATAATTAGTATGCACTATGACGTCACAATGTATTATGACGTCATAATGTATCCGCATTATGACATCACAATATATTATGAGAGCGCAACATGCAGGTATTATGCGCAATTTCTCTAACCCCAATTTGTGTCACATCTACTGGAGCATCATGAGCATGTATTATGACGTCACAGTAAATGATGACATCATAATTAGTATGCAGTATGACGTCACAATGTACTATGACGTCATAATGTATCCGCATTATGACATCACAATATATTACAAGTGCGCAATTTGCAGCTATTATGAGCAAATTCTCTTACCCCAATTTGTGTCACATCTACTGGAGCATCATGAGCATGTATTATGACGTCACAGTATATGATGACATAATAATTAGTATGCAGTATGACGTCACAATGTATTATGACGTCATCATGTATCCGCATTATGACATCACAATATTTGATGAGAGCGCAATTTGCAGGTATTGTGACCCATTTCTCTAACCCCAATTTGTGTCACATCTACTGGAGCATCATGAGCATGTATTATGACGTCACAGTATATGATGACATCATAATTAGTATGCACTATGACGTCACAATCTACTATGACGTCATAATGTATCCGCGTAATGACATCACAATATATTACGAGAGCGCAATTTGCAGCTATTTTGAACAAATTCTCTTACCCAATTTGTGTCGCATCTACTGGAGCATCATGAGCATGTATTATGACGTCACAGTATATGATGACATCATAATTAGTATGCACTATGACGTCACAATGTATTATGACGTCATAATGTATCCGCATTATGACATCACAATATATAATGAGAGCTCAATTTGCAGGTATTATGAGCAATTTCTCTTACCCCAATTTGTGTCACATCTACTGGAGCATCATGACCATGTATTATGACGTCACAGTGTATGATGACATCATAATTATTATGCACTATGACGTCACAATGTATTATGATATCATAATGTATCCGCATTATGACATCACAATATATTATGAGAGCGCAATTTGCAGGTTTTATGACCAATTTCGCTTACCCCAATTTGTGGCACATCTACTGGAGCATCATGAGCATGTATTATGACGTAACAGTATATGATGACATCATAATTAGTATGCAGTATGACGTCAAAATGTATTATGAGATCATAATGTATCCGCATTATGACATCACAATATATTATGAGAGCGCAACAGGCAGGTTTTATGAGAAATTTCTCTTACCCCAATTTGTGTCACATCTACTGGAGCATCATGAGCATGTATTATGATGTCACAGTATATGATGACATCATAATTAGTATGCAGTATGACGTCACAATATATTATGACGTCATAATGTATCCGCATTATGTCATCACAATATATTATGAGAGCGCAATTTGCAGGTTTTATGACCAATTTCGCTTACCACAATTTGTGTCACATCTACTGGAGCATAATGAGCATGTATTATGACGTCACAGTATATGATGACATCATAATTAGTATGCAGTATATCGTCACAATGTATTATGACGTCATAATGTATCCGCTTTATGACATCACAATATATCATGAGAGCGCAACATGCAGGTATTATGCGCAATTTCTCTTAGCCCAATTTGTGTCACATCTACTGGAGCATCATGAGCATGTATTATGACGTCACAGTATATGATGACATCATAATTAGTATGCACTATGACGTCACAATGTATTATGACGTCATAATGTATCCGCATTATGACATCACAATGTATTATGAGAGCGCAATTTGCAGGTTTTATGACCCATTTCTCTTACCCCAATTTGTGTCACATCTACTGGAGCATTATGAGCATGTATTATGACGTCACAGTATATGATGACATCATAATTAGTATGCAGTATGACGTCACAATGTATTATGACGTCATAATGTATCCGGATTATGACATCACAGTATATCATGAGAGCGCAACATGCAGGTATTATGCGCAATTTCTCTTACCCCAATTTGTGTCACATCTACTGGAGCATCATGAGCATGTATTATGACGTCACAGTAAATGATGACATCATAATTAGTATGCACTATGACGTCACAATGTACTATGACGTCATAATGTATCCGCATTATGACATCACAATATATTACGAGTGCGCAATTTGCAGCTATTATGAGCAAATTCTCTTACCCCAATTTGTGTCAAATCTACTGGAGCATCATGAGCATGTATTATGACATCACAGTATATGATGACATCATAATTAGTATGCAGCATGACGTCCCAATGTATTATGACGTCATCATGTATCCGCTTTATGACATCACAATATTTGATGAGAGCGCAATTTGCAGGTATTGTGACCCATTTCTCTAACCCCAATTTGTGTCACATCTACTGGAGCATCATGAGCATGTATTATGACGTCACAGTATATGATGACATCATAATTAGTATGCACTATGACGTCACAATCTACTATGACGTCATAATGTATCCGCGTAATGACATCACAATATATTACGAGAGCGCAATTTGCAGCTATTATGAGCAAATTCTCTTACCCAATTTTTGTCGAATCTACTGGAGCATCATGAGCATGTATTATGACGTCACAGTATATGATGACATCATAATTAGTATGCAGTATGACGTCACAATGTATTGTGACGTCATAATGTATCCGCATTATGATATCACAATATATTATGAGAGCTCAATTTGCAGGTATTATGAGCAATTTCTCTTACCCCAATTTGTGTCACATCTACTGGAGCATCATGACCATGTATTATGACGTCACAGTGTATGATGACATCATAATTATTATGCACTATGACATCACAATGTATTATGACATCATAATGTATCCACATTATGACATCACAATATATTATGAGAGCGCAATTTGCAGGTTTTATGACCAATTTCGCTTACCCCAATTTGTGGCACATCTACTGGAGCATCATGAGCATGTATTATGACGTAACAGTATATGATGACATCATAATTAGTATGCAGTATGACGTCAAAATGTATTATGAGAACATAATGTATCCGCATTATGACATCACAATATATTATGGAGCGCAACAGGCAGGTTTTATGAGCAATTTCTCTTATCCCAAATTGTGTCACATCTACTGGAGCATCATGAGCATGTATTATGATGTCACAGTATATGATGACATCATAATTAGTGTGCAGTATGACGTCACAATATATTATGACGTCATAATGTATCCGCATTATGACATCACAATATATTATGAGAGCGCAATTTGCAGGTTTTATGACCAATTTCGCTTACCACAATTTGTGTCACATCTACTGGAGCATCATGAGCATGTATTATGACGTCACAGTATATGATGACATCATAATTAGTATGCAGTATGACGTCACAATGTATTATGACGTCATAATGTATCCGCATTATGACATCACAATATATCATGAGAGCGCAACATGCAGGTATTATGCGCAATTTCTCTTAGCCCAATTTGTGTCACATCTACTGGAGCATCATGAGCATGTATTATGATGTCACAGTATATGATGACATCATAATTAGTATGCACTATGACGTCACAATGTATTATGACGTCATAATGTATCCGCATTATGACATCACGATGTATTATGAGAGCGCAATTTGCAGGTTTTATGACCAATTTCGCTTACCCCAATTTGTGTCACATCTACTGGAGCATTATGAGCATGTATTATGACGTCACAGTATATGATGACATCATAATTAGTATGCAGTATGACGTCACAATGTATTATGACGTCATAATGTATCCGGATTATGACATCACAATATATCATGAGAGCGCAACGTGCAGGTATTATGCGCAATTTCTCTTACCCCAATTTGTGTCACATCTACTGGAGCATCATGAGCATGTATTATGACGTCACAGTAAATGATGACATCATAATTAGTATGCACTATGACGTCACAATGTACTATGACCTCATAATGTATCCGCATTATGACATCACAATATATTACGAGTGCGCAATTTGCAGCTATTATGAGCAAATTCTCTTACCCCAGTTTGTGTCAAATCTACTGGAGCATCATGAGCATGTATTATGACATCACAGTATATGATGACATCATAATTAGTATGCAGTATGACGTCCCAATGTATTATGACGTCATCATGTATCCGCTTTATGACATCACAATATTTGATGAGAGCGCAATTTGCAGGTATTGTGACCCATTTCTCTAACCCCAATTTGTGTCACATCTACTGGAGCATCATGAGCATGTATTATGACGTCACAGTATATGATGACATCATAATTAGTATGCACTATGACGTCACAATCTACTATGACGTCATAATGTATCCGCGTAATGACATCACAATATATTACGAGAGCGCAATTTGCAGCTATTATGAGCAAATTCTCTTACCCAATTTTTGTCGAATCTACTGGAGCATCATGAGCATGTATTATGACGTCACAGTATATGATGACATCATAATTAGTATGCACTATGTCATCACAATGTATTATGATGTCATAATGTATCTGCATTATGACATCACAATATATTATGAGAGCGCACTTTGCAGGTTTTATGACCAATTTCGCTTACCCCAATTTGTGTCACATCTACTGGAGCATCATGAGCATGTATTATAACATCACAGCATATGATGACATCATAATTAGTAAGCACTATGATGTCACAATGTATTATGACGTCATAATGTATCCGCATTATGACTTCACAATATAAGATGAGAGCGCAATTTGCAGGTATTGTGACCCATTTCTCCTACCACAATTTCTGTCACATCTACTGGAGCATCATGAGCATGTATTATGACGTCAGAGTATATGATGACATCATAATTAGTATGCACTATGACGTCAAAATATACTATGACGTCATAATGTATACGCATTATGACATCACAATATATTACGAGAGCGCAATTTAAAGGTATTATGAGCAAATTCTCTTACCCCAATTTGTGTCACATCTACTGGAGCATCATGACCATGTATTATGACATCACAGTATATGATGACATCATAGTTAGTATGCTCTATGACGTCACAATGTATTATGACGTCATAATGTATCCGCATGATGACATCACAATATATTATGAGAGCGCAATTTGCAGGTTTTATGACCAATTTCGCTTACCCCAATTTGTGTCACATCTACTGGAGCATCATGAGCATGTATTATGACGTCACAATATATGATGACATCATAGTTAGTATGCTCTATGACGTCACAATGTATTATGACGTCATAATGTATCCGCATGATGACATCACAATATATTATGAGAGCGCAATTTGCAGGTTTTATGACCAATTTCGCTTACCCCAATTTGTGTCACATCTACTGGAGCATCATGAGCATGTATTATGACGTCAAAATAAAAGATGACATCATAATTAGTATGCACTATGACGTCAAAATATACTATGACGTCTTAATGTATCTGCATTATGACATCACAATATATTACGAGAGCACAATTTGCAGGTATTAAGAGCAAATTCTCTTATCCCAATTTGTGTCACATCTACTGGAGCATCATGAGCATGTATTATGAAGTCACAGTATATGATGACATCATAATTAATAAGCACTATGATGTCACAATGTATTATGACGTCATAATGTATCCGCATTATGACATCACAGTATATGATGAGAGCGCAATTTGCAAGTATTGTGACCCATTTCTCCTACCCCAATTTGTGTCACATCTACTGGAGCATCATGAGCATCTATTATGACGTCAGAGTATATGATGACATCATAATTAGTATGCACTATGACGTCACAATGTATTATGACGTCATAATGTATCCGCATTATGACATCACAATATATTATGAGAGCGCAATTTGCAGGTATTATGAGCAATTTCTCTTACCCCAAATTGTGTCACATATACTGGAGCATCATGAGCATGTATTATGACGTCACAGTATATGATGACATCATAATTAGTATGCACTATGACGTCACAATGTATTATGACGTCATAATGTATCCGCATTATGACATCACAATATATTATGAGAGCGCAACAGGCAGGTTTTATGAGAAATTTCTCTTACCCCAATTTGTGTCACATCTACTGGAGCATCATGAGCATGTATTATGATGTCACAGTATATGATGACATCATAATTAGTATGCAGTATGACGTCACAATATATTATGACGTCATAATGTATCCGCATTATGTCATCACAATATATTATGAGAGCGCAATTTGCAGGTTTTATGACCAATTTCGCTTACCACAATTTGTGTCACATCTACTGGAGCATAATGAGCATGTATTATGACGTCACAGTATATGATGACATCATAATTAGTATGCAGTATATCGTCACAATGTATTATGACGTCATAATGTATCCGCTTTATGACATCACAATATATCATGAGAGCGCAACATGCAGGTATTATGCGCAATTTCTCTTAGCCCAATTTGTGTCACATCTACTGGAGCATCATGAGCATGTATTATGACGTCACAGTATATGATGACATCATAATTAGTATGCACTATGACGTCACAATGTATTATGACGTCATAATGTATCCGCATTATGACATCACAATGTATTATGAGAGCGCAATTTGCAGGTTTTATGACCCATTTCTCTTACCCCAATTTGTGTCACATCTACTGGAGCATTATGAGCATGTATTATGACGTCACAGTATATGATGACATCATAATTAGTATGCAGTATGACGTCACAATGTATTATGACGTCATAATGTATCCGGATTATGACATCACAGTATATCATGAGAGCGCAACATGCAGGTATTATGCGCAATTTCTCTTACCCCAATTTGTGTCACATCTACTGGAGCATCATGAGCATGTATTATGACGTCACAGTAAATGATGACATCATAATTAGTATGCACTATGACGTCACAATGTACTATGACGTCATAATGTATCCGCATTATGACATCACAATATATTACGAGTGCGCAATTTGCAGCTATTATGAGCAAATTCTCTTACCCCAATTTGTGTCAAATCTACTGGAGCATCATGAGCATGTATTATGACATCACAGTATATGATGACATCATAATTAGTATGCAGTATGACGTCCCAATGTATTATGACGTCATCATGTATCCGCTTTATGACATCACAATATTTGATGAGAGCGCAATTTGCAGGTATTGTGACCCATTTCTCTAACCCCAATTTGTGTCACATCTACTGGAGCATCATGAGCATGTATTATGACGTCACAGTATATGATGACATCATAATTAGTATGCACTATGACGTCACAATCTACTATGACGTCATAATGTATCCGCGTAATGACATCACAATATATTACGAGAGCGCAATTTGCAGCTATTATGAGCAAATTCTCTTACCCAATTTTTGTCGAATCTACTGGAGCATCATGAGCATGTATTATGACGTCACAGTATATGATGACATCATAATTAGTATGCAGTATGACGTCACAATGTATTGTGACGTCATAATGTATCCGCATTATGATATCACAATATATTATGAGAGCTCAATTTGCAGGTATTATGAGCAATTTCTCTTACCCCAATTTGTGTCACATCTACTGGAGCATCATGACCATGTATTATGACGTCACAGTGTATGATGACATCATAATTATTATGCACTATGACATCACAATGTATTATGACATCATAATGTATCCACATTATGACATCACAATATATTATGAGAGCGCAATTTGCAGGTTTTATGACCAATTTCGCTTACCCCAATTTGTGGCACATCTACTGGAGCATCATGAGCATGTATTATGACGTAACAGTATATGATGACATCATAATTAGTATGCAGTATGACGTCAAAATGTATTATGAGATCATAATGTATCCGCATTATGACATCACAATATATTATGAGAGCGCAACAGGCAGGTTTTATGAGCAATTTCTCTTATCCCAAATTGTGTCACATCTACTGGAGCATCATGAGCATGTATTATGATGTCACAGTATATGATGACATCATAATTAGTGTGCAGTATGACGTCACAATATATTATGACGTCATAATGTATCCGCATTATGACATCACAATATATTATGAGAGCGCAATTTGCAGGTTTTATGACCAATTTCGCTTACCACAATTTGTGTCACATCTACTGGAGCATCATGAGCATGTATTATGACGTCACAGTATATGATGACATCATAATTAGTATGCAGTATGACGTCACAATGTATTATGACGTCATAATGTATCCGCATTATGACATCACAATATATCATGAGAGCGCAACATGCAGGTATTATGCGCAATTTCTCTTAGCCCAATTTGTGTCACATCTACTGGAGCATCATGAGCATGTATTATGATGTCACAGTATATGATGACATCATAATTAGTATGCACTATGACGTCACAATGTATTATGACGTCATAATGTATCCGCATTATGACATCACAATGTATTATGAGAGCGCAATTTGCAGGTTTTATGACCAATTTCGCTTACCCCAATTTGTGTCACATCTACTGGAGCATTATGAGCATGTATTATGACGTCACAGTATATGATGACATCATAATTAGTATGCAGTATGACGTCACAATGTATTATGACGTCATAATGTATCCGGATTATGACATCACAATATATCATGAGAGCGCAACGTGCAGGTATTATGCGCAATTTCTCTTACCCCAATTTGTGTCACATCTACTGGAGCATCATGAGCATGTATTATGACGTCACAGTAAATGATGACATCATAATTAGTATGCACTATGACGTCACAATGTACTATGACCTCATAATGTATCCGCATTATGACATCACAATATATTACGAGTGCGCAATTTGCAGCTATTATGAGCAAATTCTCTTACCCCAGTTTGTGTCAAATCTACTGGAGCATCATGAGCATGTATTATGACATCACAGTATATGATGACATCATAATTAGTATGCAGTATGACGTCCCAATGTATTATGACGTCATCATGTATCCGCTTTATGACATCACAATATTTGATGAGAGCGCAATTTGCAGGTATTGTGACCCATTTCTCTAACCCCAATTTGTGTCACATCTACTGGAGCATCATGAGCATGTATTATGACGTCACAGTATATGATGACATCATAATTAGTATGCACTATGACGTCACAATCTACTATGACGTCATAATGTATCCGCGTAATGACATCACAATATATTACGAGAGCGCAATTTGCAGCTATTATGAGCAAATTCTCTTACCCAATTTTTGTCGAATCTACTGGAGCATCATGAGCATGTATTATGACGTCACAGTATATGATGACATCATAATTAGTATGCACTATGTCATCACAATGTATTATGATGTCATAATGTATCTGCATTATGACATCACAATATATTATGAGAGCGCACTTTGCAGGTTTTATGACCAATTTCGCTTACCCCAATTTGTGTCACATCTACTGGAGCATCATGAGCATGTATTATAACATCACAGCATATGATGACATCATAATTAGTAAGCACTATGATGTCACAATGTATTATGACGTCATAATGTATCCGCATTATGACATCACAATATAAGATGAGAGCGCAATTTGCAGGTATTGTGACCCATTTCTCCTACCACAATTTCTGTCACATCTACTGGAGCATCATGAGCATGTATTATGACGTCAGAGTATATGATGACATCATAATTAGTATGCACTATGACGTCAAAATATACTATGACGTCATAATGTATACGCATTATGACATCACAATATATTACGAGAGCGCAATTTAAAGGTATTATGAGCAAATTCTCTTACCCCAATTTGTGTCACATCTACTGGAGCATCATGACCATGTATTATGACATCACAGTATATGATGACATCATAGTTAGTATGCTCTATGACGTCACAATGTATTATGACGTCATAATGTATCCGCATGATGACATCACAATATATTATGAGAGCGCAATTTGCAGGTTTTATGACCAATTTCGCTTACCCCAATTTGTGTCACATCTACTGGAGCATCATGAGCATGTATTATGACGTCACAATATATGATGACATCATAGTTAGTATGCTCTATGACGTCACAATGTATTATGACGTCATAATGTATCCGCATGATGACATCACAATATATTATGAGAGCGCAATTTGCAGGTTTTATGACCAATTTCGCTTACCCCAATTTGTGTCACATCTACTGGAGCATCATGAGCATGTATTATGACGTCAAAATAAAAGATGACATCATAATTAGTATGCACTATGACGTCAAAATATACTATGACGTCTTAATGTATCTGCATTATGACATCACAATATATTACGAGAGCACAATTTGCAGGTATTAAGAGCAAATTCTCTTATCCCAATTTGTGTCACATCTACTGGAGCATCATGAGCATGTATTATGAAGTCACAGTATATGATGACATCATAATTAATAAGCACTATGATGTCACAATGTATTATGACGTCATAATGTATCCGCATTATGACATCACAGTATATGATGAGAGCGCAATTTGCAAGTATTGTGACCCATTTCTCCTACCCCAATTTGTGTCACATCTACTGGAGCATCATGAGCATCTATTATGACGTCAGAGTATATGATGACATCATAATTAGTATGCACTATGACGTCACAATGTATTATGACGTCATAATGTATCCGCATTATGACATCACAATATATTATGAGAGCGCAATTTGCAGGTATTATGAGCAATTTCTCTTACCCCAAATTGTGTCACATCTACTGGAGCATCATGAGCATGTATTATGACGTCACAGTATATGATGACATCATAATTAGTATGCACTATGACGTCACAATGTATTATGACGTCATAATGTATCCGCATTATGACATCACAATATATTATGAGAGCGCAATTTGCAGATTTTATGAGCAATTTCGCTTACCCCAATTTGTGTCAAATCTACTGGAGCATCATGAGCATGTATTATGACGTCACAGCATATGATGACATCAAAATTAGTATGCACTATGACGTCACAATGCATTATGACGTCGTAATGTATCCGCATTATGACATCACAATATATTATGAGAGCGCAACATGCAGGTATTATGAGCAATTTCTCTTACCCCAATTTGTGTCACATCTACTGGAGCATCATGAGCATGTATTATGACGTCACAGCATATGATGACATCAAAACTAGTATTCACTATGATGTCACAATGTATTATGACGTCATAATGTATCCGCATTATGACATCACAATATATGATGAGAGCGCAATTTGCAGGTATTGGGACCCATTTCTCTTACCCCAATTTGTGTCACATCTACTGGAGTATCATGAGCATGTATTATGACGTCACAGTATATGATGAAATCATAATTAGTATGCACTATGACGTCACAATGTATTATGACGTCATAATGTATCCGCATTATGACATCAGAATATATGATGAGAGCGCCATTGGTAGGTATTAAGAGCAATTTCTCTTACCCCAATTTGTGTCACATCTACTGGAGCATCATGAGCATGTATTATGACGTCACAGTATATGATGACATCATAATTGGTATGCAGTATGACGTCAAAATGTATTATGACGTCATAATGTATCCGCATTATGACATCACAATATATTATGAGAGCGCAACATGCAGGAATTATGACCAATTTCGATTACCCCAATTTGTGTCACATCTACTGGAGCATCATGAGCATGTATTATGACGTCACAGTATATGATGACATCATAATTAGTATGCACCATGACGTCACAATGTAGTATTACATCATAATATATCCGCATTATGACATCACAATATATTATGAGAGCGCAATTTGCAGGTTTTATGACCCATTTCTCTTACCCCAATTTGTGTCACATCTACTGGAGTATCATGAGCATGTATTATGACGTCACAGTATATGATGACATCATAATTAGTATGCACTATGACGTCACAATCTATTATGACGTCATAATGTATCCGCATTATGACATCACAGTATATTATGAGAGCGCAATTTACAGTTTTTATGACCAATTTCGCTTACCCCAATTTGTGTCACATCTACTGGAGCATCATGAGCATGTATTATGATGTCACAGTATATGATGACATCATAATTAGTATGCAGTATGACGTCACAATGTATTATGACGTCATAATATATCCGCATTATGACATCACAATATATTATGAGAGCGCAATTTGCAGGTATTATGAGCAATTTCTCTTACCCCAATTTGTGTCACATCTACTGGAGCATCATGAGCATGTATTATAACGTCACAGTATATGATGACATCATAATTAGTATGCAGTATGATGTCACAATGTATTATGACGTCATAATGTATCCGCATTATGACATCACAATATATTATGAGAGCGCAACAAGCAGGTATTATGAGCAATTTCTTTTACCCAATTTGTGTCACATCTACTGGAGCATCATGAGCATGTATTATGACGTCACAGTATATGATGACATCATAATTAGTATGCACTATGACGTCACAATGTATTATGACGTCATAATGTATCCGCATTATGACATCACAATATATTATGAGAGCGCAATTTGCAGGTGTTATGAGCAATTTCTCTTACCCCAGTTTGTGTCACATCTACGGGAGCATCATGAGCATGTATTATGACGTCACAGTATATGATGACATCATAATTAGTATGCAGTATGACTCACAATGTATTATGACGTCATAATGTAGCCGCATTATGACATCACAATATATTATGAGAGCGCAACATGCAGGTATTATGAGCAATTTCTCTTAAACCAATTTGTGTCACATCTACTGGAGCATCATGAGCATGTATTATGATGTCACAGTATATGATGACATCATAATTAGTATGCACTATGACGTCACAATGTATTATGACGTCATAATGTATCCGTCATTATGACATCACAATATATTATGAGAGCGCAATTTGCAGGCTTTATGACCAATTTCGCTCACCCCAATTTGTGTCACATCTACTGGAGCATCAAGAGCATGTATTATGACGTCACAGTATATGGGGACATAATAATTAGTTTGCAGTATGACGTCACAATATATTATGACGTCATAATGTATCCGCATTATGACATCACAATATATTATGAGAGCGCAACATGCAGGTATTATGAGCAATTTCTCTTACCCCAATTTGTGTCACTTCTACTGGAGCATCATGAGCATGTATTATGACGTCACAGTATATGATGACATCATAATTTGTATGCAGTATGACGTCACAATGTATTATGACGTCATAATGTATCGGAATTATGACATGACAATATATTATGAGAGCGCAATTTGCAGGATTTATGACCAATTTCGCTTACCCCAATTTGTGTCACATCTACTGGAGCATCATGAGCATGTATTATGACGTCACAGTATATGATGACATCATAATTAGTATGCACTATGACATCACAATGTATTATGACGTCATAATGTATCCGCCTTATGACATCACAATATATTATGAGAGCGCAATTTGCAGGCACTATGAGCAATTTCTCCTACCCCAAAATGTATCACATCTACTGGAGCATCATGACCATGTATTATGATGTCAGAGTATATGATGACATCATAATTAGAATGCAGTATGACGTCACAATGTATTATGTCGTCATAATGTATCCGCATTATGACATCACAATATATTATGAGAGCGCAATTTGCAGGTTTTATGACCAATTTCGCTTACCCCAATTTGTGTCACATCTACTGGAGCATCATGAGCATGTATTATGACGTCACAGTATATGATGACATCATAATTAGTATGCACCATGACGTCACAATGTATTGTGACGTCATAATGTATCCGCATTATGACATCACAATATATTATGAAAGCGCAACATGCAGGTATTATGACCAATTTCGCTTACCCCAATTTGTGTCACATCTACTGGAGCATCATGAGCATGTATTATGACGTCACAGTATATGATGACATCATAATTAGTATGCACTATGACGTCACAATGTATTATGACGTCATAATGTATCCGCATTATGACATCACAATATATTATGAGAGCGCAATTTGCAGGTTTTATGACCATTTTCGCTTACCCAAATTTGTGTCACATCTACTGGAGCATCATGAGCATGTATTTTGACGTCACAGTATATGATGACATCATAATTAGTATGCAGTATGACGTCACAATGTATTATGACGTCATAATATATCCGCATTATGACATCACAATGTATTATGAGAGCGCAACATGCAGGTATTATGAACAATTTCGCTTACCCCAATTTGTGTCACATCTACTGGAGCATCATGAGCATGTATTATGACGTCACAGTATATGATGACATCATAATTAGTATGCAGTATGACGTCACAATGTATTATGACGTCATAATGTATCCGCATTATGACATCACAATATATTATGAGAGCGCAATTTGCAGGTTTTATGACCAATTTCGCTTACCACAATTTGTGTCACATCTACTGGAGCATCATGAGCATGTATTATGACGTCACAGTATATGATGACATCATAATTAGTATGCACTATGACGTCACAATGTATTATGACGTCATAATGTATCCGCATTATGACATCACAATGTATTATGAGAGCGCAATTTGCAGGTTTTATTACCAATTTCGCTTACCCCAATTTGTGTCACATCTACTGCAGCATCATGAGCATGTATTATGACGTCACAGTATATGATGACATCATAATTAGTAAGCAGTATGACGTCACAATGTATTATGACGTCATAATGTATCCGGATTATGACATCACAATATATTATGAGAGCGCAACATGCAGGTATTATGCGCAATTTCTCTAACCCCAATTTGTGTCACATCTACTGGAGCATCATGAGCATGTATTATGACGTCACAGTAAATGATGACATCATAATTAGTATGCAGTATGACGTCACAATGTACTATGACGTCATAATGTATCCGCATTATGACATCACAATATATTACAAGTGCGCAATTTGCAGCTATTATGAGCAAATTCTCTTACCCCAATTTGTGTCACATCTACTGGAGCATCATGAGCATGTATTATGACGTCACAGTATATGATGACATAATAATTAGTATGCAGTATGACGTCACATTGTATTATGACGTCATCATGTATCCGCATTATGACATCACAATATTTGATGAGAGCGCAATTTGCAGGTATTGTGACCCATTTCTCTAACCCCAATTTGTGTCACATCTACTGGAGCATCATGAGCATGTATTATGACGTCACAGTATATGATGACATCATAATTAGTATGCACTATGACGTCACAATCTACTATGACGTCATAATGTATCCGCGTAATGACATCACAATATATTACGAGAGCGCAATTTGCAGCTATTTTGAACAAATTCTCTTACCCAATTTGTGTCGCATCTACTGGAGCATCATGAGCATGTATTATGACGTCACAGTATATGATGACATCATAATTAGTATGCAGTATGACGTCACAATGTATTATGACGTCATAATGTATCCGCATTATGACATCACAATATATAATGAGAGCTCAATTTGCAGGTATTATGAGCAATTTCTCTTACCCCAATTTGTGTCACATCTACTGGAGCATCATGACCATGTATTATGACGTCACAGTGTATGATGACATCATAATTATTATGCACTATGACGTCACAATGTATTATGATATCATAATGTATCCGCATTATGACATCACAATATATTATGAGAGCGCAATTTGCAGGTTTTATGACCAATTTCGCTTACCCCAATTTGTGGCACATCTACTGGAGCATCATGAGCATGTATTATGACGTAACAGTATATGATGACATCATAATTAGTATGCAGTATGACGTCAAAATGTATTATGAGATCATAATGTATCCGCATTATGACATCACAATATATTATGAGAGCGCAACAGGCAGGTTTTATGAGAAATTTCTCTTACCCCAATTTGTGTCACATCTACTGGAGCATCATGAGCATGTATTATGATGTCACAGTATATGATGACATCATAATTAGTATGCAGTATGACGTCACAATATATTATGACGTCATAATGTATCCGCATTATGACATCACAATATATTATGAGAGCGCAATTTGCAGGTTTTATGACCAATTTCGCTTACCACAATTTGTGTCACATCTACTGGAGCATAATGAGCATGTATTATGACGTCACAGTATATGATGACATCATAATTAGTATGCAGTATGACGTCACAATGTATTATGACGTCATAATGTATCCGCTTTATGACATCACAATATATCATGAGAGCGCAACATGCAGGTATTATGCGCAATTTCTCTTAGCCCAATTTGTGTCACATCTACTGGAGCATCATGAGCATGTATTATGACGTCATAGTATATGATGACATCATAATTAGTATGCACTATGACGTCACAATGTATTATGACGTCATAATGTATCCGCATTATGACATCACAAGGTATTATGAGAGCGCAATTTGCAGGTTTTATGACCCATTTCTCTTACCCCAATTTGTGTCACATCTACTGGAGCATTATGAGCATGTATTATGACGTCACAGTATATGATGACAACATAATTAGTATGCAGTATGACGTCACAATGTATTATGACGTCATAATGTATCCGGATTATGACATCACAGTATATCATGAGAGCGCAACATGCAGGTATTATGCGCAATTTCTCTTACCCCAATTTGTGTCACATCTACTGGAGCATCATGAGCATGTATTATGACGTCACAGTAAATGATGACATCATAATTAGTATGCACTATGACGTCACAATGTACTATGACGTCATAATGTATCCGCATTATGACATCACAATATATTACGAGTGCGCAATTTGCAGCTATTATGAGCAAATTCTCTTACCCCAATTTGTGTCAAATCTACTGGAGCATCATGAGCATGTATTATGACATCACAGTATATGATGACATCATAATTAGTATGCAGTATGACGTCCCAATGTATTATGACGTCATCATGTATCCGCTTTATGACATCACAATATTTGATGAGAGCGCAATTTGCAGGTATTGTGACCCATTTCTCTAACCCCAATTTGTGTCACATCTACTGGAGCATCATGAGCATGTATTATGACGTCACAGTATATGATGACATCATAATTAGTATGCACTCTGACGTCACAATCTACTATGACGTCATAATGTATCCACGTAATGACATCACAATATATTACGAGAGCGCAATTTGCAGCTATTATGAGCAAATTCTCTTACCCAATTTTTGTCGAATCTACTGGAGCATCATGAGCATGTATTATGACGTCACAGTATATGATGACATCATAATTAGTATGCAGTATGACGTCACAATGTATTGTGACGTCATAATGTATCCGCATTATGATATCACAATATATTATGAGAGCTCAATTTGCAGGTATTATGAGCAATTTCTCTTACCCCAATTTGTGTCACATCTACTGGAGCATCATGACCATGTATTATGACTTCACAGTGTATGATGACATCATAATTATTATGCACTATGACATCACAATGTATTATGACATCTTAATGTATCCACATTATGACATCACAATATATTATGAGAGCGCAATTTGCAGGTTTTATGACCAATTTCGCTTACCCCAATTTGTGGCACATCTACTGGAGCATCATGAGCATGTATTATGACGTAACAGTATATGATGACATCATAATTAGTATGCAGTATGACGTCAAAATGTATTATGAGATCATAATGTATCCGCATTATGACATCACAATATATTATGAGAGCGCAACAGGCAGGTTTTATGAGCAATTTCTCTTATCCCAAATTGTGTCACATCTACTGGAGCATCATGAGCATGTATTATGATGTCACAGTATATGATGACATCATAATTAGTGTGCAGTATGACGTCACAATATATTATGACGTCATAATGTATCCGCATTATGACATCACAATATATTATGAGAGCGCAATTTGCAGGTTTTATGACCAATTTCGCTTACCACAATTTGTGTCACATCTACTGGAGCATAATGAGCATGTATTATGACGTCACAGTATATGATGACATCATAATTAGTATGCAGTATGACGTCACAATGTATTATGACGTCATAATGTATCCGCATTATGACATCACAATATATCATGAGAGCGCAACATGCAGGTATTATGCGCAATTTCTCTTAGCCCAATTTGTGTCACATCTACTGGAGCATCATGAGCATGTATTATGATGTCACAGTATATGATGACATCATAATTAGTATGCACTATGACGTCACAATGTATTATGACGTCATAATGTATCCGCATTATGACATCACAATGTATTATGAGAGCGCAATTTGCAGGTTTTATGACCAATTTCGCTTACCCCAATTTGTGTCACATCTACTGGAGCATTATGAGCATGTATTATGACGTCACAGTATATGATGACATCATAATTAGTATGCAGTATGACGTCACAATGTATTATGACGTCATAATGTATCCGGATTATGACATCACAATATATCATGAGAGCGCAACGTGCAGGTATTATGCGCAATTTCTCTTACCCCAATTTGTGTCACATCTACTGGAGCATCATGAGCATGTATTATGACGTCACAGTAAATGATGACATCATAATTAGTATGCACTATGACGTCACAATGTACTATGACCTCATAATGTATCCGCATTATGACATCACAATATATTACGAGTGCGCAATTTGCAGCTATTATGAGCAAATTCTCTTACCCCAATTTGTGTCAAATCTACTGGAGCATCATGAGCATGTATTATGACATCACAGTATATGATGACATCATAATTAGTATGCAGTATGACGTCCCAATGTATTATGACGTCATCATGTATCCGCTTTATGACATCACAATATTTGATGGGAGCGCAATTTGCAGGTATTGTGACCCATTTCTCTAATCCCAATTTGTGTCACATCTACTGGAGCATCATGAGCATGTATTATGACGTCACAGTATATGATGACATCATAATTAGTATGCACTATGACGTCACAATCTACTATGACGTCATAATGTATCCGCGTAATGACATCACAATATATTACGAGAGCGCAATTTGCAGCTATTATGAGCAAATTCTCTTACCCAATTTTTGTCGAATCTACTGGAGCATCATGAGCATGTATTATGACGTCACAGTATATGATGACATCATAATTAGTATGCACTATGTCATCACAATGTATTATGATGTCATAATGTATCTGCATTATGACATCACAATATATTATGAGAGCGCACTTTGCAGGTTTTATGACCAATTTCGCTTACCCCAATTTGTGTCACATCTACTGGAGCATCATGAGCATGTATTATAACATCACAGCATATGATGACATCATAATTAGTAAGCACTATGATGTCACAATGTATTATGACGTCATAATGTATCCGCATTATGACATCACAATATAAGATGAGAGCGCAATTTGCAGGTATTGTGACCCATTTCTCCTACCACAATTTCTGTCACATCTACTGGAGCATCATGAGCATGTATTATGACGTCAGAGTATATGATGACATCATAATTAGTATGCACTATGACGTCAAAATATACTATGACGTCATAATGTATACGCATTATGACATCACAATATATTACGAGAGCGCAATTTAAAGGTATTATGAGCAAATTCTCTTACCCCAATTTGTGTCACATCTACTGGAGCATCATGACCATGTATTATGACATCACAGTATATGATGACATCATAGTTAGTATGCTCTATGACGTCACAATGTATTATGACGTCATAATGTATCCGCATGATGACATCACAATATATTATGAGAGCGCAATTTGCAGGTTTTATGACCAATTTCGCTTACCCCAATTTGTGTCACATCTACTGGAGCATCATGAGCATGTATTATGACGTCACAGTATATGATGACATCATAGTTAGTATGCTCTATGACGTCACAATGTATTATGACGTCATAATGTATCCGCATGATGACATCACAATATATTATGAGAGCGCAATTTGCAGGTTTTATGACCAATTTCGCTTACCCCAATTTGTGTCACATCTACTGGAGCATCATGAGCATGTATTATGACGTCAAAATAAAAGATGACATCATAATTAGTATGCACTATGACGTCAAAATATACTATGACGTCTTAATGTATCTGCATTATGACATCACAATATATTACGAGAGCACAATTTGCAGGTATTAAGAGCAAATTCTCTTATCCCAATTTGTGTCACATCTACTGGAGCATCATGAGCATGTATTATGAAGTCACAGTATATGATGACATCATAATTAATAAGCACTATGATGTCACAATGTATTATGACGTCATAATGTATCCGCATTATGACATCACAGTATATGATGAGAGCGCAATTTGCAAGTATTGTGACCCATTTCTCCTACCCCAATGTGTGTCACATCTACTGGAGCATCATGAGCATCTATTATGACGTCAGAGTATATGATGACATCATAATTAGTATGCACTATGACGTCACAATGTATTATGACGTCATAATGTATCCGCATTATGACATCACAATATATTATGAGAGCGCAATTTGCAGGTATTATGAGCAATTTCTCTTACCCCAATTTGTTTCACATCTACTGGAGCATCATGAGCATGTATTATGACGTCACAGTATATGATGACATCATAATTAGTATGCACTATGACGTCACAATGTATTATGATGTCATAATGTATCCGCATTATGACATCACAATATATTATGAGAGCGCAATTTGCAGATTTTATGACCAATTTCGCTTACCCCTATTTGTGTCAAATCTACTGGAGCATCATGAGCATGTATTATGACGTCACAGCATATGATGACATCAAAATTAGTATGCACTATGACGTCACAATGCATTATGACGTCGTAATGTATCCGCATTATGACATCACAATATATTATGAGAGCGCAACATGCAGGTATTATGAGCAATTTCTCTTACCCCAATTTGTGTCACATCTACTAGAGCATCATGAGCATGTATTATGACGTCACAGCATATGATGACATCAAAACTAGTATGCACTATGACGTCACAATGTATTATGACGTCATAATGTATCCGCATTATGACATCACAATATATGATGAGAGCGCAATTTGCAGGTATTGGGACCCATTTCTCTTACCCCAATTTGTGTCACATCTACTGGAGTATCATGAGCATGTATTATGACGTCACAGTATATGATGCAATCATAATTAGTATGCACTATGACGTCACAATGTATTATGACGTCATAATGTATCCGCATTATGACCTCACAATATATTATGAGAGCGCAATTTGCAGGTTTTATGACAAATTTCGCTTAACCCAATTTGTGTCACATCTACAGGAGCATCATGAGCATGTATTATGACGTCACAGTATATGATGACATCATAATTAGTATGCAGTATGACGTCACAATGTATTATGACGTCATAATGTATCCGCATTATGACATCACAATATATTATGAGAGCGCAACATGCAGGTATTATGAGCAATTTCTCTTACCCCAATTTGTGTCACATCTACTGGAGCATCATGAGCATGTATTATGACGTCACAGTATATGATGACATCATAATTAGTATGCACCATGACGTCACAATGTAGTATTACGTCATAATATATCCGCATTATGACATCACAATATATTATGAGAGCGCAATTTGCAGGTTTTATGACCCATTTCTCTTACCCCAATTTGTGTCACATCTACTGGAGTATCATGAGCGTGTATTATGACGTCACAGTATATGATGACATCATAATTAGTGTGCACTATGACGTCACAATGTATTATGACGTCATAATGTATCCGCATTACGACATCACAGTATATTATGAGAGCGCAATTTACAGTTTTTATGACCAATTTCATTACCCCAATTTGTGTCACATCTACTGGAGCATCATGAGCATGTATTATGATGTCACAGTGTATGATGACATCATAATTAGTATGCACTATGACGTCACAATGTATTATGACGTCATAATGTATCCGCATTATGACATCACAATATATTATGAGAGCGCAATTTGCAGGTGTTATGAGCAATTTCTCTTACCCCAGTTTGTGTCACATCTACGGGAGCATCATGAGCATGTATTATGACGTCACAGTATATGATGACATCATAATTAGTATGCAGTATGACTCACAATGTATTATGACGTCATAATGTAGCCGCATTATGACATCACAATATATTATGAGAGCGCAACATGCAGGTATTATGAGCAATTTCTCTTAAACCAATTTGTGTCACATCTACTGGAGCATCATGAGCATGTATTATGATGTCACAGTATATGATGACATCATAATTAGTATGCACTATGACGTCACAATGTATTATGACGTCATAATGTATCCGTCATTATGACATCACAATATATTATGAGAGCGCAATTTGCAGGCTTTATGAGCAATTTCGCTTACCCCAATTTGTGTCACATCTACTGGAGCATCAAGAGCATGTATTATGACGTCACAGTATATGGGGACATATTAATTAGTTTGCAGTATGACGTCACAATGTATTATGACGTCATAATGTATCCGCATTATGACATCACAATATATTATGAGACCGCAACATGCAGGTATTATGAGCAATTTCTCTTACCCCAATTTGTGTCACTTCTACTGGAGCATCATGAGCATGTATTATGACGTCACAGTATATGATGACATCATAATTTGTATGCAGTATGACGTCACAATGTATTATGACGTCATAATGTATCGGAATTATGACATGACAATATATTATGAGAGCGCAATTTGCAGGATTTATGACCAATTTCGCTTACCCCAATTTGTGTCACATCTACTGGAGCATCATGAGCATGTATTATGACGTAATAGTATATGATGACATCATAATTAGTATGCAGTATGACGTCAAAATGTATTATGAGATCATAATGTATCCGCATTATGACATCACAATATATTATGAGAGCGCTACAGGCAGGTTTTATGAGCAATTTCTCTTACCCCAATTTGTGTCACATCTACTGGAGCATCATGAGCATGTATTATGACGTCACAGTATATGATGACATCATAATTAGTATGCAGTATGACGTCACAATATATTATGACGTCACAATGTATCCGCATTATGACACCACAATATATTATGAGAGCGCAATTTGCAGGTTTTATGACCAATTTCGCTTACCACAATTTGTGTCACATCTACTGGAGCATCATGAGCATGTATTATGACGTCACAGTATATGATGACATCATAATTAGTATGCAGTATGACGTCACAATGTATTATGACATCATAATGTATCCGCATTATGACATCAAAATATATTATGAGAGCGCAACATGCAGGTATTATGAGCAATTTCTCTTACCCCAATTTGTGTCATATCTACAGGAGTATCATGAGCATGTATTATGACGTCAGAATATATGATGACATCATAATTAGTATGCAGTATGACGTCACTATGTATTATGACGTCATAATGTATCCGCATTATGACATCACAATATATTATTAGAGCGCAACATGCAGGTATTATGAGCAATTTCTCTTACCACATTTTGTGTCACATCTACTGGAGCATCATGAGCAAGTATTATGACGTCACAATATATGATGACATCATAATAAGTATGCACCATGACGTCACAATGTAGTATGACGTCATAATATATCCGCATTATGACATCACAATATATTATGAGAGCGCAACTTGCAGGTTTTATGACCAATTTCGCTTACCCCAATTTGTGTCACATCTACTGGACCATCATGAGCATGTATTATGACGTCACAGTATATGATGACATCATAATTAGTATGCAGTATGACGTCACAGTGTATTATGACGTCATAATGTATCCGCCTTATGACATCACAATATATTATGAGAGCGCAACATGCAGGTATTATGAGCAATTTCTCTTACCCCAATTTGTGTCACATCTACTGGAGCATCATGAGCATGTATTCTGACGTCACAGTATATGATGACATCATAATTAGTATGCAGTATGACATCACAATGTATTATGACGTCATAATGTATCCGCATTATGACATCACAATATATTATGAGAGCGCAACTTGCAGGTATTATGAGCAATTTCTCTTACCACAATTTGTGTCACGTCTACTCTAGCATCATGAGCATGTATTATGATGTCACAGTATATGATGATATCATAATTAGTATGCAGTATGACGTCACAATGTATTATGATGTCATAATGTATCCGCATTATGACATCACAATATATTATGAGAGCGCAACATGCAGGTATTATGAGCAATTTCTCTTACCCCAATTTGTGTCACATCTACTGGAGCATCATGAGCATGTATTATGACGTCACAGTATATGATGACATCATAATTAGTATGCACTATGACGTCACATTGTATTATGACGTCATAATGTATCCGCATTGTGACATCACAATATATTATGAGAGCGCAATTTGCAGGTTTTATGACCAACTTCGCTTACCCCAATTTGTGTCACATCTACTGGAGCATCATGAGCATGTCTTATGACGTCACAGTATACGATGACATCATAATTAGTATGCAGTATGACGTCACAATGTATTATGACGTCATAATGTATCCGCCTTATGACATCACAATATATTATGAGAGCGCAATTTGCAGGTATTATGAGCAATTTCTCTTACCCCAATTTGTGTCACATCTACTGGAGCATCATGACCATGTATTATGACATCAGAGTATATGATGACATCATAATTAGTATGCACTATGACGTCACAATGTATTGTGTCGTCATAATGTATCCGCATTATGACATCACAATATATTATGAGAGCGCAATTTGCAGGTTTTATGAACAATTTCGCTTACCCCATTTTGTGTCACATCTACTGGAGCATCATGAGCATGTATTATGATGTCACAGTAAATGATGACATCATAATTAGTATGCACTATGACATCACAATGTATTATGGCGTCATAATGTATCCGCATTATGACATCACAATATAGTATGAGAGCGCAACATGCAGGTATTATGCGCAATTTCTCTTACCCCAATTTGTGTCACATCTACTGGAGCATCATGAGCATGTATTATGACGTCACAGTAAATGATGACATCATAATTAGTATGCACTATGACGTCACAATGTACTATGACGTCATAATGTATCCGCATAATGACATCACAATATATTACGAGAGCGCAATTTGCAGCTATGATGAGCAAATTCTATTACCCAATTTGTGTCGCATCTACTGGAGCATCATGAGCATGTATTATGATGTCACAGTATATGATGACATCATAATTAGTATGCAGTATGACGTCACAATATATTATGACGTCATAATGTATCCGCATTATGACATCACAATATATTATGAGAGCGCAATTTGCAGGTTTTATGACCAATTTCGCTTACCCCAATTTGTGTCACATCTACTGGAGCATCATGAGCATGTATTATGACGTAACAGTATATGATGACATCATAATTAGTATGCAGTATGACGTCACAATGTATTATGACGTCATAATGTATCCGCATTATGACATCACAATATATTATGAGAGCGCAACATGCAGGTATTATGAGCAATTTCTCTTACCCCAATTTGTGTCACTTCTACTGGAGCATCATGAGCATGTATTATGACGTCACAGTATATGATGACATCATAATTTGTATGCAGTATGACGTCACAATGTATTATGACGTCATAATGTATCGGAATTATGACATGACAATATATTATGAGAGCGCAATTTGCAGGATTTATGACCAATTTCGCTTACCCCAATTTGTGTCACATCTACTGGAGCATCATGAGCATGTATTATGACGTCACAGTATATGATGACATCATAATTAGTATGCACTATGACATCACAATGTATTATGACGTCATAATGTATCCGCCTTATGACATCACAATATATTATGAGAGCGCAATTTGCAGGTACTATGAGCAATTTCTCCTACCCCAAAATGTATCACATCTACTGGAGCATCATGACCATGTATTATAATGTCAGAGTATATGATGACATCATAATTAGAATGCAGTATGACGTCACAATGTATTATGTCGTCATAATGTATCCGCATTATGACATCACAATATATTATGAGAGCGCAATTTGCAGGTTTTATGACCAATTTCGCTTACCCCAATTTGTGTCACATCTACTGGAGCATCATGAGCATGTATTATGACATCACAGTATATGATGACATCATAATTAGTATGCAGCATGACGTCACAATGTATTATGACGTCATAATGTATACGCATTATGACATCACAATATATTATGAAAGCGCAACATGCAGGTATTATGACCAATTTCGCTTACCCCAATTTGTGTCACATCTACTGGAGCATTATGAGCATGTATTATGACGTCACAGTATATGATGACATCATAATTAGTATACACTATGACGTCACAATGTATTATGACGTCATAATGTATCCGCATTATGACATCACAATATATTATGAGAGCGCAATTTGCAGGTTTTATGACCATTTTCGCTTACCCAAATTTGTGTCACATCTACTGGAGCATCATGAGCATGTATTTTGACGTCACAGTATATGATGACATCATAATTAGTATGCAGTATGACGTCACAATGTATTATGACGTCATAATATATCCGCATTATGACATCACAATGTATTATGAGAGCGCAACATGCAGGTATTATGAACAATTTCGCTTACCCCAATTTGTGTCACATCTACTGGAGCATCATGAGCATGTATTATGACGTCACAGTATATGATGACATCATAATTAGTATGCAGTATGACGTCACAATGTATTATGACGTAATAATGTATCCGCATTATGACATCACAATATATTATGAGAGCGCAATTTGCAGGTTTTATGACCAATTTCGCTTACCACAATTTGTGTCACATCTACTGGAGCATCATGAGCATGTATTATGACGTCACAGTATATGATGACATCATAATTAGTATGCACTATGACGTCACAATGTATTATGACGTCATAATGTATCCGCATTATTACATCACAATGTATTATGAGAGCGCAATTTGCAGGTTTTATTACCAATTTCGCTTACCCCAATTTGTGTCACATCTACTGCAGCATCATGAGCATGTATTATGACGTCACAGTATATGATGACATCATAATTAGTATGCAGTATGACGTCACAATGTATTATGACGTCATAATGTATCCGGATTATGACATCACAATATATTATGAGAGCGCAACATGCAGGTATTATGCGCAATTTCTCTAACCCCAATTTGTGTCACATCTACTGGAGCATCATGAGCATGTATTATGACGTCACAGTAAATGATGACATCATAATTAGTATGCAGTATGACGTCACAATGTACTATGACGTCATAATGTATCCGCATTATGACATCACAATATATTACAAGTGCGCAATTTGCAGCTATTATGAGCAAATTCTCTTACCCCAATTTGTGTCACATCTACTGGAGCATCATGAGCATGTATTATGACGTCACAGTATATGATGACATAATAATTAGTATGCAGTATGACGTCACAATGTATTATGACGTCATCATGTATCCGCATTATGACATCACAATATTTGATGAGAGCGCAATTTGCAGGTATTGTGACCCATTTCTCTAACCCCAATTTGTGTCACATCTACTGGAGCATCATGAGCATGTATTATGACGTCACAGTATATGATGACATCATAATTAGTATGCACTATGACGTCACAATCTACTATGACGTCATAATGTATCCGCGTAATGACATCACAATATATTACGAGAGCGCAATTTGCAGCTATTTTGAACAAATTCTCTTACCCAATTTGTGTCGCATCTACTGGAGCATCATGAGCATGTATTATGACGTCACAGTATATGATGACATCATAATTAGTATGCAGTATGACGTCACAATGTATTATGACGTCATAATGTATCCGCATTATGACATCACAATATATTATGAGAGCTCAATTTGCAGGTATTATGAGCAATTTCTCTTACCCCAATTTGTGTCACATCTACTGGAGCATCATGAGCATGTATTATGACGTCACAGTGTACGATGACATCATAATTATTATGCACTATGACGTCACAATGTATTATGACATCATAATATATCCGCATTATGACATCACTATATATTATGAGAGCGCAATTTGCAGGTATTATGAGCAATTTCTCTTACCCCAATTTGTGTCACATCTACTGGAGCATCATGACCATGTATTATGACATCACAGTATATGATGACATCATAATTAGTATGCAGTATGACGTCACAATGTATTATGACGTCATAATGTATCCGCATTATGACATCACAATATATTATGAGAGCTCAATTTGCAGGTATTATGAGCAATTTCTCTTACCCCAATTTGTGTCACTTCTACTGGAGCATCATGAGCATGTATTATGACATCACAGTATATGATGACATCATAATTAGTATGCAGTATGACGTCACAATGTATTATGACGTCATAATGTATCGGAATTATGACATGACAATATATTATGAGAGCGCAATTTGCAGGATTTATGACCAATTTCGCTTACCCCAATTTGTGTCACATCTACTGGAGCATCATGAGCATGTATTATGACGTCACAGTATATGATGACATCATAATTAGTATGCAGTATGACGTCACAATGTATTATGACGTCATAATGTATCCGCCTTATGACATCACAATATATTATGAGAGCTCAATTTGCAGGTATTATGAGCAATTTCTCTTACCCCAATTTGTGTCACATCTACTGGAGCATCATGACCATGTATTATGACGTCACAGTGTATGATGACATCATAATTATTATGCACTATGACGTCACAATGTATTATGACGTCATAATATATCCGCATTATGACATCACTATATATTATGAGAGCGCAATTTGCAGGTATTATGAGCAATTTCTCTTACCCCAATTTCTGTCACATCTACTGGAGCATCATGACCATGTATTATGACGTCACAGTATATGATGACATCATAATTAGTATGCAGTATGACGTCACAATGTATTATGACGTCATAATGTATCCGCATTATGACATCACAATATATTATGAGAGCTCAATTTGCAGGTATTATGAGCAATTTCTCTTACCCCAATTTGTGTCACATCTACTGGAGCATCATGACCATGTATTATGACGTCACAGTGTATGATGACATCATAATTATTATGCACTATGACGTCACAATGTATTATGATATCATAATGTATCCGCATTATGACATCACAATATATTATGAGAGCGCAATTTGCAGGTTTTATGACCAATTTGGCTTACCCCAATTTGTGTCACATCTACTGGAGCATCATGAGCATGTATTATGACATAATAGTATATGATGACATCATAATTAGTATGCAGTATGACGTCAAAATGTATTATGAGATCATAATGTATCCGCATTATGACATCACAATATATTATGAGAGCGCAACAGGCAGGTTTTATGAGCAATTTCTCTTAACCCAATTTGTGTCACATCTACTGGAGCATCATGAGCATGTATTATGACGTCACAGTATATGATGACATCATAATTAGTATGCAGTATGACGTCACAATATATTATGACGTCACAATGTATCCGCATTATGACACCACAATATATTATGAGAGCGCAATTTGCAGGTTTTATGACCAATTTCGCTTACCACAATTTGTGTCACATCTACTGGAGCATCATGAGCATGTATTATGACGTCACAGTATATGATGACATCATAATTAGTATGCAGTATGACGTCACAATGTATTATGACATCATAATGTATCCGCATTATGACATCAAAATATATTATGAGAGCGCAACATGCAGGTATTATGAGCAATTTCTCTTACCCCAATTTGTGTCACATCTACTGGAGCATCATGAGCATGTATTATGACGTCACAGTATATGATGACATCATAATTAGGATGCACTATGACGTCACAATGTATTATGACGTCATAATGTATCTGCATTATGACATCACAATGTATTATGAGAGCGCAATTTGCAGGTTTTATGACCAATTTCGCTTACCCCAATTTGTGTCACATCTACTGGAGCAACATGAGCATGTATTATGACGTCACAGTATATGATGACATCATAATTAGTATGCAGTATGACGTCACAATGTATTATGACGTCATAATGTATCCGGATTATGACATCACAATATATTATGAGAGCGCAACATGCAGGTATTATGCGCAATTTCTCTTACCCCAATTTGTGTCACATCTACTGGAGCATCATGAGCATGTATTATGACGTCACAGTAAATGATGACATCATACTTAGTATGCACTATGACGTCACAATGTACTATGACGTCATAATGTATCCGCATTATGACATCACAATTTATTACGAGTGCGCAATTTGCAGCTATTATGAGCAAATTCTCTTACCCCAATTTGTGTCACATCTACTGGAGCATCATGAGCATGTATTATGACGTCACAGTATATGATGACATCATAATTAGTATGCAGTATGACGTCACAATGTATTATGACGTCATAATGTATCCGCATTATGACATCACAATATATTATGAGAACGCAACAGGCAGGCTTTATGAGCAATTTCTCATACCCCAATTTCTGTCACATCTACTGGAGCATCATGAGCATGTATTATGACGTCACAGTATATGATGACATCATAATTAGTATGCACTATGACGTCACAATGTATTATGACGTCATAATGTATCCGCGTTATGACAACACAATATATTATGAGAGCGAAATTTGCAGGTATTAAGAGCAATTTCTCTTTCCACAATTTGTGTCACATCTACTGGAGCATCATGAGCATGTATTATGACGTCACAGTATATGATGACATCATAATTAGTATGCAGTATGACGTCACAATATATTATGACGTCATAATGTATCTGCATTATGACATCACAATATATTATGAGAGCGCAATTTGCAGGTTTTATGACCAATTTCGCTTACCCCAATTTGTGTCACATCTACTGGAGCATCATGAGCATGTATTATGACGTCACAGTATATGATGACATCATAATTAGTATGCACTATGACGTCACAATGTATTATGACGTCCTAATGTATCCGCATTATGACATCACAATGTATTATGAGAGCGCAATTTGCAGGTTTTATGACCAATTTCGCTTACCCCAATTTGTGTCACATCTACTGGAGCATCATGAGCATGTATTATGACGTCACAGTATATGATGACATCATAATTAGTATGCAGTATGACGTCAAAATGTATTATAACGTCATAATGTATCCGCATTGTGACATCACAATATATTATGAGAGCGCAACAGGCAGGTTTTATGAGCAATTTCTCTTACCCCAATTTGTGTCACATCTACTGGAGCATCATGAGCATGTATTATGACGTCACAGTATATGATGACATCATAATTAGTATGCACTATAACGTCACAATGTATTATGACGTCATAATGTATCCGCATTATGACATCACAATATATTATGAGAGCGCAACATGCAGGTATTATGAGCAATTTCTCTTTCCCCAATTTGTGTCACATCTACTGGAGCATCATGATCATGTATTATGACGTCACAGTATATGATGACATCATAATTAGTATGCAGTATGACGTCACAATATATTATGACGTCATAATGTATCCATATTATGAAATCACAATATATTAAGAGAGCGCAATTTGCAGGTTTTATGACCAATTTCGCTTTCCACAATTTGTGTCACATCTACTGGAGCATCATGAGCATGTATTATGACGTCACAGTATATGATGACATCATAATTAGTATGCAGTATGACGTCACAATGTATTATGACGTCATAATGTATCCGCATTATGACATCACAATATATTATGAGAGCGCAACATGCAGGTATTATGAGCAATTTCTCTTACCCCAATTTGTGTCACATCTACTGGAGCATCATGAGCATGTATTATGACGTCACAGTATATGATGACATCATAATTAGTATGCACTATGACGTCACAATGTATTATGAGGTCATAATGTATCCGCATTATGATATCACAATGTATTATGAGAGCGCAATTTGCAGGTTTTATGACCAATTTCGCTTACCCCAATTTGTGTCACATCTACTGGAGCATCATGAGCATGTATTATGACGTCACAGTATATGATGACATCATAATTAGTATGCAGTATGACGTCACAATGTATTATGACGTCATAATGTATCCGGATGATGACATCACAATATATTATGAGAGCGCAACATGCAGGTATTATGCGCAATTTCTCTTACCCCAATTTGTGTCACATCTACTGGAGCATCATGAGCATGTATTATGACGTCACAGTAAATGATGACATCATAATTAGAATGCACTATGACGTCACAATGTACTATGACGTCATAATGTATCCGCATTATGACATCACAATTTATTACGAGTGCGCAACTTGCAGCTATTATGAGCAAATTCTCTTACCCCAATTTGTGTCACATCTACTGGAGCATCATGAGCATGTATTATGACGTCACAGTATATGATGACATCATAATTAGTATGCAGTATGACGTCACAATGTATTATGACGTCATCATGTATCCGCATTATGACATCACAATATTTGATGAGAGCGCAATTTGCAGGTATTGTGACCCATTTCTCTAACCCCAATTTGTGTCACATCTACTGGAGCATCATGAGCATGTATTATGACGTCACAGTATATGATGACATCATAATTAGTATGCACTATGACGTCACAATCTACTATGACGTCATAATGTATCCGTGTAAAGACATCACAATATATTACCAGAGCGCAATTTGCAGCTATTATGAGCAAATTCTCTTACCCAATTTGTGTCGCATCTACTGGAGCATCATGAGCATGTATTATGACGTCACAGTATATGATGACATCATAATTAGTATGCAGTATGACGTCACAATGTATTATGAGGTCATAATGTATCCGCATTATGACATCACAATATATTATGAGAGCGAAGTTTGCAGGTATTATGAGCAATTTCTCTTACCCCAATTTGTGTCACATCTACTGGAGCATCATGACCATGTATTATGACGTCACAGTGTATGATGACATCATAATTATTATGCACTATGACGTCACAATGTATTATGACATCATAATGTATCCGCATTATGACATCACAATATATTATGAGAGCGCAATTTGCAGGTATTATGAGCAATTTCTCTTACCCCAATTTGTGTCACATCTACTGGAGCATCATGAGCATGTATTATGACGTCACAGTATATGATGACATCATAATTAGTATGCAGGATGACGTCACAATGTATTATGACGTCATAATGTATCCGCATTATGAAATCACAATATATTATGAGAGCTCAATTTGCAGGTATTATGAGCAATTTCTCTTACCCCAATTTGTGTCACATCTACTGGAGCATCATGACCATGTATTATGAAGACACAGTGTATGATGACATCATAATTATTATGCACTATGACGTCACAATGTATTATGACATCATAATGTATCCGCATTATGACATCACAATATATTATGAGAGCGCAATTTGCAGGTTTTATGACCAATTTCGCTTACCCCAATTTGTGTCACATCTACTGGAGCATCATGAGCATGTATTATGACGTAACAGTATATGATGACATCATAATTAGTATGCAGTATGACGTCAAAATGTATTATGACGTCATAATGTATCCGCATTATGACATCACAATATATTATGAGAACGCAACAGGCAGGCTTTATGAGCAATTTCTCATACCCCAATTTCTGTCACATCTACTGGAGCATCATGAGCATGTATTATGACGTCACAGTATATGATGACATCATAATTAGTATGCACTATGACGTCACAATGTATTATGACGTCATAATGTATCCGCGTTATGACATCACAATATATTATGAGAGCGAAATTTGCAGGTATTAAGAGCAATTTCTCTTACCCCAATTTGTGTCACATCTACTGGAGCATCATGAGCATGTATTATGACGTCACAGTATATGATGACATCATAATTAGTATGCAGTATGACGTCACAATATATTATGACGTCATAATGTATCTGCATTATGACATCACAATATATTATGAGAGCGCAATTTGCAGGTTTTATGACCAATTTCGCTTACCCCAATTTGTGTCACATCTACTGGAGCATCATGAGCATGTATTATGACGTCACAGTATATGATGACATCATAATTAGTATGCAGTATGACGTCACAATGTATTATGACGTCATAATGTATCCGCATTATGACATCACAATATATTATGAGAGCGCAACAGGCAGGTTTTATGAGCAATTTCGCTTACCCCAATTTGTGTCACATCTACTGGACCATCATGAGCATGTATTATGACGTCACAGTATATGATGACATCATAATTAGTATGCAGTATGACGTCAAAATGTATTATGACGTCATAATGTATCCGCCTTATGACATCACAATATATTATGAGAGCGCAACATGCAGGTATTATGAGCAATTTCTCTTACCCCAATTTGTGTCACATCTACTGGAGCATCATGAGCATGTATTCTGACGTCACAGTATATGATGACATCATAATTAGTATGCAGTATGACATCATAATGTATTATGACGTCATAATGTATCCGCATTATGACATCACAATATATTATGAGAGCGCAACTTGCAGGTATTTTGAGCAATTTCTCTTACCCCAATTTGTGTCACGTCTACTCTAGCATCATGAGCATGTATTATGATGTCACAGTATATGATGACATCATAATTAGTATGCAGTATGACGTCACAATATATTATGACGTCATAATGTATCCGCATTATGACATCACAATATATTATGAGAGCGCAATTTGCAGGTTTTATGACCAATTTCGCTTACCCCAATTTGTGTCACATCTACTGGAGCAACATGAGCATGTATTATGACGTAACAGTATATGATGACATCATAATTAGTATGCAGTATGACGTCACAATGTATTATGACGTCATAATGTATCCGCATTATGAAATCACAATATATTATGAGAGCGCAACAGTCAGGTATTATGAGCAATTTCTCTTACCCCATTTTGTGTCACATCTACTGGAGCATCATTAGCATGTATTATGACGTCACAGTATATGATGACATCATAATTAGTATGCACTATGACGTCACAATGTATTATGACGTCATAATGTATCCGCATTATGACATCACAATATATTATGAGAGCGCAATTTGCAGGTTTTATGACCAATTTCGCTTACCCCAATTTGTGTCACATCTACTGGAGCATCATGAGCATGTATTATGACGTCACAGCATATGATGACATCATAACTAGTATGCACTATGACGTCACAATGCATTATGACGTCGTAATGTATCCGCATTATGACATCACAATATATTATGAGAGCGCAACATGCAGGTATTATGAGCAAATTCTCTTACCCCAATTTGTGTCATATCTACAGGAGTATCATGAGCAAGTATTATGACGTCAGAATATATGATGACATCATAATTAGTATGCAGTATGACGTCACTATGTATTATGACGTCATAATGTATCCGCATTATGACATCACAATATATTATGAGAGCGCAACATGCAGGTATTATGAGCAATTTCTCTTACCACAATTTGTGTCACATCTACTGGAGCATCATGAGCAAGTATTATGACGTCACAGTATATGATGACATCATAATTAGTATGCACCATGACGTCACAATGTAGTATGACGTCATAATATATCCGCATTATGACATCACAATATATTATGAGAGCGCAATTTGCAGGTTTTATGACCAATTTCGCTTACCCCAATTTGTGTCACATCTACTGGACCATCATGAGCATGTATTATGACGTCACAGTATATGATGACATCATAATTAGTATGCAGTATGACGTCATAATGTATTATGACGTCATAATGTATCCGCATTATGACATCACAATATATTATGAGAGCGCAACATGCAGGTATTATGAGCAATTTCTCCTACCCCAATTTGTGTCACATATACTGGAGCATCATGAGCATGTATTATCACGTCACAGTATATGATGACATCATAATTAGTATGCAGTATGACGTCACAATGTATTATGACGTCATAATGTATCCGCATTATGACATCACAATATATTATGAGAGCGCAATTTGCAGGTTTTTTGACCAATTTCGCTTACCCCAATTTGTGTCACATCTACTGGAGCATCATGAGCATGTATTATGACGTCAGAGTATATGATGACATCATAATTAGTATGCAGTATGACGTCACAATGTATTATGACGTCATAATGTATCCGCATTATGACATCACAATATATTATGAGAGCGCAACATGCAGGTATTATGAGCAAGTTCTCTTACCCCAATTTCTGTCACATCTACTGGAGCATCATGAGCAAGTATTATGACGTCACAGTATATGATGACATCATAATTAGTATGCACCATGAAGTCACAATGTAGTATGACGTCATAATATATCCGCATTATGACATCAGAATATATTATGAGAGCTCAATTTGCAGGTTTTATGACAAATTTCGCTTACCACAATTTGTGTCACATCTACTGGAGCATCATGAGCATGTATTATGAAGTCACAGTATATGATGACATCATAATTAGTATGCACTATGATGTCACAATGTATTATGACGTCATAATGTATCCGCATTATGACATCACAATATATTATGAGAGCGCAACATGCAGGTTTTATGACCAATTTCGCTTACCACAATTTGTGTCACATCTACTGGACCATCATGAGCATGTAGTATGACGTCACAGTATATGATGACATCATAATTAGTATGCAGTATGACGTCACAATGTATTATGGCGTCATAATGTATCCGCATTATGACATCACAATATATTATGAGAGCGCAACATGCAGGTATTATGCGCAATTTCTCTTACCCCAATTTGTGTCACATCTACTGGAGCATCATGAGCATATATTATGACATCACAGTAAATGATGACATCATAATTACTATGCACTATGACGTCACAATGTACTATGACGTCATAATGGATCCGCATAATGACATCATAATATATTACGAGAGCGCAATTTGCAGTTATGATGAGCAAATTCTCTTACACAATTTGTGTCGCATCTACTGGAGCATCATGAGCATGTATTATGACGTCACGGTATATGATGACATCATAATTAGTATGCAGTAGGACGTCACAATATATTATGACGTCATAATGTATCCGCATTATGACATCACAATATTTGATGAGAGCGCAATTTGCAGGTATTGTGACCCATTTCTCTAACCCCAATTTGTGTCACATCTACTGGAGCATCATGAGCATGTATTATGATGTCACAGTATATGATGACATCATAATTAGCATGCAGTATGACGTCACAATGTATTATGACGTCATAATGTATCCGCCTTATGACATCACAATATATTATGAGAGCTCAATTTACAGGTATTATGAGCAATTTCTGTTACCCCAATTTGTGTCACATCTACTGGAGCATCATGACCATGTATTATGACGTCACAGTATATGATGACATCATAATTAGTATGCAGTATGACGTCACAATGTATTATGATGTCATAATGTATCCGCCTTATGACATCACAATATATTATGAGAGCGCAATTTGCAGGTTTGATGACCAATTTCGCTTACCCCAATTTGTGTCACATCTACTGGAGAATCATGAGCATGTATTATGACGTCACAGCATATGATGATATCATAACTAGTATGCACTATGACGTCACAATGCATTATGACGTCGTAATGTATCCGCATTATGACATCACAATATATTATGAGAGCGCAACATGCAGGTATTATGAGCAAATTCTCTTACCCAATTTGTGTCATATCTACAGGAGTATCATGGGCATGTATTATGATGTCAGAATATATGATGACATCATAATTAGTATGCAGTATGACGTCACTATGTATTATGACGTCATAATGTATCCGCATTATGACATCACAATATATTATGAGAGCGCAACATGCAGGTATTATGAGCAATATCTCTTACCCCAATTTGTGTCACATCTACTGGAGCATCATGAGCATGTATTATGACGTCACAGTAAATGATGACATCATAATTAGTATGCACTATGACGTCAAAAAATACTATGACGTCATAATGTATCCGCATTATGACATCACAATATATTACGAGAGCGCAATTTGCAGGTATTATGAGCAAATTCTCTTACCCCAATTTGTGTCACATCTACTGGAGCATCATGAGCATGTATTATGACGTCACAGTAAATGATGACATCATCATTAGTATGCACTATGACGTCAAAATATACTATGACGTCACAATGTATCCGCATTATGACATCACAATATATTACGAGAGTGCAATTTGCAGGTATTATGAGCAATTTCACTTACCCCAATTTGTGTCACATCTACTGGAGCATCATGAGCATGTATTATGACATCACAGTAAATGATGACATCATAATTAGTATGCACTATGACGTCAAAATATACTATGACGTCATAATGTATCCGCATTATGACATCACAATATATTACGAGAGCGCAATTTGCAGGTGTTATGAGCAAATTCTCTTACCCCAATTTGTTTCACATCTACTGGAGCATCATGAGCATGTATTATGACGTCACAGTATATGATGACATCATAATTAGTAAGCACTATGACGTCAAAATATACTATGACGTCATAATGTATCCGCATTATGACACCACAATATATGATGAGAGCGCAATTTGCAGGTATTGTGACCCATTTCTCTTACCCCAATTTGTGTCACATCTACGGGAGCAACATGATCATGTATTATGACGTCAGAGTATATGATGACATTATAATTAGTATGCACTATGACGTCACAATGCATTATGACGTCATAATGTATCCGCATTATGACATCACAATATAATATGAGAGTGCAATTCGCAGGTATTATGAGCAATTTCTCTTACCACAATTTGTGTCACATCTACTGGAGCATCATGAGCATGTATTATGACATCACAGCATTTGATGACATCATAAATAGTATGCACTATGACGTCACAATGTATTATGACGTCATAATGTATCCGCATTATGACATCACAATATATTATGAGAGCGCAATTCGCAGGTATTATGAGCAATTTCTCTTACCCCAATTTGTGTCACATCTACTGGAGCATCATGAGAATGTATTATGACGTCACAGTATATGATGACATCATAGTTAGTATGCACTATGACGTCACAATGTATTATGACCTCATAATGTATCCGCTTTATGACATCACAATATATTTTGAGAGTGCAATTTGCAGGAATTATGAGCAATATCTCTTACCACAATTTTTGTCACATCTACTGGAGCATCATGAGCATGTATTATGACGTCACAGTATATGCTGACATCATAATTAGTAGGCACTATGACGTCACAATATATTATGAAGTCATAATATATCCGCATTATTACACCTCAATATATTATGAGAGCGCAATTTGCAGGTATTATGACCAATTTCTCTTACCCCAATTTGTTTCACATCTACTGGAGCATCATGAGCATGTATTATGACGTCACAGTATATGATGACATCATAGTTAGTATGCTCTATGACGTCACAATGTATTATGACGTCATAATGTATCCGCATTATTACATCAAAATATAATATGAGAGCGCAAATTTCAGGTTTTATGACCAATTTCGCTTACCCCAAATTGTGTCACATCTACTGGAGCATCATGAGCATGTATTATGACCTCACAGTATATGATGACACCATAATTAGTATGCACTATGACGTCACAAAGTATTATGACGTCGTAATGTATCCGCATTATGACATCACAATATATTATGAGAGCGCAACATGCAGGTATTATGAGCAAATTCTCTTACCCCAATTTGTGTCATATCTACAGGAGTATCATGAGCATGTATTATGACGTCAGAATATATGATGACATCATAATTAGTATGCAGCATGATGTCACTATGTATTATGACGTCATAATGTATCCGCATTATGACATCACAATATATTATGAGAGCGCAACATGCAGGTATTATGAGCAATTTCTCTTACCACAATTTGTGTCACATCTACTGGAGCATCATGAGCAAGTATTATGACGTCACAGTATATGATGACATCATAATTAGTATGCACCAAGACGTCACAATGTAGTATGACGTCATAATATATCCGCATTATAACATCACAATATATTATGAGATCGCAATTTGCAGGTTTTATGACCAATTTCGCTTACCGCAATTTGTGTCACATCTACTGGACCATCATGAGCATGTATTATGACGTCACAGTATATGATGACATCATAATTAGTATGCAGTATGACGTCACAATGTATTATGACGTTATAATGTATCCGCCTTATGACATCACAATATATTATGAGAGCGCAACATGCAGGTATTATGAGCAATTTCTCTTACCCCAATTTGTGTCACATCTACTGGAGCATCATGAGCATGTATTCTGACGTGACAGTATATGATGACATCATAATTAGTATGCAGTATGACGTCACAATGTATTATGACGTCATAATGTATCCGCATTATGACATCACAATATATTATGAGAGCGCAACTTGCAGGTATTATGAGCAATTTCTCTTACCCCAATTTGTGTCACGTCTACTCTAGCATCATGATCATGTATTATGACGTCACAGTATATGATGACATCATAATTAGTATGCAGTATGACGTCACAATGTATTATGATGTCATACTGTATCCGCATTATGACATCACAATATATTATGAGAGCGCAACATGCAGGTATTATGAGCAATTTCTCTTACCCCAATTTGTGTCACATCTACTGGAGCATCATGAGCATGTATTATGACGTCACAGTGTATGATGACATCATAATTATTATGCACTATGACGGCACAATGTATTATGACGTCATAATGTATCCGCATTGTGACATCACAATATATTATGAGAGCGCAATTTGCAGGTTTTATGACCAATTTCGCTTACCCCAATTTGTGTCACATCTACTGGAGCATCATGAGCATGTATTATGACGTCACAGTATACGATGACATCATAATTAGTATGCAGTATGACGTCACAATGTATTATGACGTCGTAATGTATCCGCCTTATGACATCACAATATATTATGAGAGCGCAATTTGCAGGTATTATGAGCAATTTCTCTTACCCCAATTTGTGTCACATCTACTGGAGCATCATGACCATGTATTATGACATCAGAGTATATGATGACATCATAATTAGTATGCACTATGACGTCACAATGTATAGTGTCGTCATAATGTATCCGCATTATGACATCACAATATATTATGAGAGCGCAAGTTGCAGGATTTATGACCAATTTCGCTTACCCCATTTTGTGTCACATCTATTGGAGCATCATGAGCATGTATTATGACGTCACAGTAAATGATGACATCATAATTAGAATGCACTATGACGTCACAATGTATTATGACGTCATAATGTATCCGCATTATGACATCACAATATATTATGAGAGCGCAACATGCAGGTATTATGCGTAATTTCTCTTACCCCAATTTGTGTCACATCTACTGGAGCATCATGAGCATGTAGTATGACGTCACAGTAAATGATGACATCATAATTAGTATGCACTATGACGTCACAATGTACTATGACGTCATAATGTATCCGCATAATGACATCACAATATATTACGAGAGCGCAATTTGCAGCTATGATGAGCAAATTCTCTTACCCAATTTGTGTCGCATCTACTGGAGCATCATGAGCATGTATTATGACGTCACAGTATATGATGACATCATAATTAGTATGCAGTATGACGTCACAATGTATTATGACGTCATAATGTATCCGCATTATGACATCACAATATTTGATGAGAGCGCAATTTGCAGGTATTGTGACCCATTTCTCTAACCCCAATTTGTGTCACATCTACTGGAGCATCATGAGCATGTATTATGACGTCACAGTATATGATGACATCATAATTATTATGCACTATGACGTCACAATGTATTATGACGTCATAATGTATCCGCATTATGACATCACAATATATTATGAGAGCGCAATTTGCAGGTTTTATGACCAATTTCGCTTACCCCAATTTGTGTCACATCTACTGGAGCATCATGAGCATGTATTATGACGTAACAGTATATGATGACATCATAATTAGTATGCAGTATGACGTCACAATGTATTATGACGTCATAATTTATCCGCATTATGACATCACAATATGTGATGAGAGCGCAATTTGCAGGTATTGTGACCCATTTCTCTAACCCCAATTTTTGTCACATCTACTGGAGCATCATGAGCATGTATTATGACGTCACAGTATATGATGACATCATAATTATTATGCACTATGACGTCACAATGTATTATGACATCATAATGTATCCACATTATGACATCACAATATATTATGAGAGCGCAATTTGCAGGTTTTATGGCCAATTTCGCTTACCCCAATTTGTGTCACATCTACTGGAGCATCATGAGCATGTATTATGACGTAACAGTATATGATGACATCATAATTAGTATGCAGTATGACGTCACAATGTATTATGACGTCATAATATATCCGCATTATGACATCACAATATATTATGAGAGCGCAACAGGCAGGTATTATGAGCAATTTCTCTTACCCCAATTTGTGTCACATCTCCTGGAGCATCATTAGCATGTATTATGACGTCACAGTAAATGATGACATCATAATTAGTATGCACTATGACGTCACAATGTATTATGACGTCATAATGTATCCGCATTATGACATCACAATATATTATGAGAGCGCAATTTGCAGGTTTTATGACCAATTTCGCTTACCCCAATTTGTGTCACATCTACTGGAGCATCATGAGCACGTATTATGACGTCACAGTATATGATGACATCATAAGTAGTATGCAGTATGACGTCACAATGTATTATGACGTCATAATGTATCCGCATTATGACATCAGAATATGTGATGAGCGCGCAATTTGCAGGTATTGTGACCCATTTCTCTTACCCCAATTTGTGTCACATCTACTGGAGCATCATGAGCATGTATTATGACGTCAGAGTATATGATGACATCATAATTAGTATGCACTATGACGTCACAATGTATTATGACGCCGTAATGTATCCGCATTATGACATCACAATATATTATGAGAGCGCAATTTGCAGGTATTATGAGCAATTTCTCTTACCCCAATTTGTGTCACACCTACTGGAGCATCATGAGCATGTATTATGACGTCACAGTATATGATGACATCATAATTAGTATGCACTATGACGTCACAATGTATTATGACGTCATAATGTATCCGCATTATGACATCACAATATATTATGAGAGGGCAAATTGCAGGTTTTATGACCAATTTCGCTTACCCCAATTTGTGTCACATCTACTGGAGCATCATGAGCATGTATTATGACGTCACAGCATATGATGACATCACAACTAGTATGCACTCTGACGTCACAATGCATTACGACGTCGTAATGTATCCGCATTATGACATCACAATATATTATGAGAGCGCAACATGAAGGTATTATGAGCAAATTCTCTTACTCCAATTTGTGTCATATCTACAGGAGTATCATGAGCATGTATTATGACGTCAGAATATATGATGACATCATAATTAGTATGCAGTATGACGTCACTATGTATTATGACGTCATAATGTATCCGCATTATGACATCACAATATATTATGAGAGCGCAACATGCAGGTATTATGAGCAATTTCTCTCACCCCAATTTGTGTCACATCTACTGGAGCATCATGAGCAATATTATGATGTCACAGTATATGATGACATCATTATTAGTATGCACCATGACGTCACAATGTAGTATGACGTCATAATATATCCGCATTATGACATCACAATATATTATGAGAGCGCAATTTGCAGGTTTTATGACCAATTTCGCTTACCCCAATTTGTGTCACATCTACTGGCCCATCATGAGCATGTAGTATGACGTCACAGTATATGATGACATCATAATTAGTATGCAGTATGACGTCACAATGTATTATGGCGTCATAATGTATCCGCATTATGACATCACAATATATTTTGAGAGCGCAACATGCAGGTATTATGCGCAATTTCTCTTACCCCAATTTGTGTCACATCTACTGGAGCATCATGAGCATGTATTATGACGTCACAGTATATGATGACATCATAATTATTATGCACTATGACGTCACAATGTACTATGACGTCATAATGTATCCGCATAATGACATCACAATATATTACGAGAGCACAATTTGCAGCTATGATGAGCAAATTCTCCTACACAATTTGTGTCGCATCTACTGGAGCATCATGAGCATGTATTATGACGTCACAGTATATGATGACATCATAATTAGTATGCAGTAGGACGTCACAATGTATTATGACGTCATAATGTATCCGCATTATGACATCACAATATTTGATGAGAGCGCAATTTGCAGGTATTGTGACCCATTTCTCTAACCCCAATTTGTGTCACATCTACTGGAGCATCATGAGCATGTATTATGACGTCACAGTATATGACGACATCATAATTAGTATGCAGTATGACGTCACAATGTATTAGGACGTCATAATGTATCCGCCTAATGACATCTCAATATATTATGAGAGCTCAATTTACAGGTATTATGAGCAATTTCTCTTACCCCAATTTGTGTCAAATCTACTGGAGCATCATGAGCATGTATTATGACGTCACAGTAAATGATGACATCATAATTAGTATGCACTATGACGTCAAAATATACTATGACGTCACAATGTATCCGCATTATGACATCCCAATATATTACGAGAGCGCAATTTGCAGGTATTTTGAGCAATTTCACTTACCCCAATTTGTGTCACATCTACTGGAGCATCATGAGCATGTATTATGACGTCACAGTAAATGATGACATCATAATTAGTATGCACTATGACGTCACAATAAACTATGACGACATAATGTATCCGCATTATGACATCACAATATATTATCAGAGCGCAACTTGCAGGTATTATGAACAATTTCGCTTACCCCAATTTGTGTCACATCTACTGGAGCATCATGAGCATGTATTATGACGTCACAGTATATGATGACATCATAAGTAGCATGCACTATGATGTCACAATGTACTATGACGTCATAAAGTATCCGCGTTATGACATCACAATATATTATGAGAGCGCAATTTGCAGGTATTATGAGCAATTTCTCTTACCCCAATTTGTGTCACATCTACTGGAGCTTCATGAGCATGTATTATGACATCACAATATATGATGACATCATAATTAGTAAGCACTATGACGTCACAATGTATTATGACGTCATAATGTATCCGCATTATGACATCACAATATATGATGAGAGCGAAATTTGCAGGTATTGTGACCCAGTTCTCTTACAACAATTTGTGTCAATTCTACTGGAGCAACATGAGCATGTATTATGACGTCAGAGTATATGATGTCATCATAATTAGTATGCACTATGACGTCACAATGCATTATGACGTGATAATGTTTTCGCATTATGACATCACAATATAATATGAGAGCGCAATTCGCAGGTATTATGAGCAATTTCTCTTACCACAATTTGTGTCACATCTACTGGAGCATCATGAGCATGTATTATAACATCACAGCATATGATGACATCATAACTAGTATGCACTATGACATCACAATGTATTATGACGTCATAATGTATCCGCATTATGACATCACAATATATTATGAGAGCGCAATTCGCAGGTATTATGAGCAATTTCTCTTACCCCAATTTGTGTCACATCTACTGGAGCATCATGAGCATGTATTATGACGTCACAGTATATGATGACATCATAGTTAGTATGCACTATGACGTCACAATGTATTATGACGTCATAATGTATCTGCTTTATGACATCACAATATATTTTGAGAGTGCAATTTGCAGGAATTATGAGCAATTTCTCTTACCACAATTTGTGTCACATCTACTGGAGCATCATGAGCATGTATTATGACGTCACAGTATATGCTGACATCATAATTAGTAGGCACTATGATGTCACAATATATTATGACGTCATAATATATCCGCATTATTACACCTCAATATATTATGAGAGCGCAATTTGCAGGTATTATGACCAATTTCTCTTACCCCAATTTGTTTCACACCTACTGGAGCATCATGAGCATGTATTATGACGTCACAGTATATGATGACATCATAGTTAGTATGCACTATGACGTCAGAATGTATTATGACGTCATAATGTATCCGCATTATGACAGCACAATATATTATGTGAGCGCAAATTTCAGGTTTTATGACCAATTTCGCTTACCCCACATTGTGTCACATCTACTGGAGCATCATGAGCATGTATTATGACCTCACAGTATATGATGACACCATAATTAGTATGCACTATGACGTCACAAAGTATTATGACGTCATAATGTATCCGCATTATGACATCACAATATATTATGAGAGCGCAACATGCAGGTATTATCAGCAATTTCTCTTACCCCAATTTGTGTCACATCTACTGGAGCATCATGAGCATGTATTATGATGTCACAGTATATGATGACATCATATTTAGTATGCAGTATGATTTCACGATGTATTATGACGTCATAATGTATCCGCATTATGACATCACAATATATTATGAGAGCGCAACATGCAGGTATTATGACTAATTTCTATTACCCCAATTTGTGTCACATCTACTGGAGTATCATGAGCATGTATTATAACGTCACAGTATATGATGACATCATAATTATTATGCACTATGACATCACAATGTATTATGACGTCATAATGTATCCGCATTATGACATCACAATATATTATGAGGCGCAATTTGCAGGTTTTATGACCATTTTCGATTACCCCAATTTGTGTCACATCTACTGGAGCATCATGAACATGTATTATGACGTCACAGTGTATGATGACATCATAATTAGTGTGCAGTATGATGTCACAATGTATTATGACGTCAAAATGTATCCGCATTATGACATCACAATATATTATGAGAGCGCAAAATGCAGGTATTATGAGCAATTTCTCTTACCCCAATTTGTGTCACATCTACTGGAGCATCATGAGCTTGTATTATGACGTCATGGTATATGATGACATCATAATTAGTATGCACTATGACATCACAATGTATTATGACGTCATAATGTATCCGCATTATGACATCACAATATATTATGAGAGCGCAATTTGCAGGTTTTATGACCAATTTTGCTTACCCCAATTTGTGTCACATCTACTGGAGCATCATGAGCATGTATTATGACGTCACAGTATATGATGACATCATAATTGGTATGCACTATGATGTCACAATGTATTATGACGCCATAATGTATCCGCATTATGACATCACAATATATTATGAGAGCGCAATTTGCAGGTATTATGAGCAATTTCTCTTACCCCAATTTGTGTCACATCTACTGGAGCCTCATGAGCATGTATTATGACGTCACAGTATATGATGACATCATAATTAGTATGCACTATTATGTCACAATGTATTATGACGTCATAATGTATCTGCATTATGACATCACAATATTTTATGACAGCGCAATTTGCAGGTTTTATGACCAATTTCGCTTCCCCAATTTGTGTCAAATCTACTGGAGCATCATGAGCATGTATTATGACGTCACAGTATATGATGACATCATAATTAGTATGCAATATGACGTCACAATGTATTATGACGTCATAATGTATCCGCATTATGACATCACAATATATTATGAGAGCGCAATTTGCAGGTATTATGAGCAATTTCTCTTACCCCAATTTGTGTCACATCTACTGTAGCATCATGAGCATGTATTATGACGTCACAGTATATGATGACATCAAAATTAGTATGCACTATGACGTCACAATGTATTATGATGTCATAATGTATCCGCATTATGACATCACAATATATTATGAGAGCGAAATTTGCAGGTATTATGAGCAAATTCTCTTTCCCCAATTTGTGTCACATCTACTGGAGCATCATGAGCATGTATTATGATGTCAAAGTATATGATGACATCATAATTAGTAAGCACTATGACATCACAATGTATTATGACGTCATAATGTATCCGCATTATGACATCACAATATATTATGAGAGCGCAATTTGCAGGTTTTATGACCAATTTCGCTTACCCCAATTTGTGTCTCATCTACTGGAGCATCATCAGCATGTATTATGACGTCACAGTATATGATGACATCATAATTAGTATGCACTATGACGTCACAATGTATTATGACGCCGTAATGTATCCGCATTATGACATCACAATATATTATGAGAGCGCAATTTGCAGGTATTATGAGCAATTTCTCTTACCCCAATTTGTGTCACATCTACTGGAGCATCATGAGCATGTATTATGACGTCACATTATATGATGACATCATAATTAGTATGCACTATGATGTCACAATGTAATATGACATCATAATGTATCCGCATTATGACATCACAATATATTATGAGAGCGCAATTTGCAGATTTTATGACCAATTTCGCTTACCCCAATTTGTGTCACATCTACTGCTGCATCATGAGCATGTATTATGACGTCACAGTATATGATGACGTCATAATTAGTATGCACTATGACGTCACAATGTATTATGACGTCATAATGTATCCGCATTATGACATCACAATATATTATGAGAGCGCAATTTGCATGTCTTATGACCATTTTCGCTTACCCCAATTTGTGTCACATCTACTTGAGCATCATGAGCATGTATTATGTCGCCACAGTATATGATGACATCATAATTAGTATGCAATATGACGTCACAATGTATTATGAAGTCATAATGTATCCGCATTATGACATCACAATATATTATGAGAGCGCAACATGCAGGTATTATGAGCAATTTCTCTTACCCCAATTTGTGTCAAATCTACTGGAGCATCATGAGCATGTATTATGATGTCACAGTATATGATGACATCATAATTAGTATGCACTATGACGTCACAATGTATTATGACGTCATAATGTATCCGCATTATGACATCACAATATATTATGAGAGCGCAATTTGCAGGTATTAAGAGCAATTTCTCTTAACCCAATTTGTGTCACATCTACTGGAGCATCATGAGAATGTATTATGACATCACAGTATATGATGACATCATAATTAGCATGGACTATGACGTCAAAATGTATTATGACGTCATAATGTATCCGCATTATGACATCACAATATATTACGAGAGCGCAACATGCAGGTATTATGAGCAAATTCTCTTTCCCCAATTTGTGTCACATCTACTGGAGTATCATGAGCATGTATTATGATATCAAAGTATATGATGACATCATAATTAGTATGCACTATGACATCACAATGTATTATGACGTCATAATGTATCCGCATTATGACATCACAATATATTATGAGAGCGCAACTTGCAGGTATTATGAGCAATTTCTCTTACCCCAATGTGTGTCACGTCTACTGGAGCATCATGAGCATGTATTATGACGTCACAGTATATGATGACATCATAATTAGTATGCACTATGACGTCACAATGTATTATGACGTCATAATGTATCGGCATTATGACATCACAATATATTATGAGAGCGCAATTTGCAGGTTTTATGACCAATTTCGCTTACCCCAAATTGTGTCACATCTACTTGAGCATCATTTGCATGTATTATGATGTCACAGTATATGATGACATCATAATTAGTATGCAGTATGACGTCACAATATATTATGACGTCATAATGTATCCTCATTATGACATCACAATATATTATGAGAGCGCAACATGCAGGTATTATGAGCAATTTCTCTTACCCCAATCTGTGTCACATCTACTGGAGCATCATGAGCATGTATTATGACATCACAGTATATGATGACATCATAATTAATATGCACTATGACGTCACAATGTATTATGAGGTCATAATGTATCCGCATTATGACATCACAATATATTATGAGAGCGCAATTTGCAGGTTTTATGACCAATTTCACTTATCCCAATTTGTGTCACATCTACTGGACCATCATGAGCCTGTATTATGACGTCACAGTATATGATGACATCATAATTAGTATGCAGTATGACGTCACAATGTATTATGATGTCATAATGTATCCGCCTTATGACATCACAATATAGTATGAGAGCGCAACATCCAGGTATTATGAGCAATTTTTCTTACCCCAATTTGTGTCACATCTACTGGAGCATCATGAGCATGTATTCTGACGTCACAGTATATGATGACATCGTAATTAGTATGCAGTATGACGTCACAATGTATTATGACGTCATAATGTATCCGCATTATGACATCACAATATATTATGAGAGCGCAACTTGCAGGTATTATGAGCAATTTCTCTTACCCCAATTTGTGTCACGTCGACTGGAGCTTCATGAGCATGTATTATGACGTCACAGTATATGATGACATCATAATTAGTATGCACTATGACGTCACAATGTATTTTGACGTCATAGTGTATCCGCATTATGACATCACAATATATTATGAGAGCGCAATTTGCATGTCTTATAACCATTTTCGATTACTCCAATTTGTGTCACATCTACAGGAGCATCATGAGCATGTATTATGACGTCACAGTATATGATGACATCATAATTAGTATGCACTATGACGTCACAATGTATTATGACGTCATAATGTATCCGCATTATGACATCCCAATATATAATGAGAGCGCAACTTGCAGGTATTATGAGCAATTTCTCTTACCCCAATTTGTGTCACGTCTACTGGAGCATCATGAGCATGTATTATGACATCACAGTATATGATGATATCATAATTAGTATGCACTATGACGTCACAATGTATTATGACGTCATAATGTATCCGCATTATGACATCACAATATATTATGAGAGCGCAATTTGCAGGTTTTATGACCAATTTCGCTTACCACAATTTGTGTCACATCTACTGGAGCATCATGAGCATGTATTATGTCATCACAGTATATGATGACATCATAATTTTTATGCAGTATGATGTCACAATGTATTATGGCGTCATAATGTATCCTCATTATGACATCACAATATATTATGAGAGCGCAACATGCAGGTATTATGAGCAATTTCTCTTACCCCAATTTGTGTCACATCTAGTGGAGCATCATGAGCATGTATTATGACGTCAGAGTATATGATGACATCATAATTGGTATGCAATATGACGTCACAATGTATTATGACGTCATAATGTATCCGCATTATGACATCACAATATATTATGAGAGTGCAATTTGCAGGTTTTATGACGAATTTCGCTTACCCCAATTTGTGTCACATCTACTGGAGCAACATGAGCATGTATTATGACGTCACAGCATATGATGACATCATAACTAGTATGCAAGATGATGTCACAATGTATTATGACATCATAATACATCCGCATTATGACATCACAATATATTATGAGAGCGCAACATGCAGGTATTATGAGCAATTTCTCTTACCCCAATTTGTGTCACATCTACTGGAGCATCATCAGCATGTATTACGATGTCACAGTATATGTTGACATCATAATTAGTATGCACTATGACGTCACAATGTATTATGACGTCATAATGTATCCGCATTATGACATCACAATATATTATGAGAGCGCAATTTGCAGGTTTTATGACCAATTTCGCTTACCCCAATTTGTGTCATATCTACTGGAGCATCATGAGCATGTGTTATGACGTCACAGTATATGATGACATCATAATTAGTATGCACTATGACGTCACAATGTATTATGTCGTCATAATGTAACCGCATTATGACATCACAATATATTATGAGAGCGCAATTTGCAGGTTTTATGAACAATTTCGCTTACCCCATTTTGTGTCACATCTACTGGAGCATCATGAGCATTTATTATGATGTCACAGTATATTATGACATCATAAATAGTATGCAGTATGACGTCACAATGTATTATGTCGTCATAATGTATCCACATTATGACATCACAATATATTATGAGAGCGCAACATGCAGGTATTATGAGCAATTTCTCTTACCCCAATTTGTGTGACATCTACTGGATCATCATGAGCATGTATTATGACGTCACAGTATATGATGACATCATAATTAGTATGCAGTATGACGTCACAATGTATTATGACGTTATTATGTATCCGCATTATGACATCACAATATATTATGAGAGCGCAATTTGCAGGTTTTATGACCATTTTCGATTACTCCAATTTGTGTCACATTTACTGGAGCATCATGAGCATGTATTATGACGTCACAGTATATGATGACATCATAATTAGTATGCAGTATGACGTCACAATATATTATGACGTCATAATGTATCCGCATTATGACATCACAATATATGATGAGAGCGCAATTTGCAGGTTTTATGACCAATTTCGCTTACCCAATTTGTGTCACATCTACTGGAGCATCATGAGCATGTATTATGACGTCACAGTATATGATGACATCATAATTAGTATGCAGTAATACGTCACAATGTATTATGACGTCATAATGTATCCGCATTATGACATCACAATATATTATGAGAGCGCAACAGGCAGGTTTTATGAGCAATTTCTCTTACCCCAATTTGTGTCACATCTACTGGAGCATCATGAGCATGTATTATGATGTCACAGTATATGATGACATCATAATTAGTATGCAGAATGACGTCACAATGTACTATGACGTCATAATGTATCCGCATTATGATATTACAATATATTACGAGAGCGCAATTTGCAGGTATTATGAGCAAATTCTCTTACCCCAATTTGTGTCACATCTACTGGAGCATCATGAGCATGTATTATGACGTCACAGTATATGATAACATCATAATTAGTAAGCACTATGATGTCACAATGTATTATGACGTCATAATGTATCCGCATTATGACATCACAATATATGATGAGAGCCCAATTTGCAGGTATTAAGAGCAATTTCTCTTACCCCAATTTGTGTCACATCTACTGGAGCATCATGAGCATGTATTATGACGTCACAGAATATGATGACATCATAATTAGTATGCAATATGAGGGCACAATGTATTATGACGTCATAATATATCCACAGTATGACTTCACAATATATTATGAGAGCGCAACATGCAGGTATTATGACCAATTTCGCTAACCCCAATTTGTGTCACATCTACTGGAGCATCATGAGCATGTATTATGACGTCACAGTATATGATGACATCATAATTAGTATGCAATATGACGTCACAATGTATTATGACGTCATAATGTATCTGCATTATGACATCACAATATATTATGAGAGCGCAACATGCAGGTATTATGAGCAATTTCTCCTACCCCAATTTGTGTCACATCTACTGGAGCATCATGAGCATGTATTATGACGTCACAGTATATGATGACATCATAATTAGTATGCAGTATGACGTCACAATGTATTATGACGTCATAATGTATCCGCATTATGACATCACAATATATTATGAGAGCGCTATTTGCAGGTTTTCTGACCAATTTCGCTTACCCCAATTTGTTTCACATCTACTGGAGCATCATGAGCATGTATTACGACGTCACAGTATATGATGACATCATAATTAGTATGCACTATGACGTCACAATGTATTATGACGTCATAATATATCCGCATTATGACATCACAATATATTATGAGAGTGCAATTTGCAGGTTTTATGACCAACTTCGCTTACCCCAATTTGTGTCACATCTACTGGAGCATAATGAGTATCTATTATGACGTCACAACATATGATGACATCATAACTAATATGCACTATGTCGTCACAAGGAATTATGGCGTCATAATGTATCCGCATTATGACATCACAGTATTCTATGAGAGCGCAATTTGCAGGTATTATGAGCAATTTCTCTTACCCTAATTTGTGTAACATCTACGGGAGCATCATGAGCATGTATTATGACGTCACAGTATATGATGACATAATAATTAGTATACACTATGACGTCACAATGTATTTTGACGTCAAAATGTATCCGCATTATGACATCACAATATATTATGAGAGCGCAATTTGCAGGTATTATGAGCAATTTATCTTACCCCAATTTGTGTCACATCTACTGGAGCATCATGAGCATATATTATGACGTCACAGTATATGATGACATCATAACTAGTATGCACTATGATGTCACAATGTATTATGACGTCATAATGTATCCGCATTATGACATCACAAGGTATCACGAGAGCGCAATTTGCAGGTATTATGAGCACTTTCTCTTACCCCAATTTGTGTCACATCTACTGGAGCATCATGAGCATGTATTATGACATCACAGTATATGATGACATCATAATTAGTATGCACTATGACGTCACAATGTATTATGACGTCATAAGGTATCCGCATTATGACATCACAATATATTATGAGAGCGCAATTTGCAGGTATTATCATCAATTTCTCTTACCCCAATGTGTGTCACATCTACTGGAGCATCATGAGCATGTATTATGACGTCACAGTATATGATGACATCATAGTTAGTATGCACTATGACGTCACAATGTATTATGACGTCATAATGTATCCGCATGATGACATCACAATATATTATGAGAGCGCAATTTGCAGGTTGTATGACCAACTTCGCTTACCCCAATTTGTGTCACATCTACTGGACCATCATGAGCATGTATTATGACGTCACAACATATGATGACATCATAACTAATATGCACTATGACATCACAGGTAATTATGGCGTCATAATGTATCCGCCTTATGACATCACAGTATATTATGAGAGCGCAATTTGCAGGTATTATGAGCAATTTCTCTTACCCCAATTTGTGTAACATCTACTGGAGCATCATGAGCATGTATTATGACGTCACAGTATATGATGACATAATAATTAGTATACATTATGACGTCACAATGTATTTTGACATCATAATGTATCCGCATTATGACATCACAATATATTATGAGAGCGCAATTTGCAGGTATTATGAGCAATTTCTCTTACCCCAATTTGTGTCACATCTACTGGAGCATCATGAGCATGTATTATGACATCACAGTATGTGATGACATCATAATTAGTATGCACTATGACGTCACAATGTATTATGACGTCATAATGTATCCGCATTATGACATCTCAATATATTATCAGAGCGCAATTTCCAGGTATTATGAGCAATTTCTCTTACCCCAATTTGTGTCACATCAACTGGAGCATCATGAGCATGTATTATGACGTCACAGTATATGATGACATCATAATTAGTATGCAGTATGAAGTCACAATATATTATGACGTCATAATGTATGCGCATTATGACATCACAATATATTATGAGAGCGCAATTTGCAGGAACTATGAGCAATTTCTCTTACCCCAATTTGTGTCACATCTACTGGAGCATCATCAGCATGTATTATGACGTCACAGTATATGATGACATCATAATTAGTATGCACTATGACGTCACAATGTATTATGACTTCGTAATGTATCCGCATTATGACATCACAATATATTATGAGAGTGCAATTTGCAGGTATTATGAGCAATTTCTCTTACCCCAATGTTTTTCACATCTATTGGAGAATCATGAGCATGTATTATGACGTCACAGTAAATGATGACATCATAATTAGTATGCACTAGGACGTCACAATATATTATGACGTCATAATGTATCCGCATTATGACATCACAAGGTATGATGAGAGCGCAATTTGCAGGTATTATGAGCAATTTCTCTTACCCCAATTTGTGTCACATCTACTGGAGCATCATGAGCATGTATTGTGACGTCACAGTATATAATCACATCACAATTAGTATGCACTATGACGTCACAATGTGTTATGACGTCATAATGTATCCGCATTATGACATCACAATATATTATGAGAGTGCAATTTGCAGGTTTTATGACCAACTTCGCTTACCCCAATTTGTGTCACATCTACTGGAGCATCATGAGTATCTATTACGAAGTCACAACATATGATGACATCATAACTAGTATGCACTATGACGTCACCAGGTATTATGACGTCATAAAGTATCCGCATTATGACATCACAATATATTATGAGAGCGCAATTTGCAGGTATTATCAGCAATTTCTCTTACCCCAATGTGTGTCACATCTACTGGAGCATCATGAGCATGTATTATGACGTCACAGTATATGATGACATCATAATTAGTATGCAATATGACGTCACAATGTATTATGACGTCATAATGTATCCGCATGATGACATCACAATATATTATGAGAGCGCAATTTGCAGGTTGTATGACCAACTTCGCTTACCCCAATTTGTGTCACATCTACTGGACCATCATGAGCATGTATTATGACGTCACAACATATGATGACATCATAACTAATATGCACTATGACATCACAGGTAATTGTGGCGTCATAATGTATCCGCCTTATCACATCACAGTATATTATGAGAGCGCAATTTGCAGGTATTATGAGCAATTTCTCTTACCCCAATTTGTGTAACATCTACTGGAGCATCATGAGCATGTATTATGACGTCACAGTAAATGATGACATAATAATTAGTATACACTATGACGTCACAATATATTTTGACATCATAATGTATCCGCATTATGACATCACAATATATTATGAGAGCTCAATTTGCAGGTATTATGAGCAATTTATCTTACCCCAATTTGTGTCACATCTACTGGAGCATCATGAGCATGTATTACGACGTCACAGTAAATGATGACATCATAATTAGTATGCACTATGACGTCACAATGTACTATGACTTCATAATGTATCCGCATCATGACATCACAATATATTATGAGAGGGCAATTTGCAGGTATTATGAGCAATTTCTCTTACCCCAATTTGTTTCACATCTACTGGAGCATCATGAGCATGTATTATGACGTCACAGTATATGATGACATCATAATTAGTATGCACTATGACGTCACAATGCATTATGACGTCATAATGTATCCGCATTGTGACATCACAATATATTATGAGAGTGCAATTTGCAGGTTTTATGACCAATTTCGCTTACCCCAATTTGTGTCACATCTACTGGAGCATCATGAGCATGTATTATGACGTCACAACATATGATGACATCATAACTAGTATGCACTATGACGTCACAAGATAATATGACGTCATAATGTGTCCGCATTATGACATCACAATATATTATGAGAGCGCAATTTGCAGGTATTATGAGCACTTTCTCTTACCCCAATTTGCGTAACATCTACTGGACCATCATGAGCATGTATTATGACGTCACAGTATATGATGACATCATAATTAGTATGCACTATGACGTCACAATGTATTATGACGTCATAATGTGTCCGCATGATGACATCACAATATATTATGAGAGCGCAATTTACAGGTATTTTGACCAATTTCTCTTACCCCAATTTGTGTCACATCTACTGGAGCATCATGAGCATGTTTTATGATGTCACAACATATGATGACATCATAACTAATATGCACTATGACGTCACAAGGAATTATGGCGTCATAATATATCCGCATTATGACATCACAGTATACTATGAGAGCGCAATTTGCAGGTATTCTGAGCAATTTCTCTTACCCCAATTTGTGTCACATCTACTGGAGCATCATGAGCATGTATTATGACGTCACAGTATATGATGACATGATAATTATTATACAATATGACGTCACAATGTATTTTGACGTCATAATGTATCCGCATTATGACATCACAATATATTATGAGAGCGCAATTTGCAGGTATTATGAGCAATTTCTCTTACCCCAATTTGTGTCACATCTACTGGAGCATCAAGAGCATGTATTATGACGTCACAGTATATGATGACATCATAATTAGTATGCACTATGGCGTCACAATGTATTATGACCTCATAATGTATCCGCATTATGACATCACAATATATTGTGAGAGTGCAATTTGCAGGTTTTATCACCAACTTCGCTTACCCCAATTTGTGTCACATCTACTGGAGCATCATGAGCATGTATTTTGACATCACAACATATGATGACATCATAACTAGTATGCACTATGACGTCACAAGGTATTATGACGTCATAAAGTATCCGCTTTATGACATCACAATATATTATGAGAGCACAATTTGCAGGTATTATGACCAATTTCTCTTACCCCAATTTGTGTCGCATCTACTGGAGCATCATGAGCATGTATTATGACATCACAACAGATGATGACATCATAACTAGTATGCACTATGACGTCACTTGGTATTATGACGTCATAATGTGTCCACATTATGACATCACAATATATTATGAGAGCGCAATTTGCAGGTATTATGAGCAATTTCTCTTACCCCAATTCGTGTCACATCTACTGGAGCATCATGAGCATGTATTATGATGTCACAGTATATGATGACATCATAATTAGTATGCACTATGACGTCACAATGTATTATGACGTCGTAATGTATCTGCATTATGACATCACAATATATTATGAGAGCCCAATTTGCAGTTTTTATGAGCAATTTCTCTTACCCCAATTTGTGTCACATCTACTGGAGCATCATGAGCATGTATTATGACGTCACAGTATATGATGACATCATAATTAGTATGCAGTATGTCATCACAATGTATTAAGACGTCATAATGTATCCACATTATGACATCACAATATATTATGAGAGCGCAATTTACAGGTATTATGAGCAATTTCTCTTACCCCAATTTGTGTCACATCTACTGGAGCATCATGAGCATGTATTATGACGTCAGAGTATATGAGGACATCATAATTAGTATGCAGTATGACGTCACAATATATTATGACGTCATAATGTATGCGCATTATGACATCACAATATATTATGAGAGCGCAATTTGAAGGAACTATGAGCAATTTCTCTTACCCCAATGTGTGTCACATCTACTGGAGCATCATATGCATGTACTATGACATCACAGTATATGATGACATCATAATTAATATGCAGTATGACGTCACAATGTATTATGACGTCATAATGTATCCGCATTATGGCATCACAATATATTATGAGAGCGCAATTTGCAGGTATTATGAGCAATTTCTCTTACCTCAATGTGTGTCACATCTACTGGAGCATCATGAGCATGTATTATGACGTCACAGTATATGATGACATCATAATTAGTATGCACTATGACGTCACAATGTATTATGACGTCATAATGTATCCGCTTGATTACATCACAATATATTATGAGAGCGCAATTTGCAGGTATTATGACCAATTTCTCTTACCCCAATTTCTGTCACATCTACTGGAGCATCATGAGCATGTATTATGACATCAAAACATATGATGACATCATAACTAAAATGCACTATGACGTCACAAGGAATTATGGCGTCATAATGTATCCGCATTATGACATCACAGTATATTATGAGAGCGCAATTTGCAGGTATTATGAGCAATTTCTCTTACCCCAATTTGTGTCACATCTACTGGAGCATCATGAGCATGTATTATGACGTCACAGTATATGATGACATAATAATTAGTATACATTATGACGTCACAATGTATTTTGACATCATAATGTATCCGCATTATGACATCACAATATATTATGAGAGCGCAATTTGCAGGTATTATGAGCAATTTCTCTTACCCCAATTTGTGTCACATCTACTGGAGCATCATGAGCATGTATTATGACATCACAGTATGTGATGACATCTTAATTAGTATGCACTATGACGTCACAATGTATTATGACGTCATAATGTATCCGCATTATGACATCTCAATATATTATCAGAGCGCAATTTGCAGGTATTATGAGCAATTTCTATTACCCCAATTTGTGTCACATCAACTGGAGCATCATGAGCATGTATTATGACGTCACAGTATATGATGACATCATAATTAGTATGCAGTATGATGTCACAATATATTATGACGTCATAATGTATGCGCATTATGACATCACAATATATTATGAGAGCGCAATTTGCAGGAACTATGAGCAATTTCTCTTACCCCAATTTGTGTCACATCTACTGGAGCATCATCAGCATGTATTATGACGTCACAGTATATGATGACATCATAATTAGTATGCACTATGACGTCACAATGTATTATGACTTCGTAATGTATCCGCATTATGACATCACAATATATTATGAGAGTGCAATTTGCAGGTATTATGAGCAATTTCTCTTACCCCAATGTTTTTCACATCTATTGGAGAATCATGAGCATGTATTATGACGTCACAGTAAATGATGACATCATAATTAGTATGCACTAGGACGTCACAATATATTATGACGTCATAATGTATCCGCATTATGACATCACAAGGTATGATGAGAGCGCAATTTGCAGGTATTATGAGCAATTTCTCTTACCCCAATTTGTGTCACATCTACTGGAGCATCATGAGCATGTATTGTGACGTCACAGTATATAATCACATCACAATTAGTATGCACTATGACGTCACAATGTGTTATGACGTCATAATGTATCCGCATTATGACATCACAATATATTATGAGAGTGCAATTTGCAGGTTTTATGACCAACTTCGCTTACCCCAATTTGTGTCACATCAACTGGAGCATCATGAGTATCTATTACGACGTCACAACATATGATGACATCATAACTAGTATGCACTATGACGTCACCAGGTATTATGACGTCATAAAGTATCCGCATTATGACATCACAATATATTATGAGAGCGCAATTTGCAGGTATTATCAGCAATTTCTCTTACCCCAATGTGTGTCACATCTACTGGAGCATCATGAGCATGTATTATGACGTCACAGTATATGATGACATCATAATTAGTATGCAATATGACGTCACAATGTATTATGACGTCATAATGTATCCGCATGATGACATCACAATATATTATGAGAGCGCAATTTGCAGGTTGTATGACCAACTTCGCTTACCCCAATTTGTGTCACATCTACTGGACCATCATGAGCATGTATTATGACGTCACAACATATGATGACATCATAACTAATATGCACTATGACATCACAGGTAATTATGGCGTCATAATGTATCAGCCTTATCACATCACAGTATATTATGAGAGCGCAATTTGCAGGTATTATGAGCAATTTCTCTTACCCCAATTTGTGTAACATCTACTGGAGCATCATGAGCATGTATTATGACGTCACAGTAAATGATGACATAATAATTAGTATACACTATGACGTCACAATATATTTTGACATCATAATGTATCCGCATTATGACATCACAATATATTATGAGAGCGCAATTTGCAGGTATTATGAGCAATTTATCTTACCCCAATTTGTGTCACATCTACTGGAGCATCATGAGCATGTATTATGACGTCACAGTAAATGATGACATCATAATTAGTATGCACTATGACGTCACAATGTACTATGACTTCATAATGTATCCGCATCATGACATCACAATATATTATGAGAGGGCAATTTGCAGGTATTATGAGCAATTTCTCTTACCCCAATTTGTTTCACATCTACTGGAGCATCATGAGCATGTATTATGACGTCACAGTATATGATGACATCATAATTAGTATGCACTATGACGTCACAATGCATTATGACGTCATAATGTATCCGCATTGTGACATCACAATATATTATGAGAGTGCAATTTGCAGGTTTTATGACCATTTTCGCTTACCCCAATTTGCGTAACATCTACTGGACCATCATGAGCATGTATTATGACGTCACAGTATATGATGACATCATAATTAGTATGCACTATGACGTCACAATGTATTAAGACGTCATAATGTGTCCGCATGATGACATCCCAATATATTATGAGAGCGCAATTTACAGGTATTTTGACCAATTTCTCTTACCCCAATTTGTGTCACATCTACTGGAGCATCATGAGCATGTTTTATAATGTCACAACATATGATGACATCATAACTAATATGCACTATGACGTCACAAGGAATTATGGCGTCATAATATATCCGCATTATGACATCACAGTATACTATGAGAGCGCAATTTGCAGGTATTCTGAGCAATTTCTCTTACCCCAATTTGTGTCACATCTACTGGAGCATCATGAGCATGTATTATGACGTCACAGTATATGATGACATGATAATTATTATACAATATGACGTCACAATGTATTTTGACGTCATAATGTATCCGCATTATGACATCACAATATATTATGAGAGCGCAATTTGCAGGTATTATGAGCAATTTCTCTTACCCCAATTTGTGTCACATCTACTGGAGCATCAAGAGCATGTATTATGACGTCACAGTATATGATGACATCATAATTAGTATGCACTATGGCGTCACAATGTATTATGACCTCATAATGTATCCGCATTATGACATCACAATATATTGTGAGAGTGCAATTTGCAGGTTTTATCACCAACTTCGCTTACCCCAATTTGTGTCACATCTACTGGAGCATCATGAGCATGTATTTTGACATCACAACATACGATGACATCATAACTAGTATGCACTATGACGTCACAAGGTATTATGACGTCATAAAGTATCCGCTTTATGACATCAAAATATATTATGAGAGCACAATTTGCAGGTATTATGACCAATTTCTCTTACCCCAATTTGTGTCGCATCTACTGGAGCATCATGAGCATGTATTATGACATCACAACAGATGATGACATCATAACTAGTATGCACTATGACGTCACTTGGTATTATGACGTCATAATGTGTCCACATTATGACATCACAATATATTATGAGAGCGCAATTTGCAGGTATTATGAGCAATTTCTCTTACCCCAATTTGTGTCACATCTACTGGAGCATCATGAGCATGTATTATGACGTCAGAGTATATGAGGACATCATAATTAGTATGCAGTATGACGTCACAATATATTATGACGTCATAATGTATGCGCATTATGACATCACAATATATTATGGGAGCGCAATTTGAAGGAACTATGAGCAATTTCTCTTACCCCAATGTGTGTCACATCTACTGGAGCATCATATGCATGTACTATGACATTACAGTATATGATGACATCATAATTAATATGCAGTATGACGTCACAATGTATTATGACGTCATAATGTATCCGCATTATGGCATCACAATATATTATGAGAGCGCAATTTGCAGGTATTATGAGCAATTTCTCTTACCTCAATGTGTGTCACATCTACTGGAGCATCATGAGCATGTATTATGACGTCACAGTATATGATGACATCATAATTAGTATGCACTATGACGTCACAATGTATTATGACGTCATAATGTATCCGCATGATTACATCACAATATATTATGAGAGCGCAATTTGCAGGTATTATGACCAATTTCTCTTACCCCAATTTCTGTCACATCTACTGGAGCATCATGAGCATGTATTATGACATCAAAACATATGATGACATCATAACTAAAATGCACTATGACGTCACAAGGAATTATGGCGTCATAATGTATCCGCATTATGACATCACAGTATATTATGAGAGCGCAATTTGCAGGTATTATGAGCAATTTCTCTTACCCCAATTTGTGTCACATCTACTGGAGCATCATGAGCATGTATTATGACGTCACAGTATATGATGACATCATAATTAGTATGCACTATGACGTCACAATGTATTATGACGTCATAATGTATCCGCATTATTACATCACAATATATTATGAGAGCGCAATTTGCAGGTATTATGAGCAATTTCTCTTACCCCAATTTGTGTCACATCTACTGGAGCATCATGAGCATGTATTATGACATCACAGTATATGATGACATCATAATTAGTATGCACTATGACGTCACAATGTATTATGACGTCATAATGTATCCGCATTATGACATCACAATATATTATGAGAGTGCAATTTGCAGGTTTTATGACCAACTTCGCTTTCCCCAATTTGTGTCACATCTACTGGAGCATCATGAGTATGTATTATGATGTCACAACACATGATGACATCATAACTAGTATGCACTATGATGTCACAATGTATTATGACGTCATAATGTATCCGCATTATGACATCTCAATATATTATGAGAGCGCAATTTGCTGGTATTATGAGCAATTTCGCTTACCACAATTTGGGTCACATCAACTGGAGCATCATGAGCATGTATTATGATGTCACAGTATATGATGACATCATAATTAGTAAGCACTATGACGTCACAATATATTATGACGTCATAATGTATCCGCATTATGACATCACAATATATTATTAGTGCGCAATTGGCAGGTATTATGAGCAATTTCTCTTACCACAATTTGTGTCACATCTACTGGAGCATCATGAGCATGTATTATGACGTCACAGTATATGATGACATCATAATTAGTATGCACTATGATGTCACAATGTATTATGACGTCATAATGTATGCACATTATGACATCACAATATATTATGAGAGCGCAATTTGCAGGAACTATGAGCAATTTCTCTTACACCAGTGTTTGTCACATCTACTGGAGAATCATGAGCATCTATTATGACGTCAGAGTATATGATGACATCATAATTAGTATGCACTATGACGTCACAATGTATTATGACGTCATAATGTATCCGCATTATGACATCACAATATATTATGAGTGCGCAATTTGCAGGTATTATGAGCAATTTCTCTTACCCCAATTTGTGTCACATCTACTGGAGCATCATGAGCATGTATTATGACATCACAGTATATGATGACATCATAATTACTATGCAATATTACGTCACAATGTATTATGACCTCATTATGTATCCGCATTATGACATCACAATATATTACGAGAGTGCATTTTGCAGGTATTATGAGCAATTTCTCTTACCCCAATTTGTGTCACATCTACTGGAGCATCATGAGCATGTATTATGACGTCACAGTATATGAAGACATCATAATTAGTATGCACTATGATGTCACAATGTATTATGACGTCATAATGTATCCGCATTATGAAATCACAATGTATGCTGAGAGCCCAATTTGCAGGTATTATGACACATTTCTCTTACCCCAATTTGTGTCACATCTACTGGGGCATCATGAGCATGTATTATGATGTGACAGTATATGATGACATCATAATTAGTAAGCACTATTACGTCACAATGTATTATGACGTCATAATGTATCAGCATTATGACATCACAATATGTTATGAGAGCGCAATTTGCAGGTATTATGAGCAATTTCTCTAACCCCAATTTGTGTCACATCTACTGGAGAATCATGAGCATGTATTATGACGTCACAGTATATGATGACATCATAATTAGTATGCACTATGACGTCACAATGTATTATGACGTCATAATGTATCCGCATTATGACATCACAATATATTATGAGAGCGCAATTTGCAGGTATTATGAGCAACTTCGCTTACCCCAATTTGTGTCACAACTACTGGAGCATCATGAGCATGTATTATGACGTCACAGTATATGATGACATCATAATTAGTATGCACTATGACGTCACAATGTATTATGACGTCATAATGTATCCGCGTTATGACATCTCAATATATTATTAGTGCGCAATTGGCAGGTATTATGAGCAATTTCGCTTACCCCAATTTGTGTCACATCAACTGGAGCATCATGAGCATGTATTATGATGTCACAGTATATGATGACATCATAATTAGTAAGCAGTATGACGTCACAATGTATTATGACGTCATAATGTATCCGCATTATGACATCACAATATATTATTAGTGCGCAATTTGCAGGTATTATGAGCAATTTCTCTTACCACAATTTGTGTCACATCTACTGGAGCACAATGAGCATGTATTATGACGTCACAGTATATGATGACATCATAATTACTATGTACTATTACGTCACAATGTATTATGACCTCATTATGTATCCGCATTATGACATCACAATATATTACGAGAGTGCATTTTGCAGGTATTATGAGCAATTTCTCTTACCATAATTTGTGTCACATCTACTGGAGCATCATGAGCATGTATTATGACGTCACAGTATATGAAGACATCATAATTAGTATGCACTATGATGTCACAATGTATTATGACGTCATAATGTATCCGCATTATGAAATCACAATATATGGTGAGAGCCCAATTTGCAGGTATTATGACACATTTCTCTTACCACAATTTGTGTCACATCTACTGGGGCATCATGAGCATGTATTATGACGTCACAGTATATGATGACATCATAATTAGTAAGCACTATGACGTCACAATGTATTATGACGTCATAATGTATCAGCATTATGACATCACAATATGTTATGAGAGCGCAATTTGCAGGTATTATGAGCAATTTCTCTAACCCCAATTTGTGTCACATCTACTGGAGAATAATGAGCATGTATTATGACATCACAGTATATGATGACATCATAATTAGTATGCACTATGACGTCACAATGTATTATGACGTCATAATGTATCCGCATTATTACATCACAATATATTATGAGAGCGCAATTTGTAGGTATTATGAGCAACTTCGCTTACCCCAATTTGTGTCACATCTACTGGAGCATCATGAGCATGTATTATGACGTCACAGCATATGATGACATCATAATTAGTATGCACTATGACGTCACAATGTAGTATGACGTCATAATGTATCCGCATTATGACATCACAATATATTATGAGAGCGCAATTTGCAGGTTTTATGACAAATTTCGCTTACCCCAATTTGTGTCACATCTACTGGAGCATCATGAGCATGTATTATGATGTCACAGTATATGATGACATCATAATTAGTATGCAGTATGATGTCACAATGTATTATGACATCGTAATGTATCCGCATTATGACACCACAATATATTATGAGAGCGCAACGTGCAGGTATTATGAGCAATTTCTCTTACCCCAATTTGTGTCACATCTACTGGAGCATCATGAGCATGTATTATGACGTCACAGTATATGATGACATCATAATTAATATGCAGTATGACGTCACAATATATTATGACGTCATAATGTATCCGCATTATGACGTCACAATATATTATGAGAGCGCAATTTGCAGGTTTTATGACCAATTTCGCTTACCCCAATTTGTGTCACATCTACTGGAGCATCATGAGCATGTATTATGACGTCACAGTATATGATGACATCATAATTAGTATGCACTATGACGTCACAATGTATTATGACGTCATAATATATCCACATTATGACATCACAATATAGTATGAGAGCGCGACATACAGGTATTATGAGCAATTTCTCTTACCCCAATTTGTGTCACATCTACTGGAGCATCATGAGCATGTATTATGACATCACAGTATATGATGACATCATAAGTAGTATGCACTATGACGTCACAATATATTAGGACGTCATAATGTATCCGTATTATGACATCACAATATATTATGAGAGCGCAGTTTGCAGGTATTGTGAGCAATTTCTCTTACCCGAATTTGTGTCACATCTACTGGAGCATCATGAGCATGTATTATGACGTCACAGTATATGATGACATCATAATTAGTATGCAGTATGACGTCACAATGTATTATGACGTCATAATGTATCCGCACTATGATATCACAATATATTATGAGAGCGCAACATGCAGGTATTATGAGCAATTTCTCTTACCACAATTTGTGTCACATATACTGGAGCATCATGAGCATGTATTATGACGTCACAGTATATGATATCATCATAATTAGTATGCACCATGAAGTCACAATGTATTATTACGTCATCATGTATCCACATTATGACATCACAATATATTATGAGAGCGCAATTTGCAGGTTTTATGACCAATTTCGCTTACCCCAATTTTTGTCACATCTACTGGAGCATCATGAGCATGTATTATGACGGCACAGTATATGATGACATCATAATTAGTATGCACTATGACGTCACAATGTATTATGACGTCATAATGTATCCGCTTTATGACATCACAATATATTATGAGAGCGCAATTTGCAGGTTTATGACCAATTTCGCTTACCACAATTCGTGTCACATCTACTGGAGCATCATGAGCATGTATTATGACGTCACAGTATATGATGACATCATAATTAGTAAGCACTATGACGTCACAATGTATTGTGACGTCATAATATATCCGCATTATGACATCACAATATATTATGAGAGCGCAACTTGCAGGTATTATGAGCAATTTCTCTTACCCCAATTTGTGTCACATCTACTGGATCATAATGAGCATGTATTATGACGTCACAGTATATGATGATATCATAATTAGTATGCACTATGACGTCACATTGTATTATGACGTCATAATGTATCCGCATTATGACATCACAATATATTATGAGAGCGCAACATGCAGGTATTATGAGCAATTTCTCTTACCCCAAATTGTGTCACATCTACTGTAGCATCATGAGCATGTATTATGACCTTACAGTATATGATGACATCATAATTACTATGCACTATGACCTCACAATGTGTTATGACGTCATAATGTATCCGCATTATGACATCACAATATATTATGAGACCGCAATTTACAGGTATTATGAGCAATTTCTCTTACCCCAATTTGTGTCACATCTACTGGAGCATCATGAGCATGTATTATGACGTCACAGTATATAATGACATCATAATTAATATGCAGTATGACGTCACAATGTATTATGACGTCATAATGTATGCACATTATGACATCACAATATATTATGAGAGCGCAATTTGCAGGTTTTATGAGCAATTTCTCTTACCACAATTTGTGTCACATCTACTGGAGCATCATGAGCATGTATTATGACGTCAGAGTATATGATGACATCATAATTAGTATGCACTATGATGTCACAATGTATTATGACGTCATAATGTATGCACATTATGACATCACAATATATTATGAGAGCGCAATTTGCAGGAACTATGAGCAATTTCTCTTACCCCAATGTTTGTCACATCTACTGGAGAATCATGAGCATGTATTATGACGTCACACTAAATGATGACATCATAATTAGTATGCAGTATGACGTCACAATGTATTATGACGTCATAATGTATCCACATTATGACATCACAATATATGATGAGAGTGCAATTTGCAGGTTTTATGACCAATTTCGCTTACCCCAATTTCTGTCACATCTACTGGAGCATCATGAGCATGTATTATGACGTCACAGTATATGATGACATCATAAGTAGTATGCACTATGACGTCACAATGTATTATGACGTCATAATGTATCCGCATATTTACATCACAATATATTATGAGAGCGCAATTTGCAGGTATTATGACCAATTTCTCTTACCCCAATTTGTGTCACATCTACTGGAGCATCATGAGCATGTATTATGACGTCACAACATATGATGACATCATAACTAAAATGCACTATGACGTCAAAAGGAATTATGGCGTCATAATGTATCTGCATTATGACATCACAGTATATTATGAGAGCGCAATTTGCAGGTAGTATGAGCAATTTCTCTTACCCCAATTTGTGTAACATCTACTGGAGCATCATGAGCATGTACTATGACGTCACAGTATATGATGATATAATAATTAGTATACACTATGACGTCACAATATATTTTGACGTCAATATGTATCCGCATTATGACATCACAATATATTATGAGAGCGCAATTTGCAGGTATTATGAGCAATTTATCTTACCCCAATTTGTGTCACATCTACTGGAGCATCATGAGCATGTATTATGACGTCACAGTATATGATGACATCATAATTAGTATGCAATATGACGTCACAATGTATTATGACGTCATAATATATGCGCATTATGACATCACAATATATTATGATAGCGCAATTTGCAGATATTATGAGCAATTTCTCTTACCCCAATTGGTGTCACATCTACTGGAGCATCATGAGCATATATTATGACGTCACAGAATATGATGACATCATAACTAGTATGCACTATGACGTCACAATGTATTATGACGTCATAATGAATCCGCATTATGACATCACAAGGTATGATGAGAGCGCAATTTGCAGGTATTATGAGCAATTTCTCTCATTCAATTTGTGTCACATCTACTGGAGCATCATGAGCATGTATTATGACGTCACAGTATATGATGACATCATAATTAGTATGCACTATGACGTCACAATATATTATGACGTCATAATGTATCCGCATTATGACATCACAATATATTATGAGAGCACAACATGCAGGTAGTATGAGCAATTTCTCTTACCCCAATTTGTGTCACATCTACTGGAGCATCATGAGCATGTATTATGACGTCACAGTATATGATGACATCATAAGTAGTATGCACTATGACGTCACAATGTATTATGACGACATAATGTATCCGCATTATGACATCACAATATATTATGAGAGCGCAATTTGCAGGTTTTATGACCAATTTCGCTTACCCCAATTTGTGTCAAATCTACTGGAGCAACATGAGCATGTATTATGACGTCACAGTATATGATGAGATCATAATTAATATTCGGCATGACGTCACAATGTATTATGACGTCATAATGTATCCGCATTATGACATCACAATATATTATGAGAGCGCAACATACAGGTATTATGAGCAATTTCTCTTACCCCAATTTGTGTCACATCTACTGGAGCATCATGAGCATGTATTATGACGTCACAGCATATGATGACATCATAATTAGTATGCACTATGACGTCACAATGTAGTATGACGTCATAATGTATCCGCATTATGACATCACAATATATTATGAGAGCGCAATTTGCAGGTTTTATGACAAATTTTGCTTACCACAATTTGTTTCACATCTACTGGAGCATCATGAGCATGTATTATGATGTCACAGTATATGATGACATCATAATTAGTATGCAGTATGATGTCACAATGTATTATGACATCGTAATGTATCCGCATTATGACATGACAATATATTATGAGAGCGCAACGTGCAGGTATTATGAGCAATTTCTCTTACCCCAATTTGTGTCACATCTAGTGGAGCATCATGAGCATGTATTATGACGTCACAGTATATGATGACATCATGATTAGTATGCAGTATGACGCCACAATCTATTATGACGAAATAATGTATTCACATTCTGACATCACAATATATTATGAGAGCGCAACATGCAGGTATTATGAGCAATTTCTCTTACCCCAATTTGTGTCACATCTACTGGAGTATCATGAGCATGTATTATGACGTCACAGTATATGATGACATCATAATTAGTATGCAGTATGACGTCACAATATATTATGACGTCATAATGTATCCGCATTATGACGTCACAATATATTATGAGAGCGCAATTTGCAGGTTTTATGACCAATTTCGCTTACCCCAATTTGTGTCACATCTACTGGAGCATCATGAGCATGTATTATGACGTCACAGTATATGATGACATCATAATTAGTATGCACTATGACGTCACAATGTATTATGACGTCATAATGTATCCACATTATGACATCACAATATAGTATGAGAGCGCAACATGCAGGTATTATGAGCAATTTCTCTTACCCCAATTTGTGTCACATCTACTGGAGCATCATGAGCATGTATTATGACGTCACAGTATATGATGACATCATAAGTAGTATGCACTATGACGTCCCAATGTATTATGATGACATAAAGTATCCGTATTATGACATCACAATATATTATGAGAGCGCAGTTTGCAGGTATTATGAGCAATTTCTCTTACCCGAATTTGTGTCACATCTACTGGAGCATCATGAGCATGTTTTATGTCGTCACAGTATATGATGACATCATAATTAGTATGCAGTATGACGTTACAATGTATTATGACGTCATAATGTATCCGCACTATGATATCACAATATATTATGAGAGCGCAACATGCAGGTATTATGAGCAATTTCTCTTACCACAATTTGTGTCACATCTACTGGAGCATCATGAGCATGTATTATGACGTCACAGTATATGATGACATCATAATTAGTATGCACTATGACGTCACAATGTATTATGACGTCATAATGTATCCGCATTATGTCATCACAATATATTTTGAGAGCGCAATTTGCAGGTTTTATGACCAATTTGGCTTAACCCAATTTGTGTGACATCTACTGGAGCATCATGAGCATGTATTATGATGTCACAGTATATGATGACATCATAATTAGTATGCAGCATGACATCACAATGTATTATGACGTCACAATTTTTCCGCATTATGACATCACAATATATTATGAGAGCACAACATGCAGGTATTATGAGCAATTTCTCTTACCCCAATTTGTGTCACATCTACTGGAGCATCATGAGCATGTATTATGACGTCACAGTATATGATGACATCATAAGTAGTATGCACTATGACGTCACAATGTTTTATGACGACATAATGTATCCGCATTATGACATCACAATATATTATGAGAGCGCAATTTGCAGGTTTTATGACCAATTTCGCTTACCCCAATTTGTGTCACATCTACTGGAGCAACATGAGCATGTATTATGACATCACAGTATATGATGACATCATAATTAATATGCAGTATGACGTCACAATGTATTATGACGTCATAAAGTATCCGCATTATGACATCACAATATATTATGAGAGCGCAACATGCAGGAATTATGAGCAATTTCTCTTACCCCAATTTGTGTCACATCTACTGGAGCATCATGAGCATGTATTATGACGTCACAGCATATGATGACATCATAATTAGTATGCACTATGACGTCACAATGTAGTATGACGTCATAATGTATCCGCATTATGACATCACAATATATTATGAGAGCGCATCATGCAGTTATTATGAGCAATTTCTCTTACCCCAATTTGTGTCACATCTACTGGAGCATCATGAGCATGTATTATGACGTCACAGTATATGATGACATCATGATTAGTATGCAGTATGATGCCACAATGTATTATGACGTCATAATGTATCCGCATTCTGACATCACAATATATTATGAGAGCGCAACATGCAGGTATTATGAGCAATTTCTCTTACCCCAATTTGTGTCACATCTACTGGAGCATCATGAGCATGTATTATGACGTCACAGTATATGATGACATCATAATTAGTATGCAGTATGACGTCACAATGTATTATGACGTTATAATGTATCCGCATTATGATATCACAATATAATAATGAGAGCGCAACATACAGGTATTATGAGCAATTTCTCTTACCCCAATTTGTGTCACATCTACTGGAGCATCATGAGCATGTATTATGACGTCACAGTATATGATGACATCAAAATTAATATGCACTATGACGTCACAATGTATTATGACGTCATAATGTATCCGCATTATGACGTCACAATATATTATGAGAGCGCAATTTGCAGGTTTTAAGACCAATTTCAGTTACCCCAATTTGTGTCACATCAAATGGAGCATCATGAGCATGTATTATGACGTCACAGTATATGATGACATCATAATTAGTATGCACGATGACATCACAATGTATTATGACGTCATAATGTATCCGCATTATGACATCACAATATATTATGAGAGCGCAACATGCAGGTATTATGAGCAATTTCTCTTACCCCAATTTGTGTCACATCTACTGGAGCATCATGAGCATGTATTATGACGTCACAGTATATGATGACATCATAAGTAGTATGCACTATGACGTCACAATGTATTATGACGACATAATGTATCCGCATTATGACATCACAATATATTATGAGAGCGCAATTTGCAGGTTTTATGACCAATTTCGCTTACCCCAATTTGTGTCAAATCTACTGGAGCAACATGAGCATGTATTATGACGTCACAGTATATGATGAGATCATAATTAATATTCGGCATGACGTCACAATGTATTATGACGTCATAATGTATCCGCATTATGACATCACAATATATTATGAGAGCGCAACATACAGGTATTATGAGCAATTTCTCTTACCCCAATTTGTGTCACATCTACTGGAGCATCATGAGCATGTATTATGACGTCACAGCATATGATGACATCATAATTAGTATGCACTATGACGTCACAATGTAGTATGACGTCATAATGTATCCGCATTATGACATCACAATATATTATGAGAGCGCAATTTGCAGGTTTTATGACAAATTTTGCTTACCACAATTTGTTTCACATCTACTGGAGCATCATGAGCATGTATTATGATGTCACAGTATATGATTACATCATAATTAGTATGCAGTATGATGTCACAATGTATTATGACATCGTAATGTATCCGCATTATGACATGACAATATATTATGAGAGCGCAACGTGCAGGTATTATGAGCAATTTCTCTTACCCCAATTTGTGTCACATCTAGTGGAGCATCATGAGCATGTATTATGACGTCACAGTATATGATGACATCATGATTAGTATGCAGTATGACGCCACAATCTATTATGACGAAATAATGTATTCACATTCTGACATCACAATATATTATGAGAGCGCAACATGCAGGTATTATGAGCAATTTCTCTTACCCCAATTTGTGTCACATCTACTGGAGTATCATGAGCATGTATTATGACGTCACAGTATATGATGACATCATAATTAGTATGCAGTATGACGTCACAATATATTATGACGTCATAATGTATCCGCATTATGACGTCACAATATATTATGAGAGCGCAATTTGCAGGTTTTATGACCAATTTCGCTTACCCCAATTTGTGTCACATCTACTGGAGCATCATGAGCATGTATTATGACGTCACAGTATATGATGACATCATAATTAGTATGCACTATGACGTCACAATGTATTATGACGTCATAATGTATCCACATTATGACATCACAATATAGTATGAGAGCGCAACATGCAGGTATTATGAGCAATTTCTCTTACCCAAATTTGTGTCACATCTACTGGAGCATCATGAGCATGTATTATGACGTCACAGTATATGATGACATCATAAGTAGTATGCACTATGACGTCACAATGTATTATGATGACATAAAGTATCCGTATTATGACATCACAATATATTATGAGAGCGCAGTTTGCAGGTATTATGAGCAATTTCTCTTACCCGAATTTGTGTCACATGTACTGGAGCATCATGAGCATGTTTTATGTCGTCACAGTATATGATGACATCATAATTAGTATGCAGTATGACGTTACAATGTATTATGACGTCATAATGTATCCGCACTATGATATCACAATATATTATGAGAGCGCAACATGCAGGTATTATGAGCAATTTCTCTTACCACAATTTGTGTCACATCTACTGGAGCATCATGAGCATGTATTATGACGTCATAGTATATGATGACATCATAATTAGTATGCACTATGACGTCACAATGTATTATGACGTCATAATGTATCCGCATTATGTCATCACAATATATTATGAGAGCGCAATTTGCAGGTTTTATGACCAATTTGGCTTAACCCAATTTGTGTGACATCTACTGGAGCATCATGAGCATGTATTATGACGTCACAGTATATGATGACATCATAATTAGTATGCAGCGTGACATCACAATGTATTATGACGTCACAATTTTTCCGCATTATGACATCACAATATATTATGAGAGCACAACATGCAGGTATTAAGAGCAATTTCTCTTACCCCAATTTGTGTCACATCTACTGGAGCATCATGAGCATGTATTATGACGTCACAGTATATGATGACATCATAAGTAGTATGCACTATGACGTCACAATGTTTTATGACGACATAATGTATCCGCATTATGACATCACAATATATTATGAGAGCGCAATTTGCAGGTTTTATGACCAATTTCGCTTACCCCAATTTGTGTCACATCTACTGGAGCAACATGAGCATGTATTATGACGTCACAGTATATGATGACATCATAATTAATATGCAGTATGACGTCACAATGTATTATGACGTCATAAAGTATCCGCATTATGACATCACAATATATTATGAGAGCGCAACATGCAGGAATTATGAGCAATTTCTCTTACCCCAATTTGTGTCACATCTACTGGAGCATCATGAGCATGTATTATGACGTCACAGCATATGATGACATCATAATTAGTATGCACTATGACGTCACAATGTAGTATGACGTCATAATGTATCCGCATTATGACATCACAATATATTATGAGAGCGCATCATGCAGTTATTATGAGCAATTTCTCTTACCCCAATTTGTGTCACATCTACTGGAGCATCATGAGCATGTATTATGACGTCACAGTATATGATGACATCATGATTAGTATGCAGTACGATGCCACAATGTATTATGACGTCATAATGTATCCGCATTCTGACATCACAATATATTATGAGAGCCCAACATGCAGGTATTATGAGCAATTTCTCTTACCCCAATTTGTGTCACATCTACTGGAGCATCATGAGCATGTATTATGACGTCACAGTATATGATGACATCATAATTAGTATGCAGTATGACGTCACAATGTATTATGACGTTATAATGTATCCGCATTATGATATCACAATATAATAATGAGAGCGCAACATACAGGTATTATGAGCAATTTCTCTTACCCCAATTTGTGTCACATCTACTGGAGCATCATGAGCATGTATTATGACCTCACAGTATATGATGACATCAAAATTAATATGCACTATGACGTCACAATGTATTATGACGTCATAATGTATCCGCATTATGACGTCACAATATATTATGAGAGCGCAATTTGCAGGTTTTAAGACCAATTTCAGTTACCCCAATTTGTGTCACATCAAATGGAGCATCATGAGCATGTATTATGACGTCACAGTATATGATGACATCATAATTAGTATGCACGATGACATCACAATGTATTATGACGTCATAATGTATCCGCATTATGACATCACAATATATTATGAGAGCGCAACATGCAGGTATTATGAGCAATTTCTCTTACCCCAATTTGTGTCACATCTACTGGAGCATCATGAGCATGTATTATGATGTCACAGTATATGATGACATCATAAGTAGTATGCACTATGACGTCACAATGTATTATGACGACATAATGTATCCGCATTATGACATCACAATATATAATGAGAGCGCAATTTGCAGGTATTATGAGCAATTTCTCTTACCCCAATTTGTGTCACATCTACTGGAGCATCATGAGCATGTATTATGACGTCACAGTATATGATGACATCATGATTAGTATGCAGTATGATGCCACAATGTATTATGACGTCATAATGTATCCGCATTCTGACATCACAATATATTATGAGAGCGCAACATGCAGCTATTATGAGCAATTTCTCTTACCACAATTTGTGTCACATCTACTGGAGCATCATGAGGATGTATTATGACGTCACAGTATATGATGACATCATAATTAGTATGCACTATGACCTCACAATGTATTATGACGTCATAATATATCCGCATTATGACATCACAATATATTATGAGAGCGCAATTTGCAGGTTTTATGACCAATTTCGCTTAACCCAATTTGTGACACATCTACTGGAGCATCATGAGCCTGTATTATGACGTCACAGTATATGATGACATCATAATTAGTATGCACTATGACGTCACAATGTATTGTGACGTCATAATGTTTCCGCATTATGACATCACAATATATTATGAGAGCGCAAAATGCAGGTATTATGAGCAATTTCTCTTTCCCCAATTTGTGTCACATCTACTGGAGCATCATGAGCATGTATTATGACGTCACAGTATATGATGACATCATAATTGGTATGCACTAGGACGTCACAATGTATTATGAGGTCATAATGTATCCGCATTATGACATCACAATATATTATGAGATCGCAATTTGCAGGTTTTATGACCAATTTCGCTTACCCCAATTTGTGTCACATCTACTGGAGCATCATGAGCATGTATTATGACGTCACAGTATATGATGACACCATAATTAGTATGCACTATGACGTCACAATGTATTATGACGTCATAATGTATCCGCATTATGACATCACAATATATTATGAGAGCGCAACATGCAGGTATCATGAGCAATTTCTCTTACCCCAATTTGTGTCACATCTACTGGAGCATCATGAGCATTTACTATGACGTCACAGTATATGATGACATCATAATTAGTATGCAGTATGACGTCACAATGTATTATGACGTCATAATGTATCCGCATTATGACATCACAATATATTATGAGAGCGCAACTTGCAGGTATTATGAGCAATTTCTCTTACCCCAATTTGTGTCACATCTAGTGGAGCACCATGAGCATGTATTATGACATCACAGCATATGATGACATCATAATTAGTATGCAGTATGACGCCACAATGTATTATGACGTCATAATGTGTCCGCATTATGACATCACAATATATTATGAGAGCGCAATTTACAGGTATTATGAGCAATTTCTCTTACCCCAATTCGTGTCACATCTACTGGAGCATCATGAGCATGTATTATGATGTCACAGTATATGGTGACATCATAATTAGTATGCACTATGACGTCACAATGTATTATGACGTCGTAATGTATCCGCATTATGACATCACAATATATTATGAGAGCGCAATTTGCAGTTTTTATGACAAATTTTACTTACCACAATTTGTTTCACATCTACTGGAGCATCATGAGCATGTATTATGATGTCACAGTATATGATGACATCATAATTAGTATGCAGTATGATGTCACAATGTATTATGACATCGTAATGTATCCGCATTATGACATGACAATATATTATGAGAGCGCAACGTGCAGGTATTATGAGCAATTTCTCTTACCCCAATTTGTGTCACATCTAGTGGAGCATCATGAGCATGTATTATGACGTCACAGTATATGATGACATCATGATTAGTATGCAGTATGACGCCACAATCTATTATGACGAAATAATGTATTCACATTCTGACATCACAATATATTATGAGAGCGCAACATGCAGGTATTATGAGCAATTTCTCTTACCCCAATTTGTGTCACATCTACTGGAGTATCATGAGCATGTATTATGACGTCACAGTATATGATGACATCATAATTAGTATGCAGTATGACGTCACAATATATTATGACGTCATAATGTATCCGCATTATGACGTCACAATATATTATGAGAGCGCAATTTGCAGGTTTTATGACCAATTTCGCTTACCCCAATTTGTGTCACATCTACTGGAGCATCATGAGCATGTATTATGACGTCACAGTATATGATGACATCATAATTAGTATGCACTATAACGTCACAATGTATTATGACGTCATAATGTATCCACATTATGACATCACAATATAGTATGAGAGCGCAACATTCAGGTATTATGAGCAATTTCTCTTACCCCAATTTGTGTCACATCTACTGGAGCATCATGAGCATGTATTATGACGTCACAGTATATGATGACATCATAAGTAGTATGCACTATGACGTCACAATGTATTATGATGACATAAAGTATCCGTATTATGACATCACAGTATATTATGAGAGCGCAGTTTGCAGGTATTATGAGCAATTTCTCTTACCCGAATTTGTGTCACATCTACTGGAGCATCATGAGCATGTTTTATGTCGTCACAGTATATGATGACATCATAATTAGTATGCAGTATGACGTTACAATGTATTATGACGTCATAATGTATCCGCACTATGATATCACAATATATTATGAGAGCGCAACATGCAGGCATTATGAGCAATTTCTCTTACCACAATTTGTGTCACATCTACTGGAGCATCATGAGCATGTAGTATGACGTCACAGTATATGATGACATCATAATTAGTATGCACTATGACGTCACAATGTATTATGACGTCATAATGTATCCGCATTATGTCATCACAATATATTATGAGAGCGCAATTTGCAGGTTTTATGACCAATTTGGCTTAACCCAATTTGTGTGACATCTACTGGAGCATCATGAGCATGTATTATGACGTCACAGTATATGATGACATCATAATTAGTATGCAGCATGACATCACAATGTATTATGACGTCACAATTTTTCCGCATTATGACATCACAATATATTATGAGAGCACAACATGCAGGTATTATGAGCAATTTCTCTTACCCCAATTTGTGTCACATCTACTGGAGCATCATGAGCATGTATTATGACGTCACAGTATATGATGACATCATAAGTAGTATGCACTATGACGTCACAATGTTTTATGACGACATAATGTATCCGCATTATGACATCACAATATATTATGAGAGCGCAATTTACAGGTTTTATGACCAATTTCGCTTACCCCAATTTGTGTCACATCTACTGGAGCAACATGAGCATGTATTATGACGTCACAGTATATGATGACATCATAATTAATATGCAGTATGACGTCACAATGTATTATGACGTCATAAAGTATCCGCATTATGACATCACAATATATTATGAGAGCGCAACATGCAGGAATTATGAGCAATTTCTCTTACCCCAATTTGTGTCACATCTACTGGAGCATCATGAGCATGTATTATGACGTCACAGCATATGATGACATCATAATTAGTATGCACTATGACGTCACAATGTAGTATGACGTCATAATGTATCCGCATTATGACATCACAATATATTATGAGAGCGCATCATGCAGTTATTATGAGCAATTTCTCTTACCCCAATTTGTGTCACATCTACTGGAGCATCATGAGCATGTATTATGACGTCACAGTATATGATGACATCATGATTAGTATGCAGTATGATGCCACAATGTATTATGACGTCATAATGTATCCGCATTCTGACATCACAATATATTATGAGAGCGCAACATGCAGGTATTATGGGCAATTTCTCTTACCCCAATTTGTGTCACATCTACTGGAGCATCATGAGCATGTATTATGACGTCACAGTATATGATGACATCATAATTAGTATGCAGTATGACGTCACAATGTATTATGACGTTATAATGTATCCGCATTATGATATCACAATATAATAATGAGAGCGCAACATACAGGTATTATGAGCAATTTCTCTTACCCCAATTTGTGTCACATCTACTGGAGCATCATGAGCATGTATTATGACGTCACAGTATATGATGACATCAAAATTAATATTCACTATGACGTCACAATGTATTATGACGTCATAATGTATCCGCATTATGACGTCACAATATATTATGAGAGCGCAATTTGCAGGTTTTAAGACCAATTTCAGTTACCCCAATTTGTGTCACATCAACTGGAGCATCATGAGCATGTATTATGACGTCACAGTATATGATGACATCATAATTAGTATTCACGATGACATCACAATGTATTATGACGTCATAATGTATCCGCATTATGACATCACAATATATTATGAGAGCGCAACATGCAGGTATTATGAGCAATTTCTCTTACCCCAATTTGTGTCACATCTACTGGAGCATCATGAGCATGTATTATGATGTCACAGTATATGATGACATCATAAGTAGTATGCACTATGACGTCACAATGTATTATGACGTCATAATGTATGCGCATTATGACATCACAATATATTATGAGAGCGCAATTTGAAGGAACTATGAGCAATTTCGCTTAACCCAATTTGTGACACATCTACTGGAGCATCATGAGCCTGTATTATGACGTCACAGTATATGATGACATCATAATTAGTATGCACTATGACGTCACAATGTATTGTGACGTCATAATGTTTCCGCATTATGACATCACAATATATTATGAGAGGGTAAAATGCAGGTATTATGAGCAATTTCTCTTTCCCCAATTTGTGTCACATCTACTGGAGCATCATGAGCATGTATTATGACGTCACAGTATATGATGACATCATAATTGGTATGCACTAGGACGTCACAATGTATTATGAGGTCATAATGTATCCGCATTATGACATCACAATATATTATGAGAGCGCAATTTGCAGGTTTTATGACCAATTTCGCTTACCCCAATTTGTGTCACATCTACTGGAGCATCATGAGCATGTATTATGACGTCACAGTATATGATGACACCATAATTAGTATGCACTATGACGTCACAATGTATTATGACGTCATAATGTATCCGCATTATGACATCACAATATATTATGAGAGCGCAACATGCAGGTATCATGAGCAATTTCTCTTACCCCAATTTGTGTCACATCTACTGGAGCATCATGAGCATTTACTATGACGTCACAGTATATGATGACATCATAATTAGTATGCAGTATGACGTCACAATGTATTATGACGTCATAATGTATCCGCATTATGACATCACAATATATTATGAGAGCGCAACTTGCAGGTATTATGAGCAATTTCTCTTACCCCAATTTGTGTCACATCTAGTGGAGCACCATGAGCATGTATTATGACATCACAGCATATGATGACATCATAATTAGTATGCAGTATGACGCCACAATGTATTATGACGTCATAATGTGTCCGCATTATGACATCACAATATATTATGAGAGCGCAATTTACAGGTATTATGAGCAATTTCTCTTACCCCAATTCGTGTCACATCTACTGGAGCATCATGAGCATGTATTATGATGTCACAGTATATGGTGACATCATAATTAGTATGCACTATGACGTCACAATGTATTATGACGTCGTAATGTATCCGCATTATGACATCACAATATATTATGAGAGCGCAATTTGCAGTTTTTAAGAGCAATTTCTCTTACCCCAATTTGTGTCACATCTACTGGAGCATCATGAGCATGTATTATGACGTCACAGTATATGATGACATCATAATTAGTATGCAGTATGACATCACAATGTATTAAGACGTCATAAAGTATCCGCATTATGACATCACAATATATTATGAGAGCGCAATTTACAGGTATTATGAGCAATTTCTCTTACCCCAATTTGTGTCACATCTACTGGAGCATCATGAGCATGTATTATGACGTCAGAGTGTATGAGGACATCATAATTAGTATGCAGTATGACGTCACAATATATTATGACGTCATAATGTATGCGCATTATGACATCACAATATATTATGAGAGCGCAATTTGAAGGAACTATGAGCAATTTCTCTTACCCCAATGTGTGTCACATCTACTGGAGCACCATGAGCATGTACTATGACATCACAGTATATGATGACATCATAATTAGTATGCAGTATGACGTCACAATGTATTATGACGTCATAATGTATCCGCATTATGGCATCACAATATATTATGAGAGCGCAATTTGCAGGTATTATGAGCAATTTCTCTTACCTCAATGTGTGTCACATCTACTGGAGCATCATGAGCATGTATTATGACGTCACAGTATATGATGACATCATAATTAGTATGCACTATGACGTCACCATGTATTATGACGTCATAATGTATCCGCCTGATTACATCACAATATATTATGAGAGCGCAATTTGCAGGTATTATGACCAATTTCTCTTACCCCAATTTGTGTCACATCTACTGGAGCATCATGAGCATGTATTATGACGTCACAGTATATGAAGACATCATAATTAGTATGCACTATGATGTCACAATGTATTATGACGTCATAATGTATCCGCATTATGAAATCACAATATATGGTGAGAGGCCAATTTGCAGGTATTATGACACATTTCTCTTACCACAATTTGTGTCACATCTACTGGGGCATCATGAGCATGTATTATGACGTCACAGTATATGATGACATCATAATTAGTAAGCACTATGACGTCACAATGTATTATGACGTCATAATGTATCCGCATTATGACATCTCAATATATTATGAGAGCGCAATTTGCAGGTATTATGAGCAATTTCGCTTACCCCAATTTGTGTCACATCAACTGGAGCATCATGAGCATGTATTATGACGTCACAGTATATGATGACATCATAATTAGTATGCACTATGACGTCACAATATATTATGACGTCATAATGTATCCGCATTATGACATCACAATATATTATTAGTGCGCAATTGGCAGGTATTATGAGTAATTTCTCTTACCCCAATTTGTGTCACATCTACTGGAGCATCATGAGCATGTATTATGACATCACAGTATATGATGACATCATAATTACTATGCACTATTACGTCACAATGTATTATGACCTCATTATGTATCCGCATTATGACATCACAATATATTACGAGAGTGCATTTTGGAGGTATTATGAGCAATTTCTCTTACCCCAATTTGTGTCACATCTACTGGAGCATCATGAGCATGTATTATGACGTCACAGTATATGAAGACATCATAATTAGTATGCACTATGATGTCACAATGTATTATGACGTCATAATGTATCCGCATTATGAAATCACAATATATGGTGAGAGCCCAATTTGCAGGTATTATGACACATTTCTCTTACCCCAATTTGTGTCACATCTACTGGGGCATCATGAGCATGTATTATGACGTCACAGTATATGATGACATCATAATTAGTAAGCACTATGACGTCACAATGTATTATGACGTCATAATGTATCCGCATTATGACATCACAATATGTTATGAGAGCGCAATTTGCAGGTATTATGAGCAATTTCTCTAACCCCAATTTGTGTCACATCTACTGGAGAATCATGAGCATGTATTATGACGTCACAGTATATGATGACATCATAATTAGTATGCACTATGACGCCACATTGTATTATGACGTCATAATGTATCCGCATTATGACATCACAATATATTATGAGAGCGCAATTTGCAGGTATTATGAGCAACTTCGCTTACCCCAATTTGTGTCACAACTTCTGGAGCATCATGAGCATGTATTATGACGTCACAGTATATGATGACATCATAATTAGTAAGCAGTATGACGTCACAATGTATTATGACGTCATAATGTATCCGCATTATGACATCACAATATATTATTAGTGCGCAATTTGCAGGTATTATGAGGAATTTCTCTTACCACAATTTGTGTCACATCTACTGGAGCACAATGAGCATGTATTATGACGTCACAGTATATGATGACATCATAATTACTATGCACTATTACGTCACAATGTATTATGACCTCATTATGTATCCGCATTATGACATCACAATATATTACGAGAGTGCATTTTGCAGGTATTATGAGCAATTTCTCTTACCCCAATTTGTTTCACATCTACTGGAGCATCATGAGCATGTATTATGACATCACAGTATATGAAGACATCATAATTAGTATGCACTATGATGTCACAATGTATTATGACGTCATAATGTATCCGCATTATGAAATCACAATATATGGTGAGAGCCCAATTTGCAGGTATTATGACACATTTCTCTTACCACAATTTGTGTCACATCTACTGGGGCATCATGAGCATGTATTATGACGTCACAGTATATGATGACATCATAATTAGTAAGCACTATGACGTCACAATGTATTATGACGTCATAATGTATCAGCATTATGACATCACAATATGGTATAAGAGCGCAATTTGCAGGTATTATGAGCAATTTCTCTAACCCCAATTTGTGTCACATCTACTGGAGCATCATGAGCATGTATTATGACGTCACAGTATATGATGACATCATACTAAGTATGCACTATGACGTCACAATGTATTATGACGTCATAATGTATCCGCATTATGACATCTCAATATATTATGAGAGCGCAATTTGCAGGTATTATGAGCAATTTCGCTTACCCCAATTTGTGTCACATCAACTGGAGCATCATGAGCATGTATTATGACGTCACAGTATATGATGACATCATAATTAGTATGCACTATGACGTCACAATGTATTATGACGTCATAATGTATCCGCATTATTACATCACAATATATTATGAGAGCGCAATTTGCAGGTATTATGAGCAACTTCGCTTACCCCAATTTGTGTCACATCTACTGGAGCATCATGAGCATGTATTATGATGTCACAGTATATGATGACATCATAATTAGTAAGCACTATGACGTCACAATGTATTATGACGTCATAATGTATCCGCATTATGACATCACAATATATTATTAGTGCGCAATTTGCAGGTATTATGAGCAATTTCTCTTACCACAATTTGTGTCACATCTACTGGAGCATCATGAGCATGTATTATGACGTCACGGTATATGATGACATCATAATTAGTATGCACTATGACGTCACAATGTATTATGACGTCATAATGTATGCACATTATGACATCACAATATATTATGAGAGCGCAGTTTGCAGGAACTATGAGCTATTTCTCTTACCCCAATGTTTGTCACATCTACTGGAGCATCATGAGAATGTATTATGACGTCACAGTATATGATGACATCATAATTAGTATGCACTATGAAATCACAATGTTTTATGACGTCATAATGTATCCGCATTATGACATCACAATATATTATTAGTGCGCAATTTGCAGGTATTATGAGCAAATTCTCTTACCCCAATTTGTGTCACATCTACTGGAGCATCATGAGCATGTATTATGACGTCACAGTATATGATGACACCGTAATTAGTATGCACTATGACATCACAAAGTATTATGACGTGATAATGTATCCGCATTATGACATCACAATATATGATGAGAGCGAAATTTGCAGGTATTGTGACCCAGTTCTCTTACAACAATTTGTGTCAATTCTACCGGAGCAACATGAGCATGTATTATGACGTCAGAGTATATGATGTCATCATAATTAGTATGCACTATGACGTCACAATGCATTATGAAGTGATAATGTATCCGCATTATGACATCGCAATATAATATGAGAGCGCAATTCGCAGGTATTTTCAGCAATTTCTCTTACCACAATTTGTGTCACATCTACTGGAGCATCATGAGCATGTATTATAACATCACAGCATATGATGACATCATAACTAGTATGCACTATGACGTCACAATGTATTATGACGTCATAATGTATCCGCATTATGACATCACAATATATTATGAGAGCGCAATTCGCAGGTATTATGAGCAATTTCTCTTACCCCAAATTGTGTCACATCTACTGGAGCATCATGAGCATGTATTATGACGTCACAGTATATGATGACATCATAGTTAGTATGCACTATGACGTCACAATGTATTATGACCTCATAATGTATCCGCTTTATGACATCACAATATATTTTGAGAGTGCAATTTGCAGGAATTATGAGCAATTTCTCTTACCACAATTTTTGTCACATCTACTGGAGCATCATGAGCATGTATTATGACGTCACAGTATATGCTGACATCATAATTAGTAGGCACTATGACGTCACAATATATTATGACGTCATAATATATCCGCATTATTACACCTCAATATATTATGAGAGCGCAATTTGCAGGTATTATGACCAATTTCTCTTACCCCAATTTGTTTCACATCTACTGGAGCATCATGAGCATGTATTATGACGTCACAGTATATGATGACATCATAGTTAGTATGCTCTATGACGTCACAATGTATTATGACGTCATAATGTATCCGCATTATTACATCACAATATAATATGAGAGCGCAAATTTCAGGTTTTATGACCAATTTCGCTTACCCCAAATTGTGTCACATCTACTGGAGCATCATGAGCATGTATTATGACCTCACAGTATATGATGACACCATAATTATTATGCACTATGACGTCACAAAGTATTATGACGTCATAATGTATCCGCACTATGACATCACAATATATTATGAGAGCGCAACATGCAGGTATTATCAGCAAATTCTCTTACCCCAATTTGTGTCATATCTACAGGAGTATCATGAGCATGTATTATGACGTCAGAATATATGATGACATCATAATTAGTATGCAGTATGACGTCACTATGTATTATGACGTCATAATGTATCCGCATTATGACATCACAATATATTATGAGAGCGCAACATGCAGGTATTATGAGCAATTTCTCTTACCACAATTTGTGTCACATCTACTGGAGCATCATGAGCAAGTATTATGACGTCACAGTATATGATGACATCATAATTAGTATGCAGTATGATGTCACAATGTAGTATGACGTCATAATATATCCGCATTATAACATCACAATATATTATGAGATCGCAATTTCCAGGTTTTATGACCAATTTCGCTTACCGCAATTTGTGTCACATCTACTGGACCATCATGAGCATGTATTATGACGTCACAGTATATGATGACATCATAATTAGTATGCAGTATGACGTCACAATGTATTATGACGTTATAATGTATCCGCCTTATGACATCACAATATATTATGAGAGCGCAACATGCAGGTATTATGAGCAATTTCTCTTACCCCAATTTGTGTCACATCTACTGGAGCATCATGAGCATGTATTCTGACGTCACAGTATATGATGACATCATAATTAGTATGCACTATGACGTCACAATGTATTATGACGTCATAATGTATCCGCATTATGACATCACAATATATTATGAGAGCGCAACTTGCAGGTATTATGAGCAATTTCTCTTACCCCAATTTGTGTCACGTCTACTCTAGCATCATGATCATGTATTATGACGTCACAGTATATGATGACATCATAATTAGTATGCAGTATGACGTCACAATGTATTATGATGTCATACTGTATCCGCATTATGACATCACAATATATTATGAGAGCGCAACATGCAGGTATTATGAGCAATTTCTCTTACCCCAATTTGTGTCACATCTACTGGAGCATCATGAGCATGTATTATGACGTCACAGTGTATGATGACATCATAATTATTATGCACTATGACGGCACAATGTATTATGACGTCATAATGTATCCGCATTGTGACATCACAATATATTATGAGAGCGCAATTTGCAGGTTTTATGACCAATTTCGCTTACCCCAATTTGTGTCACATCTACTGGAGCATCATGAGCATGTATTATGATGTCACAGTATACGATGACATCATAATTACTATGCAGTATGACGTCACAATGTATTATGACGTCATAATGTATCCGCCTTATGACATCACAATATATTATGAGAGCGCAATTTGCAGGTATTATGAGCAATTTCTCTTACCCCAATTTGTGTCACATCTACTGGAGCATCATGACCATGTATTATGACATCAGAGTATATGATGACATCATAATTAGTAGGCACTATGACGTCACAATGTATAGTGTCGTCATAATGTATCCGCATTATGACATCACAATATATTATGAGAGCGCAAGTTGCAGGATTTATGACCAATTTCGCTTACCCCATTTTGTGTCACATCTACTGGAGCATCATGAGCATGTATTATGACGTCACAGTAAATGATGACATCATAATTAGAATGCACTATGACGTCACAATGTATTATGACGTCATAATGTATCCGCATTATGACATCACAATATATTATGAGAGCGCAACATGCAGGTATTATGCGTAATTTCTCTTAACCCAATTTGTGTCACATCTACTGGAGCATCATGAGCATGTATTATGACGTCACAGTAAATGATGACATCATAATTAGTATGCACTATGACGTCACAATGTACTATGACGTCATAATGTATCCGCATAATGACATCACAATATATTACAAGAGCGCAATTTGCAGCTATGATGAGCAAATTCTCTTACCCAATTTGTGTCGCATCTACTGGAACATCATGAGCATGTATTATGACGTCACAGTATATGATGACATCATAATTAGTATGCAGTATGACGTCACAATGTATTATGACGTCATAATGTATCCGCATTATGACATCACAATATTTGATGAGAGCGCAATTTGCAGGTATTGTGACCCATTTCTCTAACCCCAATTTGTGTCACATCTACTGGAGCATCATGAGCATGTATTATGACGTCACAGTATATGATGACATCATAATTATTATGCACTATGACGTCACAATGTATTATGACGTCATAATGTATCCGCATTATGACATCACAATATATTATGAGAGCGCAATTTGCAGGTTTTTTGACCAATTTCGCTTACCCCAATTTGTGTCACATCTACTGGAGCATCATGAGCATGTATTATGACGTAACAGTATATGATGACATCATAATTAGTATGCAGTATGACGTCACAATGTATTATGACGTCATAATGTATCCGCATTATGACATCACAATATGTGATGAGAGCGCAATTTGCAGGTATTGTGACCCATTTCTCTAACCCCAATTTTTGTCACATCTACTGGAGCATCATGAGCATGTTTTATGACGTCACAGTATATGATGACATCATAATTATTATGCACTATGACGTCACAATGTATTATGACATCATAATGTATCCACATTATGACATCACAATATATTATGAGAGCGCAATTTGCAGGTTTTATGGCCAATTTCGCTTACCCCAATTTGTGTCACATCTACTGGAGCATCATGAGCCTGTATTATGACGTAACAGTATATGATGACATCATAATTAGTATGCAGTATGACGTCACAATGTATTATGACGTCATAATGTATCCGCATTATGACATCACAATATGTGATGAGAGCGCAATTTGCAGGTATTGTGACCCATTTCTCTTACCCCAATTTGTGTCACATCTACTGGAGCATCATGAGCATGTATTATGACGTCAGAGTATATGATGACATCATAATTAGTATGCACTATGACGTCACAATGTATTATGACGCCATAATGTATCCGCATTATGACATCACAATATATTATGAGAGCGCAATTTGCAGGTATTATGAGCACTTTCTCTTACCCCAATTTGTGTCACACCTACTGGAGCATCATGAGCATGTATTATGACGTCACAGTATATGATGACATCATAATTAGTATGCACTATGACGTCACAATGTATTATGACGTCATAATGTATCCGCATTATGACATCACAATATATTATGAGAGGGCAAATTGCAGGTTTTATGACCAATTTCGCTTACCCCAATTTGTGTCACATCTACTGGAGCATCATGAGCATGTATTATGACGTCACATCATATGATGACATCACAACTAGTACGCACTCTGACGTCACAATGCATTACGACGTCGTAATGTATCCGCATTATGACATCACAATATATTATGAGAGCGCAACATGAAGGTATTATGAGCAAATTCTCTTACCCCAATTTGTGTCATATCTACAGGAGTATCATGAGCATGTATTATGACGTCAGAATATATGATGACATCATAATTAGTATGCAGTATGACGTCACTATGTATTATGACGTCATAATATATCCGCATTATGACATCACAATATATTATGAGAGCGCAATTTGCAGGTTTTATGACCAATTTCGCTTACCCCAATTTGTGTCACATCTACTGGACCATCATGAGCATGTAGTATGACGTCACAGTATATGATGACATCATAATTAGTATGCAGTATGACGTCACAATGTATTATGGCGTCATAATGTATCCGCATTATGACATCACAATATATTATGAGAGCGCAACATGCAGGTATTATGCGCAATTTCTCTTAGCCCAATTTGTGTCACATCTACTGGAGCATCATGAGCATGTATTATGACATCACAGTAAATGATGACATCATAATTACTATGCACTATGACGTCACAATGTAGTATGACGTCATAATGTATCCGCATTATGACATCACAATACATTACGAGAGCGCAATTTGCAGATATTATGAGCAAATTCTCTTACCCCATTTGTGTCACATCTACTGGAGCATCATGAGCATGTATTATGACGTCACAGTATATGATGACATCATAATTAGTAAGCACTATGACGTCAAAATATACTATGACGTCATAATGTATCCGCATTATGACACCACAATATATGATGAGAGCGCAATTTGCAGGTATTGTGACCCATTTCTCTTACCCCAATTTGTGTCACATCTACGGGAGCAACATGAGCATGTATTATGACGTCAGAGTATATGATGACATCATAATTAGTATGCACTATGACGTCACAATGCATTATGACGTCATAATGTATCCGCATTATGACATCACAATATAATATGAGAGTGCAATTCGCAGGTATTATGAGCAATTTCTCTTACCACAATTTGTGTCACATCTACTGGAGCATCATGAGCATGTATTATGACATCACAGCATTTGATGACATCATAATTAGTATGCACTATGACGTCACAATGTATTATGACGTCATAATGTATCCGCATTATGACATCACAATATATTATGAGAGCGCAATTCGCAGGTATTTTGAGCAATTTCTCTTACCCCAATTTGTGTCATACCTACAGGAGTATCATGAGCATGTACTATGATGTCAGATTATATGATGACATCATAATTAGTATGCAGTATGACGTCACTATGTATTATGACGTCATAATGTATCCGGATTATGACATCACAATATATTATGAGAGCGCAATTTGCAGGTTTTATAACCATTTTCGATTACCCCTATTTGTGTCACATCTACTGGAGCATCATGAACATGTATTATGACGTCACAGTATATGATGACATCATAATTAGTATGCAGTATGACGTCACAATATATTATGACGTCATAATGTATCCGCATTATGACATCACAATATATTATCAGAGCGCAACTTGCAAGTATTATGAACAATTTCGCTTACCCCAATTTGTGTCACATCTACTGGAGCATCATGAGCATGTATTATGACGTCACAGTATATGATGACATCATAAGTAGCATGCACTATGATGTCACAATGTACTATGACGTCATAATGTATCCGCGTTATGACATCACAATATATTATGAGAGCGCAATTTGCAGATATTATGAGCAATTTCTCTTACCCCAATTTGTGTCACATCTACTGGAGCTTCATGAGCATGTATTATGACATCACAATATATGATGACATCATAATTAGTAAGCACTATGACGTCACAATGTATTATGACGTCATAATGTATCCGCATTATGACATCACAATATATGATGAGAGCGAAATTTGCAGGTATTGTGACCCAGTTCTCTTACAACAATCTGTGTCAATTCTACTGGAGCAACATGAGCATGTATTATGACGTCAGAGTATATGATGTCATCATAATTAGTATGCACTATGACGTCACAATGCATTATGACGTGATAATGTATCCGCATTATGACATCACAATATAATATGAGAGCGCAATTCGCAGGTATTATGAGCAATTTCTCTTACCACAATTTGTGTCACATCTACTGGAGCATCATGAGCATGTATTATAACATCACAGCATATGATGACATCATACCTAGTATGCACTATGACATCACAATGTATTATGACGTCATAATGTATCCGCATTATGACATCACAATATATTATGAGAGCGCAATTCGCAGGTATTATGAGCAATTTCTCTTACCCCAATTTGTGTCACATCTACTGGAGCATCATGAGCATGTATTATGACGTCACAGTATATGATGACATCATAGTTAGTATGCACTATGACGTCACAATGTATTATGACGTCATAATGTATCCGCTTTATGACATCACAATATATTTTGAGAGTGCAATTTGCAGGAATTATGAGCAATTTCTCTTACCACAATTTGTGTCACATCTACTGGAGCATCATGAGCATGTATTATGACGTCACAGTATATGCTGATATCATAATTAGTAGACACTATGATGTCACAATATATTATGACGTCATAATATATCCGCATTATTACACCTCAATATATTATGAGAGCGCAATTTGCAGGTATTATGACCAATTTCTCTTACCCCAATTTGTTTCACATCTACTGGAGCATCATGAGCATGTATTATGACGTCACAGTATATGATGACATCATAGTTAGTATGCACTATGACGTCAGAATGTATTATGACGTCATAATGTATCCGCATTATGACATCACAATATATTATGAGAGCGCAAATTTCAGGTTTTATGACCAATTTCGCTTACCCCAAATTGTGTCACATCTACTGGAGCATCATGAGCATGTATTATGACCTCACAGTATATGATGACACCATAATTAGTATGCACTATGACGTCACAAATTATTATGACGTCATAATGTATCCGCATTATGACATCACAATATATTATGAGAGCGCAACATGCAGGTATTATCAGCAATTTCTCTTACCCCAATTTGTGTCACATCTACTGGAGCATCATGAGCATGTATTATGACGTCACAGTATATGAAGACATCATAATTAGTATGCACTATGACGTCACAATGTATTATGACGTCATAATGTATTCGCATTATGACATCACAATATATTATGAGAGAGCAATTTGCAGGTTTTATGACCAATTTCGCTTACCCCAATTTGAGTCACATCTACTGGAGCATCATGAGCATGTATTATGACGTCACAGTATATGATGACATCATAATTAGTATGCAGTATGATTTCACAATGTATTATGACGTCATAATGTATCCGCATTATGACATCACAATATATTATGAGAGCGCAACATGCAGGTATTATGACTAATTTCGCTTACCCCAATTTGTGTCACATCTACTGGAGTATCATGAGCATGTATTATAACGTCACAGTATATGATGACATCATAATTAGTATGCACTATGACATCACAATGTATTATGACGTCATAATGTATCCACATTATGACATCACAATATATTATGAGGCGCAATTTGCAGGTTTTATGACCATTTTTGATTACCCCAATTTGTGTCACATCTACTGGAGCATCATGAACATGTATTATGACGTCACAGTATATGATGACATCATAATTAGTATGCAGTATGATGTCACAATGTATTATGACGTCAAAATGTATCCGCATGATGACATCACAATATATTATGAGAGCGCAAAATGCAGGTATTATGAGCAATTTCTCTTACCCCAATTTGTGTCACATCTACTGGAGCATCATGAGCTTGTATTATGACGTCATGGTATATGATGACATCATAATTAGTATGCACTATGACATCACAATGTATTATGATGTCATAATGTATCCGCATTATGACATCACAATATATTATGAGAGCGCAATTTGCAGGTTTTATGACCAATTTTGCTTACCCCAATTTGTGTCACATCTACTGGAGCATCATGAGCATGTATTATGACGTCACAGTATATGATGACATCATAATTGGTATGCACTATGATGTCACAATGTATTATGACGCCATAATGTATCCGCATTATGACATCACAATATATTATGAGAGCGCAATTTGCAGGTATTATGAGCAATTTCTCTTACCCCAATTTGTGTCACATCTACTGGAGCCTCATGAGCATGTATTATGACGTCACAGTATATGATGACATCATAATTAGTATGCACTATTATGTCACAATGCATTATGACGTCATAATGTATCTGCATTATGACATCACAATATTTTATGACAGCGCAATTTGCAGGTTTTATGACCAATTTCGCTTCCCCAATTTGTGTCAAATCTACTGGAGCATCATGAGCATGTATTATGACGTCACAGTATATGATGACATCATAATTAGTATGCAATATGACGTCACAATGTATTATGACGTCATAATGTATCCTCATTATGACATCACTATATATTATGAGAGCGCAATTTGCAGGTATTATGAGCAATTTCTCTTACCCCAATTTGTGTCACATCTACTGGAGCATCATGAGCATGTATTATGACGTCACAGTATATGATGACATCATAATTAGTATGCACTATGACGTCACAATGTATTATGATGTCATAATGTATCCGCATTATGACATCACAATATATTATGAGAGCGAAATTTGCAGGTATTATGAGCAAATTCTCTTTCCCCAATTTGTGTCACATCTACTGGAGCATCATGAGCATGTATTATGACGTCACAGTATATGATGACATCATAATTAGTAAGCACTATGACATCACAATGTATTATGACGTCATAATGTATCCGCATTATGACATCACAATATATTATGAGAGCGCAATTTGCAGGTTTTATGACCAATTTCGCTTACCCCAATTTGTGTCACATCTACTGGAGCATCATGAGCATGTATTATGACGTCACAGTATATGATGACATCATAATTATTATGCACTATGACGTCACAATGTATTATGACGCCGTAATGTATCCGCATTATGACATCACAATATATTATGAGAGCGCAATTTGCAGGTATTATGAGCAATTTCTCTTACCCCAATTTGTGTCACATCTACTGGAGCATCATGAGCATGTATTATGACGTCACATTATATGATGACATCATAATTAGTATGCACTATGATGTCCCAATGTATTATGACGTCATAATGTATCCGCATTATGACATCACAATATATTATGAGAGCGCAATTTGCAGATTTTATGACCAATTTCGCTTACCCCAATTTGTGTCACATCTACTGCTGCATCATGAGCATGTATTATGACGTCACAGTATATGATGACGTCATAATTAGTATGCACTATGACGTCACAATGTATTATGACGTCATAATGTATCCGCATTATGACATCACAATATATTATGAGAGCGCAATTTGCATGTCTTATGACCATTTTCGCTTACCCCAATTTGTGTCACATCTACTGGAGCATCATGAGCATGTATTATGTCGCCACAGTATGTGATGACATCATAATTAGTATGCAATATGACGTCACAATGTATTATGAAGTCATAATGTATCCGCATTATGACATCACAATATATTATGAGAGCGCAACATGCAGGTATTATGAGCAATTTCTCTTACCCCAATTTGTGTCAAATCTACTGGAGCATCATGAGCATGTATTATGATGTCACAGTATATGATGACATCATAATTAGTATGCACTATGACGTCACAATGTATTATGACGTCATAATGTATCCGCATTATGACATCACAATATATTATGAGAGCGCAATTTGCAGGTATTAAGAGCAATTTCTCTTACCCCAATTTGTGTCACATCTACTGGAGCATCATGAGAATGTATTATGACATCACAGTATATGATGACATCATAATTAGCATGGACTATGACGTCAAAATGTATTATGACGTCATAATGTATCCGCATTATGACATCACAATATATTACGAGAGCGCAACATGCAGGTATTATGAGCAAATTCTCTTTCCCCAATTTGTGTCACATCTACTGGAGTATCATGAGCATGTATTATGATATCAAAGTATATGATGACATCATAATTAGTATGCACTATGACATCACAATGTATTATGACGTCATAATGTATCCGCATTATGACATCACAATATATTATGAGAGCGCAACTTGCAGGTATTATGAGCAATTTCTCTTACCCCAATGTGTGTCACGTCTACTGGAGCATCATGAGCATGTATTATGACGTCACAGTATATGATGACATCATAATTAGTATGCACTATGACGTCACAATGTATTATGACGTCATAATGTATCGGCATTATGACATCACAATATATTATGAGAGCGCAATTTGCAGGTTTTATGACCAATTTCGCTTACCCCAATTTGTGTCACATCTACTTGAGCATCATTTGCATGTATTATGATGTCACAGTATATGATGACATCATAATTAGTATGCAGTATGACGTCACAATGTATTATGACGTCATAATGTATCCTCATTATGACATCACGATATATTATGAGAGCGAAACATGCAGGTATTATGAGCAATTTCTCTTACCCCAATCTGTGTCACATCTACTGGAGCATCATGAGCATGTATTATGACGTCACAGTATATGATGACATCATAATTAATATGCACTATGACGTCACAATGTATTATGAGGTCATAATGTATCCGCATTATGACATCACAATATATTATGAGAGCGCAATTTGCAGGTTTTATGACCAATTTCACTTATCCCAATTTGTGTCACATCTACTGGACCATCATGAGCCTGTATTATGACGTCACAGTATATGATGACATCATAATTAGTATGCAGTATGACGTCACAATGTATTATGATGTCATAATGTATCCGCCTTATGACATCACAATATAGTATGAGAGCGCAACATCCAGGTATTATGAGCAATTTTTCTTACCCCTATTTGTGTCACATCTACTGGAGCATCATGAGCATGTATTCTGACGTCACAGTATATGATGACATCGTAATTAGTATGCAGTATGACGTCACAATGTATTATGACGTCATAATGTATCCGCATTATGACATCACAATATATTATGAGAGCGCAACTTGCAGGTATTATGAGCAATTTCTCTTACCCCAATTTGTGTCACGTCGACTGGAGCATCATGAGCATGTATTATGATGTCACAGTATATGATGACATCATAATTAGTATGCACTATGATGTCACAATGTATTATGACGTCATAGTGTATCCGCATTATGACATCACAATATATTATGAGAGCGCAATTTGCATGTCTTATAACCATTTTCGATTACTCCAATTTGTGTCACATCTACTGGAGCATCATGAGCATGTATTATGACGTCACAGTATATGATGACATCATAATTAGTATGCACTATGACGTCACAATGTATTATGACGTCATAATGTATCCGCATTATGACATCCCAATATATAATGAGAGCGCAACTTGCAGGTATTATGAGCAATTTTTCTTACCCCAATTTGTGTCACGTCTACTGGAGCATCATGAGCATGTATTATGACATCACAGTATATGATGACATCATAATTAGTATGCACTATGACGTCACAATGTATTATGACGTCATAATGTATCCGCATTATGACATCACAATATATTATGAGAGCGCAATTTGCAGGTTTTATAACCATTTTCGATTACCCCAATTTGTGTCACATCTACTGGAGCATCATGAACATGTATTATGACGTCACAGTATATGATGACATCATAATTAGTATGCAGTATGACGTCAAAATATATTATGACGTCATAATGTTTCCACATTATGACATCACAATATATTATGACAGCGCAACATGCAGGTATTATGACCAATTTCGCTTACCCCAATTTGTGTCACATCTACTGGAGCATCATGAGCATGTATTATGACGTCACAGTATATGATGACACCGTAATTAGTATGCACAATGACATCACAAAGTATTATGACGTGATAATATATCCGCATTATGACATCACAATATATGATGAGAGCGAAATTTGCAGGTATTGTGACCCAGTTCTCTTACAACAATTTGTGTCAATTCTACCGGAGCAACATGAGCATGTATTATGACGTCAGAGTATATGATGTCATCATAATTAGTATGCACTATGACGTCACAATGCATTATGAAGTGATAATGTATCCGCATTATGACATCGCAATATAATATGAGAGCGCAATTCGCAGGTATTTTCAGCAATTTCTCTTACCACAATTTGTGTCACATCTACTGGAGCATCATGAGCATGTATTATAACATCACAGCATATGATGACATCATAACTAGTATGCACTATGACGTCACAATGTATTATGACGTCATAATGTATCCGCATTATGACATCACAATATATTATGAGAGCGCAATTCGCAGGTATTATGAGCAATTTCTCTTACCCCAAATTGTGTCACATCTACTGGAGCATCATGAGCATGTATTATGACGTCACAGTATATGATGACATCATAGTTAGTATGCACTATGACGTCACAATGTATTATGACCTCATAATGTATCCGCTTTATGACATCACAATATATTTTGAGAGTGCAATTTGCAGGAATTATGAGCAATTTCTCTTACCACAATTTTTGTCACATCTACTGGAGCATCATGAGCATGTATTATGACGTCACAGTATATGCTGACATCATAATTAGTAGGCACTATGACGTCACAATATATTATGACGTCATAATATATCCGCATTATTACACCTCAATATATTATGAGAGCGCAATTTGCAGGTATTATGACCAATTTCTCTTACCCCAATTTGTTTCACATCTACTGGAGCATCATGAGCATGTATTATGACGTCACAGTATATGATGACATCATAGTTAGTATGCTCTATGACGTCACAATGTATTATGACGTCATAATGTATCCGCATTATTACATCACAATATAATATGAGAGCGCAAATTTCAGGTTTTATGACCAATTTCGCTTACCCCAAATTGTGTCACATCTACTGGAGCATCATGAGCATGTATTATGACCTCACAGTATATGATGACACCATAATTAGTATGCACTATGACGTCACAAAGTATTATGACGTCATAATGTATCCGCACTATGACATCACAATATATTATGAGAGCGCAACATGCAGGTATTATCAGCAAATTCTCTTACCCCAATTTGTGTCATATCTACAGGAGTATCATGAGCATGTATTATGACGTCAGAATATATGATGACATCATAATTAGTATGCAGTATGACGTCACTATGTATTATGACGTCATAATGTATCCGCATTATGACATCACAATATATTATGAGAGCGCAACATGCAGGTATTATGAGCAATTTCTCTTACCACAATTTGTGTCACATCTACTGGAGCATCATGAGCAAGTATTATGACGTCACAGTATATGATGACATCATAATTAGTATGCACCATGACGTCACAATGTAGTATGACGTCATAATATATCCGCATTATAACATCACAATATATTATGAGATCGCAATTTCCAGGTTTTATGACCAATTTCGCTTACCGCAATTTGTGTCACATCTACTGGACCATCATGAGCATGTATTATGACGTCACAGTATATGATGACATCATAATTAGTATGCAGTATGACGTCACAATGTATTATGACGTTATAATGTATCCGCCTTATGACATCACAATATATTATGAGAGCGCAACATGCAGGTGTTATGAGCAATTTCTCTTACCCCAATTTGTGTCACATCTACTGGAGCATCATGAGCATGTATTCTGACGTCACAGTATATGATGACATCATAATTAGTATGCAGTATGACGTCACAATGTATTATGACGTCATAATGTATCCGCATTATGACATCACAATATATTATGAGAGCGCAACTTGCAGGTATTATGAGCAATTTCTCTTACCCCAATTTGTGTCACGTCTACTCTAGCATCATGATCATGTATTATGACGTCACAGTATATGATGACATCATAATTAGTATGCAGTATGACGTCACAATGTATTATGATGTCATACTGTATCCGCATTATGACATCACAATATATTATGAGAGCGCAACATGCAGGTATTATGAGCAATTTCTCTTACCCCAATTTGTGTCACATCTACTGGAGCATCATGAGCATGTATTATGACGTCACAGTGTATGATGACATCATAATTATTATGCACTATGACGGCACAATGTATTATGACGTCATAATGTATCCGCATTGTGACATCACAATATATTATGAGAGCGCAATTTGCAGGTTTTATGACCAATTTCGCTTACCCCAATTTGTGTCACATCTACTGGAGCATCATGAGCATGTATTATGATGTCACAGTATACGATGACATCATAATTACTATGCAGTATGACGTCACAATGTATTATGACGTCATAATGTATCCGCCTTATGACATCACAATATATTATGAGAGCGCAATTTGCAGGTATTATGAGCAATTTCTCTTACCCCAATTTGTGTCACATCTACTGGAGCATCATGACCATGTATTATGACATCAGAGTATATGATGACATCATAATTAGTATGCACTATGACGTCACAATGTATAGTGTCGTCATAATGTATCCGCATTATGACATCACAATATATTATGAGAGCGCAAGTTGCAGGATTTATGACCAATTTCGCTTACCCCATTTTGTGTCACATCTACTGGAGCATCATGAGCATGTATTATGACGTCACAGTAAATGATGACATCATAATTAGAATGCACTATGACGTCACAATGTATTATGACGTCATAATGTATCCGCATTATGACATCACAATATATTATGAGAGCGCAACATGCAGGTATTATGCGTAATTTCTCTTACCCCAATTTGTGTCACATCTACTGGAGCATCATGAGCATGTATTATGACGTCACAGTAAATGATGACATCATAATTAGTATGCACTATGACGTCACAATGTACTATGACGTCATAATGTATCCGCATAATGACATCACAATATATTACAAGAGCGCAATTTGCAGCTATGATGAGCAAATTCTCTTACCCAATTTGTGTCGCATCTACTGGAACATCATGAGCATGTATTATGACGTCACAGTATATGATGACATCATAATTAGTATGCAGTATGACGTCACAATGTATTATGACGTCATAATCTATCCGCATTATAACATCACAATATTTGATGAGAGCGCAATTTGCAGGTATTGTGACCCATTTCTCTAACCCCAATTTGTGTCACATCTACTGGAGCATCATGAGCATGTATTATGACGTCACAGTATATGATGACATCATAATTATTATGCACTATGACGTCACAATGTATTATGACGTCATAATGTATCCGCATTATGACATCACAATATATTATGAGAGCGCAATTTGCAGGTTTTTTGACCAATTTCGCTTACCCCAATTTGTGTCACATCTACTGGAGCATCATGAGCATGTATTATGACGTAACAGTATATGATGACATCATAATTAGTATGCAGTATGACGTCACAATGTATTATGACGTCATAATGTATCCGCATTATGACATCACAATATGTGATGAGAGCGCAATTTGCAGGTATTGTGACCCATTTCTCTAACCCCAATTTTTGTCACATCTACTGGAGCATCATGAGCATGTTTTATGACGTCACAGTATATGATGACATCATAATTATTATGCACTATGACGTCACAATGTATTATGACATCATAATGTATCCACATTATGACATCACAATATATTATGAGAGCGCAATTTGCAGGTTTTATGGCCAATTTCGCTTACCCCAATTTGTGTCACATCTACTGGAGCATCATGAGCATGTATTATGACGTAACAGTATATGATGACATCATAATTAGTATGCAGTATGACGTCACAATGTATTATGACGTCATAATGTATCCGCATTATGACATCACAATATATTATGAGAGCGCAATTTGCAGGTTTTATGACCAATTTCTCTTAGCCCAATTTGTGTCACATCTACTGGAGCATCATGAGCATGTATTATGACATCACAGTAAATGATGACATCATAATTACTATGCACTATGACGTCACAATGTACTATGACGTCATAATGTATCCGCATTATGACATCACAATATATTATGAGAGCGCAATTTGCAGGTTTTATAACCATTTTCGATTACCCCTATTTGTGTCACATCTACTGGAGCATCATGAACATGTATTATGACGTCACAGTATATGATGACATCATAATTAGTATGCAGTATGACGTCACAATATATTATGACGTCATAATGTATCCGCATTATGACATCACAATATATTATCAGAGCGCAACTTGCAAGTATTATGAACAATTTCGCTTACCCCAATTTGTGTCACATCTACTGCAGCATCATGAGCATGTATTATGACGTCACAGTATATGATGACATCATAAGTAGCATGCACTATGATGTCACAATGTACTATGACGTCATAATGTATCCGCGTTATGACATCACAATATATTATGAGAGCGCAATTTGCAGGTATTATGAGCAATTTCTCTTACCCCAATTTGTGTCACATCTCCTGGAGCTTCATGAGCATGTATTATGACATCACAATATATGATGACATCATAATTAGTAAGCACTATGACGTCACAATGTATTATGACGTCATAATGTATCCGCATTATGACATCACAATATATGATGAGAGCGAAATTTGCAGGTATTGTGACCCAGTTCTCTTACAACAATTTGTGTCAATTCTACTGGAGCAACATGAGCATGTATTATGACGTCAGAGTATATGATGTCATCATAATTAGTATGCACTATGACGTCACAATGCATTATGACGTGATAATGTATCCGCATTATGACATCACAATATAATATGAGAGCGCAATTCGCAGGTATTATGAGCAATTTCTCTTACCACAATTTGTGTCACATCTACTGGAGCATCATGAGCATGTATTATAACATCACAGCATATGATGACATCATAACTAGTATGCACTATGACATCACAATGTATTATGACGTCATAATGTATCCGCATTATGACATCACAATATATTATGAGAGCGCAATTCGCAGGTATTATGAGCAATTTCTCTTACCCCAATTTGTGTCACATCTACTGGAGCATCATGAGCATGTATTATGACGTCACAGTATATGATGACATCATAGTTAGTATGCACTATGACGTCACAATGTATTATGACGTCATAATGTATCCGCTTTATGACATCACAATATATTTTGAGAGTGCAATTTGCAGGAATTATGAGCAATTTCTCTTACCACAATTTGTGTCACATCTACTGGAGCATCATGAGCATGTATTATGACGTCACAGTATATGCTGACATCATAATTAGTAGGCACTATGATGTCACAATATATTATGACGTCATAATATATCCGCATTATTACACCTCAATATATTATGAGAGCGCAATTTGCAGGTATTATGACCAATTTCTCTTACCCCAATTTGTTTCACATCTACTGGAGCATCATGAGCATGTATTATGACGTCACAGTATATGATGACATCATAGTTAGTATGCACTATGACGTCAGAATGTATTATGACGTCATAATGTATCCGCATTATGACATCACAATATATTATGAGAGCGCAAATTTCAGGTTTTATGACCAATTTCGCTTACCCCAAATTGTGTCACATCTACTGGAGCATCATGAGCATGTATTATGACCTCACAGTATATGATGACACCATAATTAGTATGCACTATGACGTCACAAAGTATTATGACGTCATAATGTATCCGCATTATGACATCACAATATATTATGAGAGCGCAACATGCAGGTATTATCAGCAATTTCTCTTACCCCAATTTGTGTCACATCTACTGGAGCATCATGAGCATGTATTATGACGTCACAGTATATGATGACATCATAATTAGTATGCACTATGACGTCACAATGTATTATGACGTCATAATGTATCCGCATTATGACATCACAATATATTATGAGAGAGCAATTTGCAGGTTTTATGACCAATTTCGCTTACCCCAATTTGAGTCACATCTACTGGAGCATCATGAGCATGTATTATGATGTCACAGTATATGATGACATCATAATTAGTATGCAGTATGATTTCACAATGTATTATGACGTCATAATGTATCCGCATTATGACATCACAATATATTATGAGAGCGCAACATGCAGGTATTATGACTAATTTCGCTTACCCCAATTTGTGTCACATCTACTGGAGTATCATGAGCATGTATTATAACGTCACAGTATATGATGACATCATAATTAGTATGCACTATGACATCACAATGTATTATGACGTCATAATGTATCCACATTATGACATCACAATATATTATGAGGCGCAATTTGCAGGTTTTATGACCATTTTTGATTACCCCAATTTGTGTCACATCTACTGGAGCATCATGAACATGTATTATGACGTCACAGTATATGATGACATCATAATTAGTATGCAGTATGATGTCACAATGTATTATGACGTCAAAATGTATCCGCATGATGACATCACAATATATTATGAGAGCGCAAAATGCAGGTATTATGAGCAATTTCTCTTACCCCAATTTGTGTCACATCTACTGGAGCATCATGAGCTTGTATTATGACGTCATGGTATATGATGACATCATAATTAGTATGCACTATGACATCACAATGTATTATGATGTCATAATGTATCCGCATTATGACATCACAATATATTATGAGAGCGCAATTTGCAGGTTTTATGACCAATTTTGCTTACCCCAATTTGTGTCACATCTACTGGAGCATCATGAGCATGTATTATGACGTCACAGTATATGATGACATCATAATTGGTATGCACTATGATGTCACAATGTATTATGACGCCATAATGTATCCGCATTATGACATCACAATATATTATGAGAGCGCAATTTGCAGGTATTATGAGCAATTTCTCTTACCCCAATATGTGTCACATCTACTGGAGCCTCATGAGCATGTATTATGACGTCACAGTATAGGATGACATCATAATTAGTATGCACTATTATGTCACAATGCATTATGACGTCATAATGTATCTGCATTATGACATCACAATATTTTACGACAGCGCAATTTGCAGGTTTTATGACCAATTTCGCTTCCCCAATTTGTGTCAAATCTACTGGAGCATCATGAGCATGTATTATGACGTCACAGTATATGATGACATCATAATTAGTATGCAATATGACGTCACAATGTATTATGACGTCATAATGTATCCTCATTATGACATCACAATATATTATTGAGAGCGCAATTTGCAGGTATTATGAGCAATTTCTCTTACCCCAATTTGTGTCACATCTACTGGAGCATCATGAGCATGTATTATGACGTCACAGTATATGATGACATCATAATTAGTATGCACTATGACCTCACAATGTATTATGATGTCATAATGTATCCGCATTATGACATCACAATATATTATGAGAGCGAAATTTGCAGGTATTATGAGCAAATTCTCTTTCCCCAATTGTGTCACATCTACTGGAGCATCATGAGCATGTATTATGATGTCAAAGTATATGATGACATCATAATTAGTAAGCACTATGACATCACAATGTATTATGACGTCATAATGTATCCGCATTATGACATCACAATATATTATGAGAGCGCAATTTGCAGGTTTTATGACCAATTTCGCTTACCCCAATTTGTGTCACATCTACTGGAGCATCATGAGGCATGTATTATGACGTCACAGTATATGATGACATCATAATTAGTATGCACTATGACGTCACAATGTATTATGACGCCGTAATGTATCCGCATTATGACATCACAATATATTATGAGAGCGCAATTTGCAGGTATTATGAGCAATTTCTCTTACCCCAATTTGTTGTCACATCTACTGGAGCATCATGAGCATGTATTATGACGTCACATTATATGATGACATCATAATTAGTATGCACTATGATGTCCCAATGTATTATGACGTCATAATGTATCCGCATTATGACATCACAATATATTATGAGAGCGCAATTTGCAGATTTTATGACCAATTTCGCTTACCCCAATTTGTGTCACATCTACTGCTGCATCATGAGCATGTATTATGACGTCACAGTATATGATGACGTCATAATTAGTATGCACTATGACGTCAAAAATGTATTATGACGTCATAATGTATCCGCATTATGACATCACAATATATTATGAGAGCGCAATTTGCATGTCTTATGACCATTTTCCGCTTACCCCAATTTGTGTCACATCTACTGGAGCATCATGAGCATGTATTATGTCGCCACAGTATATGATGACATCATAATTAGTATGCAATATGACGTCACAATGTATTATGAAGTCATAATGTATCCGCATTATGACATCACAATATATTATGAGAGCGCAACATGCAGGTATTATGAGCAATTTCTCTTACCCCAATTTGTGTCAAATCTACTGGAGCATCATGAGCATGTATTATATGCCACAGTATATGATGACATCATAATTAGTATGCACTATGACGTCACAATGTATTATGACGTCATAATGTATCCGCATTATGACATCACAATATATTATGAGAGCGCAATTTGCAGGTATTAAGAGCAATTTCTCTTACCCCAATTTGTGTCACATCTACTGGAGCATCATGAGAATGTATTATGACATCACAGTATATGTTGACATCATAATTAGCATGGACTATGACGTCAAAATGTATTATGACGTCATAATGTATCCGCATTATGACATCACAATATATTACGAGAGCGCAACATGCAGGTATTATGAGCAAATTCTCTTTCCCCAATTTGTGTCACATCTACTGGAGTATCATGAGCATGTATTATGATATCAAAGTATATGATGACATCATAATTAGTATGCACTATGACATCACAATGTATTATGACGTCATAATGTATCCGCATTATGACATCACAATATATTATGAGAGCGCAACTTGCAGGTATTATGAGCAATTTCTCTTACCCCAATGTGTGTCACGTCTACTGGAGCATCATGAGCATGTATTATGACGTCACAGTATATGATGACATCATAATTAGTATGCACTATGACGTCACAATGTATTATGACGTCATAATGTATCGGCATTATGACATCACAATATATTATGAGAGCGCAATTTGCAGGTTTTATGACCAATTTCGCTTACCCCAATTTGTGTCACATCTACTTGAGCATCATTTGCATGTATTATGATGTCACAGTATATGATGACATCATAATTAGTATGCAGTATGACGTCACAATGTATTATGACGTCATAATGTATCCTCATTATGACATCACAATATATTATGAGAGCGAAACATGCAGGTATTATGAGCAATTTCTCTTACCCCAATCTGTGTCACATCTACTGGAGCATCATGAGCATGTATTATGACGTCACAGTATATGATGACATCATAATTAATATGCACTATGACGTCACAATGTATTATGAGGTCATAATGTATCCGCATTATGACATCACAATATATTATGAGAGCGCAATTTGCAGGTTTTATGACCAATTTCACTTATCCCAATTTGTGTCACATCTACTGGACCATCATGAGCCTGTATTATGACGTCACAGTATATGATGACATCATAATTAGTATGCAGTATGACGTCACAATGTATTATGATGTCATAATGTATCCGCCTTATGACATCACAATATAGTATGAGAGCGCAACATCCAGGTATTATGAGCAATTTTTCTTACCCCTATTTGTGTCACATCTACTGGAGCATCATGAGCATGTATTCTGACGTCACAGTATATGATGACATCGTAATTAGTATGCAGTATGACGTCACAATGTATTATGACGTCATAATGTATCCGCATTATGACATCACAATATATTATGAGAGCGCAACTTGCAGGTATTATGAGCAATTTCTCTTACCCCAATTTGTGTCACGTCGACTGGAGCATCATGAGCATGTATTATGATGTCACAGTATATGATGACATCATAATTAGTATGCACTATGACGTCACAATGTATTATGACGTCATAGTGTATCCGCATTATGACATCACAATATATTATGAGAGCGCAATTTGCATGTCTTATAACCATTTTCGATTACTCCAATTTGTGTCACATCTACTGGAGCATCATGAGCATGTATTATGATGTCACAGTATATGATGACATCATAATTAGTATGCACTATGACGTCACAATGTATTATGACGTCATAATGTATCCGCATTATGACATCCCAATATATAATGAGAGCGCAACTTGCAGGTATTATGAGCAATTTTTCTTACCCCAATTTGTGTCACGTCTACTGGAAAATCATGAGCATGTATTATGACATCACAGTATATGATGACATCATAATTAGTATGCACTATGACGTCACAATGTATTATGACGTCATAATGTATCCGCATTATGACATCACAATATATTATGAGAGCGCAATTTGCAGGTTTTATGACCAATTTCGCTTACCACAATTTGTGTCACATCTACTGGAGCATCATGAGCATGTATTATGTCATCACAGTATATGATGACATCATAATTTTTATGCAGTATGATGTCACAATGTATTATGGCGTCATAATGTATCCTCATTATGACATCACAATATATTATGAGAGCGCAACATGCAGGTATTATGAGCAATTTCTCTTACCCCAATTTGTGTCACATCTAGTGGAGCATCATGAGCATGTATTATGACGTCAGAGTATATGATGGCATCATAATTGGTATGCAATATGACGTCAAAATGTATTATGACGTCATAATGTATCCGCATTATGACATCACAATATATTATGAGAGTGCAATTTGCAGGTTTTATGACGAATTTCGCTTACCCCAATTTGTGTCACATCTACTGGAGCAACATGAGCATGTATTATGACGTCACAGCATATGATGACATCATAACTAGTATGCAAGATGATGTCACAATGTATTATGACATCATAATACATCCGCATTATGACATCACAATATATTATGAGAGCGCAACATGCAGGTATTATGAGCAATTTCTCTTACCCCAATTTGTGTCACATCTACTGGAGCATCATCAGCATGTATTACGATGTCACAGTATATGTTGACATCATAATTAGCATGCACTATGACGTCACAATGTATTATGACGTCATAATGTATCCGCATTATGACATCACAATATATTATGAGAGCGCAATTTGCAGGTTTTATGACCAATTTCGCTTACCCCAATTTGTGTCATATCTACTGGAGCATCATGAGCATGTGTTATGACGTCACAGTATATGATGACATCATAATTAGTATGCAGTATGACGTCACAATGTATTATGTCGTCATAATGTAACCGCATTATGACATCACAATATATTATGAGAGCGCAATTTGCAGGTTTTATGACCAATTTCGCTTACCCCATTTTGTGTCACATCTACTGGAGCATCATGAGCGTTTATTATGATGTCACAGTATATTATGACATCATAAATAGTATGCAGTATGACGTCACAATGTATTATGTCATCATAATGTATCCACATTATGACATCACAATATATTATGAGAGCGCAACATGCAGGTATTATGAGCAATTTCTCTTACCCCAATTTGTGTCACATCTACTGGAGCATCATGAGCATGTATTATGACGTCACAGTATATGATGACATCATAATTAGTATGCAGTATGACGTCACAATGTATTATGACGTCATTATGTATCCGCATTATGACATCACAATATATTATGAGAGCGCAATTTGCAGGTTTTATGACCATTTTCGATTACTCCAATTTGTGTCACATTTACTGGAGCATCATGAGCATGTATTATGACGTCACAGTATATGATGACATCATAATTAGTATGCAGTATGACGTCACAATATATTATGACGTCATAATGTATCCGCATTATGACATCACAATATATGATGAGAGCGCAATTTGCAGGTTTTATGACCAATTTCTCTTACCCCAATTTGTGTCACATCTACTGGAGCATCATGAGCATGTATTATGACGTCACAGTAAATGATGACATCATAATTAGTATGCAGTATGACGTCACAATGTATTATGACATCATAATGTATCCGCATTATGACATCACAATATATTATGAGAGCGCAACATGCAGGTATTATGAGCAATTTCTCTTACCCCAATTTGTGTCACATCTACTGGAGCATCATGAGCATGTATTATGTTGTCACAGTATATGATGACATCATAATTAGTATGCAGTATGACGTCACAATGTACTATGACGTCATAATGTATCCGCATTATGATATTACAATATATTACGAGAGCGCAATTTGCAGGTATTATGAGCAAATTCTCTTACCCCAATTTGTGTCACATCTACTGGAGCATCATGAGCATGTATTATGACGTCATAGTATATGATAACATCATAATTGGTAAGCACTATGATGTCACAATGTATTATGACGTCATAATGTATCCGCATTATGACATCACAATATATGATGAGAGCCCAATTTGCAGGTATTAAGAGCAATTTCTCTTACCCCAACTTGTGTCACATCTACTGGAGCATCATGAGCATGTATTATGACGTCACAGAATATGATGACATCATAATTAGTATGCAGTATGATGTCACAGTGTATTATGACGTCATAATGTATCCGGATTATGACATCACAATATATTATGAGAGCGCAACATGCAGGTAGTATGAGCAATCTCTCTTACCCCAATATGTGTCACATCTACTGGAGCATCATGAGCATGTATTATGACGTCACAGTATATGATGACATCATAATTAGTATGCACTATGACGTCACAATGTATTATGACGTCATAATGTATCCGCATTATGACATCACAATATATTATGAGAGCGCAATTTGCAGGTTTTATGACCAATTTCGCTTACCCCATTTTGTGTCACATCTACTGGAGCATCATGAGCATGTATTATGACGTCACAGTATATGATGACATCATAATTAGTATGCAGTATGACGACACAATGTATTATGACGTCATAATGTATCCGCATTATGACATCACAATATAATATGAGAGCCCAACATGCAGGTATTATGACCAATTTCGCTTACCCCAATTTGTGTCACATCTACTGGAGCATCATGAGCATGTATTATGACGTCACAGTATATGATGACATCATAACTAATATGCACTATGACGTCGCAATGTATTATGACGTCATAATGTATCCGCATTATAACATCACAATATATTATGGGAGCGCAATTTGCAGGTTTTATGACCAATTTCACTTACCCCAATTTGTGTCACATCTACTGGAGCATCATGAGCATGTATTATGACGTCACAGTATATGATGACATCATAATTAGTATGCACTATGACGTCACAATGTATTATGACGTCATAATGTATCCGCCTTATGACATCACAATATATTATGAGAGCGCAACATGCAGGTATTATGAGCAATTTCTCTTACCCCAATTTGTGTCACATCTACTGGAGCATCATGAGCATGTATTATGACGTCACAGTATATGATGACATCATTATTAGTATGCAGTATGACGTCACAATGTATTATGACGTCATAATGTATCCGCATTATGACATCACAATATATTATGAGAGTGCATTTTGCAGGATTTATGACCAATTTCGCTTCCCCAATTTGTGTCACACCTACTGGAGCATCATGAGCATGTATTATGATGTCACAGTATATGATGACATCATAATTAGTATGCACTATGACGTCACAATATATTATGACGACGTAATGTATCCGCATTATGACATCACAATATATTATGAGAGAGCAATTTGCAGGTTTTATGACCAATTTCTCTTACCCCATTTTGTGTCACATCTACTGGAGCATCATGAGCATGTATTATGACGTCACAGTATATGATGACATCATAATTAGTATGCAGTATGAGGGCACAATGTATTATGACGTCATAATATATCCGCAGTATGACTTCACAATATATTATGAGAGCGCAACATGCAGGTATTATGACCAATTTCGCTAACCCCAATTTGTGTCACATCTACTGGAGCATCATGAGCATGTATTATGACGTCACAGTATATGATGACATCATAATTAGTATGCAATATGACGTCACAATGTATTATGACGTCATAATGTATCTGCATTATGACATCACAATATATTATGAGAGCGCAACATGCAGGTATTATGAGCAATTTCTCTTACCCCAATTTGTGTCACATCTACTGGAGCATCATGAGCATGTATTACGACGTCACAACATATGATGACATCATAACTAATATGCACTATGACATCACAGGTAATTATGGCGTCATAATGTATCCGCCTTAAGACATCACAGTATATTATGAGAGCGCAATTTGCAGGTATTATGAGCAATTTCTCTTACCCCAATTTGTGTAACATCTACTGGAGCATCATGAGCATGTATTATGACGTCACAGTATATGATGACATAATAATTAGTATACACTATGACGTCACAATGTATTTTGACATCATAATGTATCCGCATTATGACATCACAATATATTATGAGAGCGCAATTTGCAGGTATTATGAGCAATTTCTCTTACCCCAATTTGTGTCACATCTACTGGAGCATCATGAGCATGTATTATGACATCACAGTATGTGATGACATCATAATTAGTATGCACTATGACGTCACAATGTATTATGACGTCATAATGTATCCGCATTATGACATCTCAATATATTATTAGAGCGCAATTTGCAGGTATTATGAGCAATTTCTCTTACCCCAATTTGTGTCACATCAACTGGAGCATCATGAGCATGTATTATGACGTCACAGTATATGATGACATCATAATTAGTATGCAGTATGAAGTCACAATGTATTATGACGTCATAATGTATGCGCATTATGACATCACAATATATTATGAGAGCGCAATTTGCAGGAACTATGAGCAATTTCTCTTACCCCAATTTGTGTCACATCTACTGGAGCATCATCAGCATGTATTATGACGTCACAGTATATGATGACATCATAATTAGTATGCACTATGACGTCACAATGTATTATGACTTCGTAATGTATCCGCATTATGACATCACAATATATTATGAGAGTGCAATTTGCAGGTAATATGAGCAATTTCTCTTACCCCAATGTTTGTCACATCTATTGGAGAATCATGAGCATGTATTATGACGTCACAGTAAATGATGACATCATAATTAGTATGCACTAGGACGTCACAATATATTATGACGTCATAATGTATCCGCATTATGACATCACAAGGTATGATGAGAGCGCAATTTGCAGGTATTATGAGCAATTTCTCTTACCCCAATTTGTGTCACATCTACTGGAGCAGCATGAGCATGTATTGTGACGTCACAGTATATAATCACATCACAATTAGTATGCACTATGACGTCACAATGTGTTATGACGTCATAATGTATCCGCATTATGACATCACAATATATTATGAGAGTGCAATTTGCAGGTTTTATGACCAACTTCGCTTAAACCAATTTGTGTCACATCTACTGGAGCATCATGAGTATCTATTATGACGTCACAACATATGATGACATCATAACTAGTATGCACTATGACGTCACCAGGTATTATGACGTCATAAAGTATCCGCATTATGACATCACAATATATTATGAGAGCACAATTTGCAGGTATTATGACCAATTTCTCTTACCCCAATTTGTGTCATATCTACTGGAGCATCATGAGCATGTATTATGATGTCACAACATATGATGATATCATAACTAGTATGCACTATGACGTCACATGGTATTATGACGTCATAATGTGTCCGCATTATGACATCACAATATATTATGAGAGCGCAATTTGCAGGTATTATCAGCAATTTCTCTTACCCCAATGTGTGTCACATCTACTGGAGCATCATGAGCATGTATTATGACGTCACAGTATATGATGACATCATAATTAGTATGCACTATGACGTCACAATGTATTATGACGTCATAATGTATCCGCATGATGACATCACAATATATTATGAGAGCGCAATTTGCAGGTTGTATGACCAACTTCGCTTACCCCAATTTGTGTCACATCTACTGGACCATCATGAGCATGTATTATGACGTCACAACATATGATGACATCATAACTAATATGCACTATGACATCACAGGTAATTATGGCGTCATAATGTATCCGCCTTATCACATCACAGTATATTATGAGAGCGCAATTTGCAGGTATTATGAGCAATTTCTCTTACCCCAATTTGTGTCACATCTACAGGAGCATCATGAGCATGTATTATGACGTCACAGTATATGAGGACATCATAATTTGTATGCAGTATGACGTCACAATGTATTATGACGTCATAATGTATGCGCATTAGGACATCACAATATATTATGAGAGCTCAATTTTCAGGAACTATGAGCAATTTCTCTTACCCCAATTTGTGTCACATCTACTGGAGCATCATGAGCATGTATTATGACGTCACAGTATATGATGACATCATAATTAGTATGCAGTATGACGTCACAATGTATTACGACGTCATAATGTATCCGCATTATGACATCACAATATATTATGAGAGTGCAATTTGCAGGTTTTATGACCAACTTCGCTTACCCCAATTTGTGTCACATCTACTGGAGCATCATGAGTATCTATTATGACGTCACAACATATGATGACATCATAACTAATATGCACTATGACGTCACAAGGAATTATGGCGTCATAATGTATCCGCATTATGACATCACAGTATACTATGAGAGCGCAATTTGCAGGTATTATGAGCAATTTCTCTTACCCTAATTTGTGTAACATCTACTGGAGCATCATGAGCATGTATTATGATGTCACAGTATATGATGACATAATAATTAGTATACACTATGACGTCACAATGTATTTTGACGTCATAATGTATCCGCATTATGACATCACAATGTATTATGACAGCGCAATTTGCAGGTATTATGAGCAATTTATCTTACCCCAATTTGTGTCACATCTACTGGAGCATCATGAGCATATATTATGACGTCACAGTATATGATGACATCATAACTAGTATGCACTATGACGTCACAATGTATTATGACGTCATAATGTATCCGCATTATGACATCACAAGGTATCACGAGAGAGCAATTTGCAGGTATTATGAGCACTTTCTCTTACCCCAATTTGTGTCACATCTACTGGAGCATCATGAGCATGTATTATGACGTCACAGTATATGATGACATCATAATTAGTATGCACTATGATGTCACAATGTATTATGACGTCATAATGTATCCGCATTATGACATCACAATATATTATGAGAGCGCAATTTGCAGGTATTATGAGCAATTTCTCTTACCCCAATGTGTGTCACATCTACTGGAGCATCATGAGCATGTATTATGACGTCACAGTATATGATGACATCATAATTAGTATGCACTATGACGTCACAATGTATTATGACGTCATAATGTATCCGCATTATGATATCACAATATATTATGCGAGCGCAATTTGCAGGTATTATGAGCAATTTCTCTTACCCCAATTTGTGTCACATCTACTGGAGCATCATGAGCATGTATTATGACGTCACAACATATGATGACATCATAACTAGTATGCACTATGACGTCACAAGGTAATATGACGTCATAATGTGTCCGCATTATGACATCACAATATATTATGAGAGCGCAATTTGCAGGTATTATGAGCACTTTCTCTTACCCCAATTTGGCTAACATCTACTGGACCATCATGAGCATGTATTATGACGTCACAGTATATGATGACATCATAATTAGTATGCACTATGACGTCACAATATATTATGACGTCATAATGTGTCCGCATGATGACATCACAATATATTATGAGAGCGCAATTTACAGGTATTTTGACCAATTTCTCTTACCCCAATTTGTGTCACATCTACTGGAGCATCATGAGCATGTTTTATGATGTCACAACATATGATGACATCATAACTAATATGCACTATGACGTCACAAGGAATTATGGCGTCATAATGTATCCGCATTATGACATCACAGTATACTATGAGAGCGCAATTTGCAGGTACTATGAGCAATTTCTCTTACCCCAATTTGTGTCACATCTACTGGAGCATCATGAGCATGTATTATGACGTCACAGTATATGATGACATGATAATTAGTATACAATATGACGTCACAATGTATTTTGACGTCATAATGTATCCGCATTTTGACATCACAATATATTATGAGAGCGCAATTTGCAGGTATTATGAGCAATTTCTCTTACCCCAATTTGTGTCACATCTACTGGAGCATCATGAGCATGTATTATGACGTCACAGTATATGATGACATCATAATTAGTATGCACTATGGCGTCACAATGTATTATGACCTCATAATGTATCCGCATTATGACATCACAATATATTGTGAGAGTGCAATTTGCAGGTTTTATCACCAACTTCGCTTACCCCAATTTGTGTCACATCTACTGGAGCATCATGAGCATGTATTTTGACATCACAACATATGATGACATCATAACTAGTATGCACTATGACGTCACAAGGTATTATGACGTCATAAAGTATCCGCTTTATGACATCACAATATATTATGAGAGCACAATTTGCAGGTATTATGACCAATTTCTCTTACCCCAATTTGTGTCGCATCTACTGGAGCATCATGAGCATGTATTATGACATCACAACAGATGATGACATCATAACTAGTATGCACTATGACGTCACTTGGTATTATGACGTCATAATGTGTCCGCATTATGACATCACAATATATTATGAGAGCGCAATTTGCAGGTATTATGAGCAATTTCTCTTACCCCAATTCGTGTCACATCTACTGGAGCATCATGAGCATGTATTATGATGTCACAGTATATGATGACATCATAATTAGTATGCACTATGACGTCACAATGTATTATGACGTCGTAATGTATCCGCATTATGACATCACAATATATTATGAGAGCGCAATTTGCAGTTTTTATGTGCAATTTCTCTTACCCCAATTTGTGTCACATCTACTGGAGCATCATGAGCATGTATTATGATGTCACAGTATATGATGACATCATAATTAGTATGCAGTATGACATCACAATGTATTAAGACGTCATAATGTATCCGCATTATGACATCACAATATATTATGAGAGCGCAATTTACAGGTATTATGAGCAATTTCTCTTACCCCAATTTGTGTCACATCTACTGGAGCATCATGAGCATGTATTATGACGTCAGAGTATATGAGGACATCATAATTAGTATGCAGTATGACGTCACAATATATTATGACGTCATAATGTATGCGCATTATGACATCACAATATATTATGAGAGCGCAATTTGAAGGAACTATGAGCAATTTCTCTTACCCCAATGTGTGTCACATCTACTGGAGCATCATATGCATGTACTATGACATCACAGTATATGATGACATCATAATTAGTATGCAGTATGACGTCACAATGTATTATGACGTCATAATGTATCCGCATTATGGCATCACAATATATTATGAGAGTGCAATTTGCAGGTTTTATGACCAACTTCGCTTACCCCAATTTGTGTCACATCTACTGGAGCATCATGAGTATGTATTATGACGTCACAACACATGATGACATCATAACTAGTATGCACTATGATGTCACAATGTATTATGACGTCATAATGTATCCGCATTATGACATCTCAATATATTATGAGAGCGCAATTTGCTGGTATTATGAGCAATTTCGCTTACCACAATTTGTGTCACATCAACTGGAGCATCATGAGCATGTATTATGATGTCACAGTATATGATGACATCATAATTAGTAAGCACTATGACGTCACAATATATTATGACGTCATAATGTATCCGCATTATGACATCACAATATATTATTAGTGCGCAATTGGCAGGTATTATGAGCAATTTCTCTTACCACAATTTGTGTCACATCTACTGGAGCATCATGAGCATGTATTATGACGTCACAGTATATGATGACATCATAATTAGTATGCACTATGATGTCACAATATATTATGACGTCATAATGTATGCACATTATGACATCACAATATATTATGAGAGCGCAATTTGCAGGAACTATGAGCAATTTCTCTTACCCCAATGTTTGTCACATCTACTGGAGAATCATGAGCATGTATTATGACGTCACAGTAAATGATGACATCATAATTAGTATGCACTATGACGTCACAATGTATTATGACATCATAATGTATCCGCATTATGACATCACAATATATTATGAGTGCGCAATTTGCAGGTATTATGAGCAATTTCTCTTACCCCAATTTGTGTCACATCTACTGGAGCATCATGAGCATGTATTATGACATCACAGTATATGATGACATCATAATTACTATGCAATATTACGTCACAATGTATTATGACCTCATTATGTATCCGCATTATGACATCAGAATATATTACGAGAGTGCATTTTGCAGGTATTATGAGCAATTTCTCTTACCCCAATTTGTGTCACATCTACTGGAGCATCATGAGCATGTATTATGACGTCACAGTATATGAAGACATCATAATTAGTATGCACTATGATGTCACAATATATTATGACGTCAAAATGTATCCGCATTATGAAATCACAATATATGTTGAGAGCCCAATTTGCAGGTATTATGACACATTTCTCTTACCCCAATTTGTGTCACATCTACTGGGGCATCATGAGCATGTATTATGACGTCACAGTATATGATGACATCATAATTAGTAAGCACTATGACGTCACAATGTATTATGACGTCATAATGTATCAGCATTATGACATCACAATATGTTATGAGAGCGCAATTTGCAGGTATTATGAGCAATTTCTCTAACCCCAATTTGTGTCACATCTACTGGAGAATCATGAGCATGTATTATGACGTCACAGTATATGATGACATCATAATTAGTATGCACTATGACGTCACAATGTATTATGACGTCATAATGTATCCGCATTATGACATCACAATATATTATGAGAGCGCAATTTGCAGGAACTATGAGCAATTTCTCTTAACCCAATTTGTGTCACATCTACTGGAGCATCATGAGAATGTATTATGACGTCACAGTATATGATGACATCATAATTAGTATGCACTATGAAATCACAATGTTTTATGACGTCATAATGTATCCGCATTATGACATCACAATAGATTATTAGTGCGCAATTTGCAGGTATTATGAGCAAATTCTCTTACCCCAATTTGTGTCACATCTACTGGAGCATCATGAGCATGTATTATTACGTCACAGTATATGATGACATCATAATTACTATGCACTATGACCTCACAATGTGTTATGACGTCATAATGTATCCGCATTATGACATCACAATATATTATGAGACCGCAATTTACAGGTATTATGAGCAATTTCTCTTACCCCAATTTGTGTCACATCTACTGGAGCATCATGAGCATGTATTATGACGTCACAGTATATGATGACATCATAATTAGTATGCACTATGAAATCACAATGTTTTATGACGTCATAATGTATCCGCATCATGACATCACAATAGATTATTAGTGCGCAATTTGCAGGTATTATGAGCAATTTCTCTTACCCCAATTTGTGTCACATCTACTGGAGCATCATGAGCATGTATTATGACGTCACAGTATATAATGACATCATAATTAATATGCAGTATGACGTCACAATGTATTATGACGTCATAATGTATGCACATTATGACATCACAATATATTATGAGAGCGCAATTCGCAGGTTTTATGAGCAATTTCTCTTACCCCAATTTGTGTCACATCTACTGGAGCATCATGAGCATGTATTATGACGTCAGAGTATATGATGACATCATAATTAGTACGCACTATGACGTCACAATGTATTATGACGTCATAATGTATCCGCATTATGACATCACAATATATTATGAGAGCGCAATTTGCAGGTATTATGAGCAATTTCTCTTACCCAATTTGTGTCACATCTACTGGAGCATCATGAGCATGTATTATGACGTCACAGTATGTGATGACATCATAATTAGTATGCACTATGACGTCACAATGTATTATGACGTCATAATATATCCGCATTATGACATCACAATATATTATTAGTGCGCAATTTGCAGGTATTATGAGCAATTTCTCTTACCACAATTTGTGTCACATCTACTGGAGCATCATGAGCATGTATTATGACGTCACAGTATATGATGACATCATAATTAGTATGCACTATGATGTCACAATGTATTATGACGTCATAATGTATGCGCATTATGACATCACAATATATTATGAGAGCGCAATTTGCAGGAACTATGAGCAATTTCTCTTACCCCAATGTTTGTCACATCTACTGGAGAATCATGAGCATGTATTATGATGTCACACTAAATGATGACATCATAATTAGTATGCAGTATGACGTCACAATGTATTATGACGTCATAATGTATCCGCATTATGACATCACAATATATGATGAGAGTGCAATTTGCAGGTTTTTTGACCAATTTCGCTTACCCCAATTTCTGTCACATCTACTGGAGCATCATGAGCATGTATTATGACGTCACAGTATATGATGACATCATAATTAGTATGCACTATGACATCACAATGTATTATGACGTCATAATGTATCCGCATTATGACATCACAATATATTATGAGAGTGCAATTTGCAGGTTTTATGACCAGTTTCGCTTACCCCAATTTGTGTCACATCTACTGGAGCATCATGAGCATGTATTATGACGTCACAGTATGTGATGACATCATAATTAGTATGCACTATGACATCACAATGTGTTATGACGTCATAATGTATCCGCATTATGACATCACAATATATTATTAGTGCGCAATTTGCAGGTATTATGAGGAATTTCTCTTACCCCAATTTGTGTCACATCTACTGGAGAATCATGAGCATCTATTATGACGTCACAGTATATGATGACATCATAATTACTATGCACTATGACCTCACAATTTGTTATGACGTCATAATGTATCCGCATTATGACATCACAATATATTATGAGAGCGCAATTTACAGGTATTATGAGCAATTTCTCTTACCCCAATTTGTGTCACATCTACTGCAGCATCATGAGCATGTATTATGACGTCACAGTATATGATGACATCATAATTAGTATGCAGTATGACGTCGCAAAATATTATGACGTCATAATGTATGCGCAATATGACATCACAATATATTATGAGAGCGCAATTTGCAGGAACTATGAGCAATTCCTCTTACCCCAATTTGTGTCACATCTACTGGAGCATCATGAGCATGTATTATGACGTCACAGTATATGATGACATCATAATTAGTATGCAGTATGACGTCACATTGTATTATGACGTCATAATGTATCCGCATTATGACATCACAATATATTATGAGAGCGCAATTTGCAGGTATTATGAGCAATTTCTCTTACCCCAATGTGTGTCACATCTACTGGAGAATCATGAGCATGTATTATGACGTCACAGTATATGATGACATCATAATTAGTATGCACTATGACGTCACAATGTATTATGACGTCATAATGTATCCGCATGATGACATCACAGTATATTATGAGAGCGCAATTTGCAGGTTGTATGACCAACTTCGCTTACGCCAATTTGTGTCACATCTACTGGACCATCATGAGCATGTATTACGACGTCACAACATATGATGACATCATAACTAATATGCACTATGACATCACAGGTAATTATGGCGTCATAATGTATCCGCCTTAAGACATCACAGTATATTATGAGAGCGCAATTTGCAGGTATTATGAGCAATTTCTCTTACCCCAATTTGTGTAACATCTACTGGAGCATCATGAGCATGTATTATGACGTCACAGTATATGATGACATAATAATTAGTATACACTATGACGTCACAATGTATTTTGACATCATAATGTATCCGCATTATGACATCACAATATATTATGAGAGCGCAATTTGCAGGTATTATGAGCAATTTCTCTTACCCCAATTTGTGTCACATCTACTGGAGCATCATGAGCATGTATTATGACATCACAGTATGTGATGACATCATAATTAGTATGCACTATGACGTCACAATGTATTATGACGTCATAATGTATCCGCATTATGACATCTCAATATATTATTAGAGCGCAATTTGCAGGTATTATGAGCAATTTCTCTTACCCCAATTTGTGTCACATCAACTGGAGCATCATGAGCATGTATTATGACGTCACAGTATATGATGACATCATAATTAGTATGCAGTATGAAGTCACAATGTATTATGACGTCATAATGTATGCGCATTATGACATCACAATATATTATGAGAGCGCAATTTGCAGGAACTATGAGCAATTTCTCTTACCCCAATTTGTGTCACATCTACTGGAGCATCATCAGCATGTATTATGACGTCACAGTATATGATGACATCATAATTAGTATGCACTATGACGTCACAATGTATTATGACTTCGTAATGTATCCGCATTATGACATCACAATATATTATGAGAGTGCAATTTGCAGGTAATATGAGCAATTTCTCTTACCCCAATGTTTGTCACATCTATTGGAGAATCATGAGCATGTATTATGACGTCACAGTAAATGATGACATCATAATTAGTATGCACTAGGACGTCACAATATATTATGACGTCATAATGTATCCGCATTATGACATCACAAGGTATGATGAGAGCGCAATTTGCAGGTATTATGAGCAATTTCTCTTACCCCAATTTGTGTCACATCTACTGGAGCAGCATGAGCATGTATTGTGACGTCACAGTATATAATCACATCACAATTAGTATGCACTATGACGTCACAATGTGTTATGACGTCATAATGTATCCGCATTATGACATCACAATATATTATGAGAGTGCAATTTGCAGGTTTTATGACCAACTTCGCTTACCCCAATTTGTGTCACATCTACTGGAGCATCATGAGTATCTATTATGACGTCACAACATATGATGACATCATAACTAGTATGCACTATGACGTCACCAGGTATTATGACGTCATAAAGTATCCGCATTATGACATCACAATATATTATGAGAGCACAATTTGCAGGTATTATGACCAATTTCTCTTACCCCAATTTGTGTCATATCTACTGGAGCATCATGAGCATGTATTATGATGTCACAACATATGATGATATCATAACTAGTATGCACTATGACGTCACATGGTATTATGACGTCATAATGTGTCCGCATTATGACATCACAATATATTATGAGAGCGCAATTTGCAGGTATTATCAGCAATTTCTCTTACCCCAATGTGTGTCACATCTACTGGAGCATCATGAGCATGTATTATGACGTCACAGTATATGATGACATCATAATTAGTATGCACTATGACGTCACAATGTATTATGACGTCATAATGTATCCGCATGATGACATCACAATATATTATGAGAGCGCAATTTGCAGGTTGTATGACCAACTTCGCTTACCCCAATTTGTGTCACATCTACTGGACCATCATGAGCATGTATTATGACGTCACAACATATGATGACATCATAACTAATATGCACTATGACATCACAGGTAATTATGGCGTCATAATGTATCCGCCTTATCACATCACAGTATATTATGAGAGCGCAATTTGCAGGTATTATGAGCAATTTCTCTTACCCCAATTTGTGTCACATCTACTGGAGCATCATGAGCATGTATTATGACGTCACAGTATATGAGGACATCATAATTTGTATGCAGTATGACGTCACAATGTATTATGACGTCATAATGTATGCGCATTAGGACATCACAATATATTATGAGAGCGCAATTTTCAGGAACTATGAGCAATTTCTCTTACCCCAATTTGTGTCACATCTACTGGAGCATCATGAGCATGTATTATGACGTCACAGTATATGATGACATCATAATTAGTATGCAGTATGACGTCACAATGTATTACGACGTCATAATGTATCCGCATTATGACATCACAATATATTATGAGAGTGCAATTTGCAGGTTTTATGACCAACTTCGCTTACCCCAATTTGTGTCACATCTACTGGAGCATCATGAGTATCTATTATGACGTCACAACATATGATGACATCATAACTAATATGCACTATGACGTCACAAGGAATTATGGCGTCATAATGTATCCGCATTATGACATCACAGTATACTATGAGAGCGCAATTTGCAGGTATTATGAGCAATTTCTCTTACCCTAATTTGTGTAACATCTACTGGAGCATCATGAGCATGTATTATGACGTCACAGTATATGATGACATAATAATTAGTATACACTATGACGTCACAATGTATTTTGACGTCATAATGTATCCGCATTATGACATCACAATGTATTATGACAGCGCAATTTGCAGGTATTATGAGCAATTTATCTTACCCCAATTTGTGTCACATCTGCTGGAGCATCATGAGCATATATTATGACGTCACAGTATATGATGACATCATAACTAGTATGCACTATGACGTCACAATGTATTATGACGTCATAATGTATCCGCATTATGACATCACAAGGTATCACGAGAGCGCAATTTGCAGGTATTATGAGCACTTTCTCTTACCCCAATTTGTGTCACATCTACTGGAGCATCATGAGCATGTATTATGACGTCACAGTATATGATGACATCATAATTAGTATGCACTATGATGTCACAATGTATTATGACGTCATAATGTATCCGCATTATGACATCACAATATATTATGAGAGCGCAATTTGCAGGTATTATGAGCAATTTCTCTTACCCCAATGTGTGTCACATCTACTGGAGCATCATGAGCATGTATTATGACGTCACAGTATATGATGACATCATAATTAGTATGCACTATGACGTCACAATGTATTATGACGTCATAATGTATCCGCATTATGATATCACAATATATTATGCGAGCGCAATTTGCAGGTATTATGAGCAATTTCTCTTACCCCAATTTGTGTCACATCTACTGGAGCATCATGAGCATGTATTATGACGTCACAACATATGATGACATCATAACTAGTATGCACTATGACGTCACAAGGTAATATGACGTCATAATGTGTCCGCATTATGACATCACAATATATTATGAGAGCGCAATTTGCAGGTATTATGAGCACTTTCTCTTACCCCAATTTGGCTAACATCTACTGGACCATCATGAGCATGTATTATGACGTCACAGTATATGATGACATCATAATTAGTATGCACTATGACGTCACAATATATTATGACGTCATAATGTGTCCGCATGATGACATCACAATATATTATGAGAGCGCAATTTACAGGTATTTTGACCAATTTCTCTTACCCCAATTTGTGTCACATCTACTGGAGCATCATGAGCATGTTTTATGATGTCACAACATATGATGACATCATAACTAATATGCACTATGACGTCACAAGGAATTATGGCGTCATAATGTATCCGCATTATGACATCACAGTATACTATGAGAGCGCAATTTGCAGGTACTATGAGCAATTTCTCTTACCCCAATTTGTGTCACATCTACTGGAGCATCATGAGCATGTATTATGACGTCACAGTATATGATGACATGATAATTAGTATACAATATGACGTCACAATGTATTTTGACGTCATAATGTATCCGCATTTTGACATCACAATATATTATGAGAGCGCAATTTGCAGGTATTATGAGCAATTTCTCTTACCCCAATTTGTGTCACATCTACTGGAGCATCATGAGCATGTATTATGACGTCACAGTATATGATGACATCATAATTAGTATGCACTATGGCGTCACAATGTATTATGACCTCATAATGTATCCGCATTATGACATCACAATATATTGTGAGAGTGCAATTTGCAGGTTTTATCACCAACTTCGCTTACCCCAATTTGTGTCACATCTACTGGAGCATCATGAGCATGTATTTTGACATCACAACATATGATGACATCATAACTAGTATGCACTATGACGTCACAAGGTATTATGACGTCATAAAGTATCCGCTTTATGACATCACAATATATTATGAGAGCACAATTTGCAGGTATTATGACCAATTTCTCTTACCCCAATTTGTGTCGCATCTACTGGAGCATCATGAGCATGTATTATGACATCACAACAGATGATGACATCATAACTAGTATGCACTATGACGTCACTTGGTATTATGACGTCATAATGTGTCCGCATTATGACATCACAATATATTATGAGAGCGCAATTTGCAGGTATTATGAGCAATTTCTCTTACCCCAATTCGTGTCACATCTACTGGAGCATCATGAGCATGTATTATGATGTCACAGTATATGATGACATCATAATTAGTATGCACTATGACGTCACAATGTATTATGACGTCGTAATGTATCCGCATTATGACATCACAATATATTATGAGAGCGCAATTTGCAGTTTTTATGTGCAATTTCTCTTACCCCAATTTGTGTCACATCTACTGGAGCATCATGAGCATGTATTATGATGTCACAGTATATGATGACATCATAATTAGTATGCAGTATGACATCACAATGTATTAAGACGTCATAATGTATCCGCATTATGACATCACAATATATTATGAGAGCGCAATTTACAGGTATTATGAGCAATTTCTCTTACCCCAATTTGTGTCACATCTACTGGAGCATCATGAGCATGTATTATGACGTCAGAGTATATGAGGACATCATAATTAGTATGCAGTATGACGTCACAATATATTATGACGTCATAATGTATGCGCATTATGACATCACAATATATTATGAGAGCGCAATTTGAAGGAACTATGAGCAATTTCTCTTACCCCAATGTGTGTCACATCTACTGGAGCATCATATGCATGTACTATGACATCACAGTATATGATGACATCATAATTAGTATGCAGTATGACGTCACAATGTATTATGACGTCATAATGTATCCGCATTATGGCATCACAATATATTATGAGAGTGCAATTTGCAGGTTTTATGACCAACTTCGCTTACCCCAATTTGTGTCACATCTACTGGAGCATCATGAGTATGTATTATGACGTCACAACACATGATGACATCATAACTAGTATGCACTATGATGTCACAATGTATTATGACGTCATAATGTATCCGCATTATGACATCTCAATATATTATGAGAGCGCAATTTGCTGGTATTATGAGCAATTTCGCTTACCACAATTTGTGTCACATCAACTGGAGCATCATGAGCATGTATTATGATGTCACAGTATATGATGACATCATAATTAGTAAGCACTATGACGTCACAATATATTATGACGTCATAATGTATCCGCATTATGACATCACAATATATTATTAGTGCGCAATTGGCAGGTATTATGAGCAATTTCTCTTACCACAATTTGTGTCACATCTACTGGAGCATCATGAGCATGTATTATGACGTCACAGTATATGATGACATCATAATTAGTATGCACTATGATGTCACAATATATTATGACGTCATAATGTATGCACATTATGACATCACAATATATTATGAGAGCGCAATTTGCAGGAACTATGAGCAATTTCTCTTACCCCAATGTTTGTCACATCTACTGGAGAATCATGAGCATGTATTATGACGTCACAGTAAATGATGACATCATAATTAGTATGCACTATGACGTCACAATGTATTATGACATCATAATGTATCCGCATTATGACATCACAATATATTATGAGTGCGCAATTTGCAGGTATTATGAGCAATTTCTCTTACCCCAATTTGTGTCACATCTACTGGAGCATCATGAGCATGTATTATGACATCACAGTATATGATGACATCATAATTACTATGCAATTTTACGTCACAATGTATTATGACCTCATTATGTATCCGCATTATGACATCAGAATATATTACGAGAGTGCATTTTGCAGGTATTATGAGCAATTTCTCTTACCCCAATTTGTGTCACATCTACTGGAGCATCATGAGCATGTATTATGACGTCACAGTATATGAAGACATCATAATTAGTATGCACTATGATGTCACAATATATTATGACGTCAAAATGTATCCGCATTATGAAATCACAATATATGTTGAGAGCCCAATTTGCAGGTATTATGACACATTTCTCTTACCCCAATTTGTGTCACATCTACTGGGGCATCATGAGCATGTATTATGACGTCACAGTATATGATGACATCATAATTAGTAAGCACTATGACGTCACAATGTATTATGACGTCATAATGTATCAGCATTATGACATCACAATATGTTATGAGAGCGCAATTTGCAGGTATTATGAGCAATTTCTCTAACCCCAATTTGTGTCACATCTACTGGAGAATCATGAGCATGTATTATGACGTCACAGTATATGATGACATCATAATTAGTATGCACTATGACGTCACAATGTATTATGACGTCATAATGTATCCGCATTATGACATCACAATATATTATGAGAGCGCAATTTGCAGGAACTATGAGCAATTTCTCTTAACCCAATTTGTGTCACATCTACTGGAGCATCATGAGAATGTATTATGACGTCACAGTATATGATGACATCATAATTAGTATGCACTATGAAATCACAATGTTTTATGACGTCATAATGTATCCGCATTATGACATCACAATAGATTATTAGTGCGCAATTTGCAGGTATTATGAGCAAATTCTCTTACCCCAATTTGTGTCACATCTACTGGAGCATCATGAGCATGTATTATTACGTCACAGTATATGATGACATCATAATTACTATGCACTATGACCTCACAATGTGTTATGACGTCATAATGTATCCGCATTATGACATCACAATATATTATGAGACCGCAATTTACAGGTATTATGAGCAATTTCTCTTACCCCAATTTGTGTCACATCTACTGGAGCATCATGAGCATGTATTATGACGTCACAGTATATGATGACATCATAATTAGTATGCACTATGAAATCACAATGTTTTATGACGTCATAATGTATCCGCATCATGACATCACAATAGATTATTAGTGCGCAATTTGCAGGTATTATGAGCAATTTCCCTTACCCCAATTTGTGTCACATCTACTGGAGCATCATGAGCATGTATTATGACGTCACAGTATATAATGACATCATAATTAATATGCAGTATGACGTCACAATGTATTATGACGTCATAATGTATGCACATTATGACATCACAATATATTATGAGAGCGCAATTTGCAGGTTTTATGAGCAATTTCTCTTACCCCAATTTGTGTCACATCTACTGGAGCATCATGAGCATGTATTATGACGTCAGAGTATATGATGACATCATAATTAGTACGCACTATGACGTCACAATGTATTATGACGTCATAATGTATCCGCATTATGACATCACAATATATTATGAGAGCGCAATTTGCAGGTATTATGAGCAATTTCTCTTACCCCAATTTGTGTCACATCTACTGGAGCATCATGAGCATGTATTATGACGTCACAGTATGTGATGACATCATAATTAGTATGCACTATGACGTCACAATGTATTATGACGTCATAATATATCCGCATTATGACATCACAATATATTATTAGTGCGCAATTTGCAGGTATTATGAGCAATTTCTCTTACCACAATTTGTGTCACATCTACTGGAGCATCATGAGCATGTATTATGACGTCACAGTATATGATGACATCATAATTAGTATGCACTATGATGTCACAATGTATTATGACGTCATAATGTATGCGCATTATGACATCACAATATATTATGAGAGCGCAATTTGCAGGAACTATGAGCAATTTCTCTTACCCCAATGTTTGTCACATCTACTGGAGAATCATGAGCATGTATTATGACGTCACACTAAATGATGACATCATAATTAGTATGCAGTATGACGTCACAATGTATTATGACGTCATAATGTATCCGCATTATGACATCACAATATATGATGAGAGTGCAATTTGCAGGTTTTTTGACCAATTTCGCTTACCCCAATTTCTGTCACATCTACTGGAGCATCATGAGCATGTATTATGACGTCACAGTATATGATGACATCATAATTAGTATGCACTATGACATCACAATGTATTATGACGTCATAATGTATCCGCATTATGACATCACAATATATTATGAGAGTGCAATTTGCAGGTTTTATGACCAGTTTCGCTTACCCCAATTTGTGTCACATCTACTGGAGCATCATGAGCATGTATTATGACGTCACAGTATGTGATGACATCATAATTAGTATGCACTATGACATCACAATGTGTTATGACGTCATAATGTATCCGCATTATGACATCACAATATATTATTAGTGCGCAATTTGCAGGTATTATGAGGAATTTCTCTTACCCCAATTTGTGTCACATCTACTGGAGAATCATGAGCATCTATTATGACGTCACAGTATATGATGACATCATAATTACTATGCACTATGACCTCACAATTTGTTATGACGTCATAATGTATCCGCATTATGACATCACAATATATTATGAGAGCGCAATTTACAGGTATTATGAGCAATTTCTCTTACCCCAATTTGTGTCACATCTACTGCAGCATCATGAGCATGTATTATGACGTCACAGTATATGATGACATCATAATTAGTATGCAGTATGACGTCGCAAAATATTATGACGTCATAATGTATGCGCAATATGACATCACAATGTATTATGAGAGCGCAATTTGCAGGAACTATGAGCAATTCCTCTTACCCCAATTTGTGTCACATCTACTGGAGCATCATGAGCATGTATTATGACGTCACAGTATATGATGACATCATAATTAGTATGCAGTATGACGTCACATTGTATTATGACGTCATAATGTATCCGCATTATGACATCACAATACATTATGAGAGCGCAATTTGCAGGTATTATGAGCAATTTCTCTTACCCCAATGTGTGTCACATCTACTGGAGAATCATGAGCATGTATTATGACGTCACAGTATATGATGACATCATAATTAGTATGCACTATGACGTCACAATGTATTATGACGTCATAATGTATCCGCATGATGACATCACAATATATTATGAGAGCGCAATTTGCAGTTTGTATGACCAACTTCGCTTACCCCAACTTGTGTCACATCTACTGGACCATCATGAGCATGTATTACGACGTCACAACATATGATGACATCATAACTAATATGCACTATGACATCACAGGTAATTATGGCGTCATAATGTATCCGCCTTAAGACATCACAGTATATTATGAGAGCGCAATTTGCAGGTATTATGAGCAATTTCTCTTACCCCAATTTGTGTAACATCTACTGGAGCATCATGAGCATGTATTATGACGTCACAGTATATGATGACATAATAATTAGTATACACTATGACGTCACAATGTATTTTGACATCATAATGTATCCGCATTATGACATCACAATATATTATGAGAGCGCAATTTGCAGGTATTATGAGCAATTTCTCTTACCCCAATTTGTGTCACATCTACTGGAGCATCATGAGCATGTATTATGACATCACAGTATGTGATGACATCATAATTAGTATGCACTATGACGTCACAATGTATTATGACGTCATAATGTATCCGCATTATGACATCTCAATATATTATTAGAGCGCAATTTGCAGGTATTATGAGCAATTTCTCTTACCCCAATTTGTGTCACATCAACTGGAGCATCATGAGCATGTATTATGACGTCACAGTATATGATGACATCATAATTAGTATGCAGTATGAAGTCACAATGTATTATGACGTCATAATGTATGCGCATTATGACATCACAATATATTATGAGAGCGCAATTTGCAGGAACTATGAGCAATTTCTCTTACCCCAATTTGTGTCACATCTACTGGAGCATCATCAGCATGTATTATGACGTCACAGTATATGATGACATCATAATTAGTATGCACTATGACGTCACAATGTATTATGACTTCGTAATGTATCCGCATTATGACATCACAATATATTATGAGAGTGCAATTTGCAGGTATTATGAGCAATTTCTCTTACCCCAATGTTTGTCACATCTATTGGAGAATCATGAGCATGTATTATGACGTCACAGTAAATGATGACATCATAATTAGTATGCACTAGGACGTCACAATATATTATGACGTCATAATGTATCCGCATTATGACATCACAAGGTATGATGAGAGCGCAATTTGCAGGTATTATGAGCAATTTCTCTTACCCCAATTTGTGTCACATCTACTGGAGCAGCATGAGCATGTATTGTGACGTCACAGTATATAATCACATCACAATTAGTATGCACTATGACGTCACAATGTGTTATGACGTCATAATGTATCCGCATTATGACATCACAATATATTATGAGAGTGCAATTTGCAGGTTTTATGACCAACTTCGCTTACCCCAATTTGTGTCACATCTACTGGAGCATCATGAGTATCTATTATGACGTCACAACATATGATGACATCATAACTAGTATGCACTATGACGTCACCAGGTATTATGACGTCATAAAGTATCCGCATTATGACATCACAATATATTATGAGAGCACAATTTGCAGGTATTATGACCAATTTCTCTTACCCCAATTTGTGTCATATCTACTGGAGCATCATGAGCATGTATTATGATGTCACAACATATGATGATATCATAACTAGTATGCACTATGACGTCACATGGTATTATGACGTCATAATGTGTCCGCATTATGACATCACAATATATTATGAGAGCGCAATTTGCAGGTATTATCAGCAATTTCTCTTACCCCAATGTGTGTCACATCTACTGGAGCATCATGAGCATGTATTATGACGTCACAGTATATGATGACATCATAATTAGTATGCACTATGACGTCACAATGTATTATGACGTCATAATGTATCCGCATGATGACATCACAATATATTATGAGAGCGCAATTTGCAGGTTGTATGACCAACTTCGCTTACCCCAATTTGTGTCACATCTACTGGACCATCATGAGCATGTATTATGACGTCACAACATATGATGACATCATAACTAATATGCACTATGACATCACAGGTAATTATGGCGTCATAATGTATCCGCCTTATCACATCACAGTATATTATGAGAGCGCAATTTGCAGGTATTATGAGCAATTTCTCTTACCCCAATTTGTGTCACATCTACTGGAGCATCATGAGCATGTATTATGACGTCACAGTATATGAGGACATCATAATTTGTATGCAGTATTACGTCACAATGTATTATGACGTCATAATGTATGCGCATTAGGACATCACAATATATTATGAGAGCGCAATTTTCAGGAACTATGAGCAATTTCTCTTACCCCAATTTGTGTCACATCTACTGGAGCATCATGAGCATGTATTATGACGTCACAGTATATGATGACATCATAATTAGTATGCAGTATGACGTCACAATGTATTATGACGTCATAATGTATCCGCATTATGACATCACAATATATTATGAGAGTGCAATTTGCAGGTTTTATGACCAACTTCGCTTACCCCAATTTGTGTCACATCTACTGGAGCATCATGAGTATCTATTATGACGTCACAACATATGATGACATCATAACTAATATGCACTATGACGTCACAAGGAATTATGGCGTCATAATGTATCCGCATTATGACATCACAGTATACTATGAGAGCGCAATTTGCAGGTATTATGAGCAATTTCTCTTACCCTAATTTGTGTAACATCTACTGGAGCATCATGAGCATGTATTATGACGTCACAGTATATGATGACATAATAATTAGTATACACTATGACGTCACAATGTATTTTGACGTCATAATGTATCCGCATTATGACATCACAATGTATTATGACAGCGCAATTTGCAGGTATTATGAGCAATTTATCTTACCCCAATTTGTGTCACATCTCTGGAGCATCATGAGCATATATTTTGACGTCACAGTATATGATGACATCATAACTAGTATGCACTATGACGTCACAATGTATTATGACGTCATAATGTATCCGCATTATGACATCACAAGGTATCACGAGAGCGCAATTTGCAGGTATTATGAGCACTTTCTCTTACCCCAATTTGTGTCACATCTACTGGAGCATCATGAGCATGTATTATGACGTCACAGTATATGATGACATCATAATTAGTATGCACTATGATGTCACAATGTATTATGACGTCATAATGTATCCGCATTATGACATCACAATATATTATGAGAGCGCAATTTGCAGGTATTATGAGCAATTTCTCTTACCCCAATGTGTGTCACATCTACTGGAGCATCATGAGCATGTATTATGACGTCACAGTATATGATGACATCATAATTAGTATGCACTATGACGTCACAATGTATTATGACGTCATAATGTATCCGCATTATGATATCACAATATATTATGCGAGCGCAATTTGCAGGTATTATGAGCAATTTCTCTTACCCCAATTTGTGTCACATCTACTGGAGCATCATGAGCATGTATTATGACGTCACAACATATGATGACATCATAACTAGTATGCACTAAGACGTCACAAGATAATATGACGTCATAATGTGTCCGCATTATGACATCACAATATATTATGAGAGCGCAATTTGCAGGTATTATGAGGACTTTCTCTTACCCCAATTTGCGTAACATCTACTGGACCATCATGAGCATGTATTATGACGTCACAGTATATGATGACATCATAATTAGTATGCACTATGACGTCACAATGTATTATGACGTCATAATGTGTCCGCATGATGACATCACAATATATTATGAGAGCGCAATTTACAGGTATTTTGACCAATTTCTCTTACCCCAATTTGTGTCACATCTACTGGAGCATCATGAGCATGTTTTATGATGTCACAACATATGATGACATCATAACTAATATGCACTATGACGTCACAAGGAATTATGGCGTCATAATGTATCCGCATTATGACATCACAGTATACTATGAGAGCGCAATTTGCAGGTATTATGAGCAATTTCTCTTACCCCAATTTGTGTCACATCTACTGGAGCATCATGAGCATGTATTATGACGTCACAGTATATGATGACATGATAATTAGTATACAATATGACGTCACAATGTATTTTGACGTCATAATGTATCCGCATTTTGACATCACAATATATTATGAGAGCGCAATTTGCAGGTATTATGAGCAATTTCTCTTACCCCAATTTGTGTCACATCTACTGGAGCATCATGAGCATGTATTATGACGTCACAGTATATGATGACATCATAATTAGTATGCACTATGGCGTCACAATGTATTATGACCTCATAATGTATCCGCATTATGACATCACAATATATTGTGAGAGTGCAATTTGCAGGTTTTATCACCAACTTCGCTTACCCCAATTTGTGTCACATCTACTGGAGCATCATGAGCATGTATTTTGACATCACAACATATGATGACATCATAACTAGTATGCACTATGACGTCACAAGGTATTATGACGTCATAAAGTATCCGCTTTATGACATCACAATATATTATGAGAGCACAATTTGCAGGTATTATGACCAATTTCTCTTACCCCAATTTGTGTCGCATCTACTGGAGCATCATGAGCATGTATTATGACATCACAACAGATGATGACATCATAACTAGTATGCACTATGACGTCACTTGGTATTATGACGTCATAATGTGTCCGCATTATGACATCACAATATATTATGAGAGCGCAATTTGCAGGTATTATGAGCAATTTCTCTTACCTCAATGTGTGTCACATCTACTGGAGCATCATGAGCATGTATTATGACGTCACAGTATATGATGACATCATAATTAGTATGCACTATGACGTCACAATGTATTATGACGTCATAATGTATCCGCATGATTACATCACAATATATTATGAGAGCGCAATTGGCAGGTATTATGACCAATTTCTCTTACCCCAATTTGTGTCACATCTACTGTAGCATCATGAGAATGTATTATGACATCAAAACATATGATGACATCATAACTAAAATGCACTATGACGTCACAAGGAATTATGGCGTCATAATGTATCCGCATTATGACATCACAGTATATTATGAGAGCGCAATTTGCAGGTATTATGAGCAATTTCTCTTACCCCAATTTGTGTCACATCTACTGGAGCATCATGAGCATGTATTATGACGTCACAGTATATGATGACATCATAATTAGTATGCACTATGACGTCACAATGTATTATGACGTCATAATGTATCCGCATTAATACATCACAATATATTATGAGAGCGCAATTTGCAGGTATTATGAGCAATTTCTCTTACCCCAATTTGTGTCACATCTACTGGAGCATCATGAGCATGTATTATGACATCACAACACATGATGACATCATAACTAGTATGCACTATGATGTCACAATGTATTATGACGTCATAATGTATCCGCATTATGACATCTCAATATATTATGAGAGCGCAACCTCTAGGTATTATAAGCAATTTCGCTTACCACAATTTGTGTCACATCAACTGGAGCATCATGAGCATGTATTATGATGTCACAGTATATGATGACATCATAATTAGTAAGCACTATGACGTCACAATATATTATGACGTCATAATGTATCCGCATTATGACATCACAATATATTATTAGTGCGCAATTGGCAGGTATTATGAGCAATTTCTCTTACCACAATTTGTGTCACATCTACTGGAGCATCATGAGCATGTATTATGACGTCACAGTATATGATGACATCATAATTAGTATGCACTATGATGTCACAATGTATTATGACGTCATAATGTATGCACATTATGACATCACAATATATTATGAGAGCGCAATTTGCAGGAACTATGAGCAATTTCTCTTACCCCAATGTTTGTCACATCTACTGGAGAATCATGAGCATGTATTATGACGTCACAGTAAATGATGACATCATAATTAGTATGCACTATGACGTCACAATGTATTATGACGTCATAATGTATCCGCATTATGACATCACAATATATTATGAGTGCGCAATTTGCAGGTATTATGAGCAATTTCTCTTACCCCAATTTGTGTCACATCTACTGGAGCATCATGAGCATGTATTATGACATCACAGTATATGATGACATCATAATTACTATGCAATATTACGTCACAATGTATTATGACCTCATTATGTATCCGCATTATGACATCACAATATATTACGAGAGTGCATTTTGCAGGTATTATGAGCAATTTCTCTTACCCCAATTGGTGTCACATCTACTGGAGCATCATGAGCATGTATTATGACGTCACAGTATATGAAGACATCATAATTAGTATGCACTATGATGTCACAATGTATTATGACGTCATAATGTATCCGCATTATGAAATCACAATATATGTTGAGAGCCCAATTTGCAGGTATTATGACACATTTCTCTTACCCCAATTTGTGTCACATCTACTGGGGCATCATGAGGATTTATTATGACGTCACAGTATATGATGACATCATAATTAGTAAGCACTATGACGTCACAATGTATTATGACGTCATAATGTATCAGCATTATGACATCACAATATGTTATGAGAGCGCAATTTGCAGGTATTATGAGCAATTTCTCTTACCCCAATTTGTGTCACATCTACTGGGGCCTCATGAGCATGTATTATGACGTCACAGTATATGATGACATCATAATTAGTATGCACTATGACGTCACAATGTATTATGACGTCATAATGTATCCGCATTATGACATCACAATATATTATGAGAGCGCAATTTGCAGGTATTATGAGCAACTTCGCTTAACCCAATTTGTGTCACAACTACTGGAGCATCATGAGCATGTATTATGACGTCACAGTATATGATGACATCATAATTAGTATGCACTATGACGTCACAATGTATTATGACGTCATAATGTATCCGCATTATGACATCTCAATATATTATGAGAGCGCAATTTGCAGGTATTATGAGCAATTTCGCTTACCCCAATTTGTGTCACATCAACTGGAGCATCATGAGCATGTATTATGACGTCACAGTATATGATGACATCATAATTAGTAAGCAGTATGACGTCACAATGTATTATGACGTCATAATGTATCCGCATTATGACATCACAATAGGTTATTAGTGCGCAATTTGCAGGTATTATGAGCAAATTCTCTTACCCCAATTTGTGTCACATCTACTGGAGCATCATGAGCATGTATTATTACGTCACAGTATATGATGACATCATAATTACTATGCACTATGACCTCACAATGTGTTATGACGTCATAATGTATCTGCATTATGACATCACAATATATTATGAGACCGCAATTTACAGGTATTATGAGCAATTTCTCTTACCCCAATTTGTGTCACATCTACTGGAGCATCATGAGCATGTATTATGACGTCACAGTATATGATGACATCATAATTAGTATGCACTATGAAATCACAATGTTTTATGACGTCATAATGTATCCGCATTATGAAATCACAATAGATTATTAGTGCGCAATTTGCAGGTATTATGAGCAATTTCTCTTACCCCAATTTGTGTCACATCTACTGGAGCATCATGAGCATGTATTATGACGTCACAGTATATAATGACATCATAATTAATATGCAGTATGACGTCACAATGTATTATGACGTCATAATGTATGCACATTATGACATCACAATATATTATGAGAGCGCAATTTGCAGGTTTTATGAGCAATTTCTCTTACCCCAATTTGTGTCACATCTACTGGAGCATCATGAGCATGTATTATGACGTCAGAGTATATGATGACATCATAATTAGTATGCACTATGACGTCACAATGTATTATGACGTCATAATGTATCCGCATTATGACATCACAATATATTATGAGAGCGCAATTTGCAGGTATTATGAGCAATTTCTCTTACCCCAATTTGTGTCACATCTACTGGAGCATCATGAGCATGTATTATGACGTCACAGTATGTGATGACATGATAATTAGTATGCACTATGACGTCACAATGTATTATGACGTCATAATATATCCGCATTATGACATCACAATATATTATTAGTGCGCAATTTGCAGGTATTATGAGCAATTTCTCTTACCACAATTTGTGTCACATCTACTGGAGCATCATGAGCATGTATTATGACGTCACAGTATATGATGACATCATAATTAGTATGCACTATGATGTCACAATGTATTATGACGTCATAATGTATGCGCATTATGACATCACAATATATTATGAGAGCGCAATTTGCAGGTATTATGAGCAATTTCTCTAACCCCAATTTGTGTCACATCTACTGGAGAATCATGAGCATGTATTATGACGTCACAGTATATGATGACATCATAATTAGTATGCACTATGATGTCACAATGTATTATGACGTCATAATGTATCCGCATTATTACATCACAATATATTTTGAGAGCGCAATTTGCAGGTATTATGAGCAACTTCGCTTACCCCAATTTGTGTCACATCTACTGGAGCATCATGAGCATGTATTATGACGTCACAGTATATGATGACATCATAATTAGTATGCACTATGACGTCACAATGTATTATGACGTCATAATGTATCCACATTATGACATCTCAATATATTATGAGAGCGCAATTTGCAGTTATTATTAGCAATTTCCCTTACCCCAATTTGTGTCACATCAACTGGAGCATCATGAGCATGTATTATGACGTCACAGTATATGATGACATCATAATTAGTATGCACTATGACGTCACAATGTATTATGACGTCATAATGTATCCGCATTATTACATCACAATATATTATGAGAGCGCAATTTGCAGGTATTATGAGCAACTTCGCTTACCCCAATTTGTGTCACATCTACTGGAGCATCATGAGCATGTATTATGACGTCACAGTATATGATGACATCATAATTAGTAAGCACTATGACGTCACAATGTATTATGACGTCATAATGTATCCGCATTATGACATCACAATATATTATTAGTGCGCAATTTGCAGGTATTATGAGCAATTTCTCTTACCACAATTTGTGTCACATCTACTGGAGAATCATGAGCATGTATTATGACGTCACGGTATATGATGACATCATAATTAGTATGCACTATGACGTCACAATGTATTATGACGTCATAATGTATGCACATTATGACATCAAAATATATTATGAGAGCGCAGTTTGCAGGAACTATGAGCTATTTCTCTTACCCCAATGTTTGTCACATCTACTGGAGAATCATGAGCATGTATTATGACGTCACAGTAAATGATGACATCATAATTAGTATGCACTATGATGTCACAATGTATTATGACGTCATAATGTATCCGCATTATGACATCACAATATATTATGAGAGCGCAATTTGCAGGTATTATGAGCAATTTCTCTTACCCCAATTTGTGTCACATCTACTGGAGCATCATGAGCATGTATTATGACGTCACAGTATATGATGACATCATAATTAGTATGCACTATGACGTCACAATGTATTATGACGTCATAATGTATCCGCATTATGACATCACAATATATTATGAGAGCGCAATTTGCAGGAACTATGAGCAATTTCTCTTAACCCAATTTGTGTCACATCTACTGGAGCATCATGAGAATGTATTTTGACGTCACAGTATATGATGACAACATAATTAGTATGCACTATGAAATCACAATGTTTTATGACGTCATAATGTATCCGCATTATGACATCACAATAGATTATTAGGGCGCAATTTGCAGGTATTATGAGCAAATTCTCTTACCCCAATTTGTGTCACATCTACTGGAGCATCATGAGCATGTATTATGACGTCACAGTATATGATGACATCATAATTACTATGCACTATGACCTCACAATGTATTATGACGTCATAATGTATCCGCATTATGACATCAGAATATATTATGAGAGCGCAATTTGCAGGAACTTTGAGCAATTTCTCTTAACCCAATTTGTGTCACATCTACTGGAGCATCATGAGAATGTATTATGACGTCACAGTATATGATGACATCATAATTAGTATGCACTATGAAATCACAATGTTTTATGACGTCATAATGTATCCGCATTATGACATCACAATAGATAATAAGTGCGCAATTTGCAGGTATTATGAGCAATTTCTCTTACCCCAATTCGTGTCACATCTACTGGAGCATCATGAGCATGTATTATGACGTCACAGTATATAATGACATCATAATTAATATGCAGTATGACGTCAAAATGTATTATGACGTCATAATGTATGCACATTATGAAATCACAATATATTATGAGAGCGCAATTTGCAGGTTTTATGAGCAATTTCTCTTACCCCAATTTGTGTCACATCTACTGGAGCATCATGAGCATGTATTATGACGTCAGAGTATATGATGACATCATAATTAGTATGCACTATGACGTCACAATGTATTATGACGTCATAATGTATCTGAATTATGACATCACAATATATTATGAGAGCGCAATTTGCAGGTATTATGAGCAATTTCTCTTACCCCAATTTGTGTCACATCTACTGGAGCATCATGAGCATGTATTTTGACGTCACAGTATGTGATGACATCATAATTAGTATGCACTATGACGTCACAATGTATTATGACGTCATAATATATCCGCATTATGACATCACAATATATTATTAGTGCGCAATTTGCAGGTATTATGAGCAATTTCTCTTACCACAATTTGTGTCACATCTACTGGAGCATCATGAGCATGTATTATGACGTCACAGTATATGATGACATCATAATTAGTATGCACTATGATGTCACAATGTATTATGACGTCATAATGTATGCGCATTATGACATCACAATATATTATGAGAGCGCAATTTGCAGGAACTATGAGCAATTTCTCTTACCCCAATGTTTGTCACATCTACTGGAGAATCATGAGCATGTATTATGACGTCACACTAAATGATGACATCATAATTAGTATGCAGTATGACGTCACAATGTATTATCACGTCATAATGTATCCGCTTTATGACATCACAATATATGATGAGAGTGCAATTTGCAGGTTTTATGACCAATTTCGCTTACCCCAATTTCTGTCACATCTACTGGAGCATCATGAGCATGTATTATGACGTCACAGTATATGATGACATCATAAATAGTATGCACTATGACGTCACAATGTATTATGACGTCAAAATGTATCCGCATGTTTACATCACAATATATTATGAGAGCGCAATTTGCAGGTATTATGACCAATTTCTCTTACCCCAATTTGTGTCACATCTACTGGAGCATCATGAGCATGTATTATGACGTCACAACATATGATGACATCATAACTAAAATGCACTATGACGTCACAAGGAATTATGGCGTCATAATGTATCTGCATTATGACATCACAGTATATTATGAGAGCGCAATTTGCAGGTATTATGAGCAATTTCTCTTACCCCAATTTGTGTAACATCTACTGGAGCATCATGAGCATGTACTATGACGTCACAGTATATGATGATATAATAATTAGTATACACTATGACGTCACAATATATTTTGACGTCAATATGTATCCGCATTATGACATCACAATATATTATGAGAGCGCAATTTGCAGGTATTATGAGCAATTTATCTTACCCCAATTTGTGTCACATCTACTGGAGCATCATGAGCATGTATTATGACGTCACAGTATATGATGACATCATAATTAGTATGCAATATGACGTCACAATGTATTATGACGTCATAATGTATCCGCATTATGACATCACAATATATTATGATAGCGCAATTTGCAGATATTATGAGCAATTTCTCTTACCCCAATTGGTGTGACATCTACTGGAGCATCATGAGCATATATTATGACGTCACAGAATATGATGACATCATAAGTAGTATGCACTATGACGTCACAAGGTATTATGACGACATAATGTATCCGCATTATGACATCACAATATATTATGAGAGCGCAATTTGCAGGTTTTATGACCAATTTCGCTTACCCCAATTTCTGTCAAATCTACTGGAGCAACATGAGCATGTATTATGACGTCACAGTATATGATGAGATCATAATTAATATGCAGTATGATGTCACAATGTATTATGACGTCATAATGTATCCGCATTATGACATCACAATATATTATGAGAGCGCAACATGCAGGTATTATGAGCAATTTCTCTTACCACAATTTGTGTCACATCTACTGGAGCATCATGAGCATGTATTATGACGTCACAGCATATGATGACATCATAATTAGTATGCACTATGACGTCACAATGTAGTATGACGTCATAATGTATCCGCATTATGACATCACAATATATTATGAGAGCGCAATTTGCAGGTTTTATGACAAATTTCGCTTACCACAATTTGTGTCACATCTACTGGAGCATCATTAGCATGTATTATGATGTCACAGTATATGATGACATCATAATTAGTATGCAGTATGATGTCACAATGTATTATGACATCGTAATGTATCCGCATTATGACATGACAATATATTATGAGAGCGCAACGTGCAGGTATTATGAGCAATTTCTCTTACCCCAATTTGTGTCACATCTAGTGGAGCATCATGAGCATGTATTATGACGTCACAGTATATGATGACATCATGATTAGTATGCAGTATGACGCCACAATGTATTATGACGTCATAATGTATTCGCATTCTGACATCACAATATATTATGAGAGCACAACATGCAGGTATTATGAGCAATTTCTCTTACCCGAATTTGTTTCACATCTACTGGAGCATCATGAGCATGTTTTATGACGTCACAGTATATGATGACATCATAATTAGTATGCAGTATGACGTCACAATGTATTATGACGTCATAATGTTTCCGCATTATGTCATCACAATATATTATGAGAGCGCAATTTGCAGGTTTTATGACCAATTTGGCTTAACCCAATTTGTGTGACATCTACTGGAGCATCATGAGCATGTATTATGACGTCAGAGTATATGATGACATCATAATTAGTATGCAGCATGACATCACAATGTATTATGACGTCATAATTTTTCCGCATTATGACATCACAATATATTATGAGAGCACAACATGCAGGTATTATGAGCAATTTCTCTTACCCCAATTTGTGTCACATCTACTGGAGCATAATGAGCATGCATTATGACGTCACAGTATATGATGAGATCATAAGTAGTATGCACTATGACGTCACGTTTTATGACGACATAATGTATCCGCATTATGACATCACAATATATTATGAGAGCGCAATTTGCAGGTTTTATGACCAATTTCGCTTACCCCAATTTGTGTCACATCTGGAGCAACATGAGCATGTATTATGACATCACAGTATATGATGACATCATAATTAATATGCAGTATGACGTCACAGTGTATTATGACGTCATAATGTATCCGCATTATGACATCACAATATATTATGAGAGCGCAACATGCAGGTATTATGAGCAATTTCTCTTACCCCAATTTGTGTCACATCTACTGGAGCATCATGAGCATGTATTATGACGTCACAGCATATGATGACATCATAATTAGTATGCACTATGACGTCACAATGCAGTATGACGTCATAACGTATCCGCATTATGACATCACAATATATTATGAGAGCGCAATTTGCAGGTTTTATGACAAATTTCGCTTACCCCAATTTGTGTCACATCTACTGGAGCATCATGAGCATGTATTATGATGTCACAGTATATGATGACATCATAATTAGTATGCAGTATGATGTCACAATGTATTATGACATCGTAATTTATCCGCATTATGACACCACAATATATTATGAGAGCGCAACGTACAGGTATTATGAGCAATTTCTCTTACCCCAATTTGTGTCACATCTACTGGAGCATCATGAGCATGTATTATGACGTCACAGTATATGATGACATCATGATTAGTGTGCAGTATGACGCCACAATGTATTATGACGTCATAATGTATTCGCATTCTGACATCACAATATATTATGAGAGCGCAACATGCAGGTATTATGAGCAATTTCTCTTACCCCAATTTGTGTCACATCTACTGGAGTATCATGAGCATGTATTATGACGTCACAGTATATGATGACATCATAATTAGTATGCAGTATGACGTCACAATATATTATGACGTCATAATGTATCCGCATTATGACATCACAATATATTATGAGAGCGCAATTTGCAGGTTTTATGACCAATTTCGCTTACCCCAATTTGTGTCACATCTACTGGAGCATCATGAGCATGTATTATGACGTCACAGTATATGATGACATCATAATTAGTATGCACTATGACGTCACAATGTATTATGACGTCATAATGTATCCGCATTATGACATCACAATAGATTATTAGTGCGCAATTTGCAGGTATTATGAGCAATTTCTCTTACCCCAATTTGTGTCACATCTACTGGAGCATCATGAGCATGTATTATGACGTCACAGTATATAATGACATCATAATTAATATGCAGTATGACGTCACAATGTATTATGACGTCATAATGTATGCACATTATGACATCACAATATATTATGAGAGCGCAATTTGCAGGTTTTATGAGCAATTTCTCTTACTCCAATTTGTGTCACATCTACTGGAGCATCATGAGCATGTATTATGACGTTAGAGTATATGATGACATCATAATTAGTATGCACTATGACGTCACAATGTATTATGACGTCATAATGTATCCGCATTATGACATCACAATATATTATGAGAGCGCAATTTGCAGGTATTATGAGCAATTTCTCTTACCCCAATTTGTGTCACATCTACTGGAGCATCATGAGCATGTATTATGACGTCACAGTATGTAATGACATCATAATTAGTATGCACTATGACGTCACAATGTATTATGACGTCATAATATATCCGCATTATGACATCACAATATATTATTAGTGCGCAATTTGCAGGTATTATGAGCAATTTCTCTTACCACAATTTGTGTCACATCTACTGGAGCATCATGAGCATGTATTATGACGTCACAGTATATGATGACATCATAATTAGTATGCACTATGATGTCACAATGTATTATGACGTCATAATGTATGCGCATTATGACATCACAATATATTATGAGAGCGCAATTTGCAGGAACTATGAGCAATTTCTCTTACCCCAATGTTTGTCACATCTACTGGAGAATCATGAGCATGTATTATGACGTCACACTAAATGATGACATCATAATTAGTATGCAGTATGACGTCACAATGTATTATGACGTCATAATGTATCCGCATTATGACTTCACAATATATGATGAGAGTGCAATTTGCAGGTTTTATGACCAATTTCGCTTACCCCAATTTCTGTCACATCTACTGGAGCATCATGAGCATGTATTATGACGTCACAGTATATGATGACATCATAAGTAGTATGCACTATGACGTCACAATGTATTATGACGTCATAATGTATCCGCATGTTTACGTCACAATATATTATGAGAGCGCAATTTGCAGGTATTATGACCAATTTCTCTTACCCCAATTTGTGTCACATCTACTGGAGCATCATGAGCATGTATTATGACGTCACAACATATGATGACATCATAACTAAAATGCACTATGACGTCACAAGGAATTATGTTCTCATAATGTATCTGCATTATGACATCACAGTATATTATGAGAGCGCAATTTGCAGGTATTATGAGCAATTTCTCTTACCCCAATTTGTGTAACATCTACTGGAGCATCATGAGCATGTACTATGACGTCACAGTATATGATGATATAATAATTAGTATACACTATGACGTCACAATATATTTTGACGTCAATATGTATCCGCATTATGACATCACAATATATTATGAGAGCGCAATTTGCAGGTATTATGAGCAATTTATCTTACCCCAATTTGTGTCACATCTACTGGAGCATCATGAGCATGTATTATGACGTCACAGTATATGATGACATCATAATTAGTATGCACTATGATGTCACAATGTATTATGACGTCATAATGTATGCGCATTATGACATCACAATATATTATGAGAGCGCAATTTGCAGGAACTATGAGCAATTTCTCTTACCCCAATGTTTGTCACATCTACTGGAGAATCATGAGCATGTATTATGACGTCACACTAAATGATGACATCATAATTAGTATGCAGTATGACGTCACAATGTATTATGACGTCATAATGTATCCGCTTTATGACATCACAATATATGATGAGAGTGCAATTTGCAGGTTTTATGACCAATTTCGCTTACCACAATTTCTGTCACATCTACTGGAGCATCATGAGCATGTATTATGACGTCACAGTATATGATGACATCATAAGTAGTATGCACTATGACGTCACAATGTATTATGACGTCAAAATGTATCCGCATGTTTACATCACAATATATTATGAGAGCGCAATTTGCAGGTATTATGACCAATTTCTCTTACCCCAATTTGTGTCACATCTACTGGAGCATCATGAGCATGTATTATGACGTCACAACATATGATGACATCATAACTAAAATGCACTATGACGTCACAAGGAATTATGGCGTCATAATGTATCTGCATTATGACATCACAGTATATTATGAGAGCGCAATTTGCAGGTATTATGAGCAATTTCTCTTACCCCAATTTGTGTAACATCTACTGGAGCATCATGAGCATGTACTATGACGTCACAGTATATGATGATATAATAATTAGTATACACTATGACGTCACAATATATTTTGACGTCAATATGTATCCGCATTATGACATCACAATATATTATGAGAGCGCAATTTGCAGGTATTATGAGCAATTTATCTTACCCCAATTTGTGTCACATCTACTGGAGCATCATGAGCATGTATTATGACGTCACAGTATATGATGACATCATAATTAGTATGCAATATGACGTCACAATGTATTATGACGTCATAATGTATCCGCATTATGACATCACAATATATTATGATAGCGCAATTTGCAGATATTATGAGCAATTTCTCTTACCCCAATTGGTGTGACATCTACTGGAGCATCATGAGCATATATTATGACGTCACAGAATATGATGACATCATAAGTAGTATGCACTATGACGTCACAATGTATTATGACGACATAATGTATCTGCATTATGACATCACAGTATATTATGAGAGCGCAATTTGCAGGTTTTATGACCAATTTCGCTTACCCCAATTTCTGTCAACTCTACTGGAGCAACATGAGCATGTATTATGACGTCACAGTATATGATGAGATCATAATTAATATGCAGTATGACGTCACAATGTATTATGACGTCATAATGTATCCGCATTATGACATCACAATATATTATGAGAGCGCAACATGCAGGTATTATGAGCAATTTCTCTTACCCCAATTTGTGTCACATCTACTGGAGCATCATGAGCATGTATTATGACGTCACAGCATATGATGACATCATAATTAGTATGCACTATGACGTCACAATGTAGTATGACGTCATAATGTATCCGCATTATGACATCACAATATATTATGAGAGCGCAATTTGCAGGTTTTATGACAAATTTCGCTTACCACAATTTGTGTCACATCTACTGGAGCATCATTAGCATGTATTATGATGTCACAGTATATGATGACATCATAATTAGTATGCAGTATGATGTCACAATGTATTATGACATCGTAATGTATCCGCATTATGACATGACAATATATTATGAGAGCGCAACGTGCAGGTATTATGAGCAATTTCTCTTACCCCAATTTGTGTCACATCTAGTGGAGCATCATGAGCATGTATTATGACGTCACAGTATATGATGACATCATGATTAGTATGCAGTATGACGCCACAATGTATTATGACGTCATAATGTATTCGCATTCTGACATCACAATATATTACGAGAGCACAACATGCAGGTATTATGAGCAATTTCTCTTACCCGAATTTGTTTCACATCTACTGGAGCATCATGAGCATGTTTTATGACGTCACAGTATATGATGACATCATAATTAGTATGCAGTATGACGTCACAATGTATTATGACGTCATAATGTATCCGCATTATGTCATCACAATATATTATGAGAGCGCAATTTGCAGGTTTTATGACCAATTTGGCTTAACCCAATTTCTGTGACATCTACTGGAGCATCATGAGCATGTATTATGACGTCAGAGTATATGATGACATCATAATTAGTATGCAGCATGACATCACAATGTATTATGACGTCATAATTTTTCCGCATTATGACATCACAATATATTATGAGAGCACAACATGCAGGTATTATGAGCAATTTCTCTTACCCCAATTTGTGTCACATCTACTGGAGCATAATGAGCATGCATTATGACGTCACAGTATATGATGACATCATAAGTAATATGCACTATGACGTCACGTTTTATGACGACATAATGTATCCACATTATGACATCACAATATATTATGAGAGCGCAATTTGCAGGTTTTATGACCAATTTCGCTTACCCCAATTTGTGTCACATCTGGAGCAACATGAGCATGTATTATGACATCACAGTATATGATGACATCATAATTAATATGCAGTATGACGTCACAGTGTATTATGACGTCATAATGTATCCGCATTATGACATCACAATATGTTATGAGAGCGCAACATGCAGGTATTATGAGCAATTTCTCTTACCCCAATTTGTGTCACATCTACTGGAGCATCATGAGCATGTATTATGACGTCACAGCATATGATGACATCATAATTAGTATGCACTATGACGTCACAATGCAGTATGACGTCATAATGTATCCGCATTATGACATCACAATATATTATGAGAGCGCAATTTGCAGGTTTTTTGACAAATTTCGCTTACCCCAATTTGTGTCACATCTACTGGAGCATCATGAGCATGTATTATGATGTCACAGTATATGATGACATCATAATTAGTATGCAGTATGATGTCACAATGTATTATGACATCGTAATTTATCCGCATTATGACACCACAATATATTATGAGAGCGCAACGTACAGGTATTATGAGCAATTTCTCTTACCCCAATTTGTGTCACATCTACTGGAGCATCATGAGCATGTATTATGACCTCACAGTATATGATGACATCATGATTAGTGTGCAGTATGACGCCACAATGTATTATGACGTCATAATGTATTCGCATTCTGACATCACAATATATTATGAGAGCGCAACATGCAGGTATTATGAGCAATTTCTCTTACCCCAATTTGTGTCACATCTACTGGAGTATCATGAGCATGTATTATGACGTCACAGTATATGATGACATCATAATTAGTATGCAGTATGACGTCACAATATATTATGACGTCATAATGTATCCGCATTATGACGTCACAATATATTATGAGAGCGCAATTTGCAGGTTTTATGACCAATTTCGCTTACCCCAATTTGTGTCACATCTACTGGAGCATCATGAGCATGTATTATGACGTCACAGTATATGATGACATCATAATTAGTATGCACTATGACGTCACAATGTATTATGACGTCATAATGTATCCGCATTATGACATCACAATATATTATGAGAGCGCAATTTGCAGGAATTATGAGCAATTTCTCTTACCCCAATTTGTGTCACATCTACTGGAGCAACATGAGCATGTATTATGACGTCACAGTATGTAATGACATCATAATTAGTATGCACTATGACGTCACAATGTATTATGACGTCATAATATATCCGCATTATGACATCACAATATATTATTAGTGCGCAATTTGCAGGTATTATGAGCAATTTCTCTTACCACAATTTGTGTCACATCTACTGGAGCATCATGAGCATGTATTATGACGTCACAGTATATGATGACATCATAATTAGTATGCACTATGATGTCACAATGTATTATGACGTCATAATGTATGCGCATTATGACATCACAATATATTATGAGAGCGCAATTTGCAGGAACTATGAACAATTTCTCTTACCCCAATGTTTGTCACATCTACTGGAGAATCATGAGCATGTATTATGACGTCACACTAAATGATGACATCATAATTAGTATGCAGTATGACGTCACAATGTATTATGACGTCATAATGTATCCGCATTATGACTTCACAATATATGATGAGAGTGCAATTTGCAGGTTTTATGACCAATTTCGCTTACCCCAATTTCTGTCACATCTACTGGAGCATCATGAGCATGTATTATGACGTCACAGTATATGATGACATCATAAGTAGTATGCACTATGACGTCACAATGTATTATGACGTCATAATGTATCCGCATGTTTACATCACAATATATTATGAGAGCGCAATTTGCAGGTATTATGACCAATTTCTCTTACCCCAATTTGTGTCACATCTACTGGAGCATCATGAGCATGTATTATGACGTCACAACATATGATGACATCATAACTAAAATGCACTATGACGTCACAAGGAATTATGTTCTCATAATGTATCTGCATTATGACATCACAGTATATTATGAGAGCGCAATTTGCAGGTATTATGAGCAATTTCTCTTACCCCAATTTGTGTAACATCTACTGGAGCATCATGAGCATGTACTATGACGTCACAGTATATGATGATATAATAATTAGTATACACTATGACGTCACAATATATTTTGACGTCAATATGTATCCGCATTATGACATCACAATATATTATGAGAGCGCAATTTGCAGGTATTATGAGCAATTTCTCTAACCCCAATTTGTGTCACATCTACTGGAGAATCATGAGCATGTATTATGATGTCACAGTATATGATGACATCATAATTAGTATGCACTATGACGTCACAATGTATTATGACGTCATAATGTATCCGCATTATTACATCACAATATATTATGAGAGCGCAATTTGCAGGTATTATGAGCAACTTCGCTTACCTCAATTTGTGTCACATCTACTGGAGCATCATGAGCATGTATTATGACGTCACAGTATATGATGACATCATAATTAGTATGCACTATGACGTCACAATGTATTATGACGTCATAATGTATCCACATTATGACATCTCAATATATTATGAGAGCGCAATTTGCAGTTATTATGAGCAATTTCGCTTACCCCAATTTGTGTCACATCAACTGGAGCATCATGAGCATGTATTATGACGTCACAGTATATGATGACATCATAATTAGTATGCACTATGACGTCACAATGTATTTTGACGTCATAATGTATCCGCATTATTACATCACAATATATTATGAGAGCGCAATTTGCAGGTATTATGAGCAACTTCGCTTACCCCAATTTGTGTCACATCTACTGGAGCATCATGAGCATGTATTATGACGTCACAGTATATGATGACATCATAATTAGTAAGCACTATGACGTCACAATGTATTATGACGTCATAATATATCCGCATTATGACATCACAATATATTATTAGTGCGCAATTTGCAGGTATTATGAGCAATTTCTCTTACCACAATTTGTGTCACATCTACTGGAGCATCATGAGCATGTATTATGACGTCACGGTATATGATGACATCATAATTAGTATGCACTATGATGTCACAATGTATTATGACGTCATAATGTATGCACATTATGACATCACAATATATTATGAGAGCGCAGTTTGCAGGAACTATGAGCTATTTCTCTTAACCCAATTTGTGTCACATCTACTGGAGCATCATGAGAATGTATTATGACGTCACAGTATATGATGACATCATAATTAGTATGCACTATGAAATCACAATGTTTTATGACGTCATAATGTATCCGCATTATGACATCACAATAGATTATTAGTGCGCAATTTGCAGGTATTATGAGCAATTTCTCTTACCCCAATTTGTGTCACATCTACTGGAGCATCATGAGCATGTATTATGACGTCACAGTATATAATGACATCATAATTAATATGCAGTATGACGTCACAATGAATTATGACGTCATAATGTATGCACATTATGAAATCACAATATATTATGAGAGCGCAATTTGCAGGTTTTATGAGCAATTTCTCTTACCCCAATTTGTGTCACATCTACTGGAGCATCATGAGCATGTATTATGACGTCAGAGTATATGATGACATCATAATTAGTATGCACTATGATGTCACAATGTATTATGACGTCATAATGTATCCGAATTATGACATCACAATATATTATGAGAGCGCAATTTGCAGGTATTATGAGCAATTTCTCTTACCCCAATTTGTGTCACATCTACTGGAGCATCATGAGCATGTATTATGACGTCACAGTATATGATGACATCATAAGTAGTATGCACTATGACGTCACAATGTATTATGACGTCATAATGTATCCGCATGTTTACGTCACAATATATTATGAGAGCGCAATTTGCAGGTATTATGACCAATTTCTCTTACCCCAATTTGTGTCACATCTACTGGAGCATCATGAGCATGTATTATGACGTCACAACATATGATGACATCATAACTAAAATGCACTATGACGTCACAAGGAATTATGTTCTCATAATGTATCTGCATTATGACATCACAGTATATTATGAGAGCGCAATTTGCAGGTATTATGAGCAATTTCTCTTACCCCAATTTGTGTAACATCTACTGGAGCATCATGAGCATGTACTATGACGTCACAGTATATGATGATATAATAATTAGTATACACTATGACGTCACAATATATTTTGACGTCAATATGTATCCGCATTATGACATCACAATATATTATGAGAGCGCAATTTGCAGGTATTATGAGCAATTTATCTTACCCCAATTTGTGTCACATCTACTGGAGCATCATGAGCATGTATTATGACGTCACAGTATATGATGACATCATAATTAGTATGCACTATGATGTCACAATGTATTATGACGTCATAATGTATGCGCATTATGACATCACAATATATTATGAGAGCGCAATTTGCAGGAACTATGAGCAATTTCTCTTACCCCAATGTTTGTCACATCTACTGGAGAATCATGAGCATGTATTATGACGTCACACTAAATGATGACATCATAATTAGTATGCAGTATGACGTCACAATGTATTATGACGTCATAATGTATCCGCTTTATGACATCACAATATATGATGAGAGTGCAATTTGCAGGTTTTATGACCAATTTCGCTTACCCCAATTTCTGTCACATCTACTGGAGCATCATGAGCATGTATTATGACGTCACAGTATATGATGACATCATAAGTAGTATGCACTATGACGTCACAATGTATTATGACGTCAAAATGTATCCGCATGTTTACATCACAATATATTATGAGAGCGCAATTTGCAGGTATTATGACCAATTTCTCTTACCCCAATTTGTGTCACATCTACTGGAGCATCATGAGCATGTATTATGACGTCACAACATATGATGACATCATAACTAAAATGCACTATGACGTCACAAGGAATTATGGCGTCATAATGTATCTGCATTATGACATCACAGTATATTATGAGAGCGCAATTTGCAGGTATTATGAGCAATTTCTCTTACCCCAATTTGTGTAACATCTACTGGAGCATCATGAGCATGTACTATGACGTCACAGTATATGATGATATAATAATTAGTATACACTATGACGTCACAATATATTTTGACGTCAATATGTATCCGCATTATGACATCACAATATATTATGAGAGCGCAATTTGCAGGTATTATGAGCAATTTATCTTACCCCAATTTGTGTCACATCTACTGGAGCATCATGAGCATGTATTATGACGTCACAGTATATGATGACATCATAATTAGTATGCAATATGACGTCACAATGTATTATGACGTCATAATGTATCCGCATTATGACATCACAATATATTATGATAGCGCAATTTGCAGATATTATGAGCAATTTCTCTTACCCCAATTGGTGTGACATCTACTGGAGCATCATGAGCATATATTATGACGTCACAGAATATGATGACATCATAAGTAGTATGCACTATGACGTCACAATGTATTATGACGACATAATGTATCTGCATTATGACATCACAATATATTATGAGAGCGCAATTTGCAGGTTTTATGACCAATTTCGCTTACCCCAATTTCTGTCAAATCTACTGGAGCAACATGAGCATGTATTATGACGTCACAGTATATGATGAGATCATAATTAATATGCAGTATGACGTCACAATGTATTATGACGTCATAATGTATCCGCATTATGACATCACAATATATTATGAGAGCGCAACATGCAGGTATTATGAGCAATTTCTCTTACCCCAATTTGTGTCACATCTACTGGAGCATCATGAGCATGTATTATGACGTCACAGCATATGATGACATCATAATTAGTATGCACTATGACGTCACAATGTAGTATGACGTCATAATGTATCCGCATTATGACATCACAATATATTATGAGAGCGCAATTTGCAGGTTTTATGACAAATTTCGCTTACCACAATTTATGTCACATCTACTGGAGCATCATTAGCATGTATTATGATGTCACAGTATATGATGACATCATAATTAGTATGCAGTATGATGTCACAATGTATTATGACATCGTAATGTATCCGCATTATGACATGACAATATATTATGAGAGCGCAACGTGCAGGTATTATGAGCAATTTCTCTTACCCCAATTTGTGTCACATCTAGTGGAGCATCATGAGCATGTATTATGACGTCACAGTATATGATGACATCATGATTAGTATGCAGTATGACGCCACAATGTATTATGACGTCATAATGTATTCGCATTCTGACATCACAATATATTATGAGAGCACAACATGCAGGTATTATGAGCAATTTCTCTTACCCGAATTTGTTTCACATCTACTGGAGCATCATGAGCATGTTTTATGACGTCACAGTATATGATGACATCATAATTAGTATGCAGTATGACGTCACAATGTATTATGACGTCATAATGTATCCGCATTATGTCATCACAATATATTATGAGAGCGCAATTTGCAGGTTTTATGACCAATTTGGCTTAACCCAATTTGTGTGACATCTACTGGAGCATCATGAGCATGTATTATGACGTCAGAGTATATGATGACATCATAATTAGTATGCAGCATGACATCACAATGTATTATGACGTCATAATTTTTCCGCATTATGACATCACAATATATTATGAGAGCACAACATGCAGGTATTATGAGCAATTTCTCTTACCCCAATTTGTGTCACATCTACTGGAGCATAATGAGCATGCATTATGACGTCACAGTATATGATGACATCATAAGTAGTATGCACTATGACGTCACGTTTTATGACGACATAATGTATCCGCATTATGACATCACAATATATTATGAGAGCGCAATTTGCAGGTTTTATGACCAATTTCGCTTACCCCAATTTGTGTCACATCTGGAGCAACATGAGCATGTATTATGACATCACAGTATATGATGACATCATAATTAATATGCAGTATGACGTCACAGTGTATTATGACGTCATAATGTATCCGCATTATGACATCACAATATATTATGAGAGCGCAACATGCAGGTATTATGAGCAATTTCTCTTACCCCAATTTGTGTCACATCTACTGGAGCATCATGAGCATGTATTATGACGTCACAGCATATGATGACATCATAATTAGTATGCACTATGACGTCACAATGCAGTATGACGTCATAATGTATCCGCATTATGACATCACAATATATTATGAGAGCGCAATTTGCAGGTTTTTTGACAAATTTCGCTTACCCCAATTTGTGTCACATCTACTGGAGCATCATGAGCATGTATTATGATGTCACAGTATATGATGACATCATAATTAGTATGCAGTATGATGTCACAATGTATTATGACATCGTAATTTATCCGCATTATGACACCACAATATATTATGAGAGCGCAACGTACAGGTATTATGAGCAATTTCTCTTACCCCAATTTGTGTCACATCTACTGGAGCATCATGAGCATGTATTATGACCTCACAGTATATGATGACATCATGATTAGTGTGCAGTATGACGCCACAATGTATTATGACGTCATAATGTATTCGCATTCTGACATCACAATATATTATGAGAGCGCAACATGCAGGTATTATGAGCAATTTCTCTTACCCCAATTTGTGTCACATCTACTGGAGTATCATGAGCATGTATTATGACGTCACAGTATATGATGACATCATAATTAGTATGCAGTATGACGTCACAATATATTATGACGTCATAATGTATCCGCATTATGACGTCACAATATATTATGAGAGCGCAATTTGCAGGTTTTATGACCAATTTCGCTTACCCCAATTTGTGTCACATCTACTGGAGCATCATGAGCATGTATTATGACGTCACAGTATATGATGACATCATAATTAGTATGCACTATGACGTCACAATGTATTATGACGTCATAATGTATCCGCATTATGACATCACAATAGATTATTAGTGCGCAATTTGCAGGTATTATGAGCAATTTCTCTTACCCCAATTTGTGTCACATCTACTGGAGCATCATGAGCATGTATTATGACGTCACAGTATATAATGACATCATAATTAATATGCAGTATGACGTCACAATGTATTATGACGTCATAATGTATGCACATTATGACATCACAATATATTATGAGAGCGCAATTTGCAGGTTTTATGAGCAATTTCTCTTACCCCAATTTGTGTCACATCTACTGGAGCATCATGAGCATGTATTATGACGTCAGAGTATATGATGACATCATAATTAGTATGCACAATGACGTCGCAATGTATTATGACGTCATAATGTATCCGCATTATGACATCACAATATATTATGAGAGCGCAATTTGCAGGAATTATGAGCAATTTCTCTTACCCCAATGTGTGTCACATCTACTGGAGCATCATGAGCATGTATTATGACGTCACAGTATGTAATGACATCATAATTAGTATGCACTATGACGTCACAATGTATTATGACGTCATAATATATCCGCATTATGACATCACAATATATTATTAGTGCGCAATTTGCAGGTATTATGAGCAATTTCTCTTACCACAATTTGTGTCACATCTACTGGAGCATCATGAGCATGTATTATGACGTCACAGTATATGATGACATCATAATTAGTATGCACTATGATGTCACAATGTATTATGACGTCATAATGTATGCGCATTATGACATCACAATATATTATGAGAGCGCAATTTGCAGGAACTATGAGCAATTTCTCTTACCCCAATGTTTGTCACATCTACTGGAGAATCATGAGCATGTATTATGACGTCACACTAAATGATGACATCATAATTAGTATGCAGTATGACGTCACAATGTATTATGACGTCATAATGTATCCGCATTATGACTTCACAATATATGATGAGAGTGCAATTTGCAGGTTTTATGACCAATTTCGCTTAACCCAATTTCTGTCACATCTACTGGAGCATCATGAGCATGTATTATGACGTCACAGTATATGATGACATCATAAGTAGTATGCACTATGACGTCACAATGTATTATGACGTCATAATGTATCCGCATGTTTACATCACAATATATTATGAGAGCGCAATTTGCAGGTATTATGACCAATTTCTCTTACCCCAATTTGTGTCACATCTACTGGAGCATCATGAGCATGTATTATGACGTCACAACATATGATGACATCATAACTAAAATGCACTATGACGTCACAAGGAATTATGTTCTCATAATGTATCTGCATTATGACATCACAGTATATTATGAGAGCGCAATTTGCAGGTATTATGAGCAATTTCTCTTACCCCAATTTGTGTAACATCTACTGGAGCATCATGAGCATGTACTATGACGTCACAGTATATGATGATATAATAATTAGTATACACTAGGACGTCACAATATATTTTGACGTCAATATGTATCCGCATTATGACATCACAATATATTATGAGAGCGCAATTTGCAGGTATTATGAGCAATTTCTCTAACCCCAATTTGTGTCACATCTACTGGAGAATCATGAGCATGTATTATGACGTCACAGTATATGATGACATCATAATTAGTATGCACTATGACGTCACAATGTATTATGACGTCATAATGTATCCGCATTATTACATCACAATATATTATGAGAGCGCAATTTGCAGGTATTATGAGCAACTTCGCTTACCCCAATTTGTGTCACATCTACTGGAGCATCATGAGCATGTATTATGACGTCAGAGTATATGATGACATCATAATTAGTATGCACTATGATGTCACAATGTATTATGACGTCATAATGTATCCGAATTATGACATCACAATATATTATGAGAGCGCAATTTGCAGGTATTATGAGCAATTTCTCTTACCCCAATTTGTGTCACATCTACTGGAGCATCATGAGCATGTATTATGACGTCACAGTATATGATGACATCATAAGTAGTATGCACTATGACGTCACAATGTATTATGACGTCATAATGTATCCGCATGTTTACGTCACAATATATTATGAGAGCGCAATTTGCAGGTATTATGACCAATTTCTCTTACCCCAATTTGTGTCACATCTACTGGAGCATCATGAGCATGTATTATGACGTCACAACATATGATGACATCATAACTAAAATGCACTATGACGTCACAAGGAATTATGGCGTCATAATGTATCTGCATTATGACATCACAGTATATTATGAGAGCGCAATTTGCAGGTATTATGAGCAATTTCTCTTACCCCAATTTGTGTAACATCTACTGGAGCATCATGAGCATGTACTATGACGTCACAGTATATGATGATATAATAATTAGTATACACTATGACGTCACAATATATTTTGACGTCAATATGTATCCGCATTATGACATCACAATATATTATGAGAGCGCAATTTGCAGGTATTATGAGCAATTTATCTTACCCCAATTTGTGTCACATCTACTGGAGCATCATGAGCATGTATTATGACGTCACAGTATATGATGACATCATAATTAGTATGCACTATGAAATCACAATGTTTTATGACGTCATAATGTATCCGCATTATGACATCACAATAGATTATTAGTGCGCAATTTGCAGGTATTATGAGCAATTTCTCTTACCCCAATTTGTGTCACATCTACTGGAGCATCATGAGCATGTATTATGACGTCACAGTATAAAATGACATCATAATTAATATGCAGTATGACGTCACAATGAATTATGACGTCATAATGTATGCACATTATGAAATCACAATATATTATGAGAGCGCAATTTGCAGGTTTTATGAGCAATTTCTCTTACCCCAATTTGTGTCACATCTACTGGAGCATCATGAGCATGTATTATGACGTCAGAGTATATGATGACATCATAATTAGTATGCACTATGATGTCACAATGTATTATGACGTCATAATGTATCCGAATTATGACATCACAATATATTATGAGAGCGCAATTTGCAGGTATTATGAGCAATTTCTCTTACCCCAATTTGTGTCACATCTACTGGAGCATCATGAGCATGTATTATGACGTCACAGTATGTGATGACATCATAATTAGTATGCACTATGACGTCACAATGTATTATGACGTCATAATATATCCGCATTATGACATCACAATATATTATTAGTGCGCAATTTGCAGGTATTATGAGCAATTTCTCTTACCACAATTTGTGTCACATCTACTGGAGCATCATGAGCATGTATTATGACGTCACAGTATATGATGACATCATAATTAGTATGCACTATGATGTCACAATGTATTATGACGTCATAATGTATGCGCATTATGACATCACAATATATTATGAGAGCGCAATTTGCAGGAACTATGAGCAATTTCTCTTACCCCAATGTTTGTCACATCTACTGGAGAATCATGAGCATGTATTATGACGTCACACTAAATGATGACATCATAATTAGTATGCAGTATGACGTCACAATGTATTATGACGTCATAATGTATCCGCTTTATGACATCACAATATATGATGAGAGTGCAATTTGCTGGTTTTACGACCAATTTCGCTTACCCCAATTTTTGTCACATCTACTGGAGAATCATGAGCATGTATTATGACGTCACAGTATATGATGACATCATAAGTAGTATGCACTATGACGTCACAATGTATTATGACGTCAAAATGTATCCGCATGTTTACATCACAATATATTATGAGAGCGCAATTTGCAGGTATTATGACCAATTTCTCTTACCCCAATTTGTGTCACATCTACTGGAGCATCATGAGCATGTATTATGACGTCACAACATATGATGACATCATAACTAAAATGCACTATGACGTCACAAGGAATTATGGCGTCATAATGTATCTGCATTATGACATCACAGTATATTATGAGAGCGCAATTTGCAGGTATTATGAGCAATTTCTCTTACCCCAATTTGTGTAACATCTACTGGATCATCATGAGCATGTACTATGACGTCACAGTATATGATGATATAATAATTAGTATACACTATGACGTCACAATATATTTTGACGTCAATATGTATCCGCATTATGACATCACAATATATTATGAGAGCGCAATTTGCAGGTATTATGAGCAATTTATCTTACCCCAATTTGTGTCACATCTACTGGAGCATCATGAGCATGTATTATGACGTCACAGTATATGATGACATCATAATTAGTATGCAATATGACGTCACAATGTATTATGACGTCATAATGTATCCACATTATGACATCACAATATATTATGATAGCGCAATTTGCAGATATTATGAGCAATTTCTCTTACCCCAATTGGTGTGACATCTACTGGAGCATCATGAGCATATATTATGACGTCACAGAATATGATGACATCATAACTAGTATGCACTATGACGTCACAATGTATTATGACGTCATAATGAATCCGCATTATGACATCACAAGGTATGATGAGAGCGCAATTTGCAGGTATTATGAGCAATTTCTCTTATCCAATTTGTGTCACATCTACTGGAGCATCATGAGCATGTATTATGACGTCACAGTATATGATGACATCATAATTAGTATGCACTATGACGTCACAATACATTATGACGTCATAATGTATCCGCATTATGACATCACAATATATTATGAGAGCACAACATGCAGGTAGTATGAGCAATTTCTCTTACCCCAATTTGTGTCACATCTACTGGAGCATCATGAGCATGTATTATGACGTCACAGTATATGATGACATCATAAGTAGTATGCACTATGACGTCACAATGTAGTATGACGTCATAATGTATCCGCATTATGACATCACAATATATTATGAGAGCGCAATTTGCAGGTTTTATGACAAATTTCGCTTACCACAATTTGTGTCACATCTACTGGAGCATCATTAGCATGTATTATGATGTCACAGTATATGATGACATCATAATTAGTATGCAGTATGATGTCACAATGTATTATGACATCGTAATGTATCCGCATTATGACATGACAATATATTATGAGAGCGCAACGTGCAGGTATTATGAGCAATTTCTCTTACCCCAATTTGTGTCACATCTAGTGGAGCATCATGAGCATGTATTATGACGTCACAGTATATGATGACATCATGATTAGTATGCAGTATGACGCCACAATGTATTATGACGTCATAATGTATTCGCATTCTGACATCACAATATATTATGAGAGCACAACATGCAGGTATTATGAGCAATTTCTCTTACCCGAATTTGTTTCACATCTACTGGAGCATCATGAGCATGTTTTATGACGTCACAGTATATGATGACATCATAATTAGTATGCAGTATGACGTCACAATGTATTATGACGTCATAATGTATCCGCATTATGTCATCACAATATATTATGAGAGCGCAATTTGCAGGTTTTATGACCAATTTGGCTTAACCCAATTTGTGTGACATCTACTGGAGCATCATGAGCATGTATTATGACGTCAGAGTATATGATGACATCATAATTAGTATGCAGCATGACATCACAATGTATTATGACGTCATAATTTTTCCGCATTATGACATCACAATATATTATGAGAGCACAACATGCAGGTATTATGAGCAATTTCTCTTACCCCAATTTGTGTCACATCTAGTGGAGCATAATGAGCATGCATTATGACGTCACAGTATATGATGACATCATAAGTAGTATGCACTATGACGTCACGTTTTATGACGACATAATGTATCCGCATTATGACATCACAATATATTATGAGAGCGCAATTTGCAGGTTTTATGACCAATTTCGCTTACCCCAATTTGTGTCACATCTGGAGCAACATGAGCATGTATTATGACATCACAGTATATGATGACATCATAATTAATATGCAGTATGACGTCACAGTGTATTATGACGTCATAATGTATCCGCATTATGACATCACAATATATTATGAGAGCGCAACATGCAGGTATTATGAGCAATTTCTCTTACCCCAATTTGTGTCACATCTACTGGAGCATCATGAGCATGTATTATGACGTCACAGCATATGATGACATCATAATTAGTATGCACTATGACGTCACAATGCAGTATGACGTCATAATGTATCCGCATTATGACATCACAATATATTATGAGAGCGCAATTTGCAGGTTTTTTGACAAATTTCGCTTACCCCAATTTGTGTCACATCTACTGGAGCATCATGAGCATGTATTATGATGTCACAGTATATGATGACATCATAATTAGTATGCAGTATGATGTCACAATGTATTATGACATCGTAATTTATCCGCATTATGACACCACAATATATTATGAGAGCGCAACGTACAGGTATTATGAGCAATTTCTCTTACCCCAATTTGTGTCACATCTACTGGAGCATCATGAGCATGTATTATGACCTCACAGTATATGATGACATCATGATTAGTATGCACTATGACGTCACAATGTAGTATGACGTCATAATGTATCCGCATTATGACATCACAATATATTATGAGAGCGCAATTTGCAGGTTTTATGACAAATTTCGCTTACCACAATTTGTGTCACATCTACTGGAGCATCATAAGCATGTATTATGATGTCACAGTATATGATGACATCATAATTAGTATGCAGTATGATGTCACAATGTATTATGACATCGTAATGTATCCGCATTATGACATGACAATATATTATGAGAGCGCAACGTGCAGGTATTATGAGCAATTTCTCTTACCCCAATTTGTGTCACATCTAGTGGAGCATCATGAGCATGTATTATGACGTCACAGTATATGATGACATCATGATTAGTATGCAGTATGACGCCACAATGTATTATGACGTCATAATGTATTCGCATTCTGACATCACAATATATTATGAGAGCGCAACATGCAGGTATTATGAGCAATTTCTCTTACCCGAATTTGTTTCACATCTACTGGAGCATCATGAGCATGTTTTATGACGTCACAGTATATGATGACATCATAATTAGTATGCAGTATGACGTCACAATGTATTATGACGTCATAATGTATCCGCATTATGTCTTCACAATATATTATGAGAGCGCAATTTGCAGGTTTTATGACCAATTTGGCTTAACCCAATTTGTGTGACATCTACTGGAGCATCATGAGCATGTATTATGACGTCAGAGTATATGATGACATCATAATTAGTATGCAGCATGACATCACAATGTATTATGACGTCATAATTTTTCCGCATTATGACATCACAATATATTATGAGAGCACAACATGCAGGTATTATGAGCAATTTCTCTTACCCCAATTTGTGTCACATCTACTGGAGCATAATGAGCATGTATTATGACGTCACAGTATATGATGACATCATAAGTAGTATGCACTATGACGTCACAATGTTTTATGACGACATAATGTATCCGCATTATGACATCACAATATATTATGAGAGCGCAATTTGCAGGTTTTATGACCAATTTCGCTTACCCCAATTTGTGTCACATCTACTGGAGCAACATGAGCATGTATTATGACATCACAGTATATGATGACATCATAATTAATATGCACTATGACGTCACAGTGTATTATGACGTCATAATGTATCCGCATTATGACATCACAATATATTATGAGAGCGCAACATGCAGGTATTATGAGCAATTTCTCTTACCCCAATTTGTGTCACATCTACTGGAGCATCATGAGCATGTATTATGACGTCACAGCATATGATGACATCATAATTAGTATGCACTATGACGTCACAATGTAGTATGACGTCATAATGTATCCGCATTATGACATCACAATATATTATGAGAGCGCAATTTGCAGGTTTTATGACAAATTTCGCTTACCCCAATTTGTGTCACATCTACTGGAGCATCATGAGCATGTATTATGATGTCACAGTATATGATGACATCATAATTAGTATGCAGTATGATGTCACAATGTATTATGACATCGTAATGTATCCGCATTATGACACCACAATATATTATGAGAGCGCAACGTACAGGTATTATGAGCAATTTCTCTTACCCCAATTTGTGTCACATCTACTGGAGCATCATGAGCATGTATTATGACGTCACAGTATATGATGACATCATGATTAGTGTGCAGTATGACGCCACAATGTATTATGACGTCATAATGTAGTCGCATTCTGACATCACAATATATTATGAGAGCGCAACATGCAGGTATTATGAGCAATTTCTCTTACCCCAATTTGTGTCACATCTACTGGAGTATCATGAGCATGTATTATGACGTCACAGTATATGATGACATCATAATTAGTATGCAGTATGACGTCACAATATATTATGACGTCATAATGTATCCGCATTATGACATCACAATATATTATGAGAGCGCAATTTGCAGGTTTTATGACCAATTTCGCTTACCCCAATTTGTGTCACATCTACTGGAGCATCATGAGCATGTATTATGACGTCACAGTATATGATGACATCATAATTAGTATGCACTATGACGTCACAATGTATTATGACGTCATAATGTATCCACATTATGACATCACAATATAGTATGAGAGCGCAACATACAGGTATTATGAGCAATTTCTCTTACCCCAATTTGTGTCACATCTACTGGAGCATCATGAGCATGTATTATGACGTCACAGTACATGATGACATCATAAGTAGTATGCACTATGACGTCACAATGTATTATGACGACATAATGTATCCGTATTATGACATCACAATATATTATGAGAGCGCAGTTTGCAGGTATTGTGAGCAATTTCTCTTACCCGAATTTGTGTCACATCTACTGGAGCATCATGAGCATGTATTATGACGTCACAGTATATGATGACATCATAATTAGTATGCAGTATGACGTCACAATGTATTATGACGTCATAATGTATCCGCACTATGATATCACAATATATTATGAGAGCGCAACATGCAGGTATTATGAGCAATTTCTCTTACCACAATTTGTGTCACATCTACTGGAGCATCATGAGCATGTATTATGACGTCACAGCATATGATGACATCATAATTAGTATACACTATGACGTCACAATGTAGTATGACGTCATAATGTATCCGCATTATGACATCACAATATATTATGAGAGCGCAATTTGCAGGTTTTATGACAAATTTCGCTTACCACAATTTGTGTCACATCTACTGGAGCATCATGAGCATGTATTATGATGTCACAGTATATGATGACATCAATATTAGTATGCAGTATGATGTCACAATGTATTATGACATCGTAATGTATCCGCATTATGACATGACAATATGTTATGAGAGCGCAACGTGCAGGTATTATGAGCAATTTCTCTTACCCCAATTTGTGTCACATCTAGTGGAGCATCATGAGCATGTATTATGACGTCACAGTATATGATGACATCATGATTAGTATGCAGTATGACGCCACAATGTATTATGACGTCATAATGTATTCGCATTCTGACATCACAATATATTATGAGAGCGCAACATGCAGGTATTATGAGCAATTTCTCTTACCCCAATTTGTGTCACATCTACTGGAGTATCATGAGCATGTATTATGACGTCACAGTATATGATGACATCATAATTAGTATGCAGTATGACGTCACAATATATTATGACGTCATAATGTATCCGCATTATGACGTCACAATATATTATGAGAGCGCAATTTGCAGGTTTTATGACCAATTTCGCTTACCCCAATTTGTGTCACATCTACTGGAGCATCATGAGCATGTATTATGACGTCACAGTATATGATGACATCATAATTAGTATGCAGTATGACGCCACAATGTATTATGACGTCATAATGTATCCACATTATGACATCACAATATAGTATGAGAGCGCAACATGCAGGTATTATGAGCAATTTCTCTTACCCCAATTTGTGTCACATCTACTGGAGCATCATGAGCATGTATTATGACGTCACAGTATATGATGACATCATAAGTAGTATGCACTATGACGTCACAATGTATTATGACGACATAAAATATCCGTATTATGACATCAAAATATATCATGAGAGCGCAGTTTGCAGGTATTATGAGCAATTTCTCTTACCCGAATTTGTGTCACATCTACTGGAGCATCATGAGCATGTTTTATGACGTCACAGTATATGATGACATCATAATTAGTATGCAGTATGACGTCACAATGTATTATGACGTCATAATGTATCCGCACTATGATATCACAATATATTATGAGAGAGCAACATGCAGGTATTATGAGCAATTTCTCTTACCACAATTTGTGTCACCTCTACTGGAGCATCATGAGCATGTATTATGACGTCACAGTATATGATGACATCATAATTAGTATGCACTATGATGTCACAATGTATTATGACGTCATAATGTATCCGCATTATGTCATCACAATATTTTATGAGAGCACAATTTGCAGGTTTTATGACCAATTTGGCTTAACCCAATTTTTGTGACATCTACTGGAGCATCATGAGCACGTATTATGACGTCAGAGTATATGATGACATCATAATTAGTATACAGCATGACATCACAATGTATTCTGACGTCATAATTTTTCCGCATTATGACATCACAATATATTATGAGAGCACAACATGCAGGTATTATGAGCAGTTTCTCTTACCCCGATTTGTGTCACATCTACTGGAGCATAATGAGCATGTATTATGACGTCACAGTATATGATGACATCATAAGTAGTATGCACTATGACGTCACAATGTTTTATGACGACATAATGTATCCGCATTATGACATCACAATATATTATGAGAGCACAATATGCAGGTTTTATGACCAATTTCGCTTACCCCAATTTGTGTCACATCTACTGGAGCAACATGAGCATGTATTATGACATCACAGTATATGATGACATCATAATCAATATGCAGTATGACGTCACAATGTATTATGACGTCATAATGTATCCGCATAATGACATCACAATATATTATGAGAGCGCAACATGCAGGTATTATGAGCAATTTCTCTTACCCCAATTTGTGTCACATCTACTGGAGCATCATGAGCATGTATTATGACGTCACAGCATATGATGACATCATAATTAGTATGCACTATGACGTCACAATGTAGTATGACGTCATAATGTATCCGCATTATGACATCACAATATATTATGAGAGCGCAATTTGCAGGTTTTATGACAAATTTCGCTTATCCCAATTTGTGTCACATCTACTGGAGCATCATGAGCATGTATTATGATGTCACAGTATATGATGACATCATAATTAGTATGCAGTATGATGTCACAATGTATTATGACATCGTAATGTATCCGCATTATGACACCACAATATATTATGAGAGCGCAACGTGCAGGTATTATGAGCAATTTCTCTTACCCCAATTTCTGTCACATCTACTGGAGCATCATGAGCATGTATTATGACGTCACAGTATATGATGACATCATAATTAGTATGCAGTATGACGTCACAATATATTATGACGTCATAATGTATCCGCATTATGACGTCACAATATATTATGAGAGCGCAATTTGCAGGTTTTATGACCAATTTCGCTTACCCCAATTTGTGTCACATCTACTGGAGCATCATGAGCATGTATTATGACGTCACAGTATATGATGACATCATAATTAGTATGCACTATGACGTCACAATGTATTATGACGTCATAATGTATCCACATTATGACATCACAATATAGTACGAGAGCGCGACATACAGGTATTATGAGCAATTTCTCTTACCCCAATTTGTGTCACATCTACTGGAGCATCATGAGCATGTATTATGACATCACAGTATATGATGACATCATAAGTAGTATGCACTATGACGTCACAATGTATTATGACGTCATAATGTATCCGTATTATGACATCACAATATATTATGAGAGCGCAGTTTGCAGGTATTGTGAGCAATTTCTCTTACCCGAATTTGTGTCACATCTACTGGAGCATCATGAGCATGTATTATGACGTCACAGTATATGATGACATCATAATTAGTATGCAGTATGACGTCACAATGTATTATGACGTCATAATGTATTCGCACTATGATATCACAATATATTATGAGAGCGCAACATGCAGGTATTATGAGCAATTTCTCTTACCACAATTTGTGTCACATATACTGGAGCATCATGAGCATGTATTATGACGTCACAGTATATGATGTCATCATAATTAGTATGCACCATGAAGTCACAATGTATTATTACGTCATCATGTATCCACATTATGACATCACAATATATTATGAGAGCGCAATTTGCAGGTTTTATGACCAATTTCGCTTACCCCAATTTTTGTCACATCTACTGGAGCATCATGAGCATGTATTATGACGGCACAGTATATGATGACATCATAATTAGTATGCACTATGACGTCACAATGTATTATGACGTCATAATGTATCCGCTTTATGACATCACAATATATTATGAGAGCGCAATTTGCAGGTTTATGACCAATTTCGCTTACCACAATTCGTGTCACATCTACTGGAGCATAATGAGCATGTATGATGACGTCACAGTATATGATGACATCATAATTAGTAAGCACTATGACGTCACAATGTATTGTGACGTCATAATATATCCGCATTATGACATCACAATATATTATGAGAGCGCAACTTGCAGGTATTATGAGCAATTTCTCTTACCCCAATTTGTGTCACATCTACTGGATCATAATGAGCATGTATTATGACGTCACAGTATATGATGATATCATAATTAGTATGCACTATGACGTCACATTGTATTATGACGTCATAATGTATCCGCATTATGACATCACAATATATTATGAGAGCGCAACATGCAGGTATTATGAGCAATTTCTCTTACCCCAAATTGTGTCACATCTACTGTAGCATCATGAGCATGTATTATGACCTTACAGTATATGATGACATCATAATTACTATGCACTATGACCTCACAATGTATTATGACGTCATAATGTATCCGCATTTTGACATCACAATATATTATGATAGCGCAATTTGCAGATATTATGAGCAATTTCTCTTACCCCAATTGGTGTCACAGCTACTGGAGCATCATGAGCATATATTATGACGTCACAGAATATGATGACATCATAACTAGTATGCAGTATGACGTCACAATGTATTATGACGTCATAATGAATCCGCATTATGACATCACAAGGTATGATGAGAGCGCAATTTGCAGGTATTATGAGCAATTTCTCTTATCCAATTTGTGTCACATCTACTGGAGCATCATGAGCATGTATTATGACGTCACAGTATATGATGACATCATAATTAGTATGCACTATGACGTCACAATATATTATGTCGTCATAATGTATCCGCATTATGACATCACAATATATTATGAGAGCACAACATGCAGGTAGTATGAGCAATTTCTCTTACCCCAATTTGTGTCACATCTACTGGAGCATCATGAGCATGTATTATGACGTCACAGTATATGATGACATCATAAGTAGTATGCACTATGACGTCACAATGTATTATGACGACATAATGTATCCGCATTATGACATCACAATATATTATGAGAGCGCAATTTGCAGGTTTTATGACCAATTTCGCTTACCCCAATTTGTGTCAAATCTACTGGAGCAAAATGAGCATGTATTATGACGTCACAGTATATGATGAGATCATAATTAATATGCAGTATGATGTCACAATGTATTATGACGTCAAAATGTATCCGCATTATGACATCACAATATATTATGAGAGCGCAACATGCAGGTATTATGAGCAATTTCTCTTACCCCAATTTGTGTCACATCTACTGGAGCATCATGAGCATGTATTATGACGTCACAGCATAAGATGACATCATAATTAGTATGCACTATGACGTCACAATGTAGTATGACGTCATACTGTATCCGCATTATGACATCACAATATATTATGAGAGCGCAATTTGCAGGTTTTATGACAAATTTCGCTTACCACAATTTGTTTCACATCTACTGGAGCATCATGAGCATGTATTATGATGTCACAGTATATGATGACATCATAATTAGTATGCAGTATGATGTCACAATGTATTATGACATCGTAATGTATCCGCATTATGACATGACAATATATTATGAGAGCGCAACGTGCAGGTATTATGAGCAATTTCTCTTACCCCAATTTGTGTCACATCTAGTGGAGCATCATGAGCATGTATTATGACGTCACAGTATATGATGACATCATGATTAGTATGCAGTATGACGCCACAATCTATTATGACGAAATAATGTATTCACATTCTGACATCACAATATATTATGAGAGCGCAACATGCAGGTATTATGAGCAATTTCTCTTACCCCAATTCGTGTCACATCTACTGGAGTATCATGAGCATGTATTATGACGTCACAGTATATGATGACATCATAATTAGTATGCAGTATGACGTCACAATATATTATGACGTCATAATGTATCCGCATTATGACGTCACAATATATTATGAGAGCGCAATTTGCAGGTTTTATGACCAATTTCGCTTACCCCAATTTGTGTCACATCTACTGGAGCATCATGAGCATGTATTATGACGTCACAGTATATGATGACATCATAATTAGTATGCACTATGACGTCACAATGTATTATGACGTCATAATGTATCCACATTATGACATCACAATATAGTATGAGAGCGCAACATGCAGGTATTATGAGCAATTTCTCTTACCCCAATTTGTGTCACATCTACTGGAGCATCATGAGCATGTATTATGACGTCACAGTATATGATGACATCATAAGTAGTATGCACTATGACGTCACAATGTTTTATGACGACATAATGTATCCGCATTATGACATCACAATATATTATGAGAGCGCAATTTGCAGGTTTTATGACCAATTTCGCTTACCCCAATTTGTGTCACATCTACTGGAGCAACATGAGCATGTATTATGACATCACAGTATATGATGACATCATAATTAATATGCAGTATGACGTCACAATGTATTATGACGTCATAATGTATCCGCATTATGACATCACAATATATTATGAGAGCGCAACATGCAGGAATTATGAGCAATTTCTCTTACCCCAATTTGTGTCACAACTACTGGAGCATCATGAGCATGTATTATGACGTCACAGCATATGATGACATCATAATTAGTATGCACTATGACGTCACAATGTAGTATGACGTCATAATGTATCCGCATTATGACATCACAATATATTATGAGAGCGCATCATGCAGTTATTATGAGCAATTTCTCTTACCCCAATTTGTGTCACATCTACTGGAGCATCATGAGCATGTATTATGACGTCACAGTATATGATGACATCATAATTAGTATGCACTATGACATCACAATGTATTATGACGTCATAATGTATCCGCATTATGACATCTCAATATATTATGAGAGCGCAATTTGCAGGTATTATGAGCAATTTCGCTTACCCCAATTTGTGTCACATCAACTGGAGCATCATGAGCATGTATTATGACGTCACAGTATATGATGACATCATAATTAGTATGCACTATGACGTCACAATATATTATGACGTCATAATGTATCCGCATTATGACATCACAATATATTATTAGTGCGCAATTGGCAGGTATTATGAGCAATTTCTCTTACCACAATTTGTGTCACATCTACTGGAGCATCATGAGCATGTATTATGACGTCACAGTATATGATGACATCATAATTAGTATGCAGTATGCTGTCACAATGTATTATGACGTCATAATGTATGCACATTATGAAATCACAATATATTATGAGAGCGCAATTTGCAGGACCTATGAGCAATTTCTCTTACCCCAATGTTTCTCACATCTACTGGAGAATCATGAGCATGTATTATGACGTCACAGTAAATGATGACATCATAATTAGTATGCACTATGACGTCACAATGTATTATGACGTCATAATGTATCCGCATTATGACATCACAATATATTATGAGTGCGCAATTTGCAGGTATTATGAGCAATTTCTCTTACCCCAATTTGTGTCACATCTACTGGAGCATCATGAGCATGTATTATGACATCACAGTATATGATGACATCATAATTACTATGCACTATTACGTCACAATGTATTATGACCTCATTATGTATCCGCATTATGACATCACAATATATTACGAGAGTGCATTTTGCAGGTATTATGAGCAATTTCTCTTACCCCAATTTGTGTCACATCTACTGGAGCATCATGAGCATGTATTATGACGTCACAGTATATGAAGACATCATAATTAGTATGCACTATGATGTCACAATGTATTATGACGTCATAATGTATCCGCATTATGAAATCACAATATACGGTGAGAGCCCAATTTGCAGGTATTATGACACATTTCTCTTACCCCAATTTGTGTCACATCTACTGGGGCATCATGAGCATGTATTATGACGTCACAGTATATGATGACATCATAATTAGTAAGCACTATGACGTCACAATGTATTATGACGTCATAATGTATCAGCATTATGACATCACAATATATTATGAGAGCGCAATTTGCAGGTATTATGAGCAATTTCTCTTACCCCAATTTGTGTCACATCTACTGGAGCATCATGAGCATGTATTATGACGTCACAGTATATGATGATATCATAATTACTATGCACTATGACCTCACAATGTGTTATGACGTCATAATGTATCCGCATTATGACATCACAATATATCATGAGACCGCAATTTACAGGTATTATGAGCAATTTCTCTTACCCCAATTTGTGTCACATCTACTGGAGCATCATGAGCATGTATTATGACGTCACAGTATATAATGACATCATAATTAATATGCAGTATGACGTCACAATGTATTATGACGTCATAATGTATGCACATTATGACATCACAATATATTATGAGAGCGCAATTTGCAGGTTTTATGAGCAATTTCTCTTACCCCAATTTGTGTCACATCTACTGGAGCATCATGAGCATGTATTATGACGTCAGAGTATATGATGACATCATAATTAGTATGCACTATGATGTCACAATGTATTATGACGTCATAATGTATGCGCATTATGACATCACAATATATTATGAGAGCGCAATTTGCAGGAACTATGAGCAATTTCTCTTACCCCAATGTTTGTCACATCTACTGGAGAATCATGAGCAAGTATTATGACGTCACACTAAATGATGACATCATAATTAGTATGCAGTATGACGTCACAATGTATTATGACGTCATAATGTATCCGCATTATGACATCACAATATATGATGAGAGTGCAATTTGCAGGTTTTATGACCAATTTCCCTTACCCCAATTTCTGTCACATCTACTGGAGCATCATGAGCATGTATTATGACGTCACAGTATATGATGACATCATAAGTAGTATGCACTATGACGTCACAATGTATTATGACGTCATAATGTATTCGTATGTTTACATCACAATATATTATGAGAGCGCAATTTGCAGGTATTATGAGCAATTTCTCTTACCCCAATTTGTGTAACATCTACTGGAGCATCATGAGCATGTACTATGACGTCACAGTATATGATGATATAATAATTAGTATACACTATGACGTCACAATATATTTTGACGTCAATATGTATCCGCATTATGACATCACAATATATTATGAGAGCGCAATTTGCAGGTATTATGAGCAATTTATCTTACCCCAATTCGTGTCACATCTACTGTAGAATCATGAGCATGTATTATGACGTCACAGTATATGATGACATCATAATTAGTATGCAATATGACGTCACAATGTATTATGACGTCATAATGTATCCGCATTATGACATCACAATATATTATGATAGCGCAATTTGCAGATATTATGAGCAATTTCTCTTACCCCAATTGGTGTCACATCTACTGAAGCATCATGAGCATATATTATGACGTCACAGAATATGATGACATCATAACTAGTATGCACTATGACGTCACAATGTATTATGACGTCATAATGAATCCGCATTATGACATCACAAGGTATGATGAGAGCGCAATTTGCAGGTATTATGAGCAATTTCTCTTATCCAATTTGTGTCACATCTACTGGAGCATCATGAGCATGTATTATGACGTCACAGTATATGATGACATCATAATTAGTATGCACTATGACGTCACAATATATTATGACGTCATAATGTATCCGCATTATGACATCACAATATATTATGAGAGCACAACATGCAGGTAGTATGAGCAATTTCTCTTACCCCAATTTGTGTCACATCTACTGGAGCATCATGAGCATGTATTATGACGTCAGAGTATATGATGACATCATAATTAGTATGCACTATGACGTCACAATGTATTATGATGTCATATTGTATCCGCTTTATGACATCACAATATATTATGAGAGCGCAATTTGCAGGTTTATGACCAATTTCGCTTACCTCAATTCGTGTCACATGTACTGGAGCATCATGAGTATGTATTATGACGTCACAGTATGTGATGACATCATAATTAGTAAGCACTATGACGTCACAATGTATTGTGACGTCATAATATATCCGCATTATAACATCACAATATATTATGAGAGCGCAACTTGCAGGTATTATGAGCAATTTCTCTTACCATAATTTGTGTCACATCTACTGGAGCATAATGAGCATGTATTATGACGTCACAGTATATGATGATATCATAATTAGTATGCACTATGACGTCACATTGTATTATGACGTCATAATGTATCCGCATTATGACATCACAATATATTATGAGAGCGCAACATGCAGGTATTATGAGCAATTTCTCTTACCCCAAATTGTGTCACATCTACTCTAGCATCATGAGCATGTATTATGACCTTACAGTATATGATGACATCATAATTAGTATGCACTATGATGACACTATGTATTATGACGTCATAATGTATCCGCATTATGACATCACAATATATTATGAGAGCGCAATTTGCAGGTTTTATGACCAATTTCGCTTACCCCAATTTGTGTCACATCTACTGGAGCATCATGAGCATGTATTATGACGTCACAGTATATGATGACATCATAATTAGTATGCAGTGTGACGTCACAATGTATTATGACGTTATAATGTATCCGAATTATGATATCACAATATATAATGAGAGTGCAACATACAGGTATCATGAGCAATTTCTCTTACCCCAATTTGTGTCACATCTAGTGGAGCATCATGAGCATGTATTATGACGTCACAGCATATGATGACATCAAAATTAATATGCACTATGACGTCACAATGTATTATGACGTCATAATGTATCCGCATTATGAAATCACAATATATGGTGAGAGCCCAATTTGCAGGTATTATGACACATTTCTCTTACCACAATTTGTGTCACATCTACTGGGGCATCATGAGCATGTATTATGACGTCACAGTATATGATGACATCATAATTAGTAAGCACTATGACGTCACAATATATTATGACGTCATAATGTATCAGCATTATGACATCACAATATGTTATGAGAGCGCAATTTGCAGGTATTATGAGCAATTTCTCTAACCCCAATTTGTGTCACATCTACTGGAGAATCATGAGCATGTATTATGACGTCACAGTATATGATGACATCATAATTAGTATGCACTATGACATCACAATGTATTATGACGTCATAATGTATCCGCATTATGACATCTCAATATATTATGAGAGCGCAATTTGCAGGTATTATGAGCAATTTCGCTTACCCCAATTTGTGTCACATCAACTGGAGCATCATGAGCATGTATTATGACGTCACAGTATATGATGACATCATAATTAGTATGCACTATGACGTCACAATATATTATGACGTCATAATGTATCCGCATTATGACATCACAATATATTATTAGTGCGCAATTGGCAGGTATTATGAGCAATTTCTCTTACCACAATTTGTGTCACATCTACTGGAGCATCATGAGCATGTATTATGACGTCACAGTATATGATGACATCATAATTAGTATGCAGTATGCTGTCACAATGTATTATGACGTCATAATGTATGCACATTATGAAATCACAATATATTATGAGAGCGCAATTTGCAGGACCTATGAGCAATTTCTCTTACCCCAATGTTTCTCACATTTACTGGAGAATCATGAGCATGTATTATGACGTCACAGTAAATGATGACATCATAATTAGTATGCACTATGACGTCACAATGTATTATGACGTCATAATGTATCCGCATTATGACATCACAATATATTATGAGTGCGCAATTTGCAGGTATTATGAGCAATTTCTCTTACCCCAATTTGTGTCACATCTACTGGAGCATCATGAGCATGTATTATGACATCACAGTATATGATGACATCATAATTACTATGCACTATTACGTCACAATGTATTATGACCTCATTATGTATCCGCATTATGACATCACAATATATTACGAGAGTGCATTTTGCAGGTATTATGAGCAATTTCTCTTACCCCAATTTGTGTCACATCTACTGGAGCATCATGAGCATGTATTATGACGTCACAGTATATGAAGACATCATAATTAGTATGCACTATGATGTCACAATGTATTATGACGTCATAATGTATCCGCATTATGAAATCACAATATACGGTGAGAGCCCAATTTGCAGGTATTATGACACATTTCTCTTACCCCAATTTGTGTCACATCTACTGGGGCATCATGAGCATGTATTATGACGTCACAGTATATGATGACATCATAATTAGTAAGCACTATGACGTCACAATGTATTATGACGTCATAATGTATCAGCATTATAACATCACAATATATTATGAGAGCGCAATTTGCAGGTATTATGAGCAATTTCTCTTAACCCAATTTGTGTCACATCTACTGGAGCATCATGAGCATGTATTATGACGTCACAGTATATGATGACATCATAATTACTATGCACTATGACCTCACAATGTGTTATGACGTCATAATGTATCCGCATTATGACATCACAATATATCATGAGACCGCAATTTACAGGTATTATGAGCAATTTCTCTTACCCCAATTTGTGTCACATCTACTGGAGCATCATGAGCATGTATTATGACGTCACAGTATATAATGACATCATAATTAATATGCAGTATGACGTCACAATGTATTATGACATCATAATGTATGCACATTATGACATCACAATATATTATGAGAGCGCAATTTGCAGGTTTTATGAGCAATTTCTCTTACCCCAATTTGTGTCACATCTACTGGAGCATCATGAGCATGTATTATGACGTCAGAGTATATGATGACATCATAATTAGTATGCACTATGATGTCACAATGTATTATGACGTCATAATGTATGCGCATTATGACATCACAATATATTATGAGAGCGCAATTTGCAGGAACTATGAGCAATTTCTCTTACCCCAATGTTTGTCACATCTACTGGAGAATCATGAGCAAGTATTATGACGTCACACTAAATGATGACATCATAATTAGTATGCAGTATGACGTCACAATGTATTATGACGTCATAATGTATCCGCATTATGACATCACAATATATGATGAGAGTGCAATTTGCAGGTTTTATGACCAATTTCCCTTACCCCAATTTCTGTCACATCTACTGGAGCATCATGAGCATGTATTATGACGTCACAGTATATGATGACATCATAAGTAGTATGCACTATGACGTCACAATGTATTATGACGTCATAATGTATTCGTATGTTTACATCACAATATATTATGAGAGCGCAATTTGCAGGTATTATGAGCAATTTCTCTTACCCCAATTTGTGTAACATCTACTGGAGCATCATGAGCATGTACTATGACGTCACAGAATATGATGATATAATAATTAGTATACACTATGACGTCACAATATATTTTGACGTCAATATGTATCCGCATTATGACATCACAATATATTATGAGAGCGCAATTTGCAGGTATTATGAGCAATTTATCTTACCCCAATTCGTGTCACATCTACTGTAGAATCATGAGCATGTATTATGACGTCACAGTATATGATGACATCATAATTAGTATGCAATATGACGTCACAATGTATTATGACGTCATAATGTATCCGCATTATGACATCACAATATATTATGATAGCGCAATTTGCAGATATTATGAGCAATTTCTCTGACCCCAATTGGTGTCACATCTACTGAAGCATCATGAGCATATATTATGACGTCACAGAATATGATGACATCATAACTAGTATGCACTATGACGTCACAATGTATTATGACGTCATAATGAATCCGCATTATGACATCACAAGGTATGATGAGAGCGCAATTTGCAGGTATAATGAGCAATTTCTCTTATCCAATTTGTGTCACATCTACTGGAGCATCATGAGCATGTATTATGACGTCACAGTATATGATGACATCATAATTAGTATGCACTATGACGTCACAATATATTATGACGTCATAATGTATCCGCATTATGACATCACAATATATTATGAGAGCACAACATGCAGGTAGTATGAGCAATTTCTCTTACCCCAATTTGTGTCACATCTACTGCAGCATCATGAGCATGTATTATGACGTCAGAGTATATGATGACATCATAATTAGTATGCACTATGACGTCACAATGTATTATGATGTCATATTGTATCCGCTTTATGACATCACAATATATTATGAGAGCGCAATTTGCAGGTTTATGACCAATTTCGCTTACCTCAATTCGTGTCACATCTACTGGAGCATCATGAGTATGTATTATGACGTCACAGTATGTGATGACATCATAATTAGTAAGCACTATGACGTCACAATGTATTGTGACGTCATAATATATCCGCATTATAACATCACAATATATTATGAGAGCGCAACTTGCATGTATTATGAGCAATTTCTCTTACCCCAATTTGTGTCACATCTACTGGAGCATAATGAGCATGTATTATGACGTCACAGTATATGATGATATCATAATTAGTATGCACTATGACGTCACATTGTATTATGACGTCATAATGTATCCGCATTATGACATCACAATACATTATGAGAGCGCAACATGCAGGTATTATGAGCAATTTCTCTTACCCCAAATTGTGTCACATCTACTCTAGCATCATGAGCATGTATTATGACCTTACAGTATATGATGACATCATAATTAGTATGCACTATGATGACACTATGTATTATGACGTCATAATGTATCCGCATTATGACATCACAATATATTATGAGAGCGCAATTTGCAGGTTTTATGACCAATTTCGCTTACCCCAATTTGTGTCACATCTACTGGAGCATCATGAGCATGTATTATGACGTCACACTATATGATGACATCATAATTAGTATGCAGTGTGACGTCACAATGTATTATGACGTTATAATGTATCCGAATTATGATATCACAATATATAATGAGAGTGCAACATACAGGTATCATGAGCAATTTCTCTTACCCCAATTTGTGTCACATCTAGTGGAGCATCATGAGTATGTATTATGACGTCACAGCATATGATGACATCAAAATTAATATGCACTATGACGTCACAATGTATTATGACGACATAATGTATCCGCATGATGACGTCACAATATATTATGAGAGCGCAATTTGCAGGTTTTAAGACCAATTTCACTTACCCCAATTTGTGTCACATCAACTGGAGCATCATGAGCATGTATTATGACGTCACAGTATATGTTGACATCATAATTAGTATGCACTATGACGTCACAATGTATTATGACGTCATAATGTATCCACATTATGACATCACAATATATTATGAGAGAACAACATGCAGGTATTATGAGCAATTTCTCTTACCCCAATTTGTGTCATGTCTACTGGAGGATCATGAGCATGCATTATGACGTCACAGTATATGATGACATCATAATTAGTATGCACTATGACGTCACAATGTATTATGACATCATAATGTATCCGCATTATGACATCACAATATATTCTGAGAGCGCAACATGCAGGTACTTTGAGCAATTTCTCTTACCCCAATTTCTGTCACATCTACTGGAGCATCATGAGCATGTATTATGACGTCACAGTATATGATGACATCATAAGTAGTATGCACTATGACGTCACAATGTATTATGAGGACATAATGTATCCGCATTATGACATCACAATATATTATGAGAGCGCAATTTGCAGGTTTTATGACCAATTTCGCTTTCCCCAATTTGTGTCACATCTACTGGAGCAACATGAGCATGTATTATGGCGTCACAGTATATGATGACATCATAATTAATATGCAGTATGACGTCACAATGTATTATGACGTCATAATGTATCCGCTTTATGACATCACAATATATTATGAGAGCGCAATTTGCAGGTTTTATGACCAATTTCGCTTACCCCAATTTGTGTCACATCTACTGGAGCAACATGAGCATGTATTATGACATCACAGTATATGATGACATCATAATTAATATGTAGTATGACGTCACAATGTATTATGACGTCATAATGTATCCGCATTATGACATCACAATATATTATGAGAGCGCAACATGCAGGTATTATGAGCAATTTCTCTTACCCCAATTTGTGTCACATCTACTGGAGCATCATGAGCATGTATTATGACGTCACAGCATATGATGACATCATAATTAGTATGCACTATGACGTCACAATGTAGTATGACGTCATAATGTATCCGCATTATGACACCACAATATATTATGAGAGCGCAATTTGAAGGTTTTATGACCAATTTCACTTACCCCAATTTGTGTCACATCTACTGGAGCATCATGAGCATGTATTATGACGTCACAGTATATGATGACATCATAATTAGTATGCACTATGACGTCACAATGTATTATGACGTCATAATGTATCCACACTATGACATCACAATATAGTATGAGAGCGCAACATGCAGGTATTATGAGCAATTTCTCTTACCCCAATTTGTGTCACATCTACTGGAGCATCATGAGCATGTATTATGACATCACAGTATATGATGACATCATAAGTAGTATGCACTATGACGTCACAATGTATTATGACGACATAATGTATCCGTATTATGACATCACAATATATTATGAGAGCGCAGTTTGCAGGTATTGTGAGCTATTACTCTTACCCGAATTTGTGTCACATCTACTGGAGCATCATGAGCATGTATTATGACGTCACAGTATATGATGACATCATAATTAGTATGCAGTATGACTTCACAATGTATTATGACGTCATAATGTATCCGCACTATGATATCACAATATATTATGAGAGCGCAACATGCAGGTATTATGAGCAATTTCTCTTACCACAATTTGTGTCACATCTACTGGAGCATCATGAGCATGTATTATGACGTGACAGTATATGATGACATCATAATTAGTATGCACTATGACGTCACAATGTATTATGACGTCATAATGTATCCGCATTATGACATCACAATATATTATGAGAGCGCAATTTGCAGGTTTTATGACCAATTTCGCTTACCCCAATTTTTGTCACATCTACTGGAGCATCATGAGCATGTATTATGACGGCACAGTATATGATGACATCATAATTAGTATGCACTATGACGTCACAATGTATTATGACGTCATATTGTATCCGCTTTATGACATCACAATATATTATGAGAGCGCAATTTGCAGGTTTATGACCAATTTCGCTTACCTCAATTCGTGTCACATCTACTGGAGCATCATGAGTATGTATTATGACGTCACAGTATATGATGACATCATAATTAGTAAGCACTATGACGTCACAATGTATTGCGACGTCATAATATATCCGCATTATAACATCACAATATATTATGAGAGCGCAACTTGCAGGTATTATGAGCAATTTCTCTTACCCCAATTTGTGTCACATCTACTGGAGCATCATGAGCATGTATTATGATGTCACAGTATATGATGACATCATAAGTAGTATGCACTATGACGTCACAATGTATTATGACGACATAATGTATCTGCATTATGACATCACAATATATTATGAGAGCGCAATTTGCAGGTATTATGAGCAATTTTTCTTACCCAAATTTGTGTCACATCTACTGGAGCATCATGAGCATGTATTATGACGTCACAGTATATGATGACATCATAATTAGTATGCAGTATGACGTCACAATGTATTATGACGTCATAATGTATCCGCATTATGACATCACAATATATTATGAGAGCGCAACATGCAGGTATTATGAGCAATTTCTCTTACCATAATTTGTGTCACATCTACTGGAGCATCATGAGCATGTATTATAACGTCAAAGTATATGATGACATCATAATTAGTATGCACTATGACCTCACAATGTATTATGACGTCATAATGTATCCGCATTATGACATCACAATATATTATGAGAGCGCAATTTGCAGGTTTTATGACCAATTTCGCTTAACCCAATTTGTGTCACATCTACTGGAGCACCATGAGCATGTATTATGATGTCACAGTATATGATGACATCATAATTAGTATGCAGTATGATGTCACAATGTATTATGACATCGTAATGTATCCGCATTATGACACCACAATATATTATGAGAGCGCAACGTGCAGGTATTACGAGCAATTTCTCTTACCCCAATTTGTGTCACATCTACTGGAGCATCATGAGCATGTATTATGACGTCACAGTATATGATGACATCATGATTAGTGTGCAGTATGACGCCACAATGTATTATGACGTCATAATGTATTTGCATTCTGACATCACAATATATTATGAGAGCGCAACATGCAGGTATTATGAGCAATTTCTCTTACCCCAATTTGTGTCACATCTACTGGAGTATCATGAGCATGTATTATGACGTCACAGTATATGATGACATCATAATTCGTATGCAGTATGACGTCACAATATATTATGACGTCATAATGTATCCGCATTATGACGTCACAATATATTATGAGAGCGCAATTTGAAGGTTTTATGACCAATTTCACTTACCCCAATTTGTGTCACATCTACTGGAGCATCATGAGCATGTATTATGACGTCACAGTATATGATGACATCATAATTAGTATGCACTATGACGTCACAATGTATTATGACGTCATAATGTATCCGCACTATGACATCACAATATAGTATGAGAGCGCAACATACAGGTAATATGAGCAATTTCTCTTACCCCAATTTGTGTCACATCTACTGGAGCATCATGAGCATGTATTATGATGTCACAGTATATGATGACATCATAAGTAGTATGCACTATGACGTCACAATGTATTATGACGACATAATGTATCTGCATTATGACATCACAATATATTATGACAGCGCAATTTGCAGGTATTATGAGCAATTTCTCTTACCCAAATTTGTGTCACATCTACTGGAGCATCATGAGCATGTATTATGACGTCACAGTATATGATGACATCATAATTAGTATGCAGTATGACGTCACAATGTATTATGACGTCATAATGTATCCGCATTATGACATCACAATATATTATGAGAGCGCAACATGCAGGTATTATGAGCAATTTCTCTTACCATAATTTGTGTCACATCTACTGGAGCATCATGAGCATGTATTATAACGTCAAAGTATATGATGACATCATAATTAGTATGCACTATGACCTCACAATGTATTATGACGTCATAATGTATCCGCATTATGACATCACAATATATTATGAGAGCGCAATTTGCAGGTTTTATGACCAATTTCGCTTAACCCAATTTGTGTCACATCTACTGGAGCATCATGAGCCTGTATTATGACGTCACAGTATATGATGACATCATAATTAGTATGCAGCATGACATCACAATGTATTATGACGTCTTAATTTTTCCACATTATGACATCACAATATATTATGAGAGCGCAATTTGCAGGTATTATGAGCAATTTCTCTGCCCCAATTTGTGTCACATCTACTGGAGCATCATGAGCATGTATTATGACGTCACAGTATATGATGACATCATAATTAGTATGCACTATGTCGTCACAATGTATTATGACGTCATAATGTATCCGCATTATGACATCACAATATATTAAGAGAGCGCAACATGCAGGTATTATGAGCAATTTCTCTTACCCCAATTTGTGTCACATCTACTGGACCATCATGAGCATGTATTATGACGTCACAGTATATGATGACATCATAATTAGTAAGCAGTATGAGGTCACAATGTATTATGACGTCATAATGTATCCGCATTATGACATCACAATATATTATGAGAGCGCAACATGCAGGTATTATGAGCAATTTCTCTTACCCCATTTTGTGTTACATCTACTGGAGCATCATGAGCATGTACTAAGAGGTCACAGTATATGATGACATCATAATTAGTATGCACCATGACGTCACAATGTATTATTACGTCATAATGTATCCACATTATGACATCACAATATATTATGAGAGCGCATTTTGCAGTTTTTATGACCAATTTCGCTTACTCCAATTTTTGTCACATCTACTGGAGCATCATGAGCATGTATTATGACGGCACAGTATATGATGACATCATAATTAGTATGCACTATGACGTCACAATGTATTATGACGTCATAATGTATCCGCATTATGACATCACAATATATTATGAGAGCGCAATTTGCAGGTTTATGATCAATTTCGCTTACCTCAATTTGTGTCACATCTACTGGAGAATCATGAGCATGTATTATGACATCACAGTATATGATGACATCATAATTAGTAAGCACTATGATGTCACAATGTATTGTGACGTCATAATGTATCCGCATAATGGCATCACAATATATTATGAGAGCGCAACTTGCAGGTATTATGAGCAATTTCTCTTACCCCAATTTGTGTCACATCTACTGGAGCATCATGAGCATGTATTATGACGTCACAGTATATGATGACGTCATAATTAGTATGCACTATGACGTCACATTGTATTATGACATCATAATGAATCCGCATTATGATATCACAATATATTATGAGAGCGCAACTTGCAGGTATTATGAGCAATTTCTCTTACCCCAATTTGTGTCACATCTACTGTAGCATCATGAGCATGTATTATGACCTTACAGTATATGATGACATCATAATTAGTAAGCACTATGATGACACAATGTATTATGACGTCATAATGTATCCGCATTATGACATCACAATATATTATGAGAGCTCAATTTGCAGGTTTTATGACCAATTTCGCTTACCCCAATTTGTGTCACATCTACTGGGGCATCATGAGAATGTATTATGATGTCACAGTATCTGACGACATCATAATTAGTATGCACTATGACGTCAAAATGTATTATGACCTCATAATGTATCCGCATTATGACATCACAATATATTATGAGAGCGCAACATGCAGGTATTATGAGCAATTTCTCTTACCCCAATTTGTGTCACATCTACTGGAGCATCATGAGCATGTATTATGACGTCACAGTATATGATGACATCATAATTAGTATGCACTATGACGTCACAATGTATTGTGACGTCATAATGTATCCGCATTATGACATCACAATATATTATGAGAGCGCAAAATGCAGGTATTATGAGCAATTTCTCTTTCCCCAATTTGTGTCACATCTACTGGAGCATCATGAGCATGTATTATGACGTCACAGTATATGATGACATCATAATTGGTATGCACTAGGACGTCACAATGTATTATGAGGTCATAATGTATCCGCATTATGGCATCACAATATATTATGAGAGCGCAATTTGCAGGTTTTATGACCAATTTCGCTTACCCCAATTTGTGTCACATCTACAGGAGCATCATGAGCATGTATTATGACGTCACAGTATATGATGACACCATAATTAGTATGCACTATGACGTCACAATGTATTATGACGTCATAATGTATCCGCATTATGACATCACAATATATTATGAGAGCGCAACATGCAGGTATCATGAGCAATTTCTCTTACCCCAATTTGTGTCACATCTACTGGAGCATCATGAGCATTTATTATGACGTCACAGTATATGTTGACATCATAATTAGTATGCAGTATGACGTCACAATGTATTATGACGTCATAATGTATCCGCATTATGACATCACAATATATTATGAGAGCGCAACTTGCAGGTATTATGATCAATTTCTCTTACCCCAATTTGTGTCACATCTAGTGGAGCATCATGAGCATGTATTATGACATCACAGCATATGATGACATCATAATTAGTATGCAGTATGACGCCACAATGTATTATGACCTCATAATGTATCCGCATTATGACATCACAATATATTATGAGAGCGCAATTTGCAGGTATTATGAGCAATTTCTCTTACCACATTTTGTTTCACATCTACTGGAGCATCATGAGCATGTATTATGACGTCACAGTATATGATGACATCATAATTAGTATGCACTATGACGTCACAATGTATTATGACGTCATAATGTATCCGCATTGTTACATCAAAATATATTATGAGAGCGCAATTTGCAGGTTTATGAGCAATTTCGCTTACCCCAATTTGTGTTACATCTATTGGAGCATCATGAGCATGTATTATGACGTCACAGTATATTCAGGACATCATAATTAGTATGCAGTATGACGTCACAATGTATTATGACGTCATAATGTATCCGCATTATGACATCGAAATATATATTGAGAGCGCAATTTGCAGGTTTTATGACGAATTTCTCTTACCCCAATTTGTGTCACATCTACTGGAGCATCATGAGCACGTATTATGTCGTCACAGTATATGATGACATCATAATTAGTATGCAGTATGATGTCACAATGTAGTATGACGTCATAATGTATCCGCATTATTATATCACAATATATTATGAGAGAGCAATTTGCAGGTTTTATGACCAATTTCGCTTACCCCAATTTGTGTCACATCTACTGGAGCATCATGAGCATGTATTATGATGTCACAGTATATGATGACATCTTAATTAGTATGCAGTATGACGTCACAATGTTTTATGACATCGTAATGTATCCGCATTCTGGCATCACAATATATTATGAGAGCGCAACATGCAGGTATTATGAGCAATTTCTCTTACCCCAATTTGTGTCACATCTACTGGAGCATCATGAGCATGTATTATGACGTCACAGTATATGATGACATCATAATTAGTATGCACTATGACGTCACAATGTATTATGACGTAATAATGTATCCGCATTATGACATCACAATACATTATGAGAGCGCAACTTGCAGGTTTTAAGACCAATTTCGCTTATGCCAATTTGTGTCACATCTACTGGAGCAACATGAGCATGTATTATGACGTCACAGTATATGATGACATCATAATTAGTATGCAGTATGACGTCACAATGTATTATGACGTCATAATGTATCCGGATTATGACATCACAATATATTATGAGAGCGCAACCTGCAGGTATTATGAGCAATTTCTCTTACCCCAATTTGTGTCACATCTACTGGAGCAACATGAGCATGTATTATGACATCACAGCATATGATGACATCATAATTACTATGCACTATGACGTCACAATATAGTATGACGTCATAATGTATCCGCATTATGCCATCAGAATATATTATGAGAGCGCAATTTGCAGGTTTTATGAACAATTTCGCTTACCCCAATACGTGTCACATCTACTGGAATATCATGAGCATGTATTATGATGTCACAGTATATGATGACATCATAATTAGTATGCACTATGACGTCACAATGTATTATGACGTCATAAAGTATCCGCATTATGACATCACAATATATTATGAGAGCGCAACTTGCAGGTATTATGAGCAATTTCTCTTACCCCAATTTGTGTCACATCTACTGGAGCATCATGAGCATGTATTATGACGTCACAGTATATGATGACATCATAATTAGTATGCAGTATGACGTCACAATGTATTATGACGTCATAATTCATCCGCATTATGACATCACAATATATTATGAGAGCGCAACATGCAGGTATTATGACCAATTTCTCTTACCCCAAGCTGTGTCACATCTACTGGAGCATCATGAGCATGTATTATGACGTCACAGTATATGATGACATCATAATTTGTATGCAGTATGACGTCACAATGTATTATGACATCATAATGTATCCGCCTTATGATATTACAATATATTATGAGAGCGCAACATGCAGGTATTATGACCAATTTCTCTTACCCCAATTTGTGTCACATCTACTGGAGCATCATGAACATGTAGTATGATGTCACAGTATATGATGACACCATAATTAGTATGCAATATGACGTCACAATGTTTTATGACGTCATAATGTATCCGCATTATGACATCACAATGTATTATGAGAGCGCGATTTGCAGGTTTTATGACCAATTTCGCTTAACCCAATTTGTGTCACATCTACTGGAGCATCATGAGCATGTATTATGACGTCACAGTATATGATGACATCATAATTAGTATGCAGTATGACGTCACAATGTATTATGACGTCATAATGTGTCCCCATTATGACATCACAATATATTATAGGAGCGCAATTTGCAGGTTTTATGATCAATTTCGCTTACCCCAATTTGTGTCACATCTACTGGAGCATCATGAGCATGTATTATGATGTCACAGTATATGATGACATCATAATTAGTATGCACTATGATTTCACAATGTGTTATGACGTCATAATGTATCCGCATTATGACATCACATTATATTATGAGAGCGCAACTTGCAGGTATTATGAGCAATTTCTCTTACCCCAATATGTGTCACATCTACTGGAGCATCATGAGCATGTATTATGACGTCACAGTATATGATGACATCATAATTAGTATGCACTATGGCGTCACAATGTATTATGACGTCATAATTTATCCGCATTATGACATCACAATATATTATGAGAGCGCAACATGCAGGTATCATGACCAATTTCTCTTACCCCAATTTGTGTCACATCTGCTGGAGCATCATGAGCATGTATTATGATGTCACAGTATATGATGACATCATAATTAGTATGCAGTATGATGTCACAATGTATTATGACGTCATAATGTATCCGCCTTTTGATAGCCCAATATATTATGAGAGCGCAACATGCAGGTACTATGAGCAATTTCTCTTAACCCAATTTGTGTCACATCTACTGGAGCATCATGAGCATGTATTATGACATCACAGTATATGATGACATCATAATTAGTATGCACTATGACGTCACAATATATTATGACGTCATAATGTATCCGCATTATGACATCACAATATATTATGAGAGCGCAACATGCAGGTATTATGAGCAATTTCTCTAACCCCAATTTGTGTCACATCTACTGGAGCATCATGAGCATGTATTATGACGTCACAGTATATGATGACATCATAAGTAGTATGCACTATGACGTCACAATGTATTATGACGACATAATGTATCCGCATTATGACATCACAATATATTATGAGAGCGCAATTTGCAGGTTTTATGACCAATTTCGCTTACCCCAATTTGTGTCACATCTACTGGAGCAACATGAGCATGTATTATGACGTCACAGTATATGATGACATCATAATTAATATGCAGTATGACGTCACAATGTATTATGACGTCATAATGTATCCGCATTATGACATCACAATATATTATGAGAGCGCAACATGCAGGTATTATGAGCAATTTCTCTTACCCCAATTTGTGTCACATCTACTGGAGCATCATGAGCATGTATTATGACGTCACAGCATATGATGACATCATAATTAGTATGCACTATGACGTCACAATGTAGTATGACGTCACAATGTATCCGCATTATGACATCACAATATATTATGAGAGCGCAATTTGCAGGTTTTATGACCAATTTCGCTTACCACAATTTGTGTCACATCTACTGGAGCATCATGAGCATGCATTATGATGTCACAGTATATGATGACATCATAATTAGTATTCAGTATGACGTCACAATGTATTATGACATTGTAATGTATCCGTATTATGACATCACAATATATTATGAGAGCGCAACGTGCAGGTATTATGAGCAATTTCTCTTACCCCAATTTGTGTCACATCTACTGGAGCATCATGAGCATGTATTATGACGTCACAGTATATGCTGACATCATGATTAGTATGCAGTATGACGCCACAATGTATTATGGCGTCATAATGTATTCGCATTCTGACATCACAATATATTATGAGAGCGCAACATGCAGGTATTATGAGCAATTTCTCTTACCCCAATTTGTGTCACATCTACTGGAGCATAATGAGCATGTATTATGACGTCACAGTATATGATGACATCATAATTAGTATGCAGTATGACGTCACAATATATTATGACGTCATAATGTATCCGCATTATGATATCACAATATATTATGAGAGCGCAACATGCAGGTATTATGAGCAATTTCTCTTACCCCAATTTGTGTCACATCTAGTGGAGCATCATGAGCATGTATTATGACATCACAGTATATGATGACATCATAATTAATATGCACTATGATGTCACAATGTATTATGACGTCATAATATATCCGCATTATGACGTCACAATATATTATGAGAGCGCAATTTTCAGGTTTTATGAGCAATTTCTCTTACCCCAATTTGTGTCACATCTACTGGAGCATCATGAGCATGCATTATGACGTCACAGTATATGATGACATCATAATTAGTATGCACAATGTCGTCACAATGTATTATGACGTCATAATGTATCCACATTATGACATCACAATATATTATGAGAGCGCAACATGCAGGTATTACGAGCAATTTCTCTTACCCCAATTTGTGTCACATCTACTGGAGCATCATGAGCATGTATTATGACGTCACAGTATATGATGACCTCATAAGTAGTATGCACTATGACGTCACAATGTATTATGACGACATAATGTATACGCATTATGACATCACAAGATATTATGAGAGCGCAATTTGCAGGTATTATGAGCAATTTCTCTTACCCCAATTTGTGTCACATATACTGGAGCATCATGAGCATGTATTATGACGTCACAGTATATGATGACATCATAATTAGTATGCAGTATGACGTCACAATATATTATGACGTCATAATGTATCCGCATTATGATATCACAATATATTATGAGAGCGCAACATGCAGGTATTATGAGCAGTTTCTCCTACCACAACTTGTGTCACATCTACTGGAGCATCATGAGCATGTATTATGACGTCACAGTATATGATGACATCATAATTAGTATGCACTATGACGTCACATTGCATTATGACGTCACAATGTAACCGCATTATGACATCACAATATATTATGAGAGCGCAACATGCAGGTATTATGAGCAATTTCTCTTACCCCAATTTGTGTCACATCTACTGGAGCATCATGAGCATGTATTATGACGTCACAGTATATGATGACATCATAATTAGTATGCACAATGTCGTCACAATGTATTATGACGTCATAATGTATCCACATTATGACATCAGAATATATTATGAGAGCGCAATTTGTAAGTTTTATGACCAATTTCGCTTAACCCAATTTGTGTCACATCTACTGGAGCATCATGAGCATGTATTATGACGTCACAGTATATGATGACATCAAAATTAGTATGCACTATGACGTCACAATGTATTGTGACGTCATAATGTATCCGCATTATGACATCACAATATATTATGAGAGCGCAACATGCAGGTATTAAGAGCAATTTCTCTTACCCCAATTTGTGTCACATCTACTGGAGCATCATGAGCATGTATTATGACGTCACAGTATATGATGACATCATAAGTAGTATGCACTATGACGTCACAATGAATTATGACGTCATAATGTATCCGCATTATGACATCACAATATATTATGAGAGCGCAATTTGCAGGTTTTATTAGCAATTTCGCTTACCCCAATTTGTGTCACATCTACTGGAGCAACATGAGCATGTATTATGATGTCACAGTATATGATGACATCATAATTAATATGCAGTAGGACGTCACAATGTATTATGACGTCATAATGTAACCGCATTATGACATCACAATATATTATGACAGCGCAACATGCAGGTATTATGAGCAATTTCTCTTACCCCAATTTGTGTCACATCTACTGGAGCATCATGAGAATGTATTATGACGTCACAGCATATGATGACATCATAATTAGTGTGCACTATGACGTCACAGTGTAGTATGACGTCATAATGTATCCGCATTATTACATCACAATATATTATGAGAGCGCAATTTGCAGGTTTTATGACCAATTTCGCTTACCCCAATTTGTGTCACATCTACTGGAGTATCATGAGCATGTATTATGATGTCACAGTATATGATGACATCATAAGTAGTATGCACTATGACGTCACAATGTATTATGATGACATAATGTATCCGCATTATGACATCACAATATACTATGAGAGCGCAATTTGCAGGTTTTATGACTAATTTCGCTTACCCCAATTTGTGTCACATCTACTGGAGCATCATGAGCATGTATTATGACGTCACAGTATATGATGACATCATAATTAGTATGCTGTATGACGTCACAATGTATTATGATGTCATAATGTATCCGCATTATGATATCACAATATATTATGAGAGCGCAACATGCAGGTATTATGACCAAGTTCTCTTACCCCAATTTGTGTCACATCTACTGGAGCATCATGAGCATGTATTATGATGTCACAGTATATGATGACATCATAATTAGTATGCACTATGACGTCACAATGTATTATGACGTCATAATGTATCCGCATTATGACATCACAGTATATTATGAGAACGCAATTTGCAGGTTTTATGACCAATTTCGCTTACCCCAATTTGTGTCACATCTACTGGAGCATCATCAGCATGTATTATGACGTCACAGTATATGATGACATCATAATTAGTATGCAGTATGACGTCACAATGTATTATGACGTCATAATGTGTCCGCATTATGACATCACAATATATTATGAGAGCGCAATTTGCAGGTTTTATGACCAATTTCGCTTACCCCAATTTGTGTCACATCTACTGGAGCATCATGAGCATGTATTATGATGGCACAGTATATGATGACATCATAATTAGTATGCACTATGATGTAACAATGTATTATGACGTCATAATGTATCCGCTTTATGACATCACAATATATTTTGAGAGCGCAATTTGCAGGTTTATGACCAATTTCGCTAACCTCAATTTGTGTCACATCTACTGGAGCATCATGAGCATGTATTATGACGTCACAGTATATGATGACATCATAATTAGTAAGCACTATGACGTCACAATGTATTGTGACGTCATAATGTATCCGCATTATGACATCACAATATATTATGAGAGCGCAACTTGCAGGTATTATGAGCAATTTCTCTTACCCCAATTTGTGTCACATCTACTGGAGCATCATGAGCATGTATTATGACGTCACAGTATATGATGACATCATAATTAGTATGCACTATGATGACACAATGTATTATGACGTCATAATGTATCCGCATTATGACATCACAATATATTATGAGAGCGCAATTTGCAGGTTTTATGACCAATTTCGCTTTCCCCAATTTGTTTCACATCTACTGGAGCATCATGAGCATGTATCATGATGACACAGTATATGATGACATCATAATTAGTATGCAGTATGACGTCACAATGTATTATGACGTCATAATGTGTCCGCATTATGGCATCACAATATATTATAAGAGCGCAACATGCAGGTATTATGAGCAATTTCTCTTACCCCAATTTGTGTCACATCTACTGGAGCATCATGAGCATGTATTATGACGTCACAGTATATGATGACATCATAATTAGTATGCACTATGACGTCACAATGTATTATGACGTCAGAATGTATCCGCATTACGACATCACAATATATTATGAGAGCGCAATTTGCAGTTTTTATGACCAATTTCGCTTACCCCAATTTGTGTCACATCTACTGGAGCATCATGAGCATGTATTATGACGTCACAGTATATGATGACATCATAATTAGTATGCACTATGACGTCACAATGTATTATGACGTCATAATGTATCCGCATTATGACATCACAATACATTATGAGAGGGCAACATGCAGGTATTATGAGCAATTTCACTTTCCCCAATTTGTGTCACATCTACTGGAGCATCATGAGCATGTATTATGATGTCACAGTATATGATGTCATCATAATTAGTATGCAGTATGATGTCACAATGTATTATGACGTCATAATGTATCCGCATTATGACATCACAATATATTATGAGAGCGCAATTTGCAGGTTTTATGACAAATTTCGCTTACCCCAATTTGTGTCACATCTACTGGAGAAACATGAGCATGTATTATGACGTCACAGTATATGATGACATCATAATTAATATGCAGTATGACGTCACAATGTATTATGACGTCATAATGTATCTGCATTATGACATCACAATATATTATGAGAGCGCAACATGCAGGTATTATGAGCAATTTCTCTTACCCCAATTTGTGTCAAATCTACTGGAGCATCATGATCATGTATTATGACGTCACAGCATTTGATGACATCATAATTAGTATGCACTATGACGTCACAATGTAGTATGACGTCATAATGTATCCGCATTATGACATCACAATATATTATGAGAGCGCAATTTGCAGGTTTATGAACAATTTCGCTTACCCCAATTTGTGTCACATCTACTGGAGCATCATGAGCATGTATTATGATGTCACAGTATATGATGACATCATAATTAGTATGCAGTATGACGTCACAATGTATTATGACATCGTAATGTATCCGCATCATGACACCACAATATATTATGAGAGCGCAACGTGCAGGTATTATGAGCAATTTCTCTTACCCCAATTTGTGTGACATCTACTGGAGCATCATGAGCATGTATTATGACGTCACAGTATATGATGACATCATGATTAGTATGCAGTATGACGCCACAATGTATTATGACGTCATAATATATCCGCATTCTGACATCACAATATAGTACGAGAGCGCAACATGCAGGTATTATGAGCAATTTCTCTTACCCCAATTTGTGTCACATCTACTGGAGAATCATGAGCATGTATTATGACGTCACAGCATATGATGACATCATAATTAGTATGCACTATGACGTCACAATGTAGTATGACGTCATAATGTATCTGCATTATGACATCACAATATATTATGAGAGCGCAATTTGCAGGTTTTATGACCAATTTCGCTTACCCCAATTTGTGTCACATCTACTGGAGCATCATGAGCATGTATTATGATGTCACAGTATATGATGACATCATAATTAGTATGCAGTATGACGTCACAATGTATTATGACATCGTAATGTATCCGCATTATGACACCACAATATATTATGAGAGCGCAACGTGCAGGTATTATGAGCAATTTCTCTTACCCCAATTTGTGTCACATCTACTGGAGCATCATGAGCATGTTTTATGACGTCACAGTATATGATGACATCATGATTAGTATGCAGTATGACGCCACAATATATTATGACATCATAATGTATCCGCATTCTGACATCACAATATATTATGAGAGCGCAACATGCAGGTATTATGAGCAATTTCTCTTACCCCAATTTGTGTCACATCTAGTGGAGCACCATGAGCATGTATTATGACGTCACAGTATATGATGGCGTCATAATTAATATGCACTATGACGTCACAATGTATTATGACGTCATAAGGTATCCGCATTATGACGTCACAATATATTATGAGAGCGCAATTTGCAGTTTTTATGACCAATTTCGCTTACCCCAATTTGTGTCACATCTACTGGAGCATCATGAGCATGTATTATGATGTCACAGTATATGATGACATCATAATTAGTATGCACTATGACGTCACAATGTATTATGACGTCATAATGTATCCGCATTATGACATCACAACATAGTATGAGAGCGCAATTTGCAGTTTTTATGACCAATTTCGCTTACCCCAATTTGTGTCACATCTACTGGAGCATCATGAGCATGTATTATGACGTCACAGTATATGATGACATCATAATTAGTATGCAGCATGACATCACAATGTATTATGATGTCATAATTTTTCCGCATTATGACATCACATTATATTATGAGAGCGCAATTTGCAGGTATTATGAGCAATTTCTCTGCCCCAATTTGTGTCACATCTACTGGAGCATCATGAGCATGTATTATGACGTCACAGTATATGATGACATCATAATTAGTATGCACTATGTCATCACAATGTATTATGACGTCATAATGTATCCGCATTATGACATCACAATATATTAGGATAGCGCAACATGCAGGTATTATGAGCAATTTCTCTTACCCCAATTTGTGTCACACCTACTGGACCATCATGACCATGTACTATGACGTCACAGTATATGATGACATCATAATTAGTATGCAGTATGACGTCAGAATGTATTATGACGTCATAATGTATCCGCATTATGACATCACAATATATTAGGATAGCGCAACATGCAGGTATTATGAGCAATTTCTCTTACCCCATTTTGTGTTACATCTACTGGAGCATCATGAGCATGTATTATGACGTCACAGTATATGATGACATCATAATTAGTATGTACCATGACGTCACAATGTATTATTACGTCATCATGTATCCACATTATGACATCACAATATTTTATGAGAGCGCAATTTGCAGGTTTTATGACCAATTTCGCTTACCCCATTTTTTGTCACATCTACTGGAGCATCATGAGCATGTATTATGATGGCACAGTATATGATGACATCATAATTAGTATGCACTATGATGTAAGAATGTATTATGACGTCATAATGTATCCGCTTTATGACATCACAATATATTTTGAGAGCGCAATTTGCAGGTTTATGACCAATTTCGCTAACCTCAATTTGTGTCACATCTACTGGAGCATCATGAGCATGTATTATAACGTCACAGTATATGATGACATCATAATTAGTAAGCACTATGACGTCACAATGTATTGTGACGTCATAATGTATCCGCATTATGACATCACAATATATTATGAGAGCGCAACTTGCAGGTATTATGAGCAATTTCTCTTACCCCAATTTGTGTCACATCTACTGGAGCATCATGAGCATGTATTATGACGTCACAGTATATGATGACATCATAATTAGTATGCACTATGATGACACAATGTATTATGACGTCATAATGTTTCCGCATTATGACATCACAATATATTATGAGAGCGCAATTTGCAGGTTTTATGACCAATTTCGCTTACCCCAATTTGTTTCACATCTACTGGAGCATCATGAGCATGTATCATGATGACACAGTATATGATGACATCATAATTAGTATGCAGTATGACGTCACAATGTATTATGACGTCATAATGTGTCCGCATTATGGCATCACAATATATTATAAGAGCGCAACATGCAGGTATTATGAGCAATTTCTCTTACCCCAATTTGTGTCACATCTACTGGAGCATCATGAGCATGTATTATGACGTCACAGTATATGATGACATCATAATTAGTATGCACTATGACGTCACAATGTATTATGACGTCATAATGTATCCGCATTACGACATCACAATATATTATGAGAGCGCAATTTGCAGTTTTTATGACCAATTTCGCTTACCCCAATTTGTGTCACATCTACTGGAGCATCATGAGCATGTATTATGACGTCACAGTATATGATGACATCATAATTAGTATGCACTATGACGTCACTATGTATTATGACGTCATAATGTATCCGCATTATGACATCACAATACATTATGAGAGGGCAACATGCAGGTATTATGAGCAATTTCACTTTCCCCAATTTGTGTCACATCTACTGGAGCATCATGAGCATGTATTATGATGTCACAGTATATGATGTCATCATAATTAGTATGCAGTATGATGTCACAATGTATTATGACGTCATAATGTATCCGCATTATGACATCACAATATATTATGAGAGCGCAATTTGCAGGTTTTATGACAAATTTCGCTTACCCCAATTTGTGTCACATCTACTGGAGAAACATGAGCATGTATTATGACGTCACAGTATATGATGACATCATAATTAATATGCAGTATGACGTCACAATGTATTATGACGTCATAATGTATCTGCATTATGACATCACAATATATTATGAGAGCGCAACATGCAGGTATTATGAGCAATTTCTCTTACCCCAATTTGTGTCAAATCTACTGGAGCATCATGATCATGTATTATGACGTCACAGCATTTGATGACATCATAATTAGCATGCACTATGACGTCACAATGTAGTATGACGTCATAATGTATCCGCATTATGACATCACAATATATTATGAGAGCGCAATTTGCAGGTTTATGAACAATTTCGCTTACCCCAATTTGTGTCACATCTACTGGAGCATCATGAGCATGTATTATGATGTCACAGTATATGATGACATCATAATTAGTATGCAGTATGATGTCACAATGTATTATGACATCGTAATGTATCCGCATCATGACACCACAATATATTATGAGAGCGCAACGTGCAGGTATTATGAGCAATTTCTCTTACCCCAATTTGTGTGACATCTACTGGAGCATCATGAGCATGTATTATGACGTCACAGTATATGATGACATCATGATTAGTATGCAGTATGACGCCACAATGTATTATGACGTCATAATATATCCGCATTCTGACATCACAATATAGTACGAGAGCGCAACATGCAGGTATTATGAGCAATTTCTCTTACCCCAATTTGTGTCACATCTACTGGAGAATCATGAGCATGTATTATGACGTCACAGCATATGATGACATCATAATTAGTATGCACTATGACGTCACAATGTAGTATGACGTCATAATGTATCCGCATTATGACATCACAATATATTATGAGAGCGCAATTTGCAGGTTTTATGACCAATTTCGCTTACCCCAATTTGTGTCACATCTACTGGAGCATCATGAGCATGTATTATGATGTCACAGTATATGATGACATCATAATTAGTATGCAGTATGACGTCACAATGTATTATGACATCGTAATGTATCCGCATTATGACACCACAATATATTATGAGAGCGCAACGTGCAGGTATTATGAGCAATTTCTCTTACCCCAATTTGTGTCACATCTACTGGAGCATCATGAGCATGTTTTATGACGTCACAGTATATGATGACATCATGATTAGTATGCAGTATGACGCCACAATATATTATGACATCATAATGTATCCGCATTCTGACATCACAATATATTATGAGAGCGCAACATGCAGGTATTATGAGCAATTTCTCTTACCCCAATTTGTGTCACATCTAGTGGAGCATCATGAGCATGTATTATGACGTCACAGTATATGAGGGCATCATAATTAATATGCACTATGACGTCACAATGTATTATGACGTCATAAGGTATCCGCATTATGACGTCACAATATATTATGAGAGCGCAATTTGCAGTTTTTATGACCAATTTCGCTTACCCCAATTTGTGTCACATCTACTGGAGCATCATGAGCATGTATTATGACGTCACCGTATATGATGACATCATAATTGGTATGCACTAGGACGTCACAATGTATTATGAGGTCATAATGTATCCGCATTATGACATCACAATATATTATGAGAGCGCAATTTGCAGGTTTTATGACCAATTTCGATTACCCCAATTTGTGTCACATCTACTGGAGCATCATGAGCATGTATTATGACGTCACAGTATATGATGACATCATAATTAGTATGCACTATGACGTCACAATGTATTATGACGTCATAATGTATCCGCATTATGACATCACAATATATTATGAGAGCGCAACATGCAGGAATCATGAGCAATTTCTCTTACCCCAATTTGTGTCACATCTACTGGAGCATCATGAGCATGTATTATGATGTCACAGTATATGATGACATCATAATTAGTATGCACTATGACGTCACAATGTATTATGACGTCATAATGTATCCGCATTATGACATCACAACATAGTATGAGAGCGCAATTTGCAGTTTTTATGAGCAATTTCTCTTACCCCAATTTGTGTCACATCTACTGGAGCATCATGAGCATGTATTATGATGTCACAGTATATGATGACATCATAATTAGTATGCACTATGACGTCACAATGTATTATGACGTCATAATGTATCCGCATTATGATATCACAATATATTATGAGAGCGCAATTTGCAGGTTTTATGACCAATTAAGCTTACCCCAATTTGTGTCACATCTACTGTAGCATCATGAGCATGTATTCTGACGTCAGAGTATATGATGACATCATAATTAGTATGCACTATGACGTCACAATGTATTATGACGTCATAATGTATCCGCATTATGACATCACAATATATTATGAGAGCGCAACATGCAGGAATTATGAGCAATTTCGATTACCCCAATTTGTTTCACATCTACTGGAGCATCATGGGCATGTATTATGACGTCACAGTATATGATGACATCATAATTAGTATGCAGTATGACATCACAATATATTATGACGTCATAATGTATCCGCATTATGACATCACAATATATCATGAGAGCGCAACATGGAGGTATTAAGAGCAATTTCTCTTACCCCAATTTGTGTCACATCTACTGGAGCATCATGAGCATGTATTATGACGTCACAGTATATGATGACATCATAAGTAGTATGCACTATGACGTCACAATGAGTTATGACGTCATAATGTATCCGCATTATGACATCACAATATAGTATGAGAGCGCAATTTGCAGGTTTTATTAGCAATTTCGCTTACCCCAATTTGTGTCACATCTGCTGCAGCAACATGAGCATGTATTATGATGTCACAGTATATGATGACATCATAATTAATATGCAGTAGGACGTCACAATGTATTATGACGTCATAATGTAACCGCATTATGACATCACAATATATTATGAGAGCGCAACATGCAGGTATTATGAGCAATTTCTCTTACCCCAATTTGTGTCACATCTACTGGAGCATCATGAGAATGTATTATGACGTCACAGCATATGATGACATCATAATTAGTGTGCACTATGACGTCACAGTGTAGTATGACGTCATAATGTATCCGCATTATTACATCACAATATATTATGAGAGCGCAATTTGCAGGTTTTATGACCAATTTCGCTTACCCCAATTTGTGTCACATCTACTGGAGTATCATGAGCATGTATTATGATGTCACAGTATATGATGACATCATAAGTAGTATGCACTATGACGTCACAATGTATTATGACGACATAATGTATCCGCATTATGACATCACAGTATATTATGAGAGCGCAATTTGCAGCTTTTATGACAAATTTCGCTTAACCCAATATGTGTCACATCTACTGGAGCATCATGAGCATGTATTATGACGTCACAGTATATGATGACATCATAATTAGTATGCAGTATGACGTCACAATGTATTATGACGTCATAATGTGTCCGCATTATGACATCACAATATATTATGAGAGCGCAATTTGCAGGTTTTATGACCAATTTCGCTTACCCCAATTTGTGTCACATCTACTGGAGCATCATGAGCATGTATTATGATGTCACAGTATATGATGACATCATAATTAGTATGCACTATGACGTCACAATGTATTATGATGTCATAATTTATCCGCATTATGACATCACAATAAATTATGAGAGCGCAACATGCAGGTATTATGACCAATTTCTCTTACCCCAATTTGTGTCACATCTGCTGGAGCATCATGAGCATGTATTATGACGTCACGGTATATGATGACATCATAATTAGTATGCAGTATGACGTCACAATGTATTATGACGTCATAATGTATCCGCCTTATGATATCACAGTATATTATGAGAGCGCAACATGCAGGTACTATGAGCAATTTCTCTTACCCCAATTTGTGTCACATCTACTGGAGCATCATGAGCATGTATTATGACGTCACAGTATATGATGACATCATAATTTGTATGCACTAAGACGTCACAATATATTATGACGTCATAATGTATCCGCATTATGACCTCACAATATATCATGAGAGCGCAACATGCAGGTATTATGAGCAATTTCTCTTACCCCAATTTCTGTCACATCTACTGGAGCATCATGAGCATGTATTATGACGTCACAGTATATGATGACATCATAAGTAGTATGCACTATGACGTGACAATGTATTATGACGACATAATGTATCCGCATTATGACATCACAATATATTATGAGAGCGCAATTTGCAGGTTTTATGACAAATTTCGCTTACCCCAATTTGTGTCACATCTACTGGAGCAACATGAGCATGTATTCTGACGTCAGAGTATATGATGACATCATAATTAGTATGCACTATGACATCACAATGTATTATGACGTCATAATGTATCCGCATTATGACATCACAATATATAATGAGAGCGCAACATGCAGGAATTATGAGCAATTTCGATTACCCCAATTTGTTTCACATCTACTGGAGCATCATGGGCATGTATTATGACGTCACAGTATATGATGACATCATAATTAGTATGCAGTATGACGTCACAATATATTATGACGTCATAATGTATCCGCATTATGACATCACAATATATCATGAGAGCGCAACATGGAGGTATTAAGAGCAATTTCTCTTACCCCAATTTGTGTCACATCTACTGGAGCATCATGAGCTTGTATTATGACGTCACAGTATATGATGACATCATAAGTAGTATGCACTATGACGTCACAATGAATTATGACGTCATAATGTATCCGCATTATGACATCACAATATATTATGAGAGCGCAATTTGCAGGTTTTATTAGCAATTTCGCTTACCCCAATTTGTGTCACATCTACTGGAGCAACATGAGCATGTATTATGATGTCACAGTATATGATGACATCATAATTAATATGCAGTAGGACGTCACAATGTATTATGACGTCATAATGTAACCGCATTATGACATCACAATATATTATGAGAGCGCAACATGCAGGTATTATGAGCAATTTCTCTTACCCCAATTTGTGTCACATCTACTGGAGAATCATGAGAATGTATTATGACGTCACAGCATATGATGACATCATAATTAGTGTGCACTATGACGTCACAGTGTAGTATGACGTCATAATGTATCCGCATTATTACATCACAATATATTATGAGAGCGCAATTTGCAGGTTTTATGACCAATTTCGCTTACCCCAATTTATGTCACATCTACTGGAGTATCATGAGCATGTATTCTGACGTCACAGTATATGATGACATCATAATTAGTATGCACTATGACGTCACAATGTATTATGACGTAATAATGTGTCCGCATTATGACATCACAATATATTATGAGAGCGCAATTTGCAGGTTTTATGACCAATTTCGCTTACCCCAATTTGTGTCACATCTACTGGAGCATCATGAGCATGTATTATGACGTCACAGTATATGATGACATCATAATTAGTATGCAGTATGACGTCACAATGTATTATGACGTCATAATGTGTCCGCATTATGACATCACAATATATTATGAGAGCGCAATTTGCAGGTTTTATGACCAATTTCGCTTACCCAATTTGTGTCACATCTACTGGAGCATCATGAGCATGTATTATGATGTCACAGTATATGATGACATCGTAATTAGTATGCACTATGACGTCACAATGTGTTATGACGTCATAATTCATTCGCATTATGACATTACAATATATTATGAGAGCGCAACTTGCAGGTATTATGAGCAATTTCTCTTACCCCAATTTGTGTCACATCTACTGGAGCATCATGAGCATGTATTATGACGTCACAGTATATGATGACATCATAATTAGTATGCACTATGACGTCACAATGTATTATGATGTCATAATTTATCCGCATTATGACATCACAATATATTATGAGAGCGCAACATGCAGGTATTATGACCAATTTCTCTTACCCCAATTTGTGTCACATCTGCTGGAGCATCATGAGCATGTATTATGACGTCACAGTATATGATGACATCATAATTAGTATGCAGTATGACGTCACAATGTATTATGACGTCATAATGTATCCGCCTTATGATATCACAGTATATTTTGAGAGCGCAACATGCAGGTACTATGAGCAATTTCTCTTACCCCAATTTGTGTCACATCTACTGGAGCATCATGAGCATGTATTATGACGTCACAGTATATGATGACATCATAATTAGTATGCACTAAGACGTCACAATATATTATGACGTCATAATGTATCCGCATTATGACATCACAATATATTATGAGAGCGCAACATGCAGGTATTATGAGCAATTTCTCTTACCCCAATTTGTGTCACATCTACTGGAGCATCATGAGCATGTATTATGACGTCACAGTATATGATGACATCATAAGTAGTATGCACTATGACGTGACAATGTATTATGACGACATAATGTATCCGCATTATGACATCACAATATATTATGAGAGCGCAATTTGCAGGTTTTATGACAAATTTCGCTTACCCCAATTTGTGTCACATCTCCTGGAGCAACATGAGCATGTATTATGACGTCACAGTATATTGATGACATCATAATTAGTATGCAGCATGACATCACAATGTATTATGATGTCATAATTTTTCCGCATTATTACATCACATTAAATTATGAGAGCGCAATTTGCAGGTATTATGAGCAATTTCTCTGCCCCAATTTGTGTCACATCTACTGGAGCATCATGAGCATGTATTATGATGTCACAGTATATGATGACATCATAATTAGTATGCACTATGTCATCACAATGTATTATGACGTCATAATGTATCCGCATTATGACATCACAATATATTATGAGAGCGCAACATGCAGGTATTATGAGCAATTTCTCTTACCCCAATTTGTGTCACACCTACTGGACCATCATGACCATGTATTATGACGTCACAGTATATGATGACATCATAATTAGTATGCAGTATGACGTCAGAATGTATTATGACGTAATAATGTATCCGCATTATGACATCACAATATATTATGAGAGCGCAACATGCAGGTATTATGAGCATTTTCTCTTACCCCATTTTGTGTTACATCTACTGGAGCATCATGAGCATGTATTATGACGTCACAGTATATGATGACATCATAATTAGTATATAGCATGACGTCACAATGTAGTATTACGTCATCATGTATCCACATTATGACATCACAATATATTATGAGAGCGCAATTTGCAGGTTTTATGACCAATTTCGCTTACCCCATTTTTTGTCACATCTACTGGAGCATCATGAGCATGTATTATGATGGCACAGTATATGATGACATCATAATTAGTGTGCACTATGACGTCACAGTGTAGTATGACGTCATAATGTATCCGCATTATTACATCACAATATATTATGAGAGCGCAATTTGCAGGTTTTATGACCAATTTCGCTTACCCCAATTTGTGTCAGATCTACTGGAGTATCATAAGCATGTATTATGATGTCACAGTATATGATGACATCATAAGTAGTATGCACTATGACGTCACAATATATTATGACGACATAATGTATCCGCCTTATGACATCACAGTATATTATGAGAGCGCAATTTGCAGCTTTTATGACAAATTTCGCTTAACCCAATTTGTGTCACATCTACTGGAGCATCATGAGCATGTATTATGACGTCACAGTATATGATGACATCATAATTAGTATGCAGTATGACGTCACAATGTATTATGACGTCATAATGTGTCCGCATTATGACATCACAATATATTATGAGAGCGCAATTTGCAGGTTTTATGACCAATTTCGCTTACCCCAATTTGTGTCACATCTACTGGAGCATCATGAGCATGTATTATGATGTCACAGTATATGATGACATCATAATTAGTATGCACTATGACGTCACAATGTGTTATGACGTCATAATTCATCCGCATTATGACATCACAATATATTATGAGAGCGCAACTTGCAGGTATTATGAGCAATTTCTCTTACCCCAATTTGTGTCACATCTACTGGAGCATCATGAGCATGTATTATGACGTCACAGTATATGATGACATCATAATTAGTATGCACTATGACGTCACAATGTATTATGATGTCATAATTTATCCGCATTATGACATCACAATATATTATGAGAGCGCAACATGCAGGTATTATGACCAATTTCTCTTACCCCAATTTGTGTCACATTTGCTGGAGCATGATGAGCATGTATTATGACGTCACGGTATATGATGACATCATAATTAGTATGCAGTATGACGTCACAATGTATTATGACGTCATAATGTATCCGCCTTATGATATCACAGTATATTATGAGAGCGCAACATGCAGGTACTATGAGCAATTTCTCTTACCCCAATTTGTGTCACATCTACTGGAGCATCATGAGCATGTATTATGACGTCACAGTATATGATGACATCATAATTTGTATGCACTAAGACATCACAATATATTATGACGTCATAATGTATCCGCATTATGACCTCACAATATATCATGAGAGCGCAACATTCAGGTATTATGAGCAATTTCTCTTACCCCAATTTCTGTCACATCTACTGGAGCATCATGAGCATGTATTATGACGTCACAGTATATGATGACATCATAAGTAGTATGCACTATGACGTGACAATGTATTATGACGACATAATGTATCCGCATTATGACATCACAATATATTATGAGAGCGCAATTTGCAGGTTTTATGACAAATTTCGCTTACCCCAATTTGTGTCACATCTACTGGAGCAACATGAGCATGTATTCTGACGTCAGAGTATATGATGACATCATAATTAGTATGCACTATGACGTCACAATGTATTATGACGTCATAATGTATCCGCATTATGACATCACAATATATAATGAGAGCGCAACATGCAGGAATTATGAGCAATTTCGATTACCCCAATTTGTTTCACATCTACTGGAGCATCATGGGCATGTATTATGACGTCACAGTATATGATGACATCATAATTAGTATGCAGTATGACGTCACAATATATTATGACGTCATAATGTATCCGCATTATGACATCACAATGTATCATGAGAGCGCAACATGGAGGTATTAAGAGCAATTTCTCTTACCCCAATTTGTGTCACATCTACTGGAGCATCATGAGCATGTATTATGACGTCACAGTATATGATGACATCATAAGTAGTATGCACTATGACGTCACAATGAATTATGACGTCATAATGTATCCGCATTATGACATCACAATATATTATGAGAGCGCAATTTGCAGGTTTTATTAGCAATTTCTCTTACCCCAATTTGTGTCACATCTACTGGAGCAACATGAGCATGTATTATGATGTCACAGTATATGATGACATCATAATTAATATGCAGTAGGACGTCACAATGTATTATGACGTCATAATGTAACCGCATTATGACATCACAATATATTATGAGAGCGCAACATGCAGGTATTATGAGCAATTTCTCTTACCCCAATTTGTGTCACATCTACTGGAGAATCATGAGAATGTATTATGACGTCACAGCATATGATGACATCATAATTAGTGTGCACTATGACGTCACAGTGTAGTATGACGTCATAATGTATCCGCATTATTACATCACAATATATTATGAGAGCGCAATTTGCAGGTTTTATGACCAATTTCGCTTACCCCAATTTATGTCACATCTACTGGAGTATCATGAGCATGTATTATGACGTCACAGTATATGATGACATCATAATTAGTATGCACTATGACGTCACAATGTATTATGACGTAATAATGTGTCCGCATTATGACATCACAATATATTATGAGAGCGCAATTTGCAGGTTTTATGACCAATTTCGCTTACCCCAATTTGTGTCACATCTACTGGAGCATCATGAGCATGTATTATGACGTCACAGTATATGATGACATCATAATTAGTATGCAGTATGACGTCACAATGTATTATGACGTCATAATGTGTCCACATTATGACATCACAATATATTATGAGAGCGCAATTTGCAGGTTTTATGACCAATTTCGCTTACCCCAATTTGTGTCACATCTACTGGAGCATCATGAGCATGTATTATGATGTCACAGTATATGATGACATCGTAATTAGTATGCACTATGACGTCACAATGTGTTATGACGTAATAATTCATCCGCATTATGACATCACAATATATTATGAGAGCGCAACTTGCAGGTATTATGAGCAATTTCTCTTACCCCAATTTGTGTCACATCTACTGGAGCATCATGAGCATGTATTATGACGTCACAGTATATGATGACATCATAATTAGTATGCACTATGACGTCACAATGTATTATGATGTCATAATTTATCCGCATTATGACATCACAATATATTATGAGAGCGCAACATGCAGGTATTATGACCAATTTCTCTTACCCCAATTTGTGTCACATCTGCTGGAGCATCATGAGCATGTATTATGACGTCACGGTATATGATGATATCATAATTAGTATGCAGTATGACGTCACAATGTATTATGACGTCATAATGTATCCGCCTTATGATATCACAGTATATTATGAGAGCGCAACATGCAGGTACTATGAGCAATTTCTCTTACCCCAATTTGTGTCACATCTACTGGAGCATCATGAGCATGTATTATGACGTCACAGTATATGATGACATCATAATTAGTATGCACTAAGACGTCACAATATATTATGACGTCATAATGTATCCGCATTATGACATCACAATATATTATGAGAGCGCAACATGCAGGTATTATGAGCAATTTCTCTTACCCCAATTTGTGTCACATCTACTGGAGCATCATGAGCATGTATTATGACGTCACAGTATATGATGACATCATAAGTAGTATGCACTATGACGTGACAATGTATTATGACGACATAATGTATCCGCATTATGACATCACAATATATTATGAGAGCGCAATTTGCAGGTTTTATGACAAATTTCGCTTACCCCAATTTGTGTCACATCTACTGGAGCAACATGAGCATGTATTATGACGTCACAGTATATGATGACATCATAAATAGTATGCAGCATGACATCACAATGTATTATGATGTCATAATTTTTCCGCATTATGACATCACATTAAATTATGAGAGCGCAATTTGCAGGTATTATGAGCAATTTCTCTGCCCCAATTTGTGTCACATCTACTGGAGCATCATGAGCATGTATTATGATGTCACAGTATATGATGACATCATAATTAGTATATACCATGACGTCACAATGTATTATTACGTCATCATGTATCCACATTATGACATCACAATATATTATGAGAGCGCAATTTGCAGGTTTTATGACCAATTTCGCTTACCCCATTTTTTGTCACATCTACTGGAGCATCATGAGCATGTATTATGATGGCACAGTATATGATGACATCATAATTAGTATGCACTATGACGTAACAATGTATTATGACGTCATAATGTATCCGCTTTATGACATCACAATATATTTTGAGAGCGCAATTTGCAGGTTTATGACCAATTCCGCTTACCACAATTTGTGTCACATCTACTGGAGCATCATGAGCATGTATTATGACGTCACAGTATATGATGACATCATAATTAGTAAGCATTATGACGTCACAATGTATTGTGACGTCATAATGTATCCGCATTATGACATCACAATATATTATGAGAGCGCAACTTGCAGGTATTATGAGCAATTTCTCTTACCCCAATTTGTGTCACATCTACTGGAGCATCATGAGCATGTATTATGACGTCACAGTATATGATGACATCATAATTAGTATGCACTATGATGACACAATGTATTATGACTTCATAATGTATCCGCATTATGACATCACAATATATTATGAGAGCGCAATTTGCAGGTTTTATGACCAATTTCGCTTACCCCAATTTGTTTCACATCTACTGGAGCATCATGAGCATGTATTATGATGACACAGTATATGATGACATCATAATTAGTATGCACTATGACGTCACAATGTATTATGACGTCATAATGTGTCCGCATTATGGCATCACAATATATTATGAGAGCGCAACATGCAGGTATTATGAGCAATTTCTCTTACCCCAATTTGTGTCACATCTACTGGAGCATCATGAGCATGTATTATGACATCACAGTATATGATGACATCATAATTAGTATGCACTATGACGTCACAATGTATTATGACGTCATAATGTATCCGCATTACGACATCACAATATATTATGAGAGCGCAACATGCAGGTATTATGATCAATTTCTCTTACCCCAAATTGTGTCACATCTACTGGAGCATCTTGAGCATGTATTATGACGTCACAGTATATGATGACATCATAATTAGTATGCACTATGACGTCACAATCTATTATGACGTCATAATGTATCCGCATTATGACATCACAATATATTATGAGAGCGCAATTTGCAGTTTTTATGACCAATTTCGCTTACCCCAATTTGTGTCACATCTACTGGAGCATCATGAGCATGTATTATGACGTCACAGTATATGATGACATCATAATTAGTATGCACTATGACGTCACAATGTATTATGACGTCATAATGTATCCGCATTATGACATCACTATACATTATGAGAGCGCAACATGCAGGTATTATGAGCAATTTCTCTTTCCCCAATTTGTGTCACATCTACTGGAGCATCATGAGCATGTATTATGATGTCACAGTATATGATGACATCATAATTAGTATGCAGTATGATGTCACAATGTATTATGACGTCATAATGTATCCGCATTATGACATCACAATATATTTTGAGGTCGCAATTTGCAGGTATTATGAGCAATTTCTCTTACCCCAATTTGTGTCACATCTACTGGAGCATCATGAGCATGTATTATGACGTCACAGTATATGATGACATCATAATTAGTATGCACTATGACGTCACAATCTATTATGACGTCATAATGTATCCGCATTATGACATCACAATATATTATGAGAGCGCAACATGCAGGTATTATGAGCAATTTTTCTTACCCCAATTTGTGTCACATCTACTGGAGCATCATGAGCATGTATTATGACGTTACAGTATATGATGACATCATAAGTAGTATGAACTATGACGTCACAATGTATTATGACGACATAATGTATCCGCATTATGACATCACAATATATTATGAGAGCGCAATTTGCAGGTTTTATGACCAATTTCGCTTACCCCAATTTGTGTCACATCTACTGGAGCAACATGAGCATGTATTATGACGTCACAGTATATGATGACATCATAATTAATATGCAGTATGACGTCACAATGTATTATGACGTCATAATGTATCTGCATTATGACATCACAATATATTATGAGAGCGCAACATGAAGGTATTATGAGCAATTTCTCTTACCCCAATTTGTGTCAAATCTACTGGAGCATCATGATCATGTACTATGACGTCACAGCATATGATGACATCATAATTAGTATGCACTATGACGTCACAATGTAGTATGACGTCATAATGTATCCGCATTATGACATCACAATATATTATGAGAGCGCAATTTGCAGGTTTATGAACAATTTCGCTTACCCCAATTTGTGTCACATCTACTGGAGCATCATGAGCATGTATTGTGATGTCACAGTATATGATGACATCATAATTAGTATGCAGTATGATGTCACAATGTATTATGACATCGTAATGTATCCGCATTATGACACCACAATATATTATGAGAGCGCAACGTGCAGGTATTATGAGCAATTTCTCTTACCCCAATTTGTGTCACATCTACTGGAGCATCATGAGCATGTATTATGACGTCATAGTATATGATGACATCATGATTAGTATGCAGTATGACGCCACAATGTATTATGACGTCATAATGTATCCGCATTCTGACATCACAATATATTACGAGAGCGCAACATGCAGGTATTATGAGCAATTTCTCTTACCCCAATTTGTGTCACATCTACTGGAGCATCATGAGCATGTATTATGACGTCACAGTATATGATGACATCATAAGTAGTATGCACTATGACGTCACAATGTATTATGACGACATAATGTATCCGCATTATGACATCACAATATATTATGAGAGCGCAATTTGCAGGTATTATGAGCAATTTCTCTTACCCCAATTTGTGTCACATCTACTGGAGCATCATGAGCATGTATTATGATGTCACAGTATATGATGACATCATAATTAGTATGCAGTATGATGTCACAATGTATTATGACATCGTAATGTATCCGCATTATGACACCACAATATATTATGAGAGCGCAACGTGCAGGTATTATGAGCAATTTCTCTTACCCCAATTTGTGTCACATCTACTGTAGCATCATGAGCATGTATTATGACGTCACAGTATATGATGACATCATGATTAGTATGCAGTATGACACCACAATATATTATGACGTCATAATGTATCCGCATTCTGACATCACAATATATTATGAGAGCGCAACATGCAGGTATTATGAGCAATTTCTCTTACCCCAACTTGTGTCACATCTACTGGAGCATCATGAGCATGTATTATGACGTCACAGTATATGATGACATCATAATTAATATGCACTATGACGTCACAATGTATTATGACGTCATACTGTATCCGCATTATGACGTCACAATATATTATGAGAGCGCAATTTGCAGTTTTTATGACCAATTTCGCTTACCCCAATTTGTGTCACATCTACTGGAGCATCATGAGCATGTATTATGACGTCACAGTATATGATGACATCATAATTGGTATGCACTAGGACGTCACAATGTATTATGAGGTCATAATGTATCCGCATTATGACATCACAATATATTATGAGAGCGCAATTTGCAGGTTTTATGACCAATTTCGCTTACCCCAATTTGTGTCACATCTACTGGAGCATCATGAGCATGTATTATAACGTCACAGTATATGATGACATCATAATTAGTATGCATTATGACGTCACAATGTATTATGACGTCATAATGTATCCGCATTATGACATCACAATATATTATGAGAGCGCAACATGCAGGTATCATGAGCAATTTCTCTTACCCAATTTGTGTCACATCTACTGGAGCATCATGAGCATGTATTATGATGTCACAGTATATGATGACATCATAATTAGTATGCACTATGACGTCACAATGTATTATGACGTCATAATGTATCCGCATTATGATATCACAATATATTATGAGAGCGCAATTTGTAGGTTTTATGACCAATTAAGCTTACCCCAATTTGTGTCACATCTACTGTAGCATCATGAGCATGTATTCTGACGTCAGAGTATATGATGACATCATAATTAGTATGCACTATGACGTCACAATGTATTATGACGTCATAATGTATCCGCATTATGACATCACAATATATTATGAGAGCGCAACATGCAGGAATTATGAGCAATTTCGATTACCCCAATTTGTTTCACATCTACTGGAGCATCATGGGCATGTATTATGACGTCACAGTATATGATGACATCATAATTAGTATGCAGTATGATGTCACAATGTATTATGACGTCATAATGTATCTGCATTATGACATCACAATATATTATGAGAGCGCAATTTGCAGTTTTTATGACCAATTTCGCTTACCCCAATTTGTGTCACATCTACTGGAGAATCATGAGCATGTATTATGACGTCACAGTATATGATGACATCATAATTAGTATGCACTATGACGTCACAATGTATCATGTCGTCATAATGTATCCGCATTAAGACATCAAAATACATTATGAGAGCGCAACATGCAGGTATTATGAGCAATTTCTCTTACCCCAATTTGTGTCACACCTACTGGACCATCATGACCATGTATTATGACGTCACAGTATATGATGACATCATAATTAGTATGCAGTATGACGTCAGAATGTATTATGACGTAATAATGTATCCGCATTATGACATCACAATATATTATGAGAGCGCAACTTGCAGGTATTATGAGCATTTTCTCTTACCCCATTTTGTGTTACATCTACTGGAGCATCATGAGCATGTATTATGACGTCACAGTATATGATGACATCATAATTAGTATATACCATGACGTCACAATGTATTATTACGTCATCATGTATCCACATTATGACATCACAATATATTATGAGAGCGCAATTTGCAGGTTTTATGACCAATTTCGCTTACCCCATTTTTTGTCACATCTACTGGAGCATCATGAGCATGTATTATGATGGCACAGTATATGATGACATCATAATTAGTGTGCACTATGACGTCACAGTGTAGTATGACGTCATAATGTATCCGCATTATTACATCACAATATATTATGAGAGCGCAATTTGCAGGTTTTATGACCAATTTCGCTTACCCCAATTTGTGTCACATCTACTGGAGTATCATGAGCATGTATTATGATGTCACAGTATATGATGACATCATAAATAGTATGCACTATGACGTCACAATGTATTATGACGACATAATGTATCCGCCTTATGACATCACAGTATATTATGAGAGCGCAATTTGCAGCTTTTATGACAAATTTCGCTTAACCCAATTTGTGTCACATCTACTGGAGCATCATGAGCATGTATTATGACGTCACAGTATATGATGACATCATAATTAGTATGCAGTATGACGTCACAATGTATTATGATGTCATAATGTGTCCGCATTATGACATCACAATATATTATGAGAGCGCAATTTGCAGGTTTTATGACCAATTTCGCTTACCCCAATTTGTGTCACATCTACTGGAGCATCATGAGCATGTATTATGATGTCACAGTATATGATGACATCATAATTAGTATGCACTATGACGTCACAATGTGTTATGACGTCATAATTCATCCGCATTATGACAACACAATATATTATGAGAGCGCAACTTGCAGGTATTATGAGCAATTTCTCTTACCCCAATTTGTGTCACATCTACTGGAGCATCATGAGCATGTATTATGACGTCACAGTATATGATGACATCATAATTAGTATGCACTATGACGTCACAATGTATTATGATGTCATAATTTATCCGCATTATGACATCACAATATATTATGAGAGCGCAACATGCAGGTATTATGACCAATTTCTCTTACCCCAATTTGTGTCACATCTGCTGGAGCATGATGAGCATGTATTATGACGTCACGGTATATGATGACATCATAATTAGTATGCAGTATGACGTCACAATGTATTATGACGTCATAATGTATCCGCCTTATGATATCACAGTATATTATGAGAGCGCAACATGCAGGTACTATGAGCAATTTCTCTTACCCCAATTTGTGTCACATCTACTGGAGCATCATGAGCATGTATTATGACGTCACAGTATATGATGACATCATAATTTGTATGCACTAAGACGTCACAATATATTATGACGTCATAATGTATCCGCATTATGACCTCACAATATATCATGAGAGCGCAACATGCAGGTATTATGAGCAATTTCTCTTACCCCAATTTCTGTCACATCTACTGGAGCATCATGAGCATGTATTATGACGTCACAGTATATGATGACATCATAAGTAGTATGCACTATGACGTGACAATGTATTATGACGACATAATGTATCCGCATTATGACATCACAATATATTATGAGAGCGCAATTTGCAGGTTTTATGACAAATTTCGCTTACCCCAATTTGTGTCACATCTACTGGAGCATCATGAGCATGTATTATGACGTCACAGTATATGATGACATCATAATTAGTATGCACTATGACGTCACAATGTATTATGATGTCATAATTTATCCGCATTATGACATCACAATATATTATGAGAGCGCAACATGCAGGTATTATGACCAATTTCTCTTACCCCAATTTGTGTCACATCTGCTGGAGCATCATGGGCATGTATTATGACGTCACAGTATATGATGATATCATAATTAGTATGCAGTATGACGTCACAATGTATCATGACGTCATAATGTATCCGCCTTATGATATCACAGTATATTATGAGAGCGCAACATGCAGGTACTATGAGCAATTTCTCTTACCCCAATTTGTGTCACATCTACTGGAGCATCATGAGCATGTATTATGACGTCACAGTATATGATGACATCATAATTAGTATGCACTAAGACGTCACAATATATTATGACGTCATAATGTATCCGCATTATGACATCACAATATATTATGAGAGCGCAACATGCAGGTATTATGAGCAATTTCTCTTACCCCAATTTGTGTCACATCTACTGGAGCATCATGAGCATGTATTATGACGTCACAGTATATGATGACATCATAAGTAGTATGCACTATGACGTGACAATGTATTATGACGACATAATGTATCCGCATTATGACATCACAATATATTATGAGAGCGCAATTTGCAGGTTTTATGACAAATTTCGCTTACCCCAATTTGTGTCACATCTACTGGAGCAACATGAGCATGTATTATGACGTCACAGTATATGATGACATCATAAATAGTATGCAGCATGACATCACAATGTATTATGATGTCATAATTTTTCCGCATTATGACATCACATTAAATTATGAGAGCGCAATTTGCAGGTATTATGAGCAATTTCTCTGCCCCAATTTGTGTCACATCTACTGGAGCATCATGAGCATGTATTATGATGTCACAGTATATGATGACATCATAATTAGTATATACCATGACGTCACAATGTATTATTACGTCATCATGTATCCACATTATGACATCACAATATATTATGAGAGCGCAATTTGCAGGTTTTATGACCAATTTCGCTTACCCCATTTTTTGTCACATCTACTGGAGCATCATGAGCATGTATTATGATGGCACAGTATATGATGACATCATAATTAGTATGAACTATAACGTAACAATGTATTATGACGTCATAATGTATCCGCTTTATGACATCACAATATATTTTGAGAGCGCAATTTGCAGGTTTATGACCAATTCCGCTTACCACAATTTGTGTCACATCTACTGGAGCATCATGAGCATGTATTATGACGTCACAGTATATGATGACATCATAATTAGTAAGCATTATGACGTCACAATGTATTGTGACGTCATAATGTATCCGCATTATGACATCACAATATATTATGAGAGCGCAACTTGCAGGTATTATGAGCAATTTCTCTTACCCCAATTTGTGTCACATCTACTGGAGCATCATGAGCATGTATTATGACGTCACAGTATATGATGACATCATAATTAGTATGCACTATGATGACACAATGTATTATGACGTCATAATGTATCCGCATTATGACATCACAATATATTATGAGAGCGCAATTTGCAGGTTTTATGACCAATTTCGCTTACCCCAATTTGTTTCACATCTACTGGAGCATCATGAGCATGTATTATGATGACACAGTATATGATGACATCATAATTAGTATGCACTATGACGTCACAATGTATTATGACGTCATAATGTGTCCGCATTATGGCATCACAATATATTATGAGAGCGCAACAAGCAGGTATTATGAGCAATTTCTCTTACCCCAATTTGTGTCACATCTACTGGAGCATCATGAGCATGTATTATGACATCACAGTATATGATGACATCATAATTAGTATGCACTATGACGTCACAATGTATTATGACGTCATAATGTATCCGCATTACGACATCACAATATATTATGAGAGCGCAACATGCAGGTATTATGATCAATTTCTCTTACCCCAAATTGTGTCACATCTACTGGAGCATCTTGAGCATGTATTATGACGTCACAGTATATGATGACATCATAATTAGTATGCACTATGACGTCAAAATTTATTATGACGTCATAATGTATCCGCATTATGACATCACAATATATTATGAGAGCGCAATTTGCAGTTTTTATGACCAATTTCGCTTACCCCAAATTGTGTCACATCTACTGGAGCATCATGAGCATGTATTATGACGTCACAGTATATGATGACATCATAATTAGTATGCACTATGACGTCACAATGTATTATGACGTCATAATGTATCCGCATTATGACATCACTATACATTATGAGAGCGCAACATGCAGGTATTATGAGCAATTTCTCTTTCCCCAATTTGTGTCACATCTACTGGAGCATCATGAGCATGTATTATGATGTCACAGTATATGATGACATCATAATTAGTATGCAGTATGATGTCACAATGTATTATGACGTCATAATGTATCCGCATTATGACATCACAATATATTTTGAGGTCGCAATTTGCAGGTATTATGAGCAATTTCTCTTACCCCAATTTGTGTCACATCTACTGGAGCATCATGAGCATGTATTATGACGTCACAGTATATGATGACATCATAATTAGTATGCACTATGACGTCACAATCTATTATGACGTCATAATGTATCCGCATTATGACATCACAATATATTATGAGAGCGCAACATGCAGGTATTATGAGCAATTTTTCTTACCCCAATTTGTGTCACATCTACTGGAGCATCATGAGCATGTATTATGACGTTACAGTATATGATGACATCATAAGTAGTATGAACTATGACGTCACAATGTATTATGACGACATAATGTATCCGCATTATGACATCACAATATATTATGAGAGCGCAATTTGCAGGTTTTATGACCAATTTCGCTTACCCCAATTTGTGTCACATCTACTGGAGCAACATGAGCATGTATTATGACGTCACAGTATATGATGACATCATAATTTATATGCAGTATGACGTCACAATGTATTATGACGTCATAATGTATCTGCATTATGACATCACAATATATTATGAGAGCGCAACATGAAGGTATTATGAGCAATTTCTCTTACCCCAATTTGTGTCAAATCTACTGGAGCATCATGATCATGTACTATGACGTCACAGCATATGATGACATCATAATTAGTATGCACTATGACGTCACAATGTAGTATGACGTCATAATGTATCCGCATTATGACATCACAATATATTATGAGAGCGCAATTTGCAGGTTTATGAACAATTTCGCTTACCCCAATTTGTGTCACATCTACTGGAGCATCATGAGCATGTATTGTGATGTCACAGTATATGATGACATCATAATTAGTATGCAGTATGATGTCACAATGTATTATGACATCGTAATGTATCCGCATTATGACACCACAATATATTATGAGAGCGCAACGTGCAGGTATTATGAGCAATTTCTCTTACCCCAATTTGTGTCACATCTACTGGAGCATCATGAGCATGTATTATGACGTCATAGTATATGATGACATCATGATTAGTATGCAGTATGACGCCACAATGTATTATGACGTCATAATGTATCCGCATTCTGACATCACAATATATTACGAGAGCGCAACATGCAGGTATTATGAGCAATTTCTCTTACCCCAATTTGTGTCACATCTACTGGAGCATCATGAGCATGTATTATGACGTCACAGTATATGATGACATCATAAGTAGTATGCACTATGACGTCACAATGTATTATGACGACATAATGTATCCGCATTATGACATCACAATATATTATGAGAGCGCAATTTGCAGGTATTATGAGCAATTTCTCTTACCCCAATTTGTGTCACATCTACTGGAGCATCATGAGCATGTATTATGATGTCACAGTATATGATGACATCATAATTAGTATGCAGTATGATGTCACAATGTATTATGACATCGTAATGTATCCGCATTATGACACCACAATATATTATGAGAGCGCAACGTGCAGGTATTATGAGCAATTTCTCTTACCCCAATTTGTGTCACATCTACTGTAGCATCATGAGCATGTATTATGACGTCACAGTATATGATGACATCATGATTAGTATGCAGTATGACACCACAATATATTATGACGTCATAATGTATCCGCATTCTGACATCACAATATATTATGAGAGCGCAACATGCAGGTATTATGAGCAATTTCTCTTACCCCAACTTGTGTCACATCTACTGGAGCATCATGAGCATGTATTATGACGTCACAGTATATGATGACATCATAATTAATATGCACTATGACGTCACAATGTATTATGACGTCATACTGTATCCGCATTATGACGTCACAATATATTATGAGAGCGCAATTTGCAGTTTTTATGACCAATTTCGCTTACCCCAATTTGTGTCACATCTAATGGAGCATCATGAGCATGTATTATGACGTCACAGTATATGATGACATCATAATTGGTATGCACTAGGACGTCACAATGTATTATGAGGTCATAATGTATCCGCATTATGACATCACAATATATTATGAGAGCGCAATTTGCAGGTTTTATGACCAATTTCGCTTACCCCAATTTGTGTCACATCTACTGGAGCATCATGAGCATGTATTATAACGTCACAGTATATGATGACATCATAATTAGTATGCATTATGACGTCACAATGTATTATGACGTCATAATGTATCCGCATTATGACATCACAATATATTATGAGAGCGCAACATGCAGGTATCATGAGCAATTTCTCTTACCCAATTTGTGTCACATCTACTGGAGCATCATGAGCATGTATTATGATGTCACAGTATATGATGACATCATAATTAGTATGCACTATGACGTCACAATGTATTATGACGTCATAATGTATCCGCATTATGATATCACAATATATTATGAGAGCGCAATTTGTAGGTTTTATGACCAATTAAGCTTACCCCAATTTGTGTCACATCTACTGTAGCATCATGAGCATGTATTCTGACGTCAGAGTATATGATGACATCATAATTAGTATGCACTATGACGTCACAATGTATTATGACGTCATAATGTATCCGCATTATGACATCACAATATATTATGAGAGCGCAACATGCAGGAATTATGAGCAATTTCGATTACCCCAATTTGTTTCACATCTACTGGAGCATCATGGGCATGTATTATGACGTCACAGTATATGATGACATCATAATTAGTATGCAGTATGATGTCACAATGTATTATGACGTCATAATGTATCTGCATTATGACATCACAATATATTATGAGAGCGCAATTTGCAGTTTTTATGAGCAATTTCGCTTACCCCAATTTGTGTCACATCTACTGGAGAATCATGAGCATGTATTATGACGTCACAGTATATGATGACATCATAATTAGTATGCACTATGACGTCACAATGTATCATGTCGTCATAATGTATCCGCATTAAGACATCAAAATACATTATGAGAGCGCAACATGCAGGTATTATGAGCAATTTCTCTTACCCCAATTTGTGTCGCACCTACTGGACCATCATGACCATGTATTATGACGTCACAGAATATGATGACATCATAATTAGTATGCAGTATGACGTCAGAATGTATTATGACGTAATAATGTATCCGCATTATGACATCACAATATATTTTGAGAGCGCAACATGCAGGTATTATGAGCATTTTCTCTTACCCCATTTTGTGTTACATCTACTGGAGCATCTTGAGCATGTATTATGACGTCACAGTATATGATGACATCATAATTAGTATATACCATGACGTCACAATGTATTATTACGTCATCATGTATCCACATTATGACATCACAATATATTATGAGAGCGCAATTTGCAGGTTTTATGACCAATTTCGCTTACCCCATTTTTTGTCACATCTAATGGAGCATCATGAGCATGTATTATGATGGCACAGTATATGATGACATCATAATTAGTGTGCACTATGACGTCACAGTGTAGTATGACGTCATAATGTATCCGCATTATTACATCACAATATATTATGAGAGCGCAATTTGCAGGTTTTATGACCAATTTCGCTTACCCCAATTTGTGTCACATCTACTGGAGTATCATGAGCATGTATTATGATGTCACAGTATATGATGACATCATAAGTAGTATGCACTATGACGTCACAATGTATTATGACGACATAATGTATCCGCCTTATGACATCACAGTATATTATGAGAGCGCAATTTGCAGCTTTTATGACAAATTTCGCTTAACCCAATTTGTGTCACATCTACTGGAGCATCATGAGCATGTATTATGACGTCACAGTATATGATGACATCATAATTAGTATGCAGTATGACGTCACAATGTATTATGACGTCATAATGTGTCCGCATTATGACATCACAATATATTATGAGAGCGCAATTTGCAGGTTTTATGACCAATTTCGCTTACCCCAATTTGTGTCACATCTACTGGAGCATCATGAGCATGTATTATGATGTCACAGTATATGATGACATCATAATTAGTATGCACTATGACGTCACAATGTATTATGACGTCATAATGTGTCCGCATTATGACATCACAATATATTATGAGAGCGCAACTTGCAGGTATTATGAGCAATTTCTCTTACCCCAATTTGTGTCACATCTACTGGAGCATCATGAGCATGTATTATGACGTCACAGTATATGATGACATCATAATTAGTATGCACTATGACGTCACAATGTATTATGACGTCATAATGTATCCGCATTATGACATCACAATATATAATGAGAGCGCAACATGCAGGAATTATGAGCAATTTCGATTACCCCAATTTGTTTCACATCTACTGGAGCATCATGGGCATGTATTATGACGTCACAGTATATGATGACATCATAATTAGTATGCAGTATGACGTCACAATATATTATGACGTCATAATGTATCCGCATTATGACATCACAATATATCATGAGAGCGCAACATGGAGGTATTAAGAGCAATTTCTCTTACCCCAATTTGTGTCACATCTACTGGAGCATCATGAGCATGTATTATGACGTCACAGTATATGATGACATCATAAGTAGTATGCACTATGACGTCACAATGAATTATGACGTCATAATGTATCCGCATTATGACATCACAATATATTATGAGAGCGCAATTTGCAGGTTTTATTAGCAATTTCTCTTACCCCAATTTGTGTCACATCTACTGGAGCAACATGAGCATGTATTATGATGTCACAGTATATGATGACATCATAATTAATATGCAGTAGGACGTCACAATGTATTATGACATCATAATGTAACCGCATTATGACATCACAATATATTATGAGAGCGCAACATGCAGGTATTATGAGCAATTTCTCTTACCCCAATTTGTGTCACATCTACTGGAGAATCATGAGAATGTATTATGACGTCACAGCATATGATGACATCATAATTAGTGTGCACTATGACGTCACAGTGTAGTATGACGTCATAATGTATCCGCATTATTACATCACAATATATTATGAGAGCGCAATTTGCAGGTTTTATGACCAATTTCGCTTACCCCAATTTATGTCACATCTACTGGAGTATCATGAGCATGTATTATGACGTCACAGTATATGATGACATCATAATTAGTATGCACTATGACGTCACAATGTATTATGACGTAATAATGTGTCCGCATTATGACATCACAATATATTATGAGAGCGCAATTTGCAGGTTCTATGACCAATTTCGCTTACCCCAATTTGTGTCACATCTACTGGAGCATCATGAGCATGTATTATGACGTCACAGTATATGATGACATCATAATTAGTATGCAGTATGACGTCACAATGTATTATGACGTCATAATGTGTCCGCATTATGACATCACAATATATTATGAGAGCGCAATTTGCAGGTTTTATGACCAATTTCGCTTACCCCAATTTGTGTCACATCTACTGGAGCATCATGAGCATGTATTATGATGTCACAGTATATGATGACATCGTAATTAGTATGCACTGTGACGTCACAATGTGTTATGACGTCATAATTCATCCGCATTATGACATCACAATATATTATGAGAGCGCAACTTGCAGGTATTATGAGCAATTTCTCTTACCCCAATTTGTGTCACATCTACTGGAGCATCATGAGCATGTATTATGACGTCACAGTATATGATGACATCATAATTAGTATGCACTATGACGTCACAATGTATTATGATGTCATAATTTATCCGCATTATGACATCACAATATATTATGAGAGCGCAACATGCAGGTATTATGACCAATTTCTCTTACCCCAATTTGTGTCACATCTGCTGGAGCATCATGAGCATGTATTATGACGTCACAGTATATGATGACATCATAATTAGTATGCAGTATGACGTCACAATGTATTATGACGTCATAATGTATCCGCCTTATGATATCACAGTATATTATGAGAGAGCAACATGCAGGTACTATGAGCAATTTCTCTTACCCCAATTTGTGTCACATCTACTGGAGCATCATGAGCATGTATTATGACGTCACAGTATATGATGACATCATAATTAGTATGCACTAAGACGTCACAATATATTATGACGTCATAATGTATCCGCATTATGACATCACAATGTATTATGAGAGCGCAACATGCAGGTATTATGAGCAATTTCTCTTACCCCAATTTGTGTCACATCTACTGGAGCATCATGAGCATGTATTATGACATCACAGTATATGATGACATCATAAGTAGTATGCACTATGACGTGACAATGTATTATGACGACATAATGTATCCGCATTATGACATCACAATATATTATGAGAGCGCAATTTGCAGGTTTTATGACAAATTTCGCTTACCCCAATTTGTGTCACATCTACTGGAGCAACATGAGCATGTATTATGACGTCACAGTATATGATGACATCATAATTAGTATGCAGCATGACATCACAATGTATTATGACGTCATAATGTATCCGCATTATGACATCACAATATATTATGAGAGCGCAACATGCAGGTATTATGAGCAATTTCTCTTTCCCCAATTTGTGTCACATCTACTGGAGCATCATGAGCATGTATTATGATGTCACAGTATATGATGACATCATAATTAGTATGCAGTATGATGTCACAATGTATTATGACGTCATAATGTATCCGCATTATGACATCACAATATATTTTGAGATCGCAATTTGCAGGTATTATGAGCAATTTCTCTTACCCCAATTTGTGTCACATCTACTGGAGCATGATGAGCATGTATTATGACGTCACAGTATATGATGACATCATAATTAGTATGCATTATGACGTCACAATCTATTATGACGTCATAATGTATCCGCATTATGACATCACAATATATTATGAGAGCGCAACATGCAGGTATTATGAGCAATTTTTCTTACCCCAATTTGTGTCACATCTACTGGAGCATCATGAGCATGTATTATGACGTTACAGTATATGATGACATCATAAGTAGTATGAACTATGACGTCACAATGTATTATGACGACATAATGTATCCGCATTATGACATCACAATATATTATGAGAGCGCAATTTGCAGGTTTTATGACCAATTTCGCTTACCCCAATTTGTGTCACATCTACTGGAGCAACATGAGCATGTATTATGACGTCACAGTATATGATGACATCATAATTAATATGCAGTATGACGTCACAATGTATTATGACGTCATAATGTATCTGCATTATGACATCACAATATATTATGAGAGCGCAACATGAAGGTATTATGAGCAATTTCTCTTACCCCAATTTGTGTCAAATCTACTGGAGCATCATGATCATGTACTATGACGTCACAGCATATGATGACATCATAATTAGTATGCACTATGACGTCACAATGTAGTATGACGTCATAATGTATCCGCATTATGACATCACAATATATTATGAGAGCGCAATTTGCAGGTTTATGAACAATTTCGCTTACCCCAATTTGTGTCACATCTACTGGAGCATCATGAGCATGTATTATGATGTCACAGTATATGATGACATCATAATTAGTATGCAGTATGATGTCACAATGTATTATGACGTCGTAATGTATCCGCATTATGACACCACAATATATTATGAGAGCGCAACGTGCAGGTATTATGAGCAATTTCTCTTACCCCAATTTGTGTCACATCTACTGGAGCATCATGAGCATGTATTATGAGGTCACAGTATATGATGACATCATGATTAGTATGCAGTATGACGCCACAATGTATTATGACGTCATAATGTATCCGCATTCTGACATCACAATATATTACGAGAGCGCAACATGCAGGTATTATGAGCAATTTCTCTTACCCCAATTTGTGTCACATCTACTGGAGCATCATGAGCATGTATTATGACGTCACAGTATATGATGACATCATGAGTAGTATGCACTATGACGTCACAATGTATTATGACGACATAATGTATCCGCATTATGACATCACAATATATTATGAGAGCGCAATTTGCAGGTATTATGAGCAATTTCTCTTACCCCAATTTGTGTCACATCTACTGGAGCATCATGAGCATGTATTATGATGTCACAGTATATGATGACATCATAATTAGTATGCAGTATGACGTCACAATGTATTATGACATCGTAATGTATCCGCATTATGACACCACAATATATTATGAGAGCGCAACGTGCAGGTATTATGAGCAATTTCTCTTACCCCAATTTGTGTCACATCTACTGGAGCATCATGAGCATGTATTATGACGTCACAGTATATGATGACATCATAATTAATATGCACTATGACGTCACAATGTATTATGACGTCATACTGTATCCGCATTATGACGTCACAATATATTATGAGAGCGCAATTTGCAGTTTTTATGACCAATTTCGCTTACCCCAATTTGTGTCACATCTACTGGAGCATCATGAGCATGTATTATGACGTCACAGTATATGATGACATCATAATTGGTATGCACTAGGACGTCACAATGTATTATGAGGTCATAATGTATCCGCATTATGACATCACAATATATTATGAGAGCGCAATTTGCAGGTTTTATGACCAATTTCGCTTACCCCAATTTGTGTCACATCTACTGGAGCATCATGAGCATGTATTATAACGTCACAGTATATGATGACATCATAATTAGTATGCATTATGACGTCACAATGTATTATGACGTCATAATGTATCCGCATTATGACATCACAATATATTATGAGAGCGCAACATGCAGGTATCATGAGCAATTTCTCTTACCCAATTTGTGTCACATCTACTGGAGCATCATGAGCATGTATTATGATGTCACAGTATATGATGACATCATAATTAGTATGCACTATGACGTCACAATGTATTATGACGTTATAATGTATCCGCATTATGATATCACAATATATTATGAGAGCGCAATTTGCAGGTTTTATGACCAATTAAGCTTACCCCAATTTGTGTCACATCTACTGTAGCATCATGAGCATGTATTCTGACGTCAGAATATATGATGACATCATAATTAGTATACACTATGACGTCACAATGTATTATGACGTCATAATGTATCCGCATTATGACATCACAATATATTATGAGAGCGCAACATGCAGGAATTATGAGCAATTTCGATTACCCCAATTTGTTTCACATCTACTGGAGCATCATGGGCATGTATTATGACGTCACAGTATATGATGACATCATAATTAGTATGCAGTATGATGTCACAATGTATTATGTCGTCATAATGTATCTGCATTATGACATCACAATATATTATGAGAGCGCAATTTGCAGTTTTTATGACCAATTTCGCTTACCCCAATTTGTGTCACATCTACTGGAGCATCATGAGGATGTATTATGACGTCACAGTATATGATGACATCATAATTAGTATGCACTATGACGTCACAATGTATCATGTCGTCATAATGTATCCGCATTAAGACATCAAAATACATTATGAGAGCGCAACATGCAGGTATTATGAGCAATTTCTCTTACCCCAATTTGTGTCACATCTACTGGAGAATCATGAGAATGTATTATGACGTCACAGCATATGATGACATCATAATTAGTGTGCACTATGACGTCACAGTGTAGTATGACGTCATAATGTATCCGCATTATTACATCACAATATATTATGAGAGCGCAATTTGCAGGTTTTATGACCAATTTCGCTTACCCCAATTTATGTCACATCTACTGGAGTATCATGAGCATGTATTATGATGTCACAGTATATGATGACATCATAAGTAGTATGCACTATGACGTCACAATGTATTATGACGACATAATGTATCCGCATTATGACATCACAGTATATTATGAGAGCGCAATTTGCAGGTTTTATGACCAATTTCGCTTAAGCCAATTTGTGTCACATCTACTGGAGCATCATGAGCATGTATTATGACGTCACAGTATATGATGACATCATAATTAGTATGCAGTATGACGTCACAATGTATTATGACGTCATAATGTGTCCGCATTATGACATCACAATATATTATGAGAGCGCAATTTGCAGGTTTTATGACCAATTTCGCTTACCCCAATTTGTGTCACATCTACTGGAGCATCATGAGCATGTATTATGATGTCACAGTATATGATGACATCGTAATTAGTATGCACTATGACGTCACAATGTGTTATGACGTCATAATTCATCCGCATTATGACATCACAATATATTATGAGAGCGCAACTTGCAGGTATTATGAGCAATTTCTCTTACCCCAATTTGTGTCACATCTACTGGAGCATCATGAGCATGTATTATGACGTCACAGTATATGATGACATCATAATTAGTATGCACTATGACGTCACAATGTATTATGATGTCATAATTTATCCGCATTATGACATCACAATATATTATGAGAGCGCAACTTGCAGGTATTATGAGCAATTTCTCTTACCCCAATTTGTGTCACATCTGCTGGAGCATCATGAGCATGTATTATGACGTCACAGTATATGATGACATCATAATTACTATGCAGTATGACGTCACAATGTATTATGATGTCATAATGTATCCGCCTTATGATATCACAGTATATTATGAGAGCGCAACATGCAGGTACTATGAGCAATTTCTCTTACCCCAATTTGTGTCACATCTACTGGAGCATCATGAGCATGTATTATGACGTCACAGTATATGATGACATCATAATTAGTATGCACTAAGACGTCACAATATATTATGACGTCATAATGTATCCGCATTATGACATCACAATATATTATGAGAGCGCAACATGCAGGTATTATGAGCAATTTCTCTTACCCCAATTTGTGTCACATCTACTGGAGCATCATGAGCATGTATTATGACGTCACAGTATATGATGACATCATAAGTAGTATGCACTATGACGTCACAATGTATTATGACGACATAATGTATCCGCATTATGACATCACAATATATTATGAGAGCGCAATTTGCAGGTTTTATGACAAATTTCGCTTACCCCAATTTGTGTCACATCTACTGGAGCAACATGAGCATGTATTATGACGTCACAGTATATGATGACATCATAATTAGTATGCAGCATGACATCACAATGTATTATGATGTCATAATTTTTCCGCATTATGACATCACATTATATTATGAGAGCGCAATTTGCAGGTATTATGAGCAATTTCTCTGCCCCAATTTGTGTCACATCTACTGGAGCATCATGAGCATGTATTATGATGTCACAGTATATGATGACATCATAATTAGTATGCACTATGTCATCACAATGTATTATGACGTCATAATGTATCCGCATTATGACATCACAATATATTATGAGAGCGCAACATGCAGGTATTATGAGCAATTTCTCTTACCCCAATTTGTGTCACACCTACTGGACCATCATGACCATGTATTATGACGTCACAGTATATGATGACATCATAATTAGTATGCAGTATGACGACAGAATGTATTATGACGTAATAATGTATCCGCATTATGACATCACAATATATAATGAGAGCGCAACATGCAGGTATTATGAGCATTTTCTCTTACCCCATTTTGTGTTACATCTACTGGAGCATCATGAGCATGTATTATGACGTCACAGTATATGATGACATCATAATTAGTATATACCATGACGTCACAATGTATTATTACGTCATCATGTATCCACATTATGACATCACAATATATTATGAGAGCGCAATTTGCAGGTTTTATGACCAATTTCGCTTACCCCATTTTTTGTCACATCTACTGGAGCATCATGAGCATGTATTATGATGGCACAGTATATGATGACATCATAATTAGTATGCACTATGACGTAACAATGTATTATGACGTCATAATGTATCCGCTTTATGACATCACAATATATTTTGAGAGCGCAATTTGCAGGTTTATGACCAATTTCGCTTACCTCAATTTGTGTCACATCTACTGGAGCATCATGAGCATGTATTATGACGTCACAGTATATGATGACATCATAATTAGTAAGCACTATGACGTCACAATGTATTGTGACGTCATAATGTATCCGCATTATGACATCACAATATATTATGAGAGCGCAACTTGCAGGTATTATGAGCAATTTCTCTTACCCCAATTTGTGTCACATCTACTGGAGCATCATGAGCATGTATTATGACGTCACAGTATATGATGACATCATAATTAGTATGCACTATGATGACACAATGTATTATGACGTCATAATGTATCCGCATTATGACATCACAATATATTATGAGAGCGCAATTTGCAGGTTTTATGACCAATTTCGCTTACCCCAATATGTTTCACATCTACTGGAGCATCATGAGCATGTATTATGATGACACAGTATATGATGACATCATAATTAGTATGCACTATGACGTCACAATGTATTATGACGTCATAATGTGTCCGCATTATGGCATCACAATATATTATGGGAGCGCAACATGCAGGTATTATGAGCAATTTCTCTTACCCCAATTTGTGTCACATCTACTGGAGCATCATGAGCATGTATTATGACGTCACAGTATATGATGACATCATAATTAGTATGCACTATGACGTCACAATGTATTATGACGTCATAATGTATCCGCATTACGACATCACAATATATTATGAGAGCGCAACATGCAGGTATTATGAGCAATTTCTCTTACCCCAAATTGTGTCACATCTACTGGAGCATCTTGAGTATGTATTATGACGTCACAGTATATGATGACATCATAATTAGTATGCACTATGACGTCACAATTTATTATGACATCATAATGTATCCGCATTATGACATCACAATATATTATGAGAGCGCAATTTGCAGTTTTTATGACCAATTTCGCTTACCCCAATTTGTGTCACATCTACTGGAGCATCATGAGCATGTATTATGACGTCACAGTATATGATGACATCATAATTAGTATGCACTATGACGTCACAATGTATTATGACGTCATAATGTATCCGCATTATGACATCACAATACATTATGAGAGCGCAACATGCAGGTATTATGAGCAATTTCTCTTTCCCCAATTTGTGTCACATCTACTGGAGCATCATGAGCATGTATTATGATGTCACAGTATATGATGACATCATAATTAGTATGCAGTATGATGTCACAATGTATTATGACGTCATAATGTATCCGCATTATGACATCACAATATATTTTGAGATCGCAATTTGCAGGTATTATGAGCAATTTCTCTTACCCCAATTTGTGTCACATCTACTGGAGCATCATGAGCATGTATTATGACGTCACAGTATATGATGACATCATAATTAGTATGCACTATGACGTCACAATCTATTATGACGTCATAATGTATCCGCATTATGACATCACAGTATATTATGAGAGCGCAACATGCAGGTATTATGAGCAATTTTTCTTACCCCAGTTTGTGTCACATCTACTGGAGCATCATGAGCATGTATTATGACGTCACAGTATATGATGACATCATAAGTAGTATGAACTATGACGTCACAATGTATTATGACGACATAATGTATCCGCATTATGACATCACAATATATTATGAGAGCGCAATTTGCAGGTTTTATGACCAATTTCGCTTACCCCAATTTGTGTCACATCTACTGGAGCAACATGAGCAAGTATTATGACGTCACAGTATATGATGACATCATAATTAATATGCAGTATGACGTCACAATGTATTATGACGTCATAATGTATCTGCATTATGACATCACAATATATTATGAGAGCGCAACATGAAGGTATTATGAGCAATTTCTCTTACCCCAATTTGTGTCAAATCTACTGGAGCATCATGATCATGTACTATGACGTCACAGCATATGATGACATCATAATTAGTATGCACTATGACGTCACAATGTAGTATGACGTCATAATGTATCCGCATTATGACATCACAATATATTATGAGAGCGCAATTTGCAGGTTTATGAACAATTTCGCTTACCCCAATTTGTGTCACATCTACTGGAGCATCATGAGCATGTATTATGATGTCACAGTATATGATGACATCATAATTAGTATGCAGCATGACATCACAATGTATTATGATGTCATAATTTTTCCGCATTATGACATCACATTATATTATGAGAGCGCAATTTGCAGGTATTATGAGCAATTTCTCTGCCCCAATTTGTGTCACATCTACTGGAGCATCATGAGCATGTATTATGATGTCACAGTATATGATGACATCATAATTAGTATGCACTATGTCATCACAATGTATTATGACGTCATAATGTATCCGCATTATGACATCACAATATATTATGAGAGCGCAACATGCAGGTATTATGAGCAATTTCTCTTACCCCAATTTGTGTCACACCTACTGGACCATCATGACCATGTATTATGACGTCACAGTATATGATGACATCATAATTAGTATGCAGTATGACGACAGAATGTATTATGACGTAATAATGTATCCGCATTATGACATCACAATATATAATGAGAGCGCAACATGCAGGTATTATGAGCATTTTCTCTTACCCCATTTTGTGTTACATCTACTGGAGCATCATGAGCATGTATTATGACGTCACAGTATATGATGACATCATAATTAGTATATACCATGACGTCTCAATGTATTATTACGTCATCATGTATCCACATTATGACATCACAATATATTATGAGAGCGCAATTTGCAGGTTTTATGACCAATTTCGCTTACCCCATTTTTTGTCACATCTACTGGAGCATCATGAGCATGTATTATGATGGCACAGTATATGATGACATCATAATTAGTATGCACTATGACGTAACAATGTATTATGACGTCATAATGTATCCGCTTTATGACATCACAATATATTTTGAGAGCGCAATTTGCAGGTTTATGACCAATTTCGCTTACCTCAATTTGTGTCACATCTACTGGAGCATCATGAGCATGTATTATGACGTCACAGTATATGATGACATCATAATTAGTAAGCACTATGACGTCACAATGTATTGTGACGTCATAATGTATCCGCATTATGACATCACAATATATTATGAGAGCGCAACTTGCAGGTATTATGAGCAATTTCTCTTACCCCAATTTGTGTCACATCTACTGGAGCATCATGAGCATGTATTATGACGTCACAGTATATGATGACATCATAATTAGTATGCACTATGATGACACAATGTATTATGACGTCATAATGTATCCGCATTATGACATCACAATATATTATGAGAGCGCAATTTGCAGGTTTTATGACCAATTTCGCTTACCCCAATTTGTTTCACATCTACTGGAGCATCATGAGCATGTATTATGATGACACAGTATATGATGACATCATAATTAGTATGCACTATGACGTCACAATGTATTATGACGTCATAATGTGTCCGCATTATGGCATCACAATATATTATGGGAGCGCAACATGCAGGTATTATGAGCAATTTCTCTTACCCCAATTTGTGTCACATCTACTGGAGCATCATGAGCATGTATTATGACGTCACAGTATATGATGACATCATAATTAGTATGCACTATGACGTCACAATGTATTATGACGTCATAATGTATCCGCATTACGACATCACAATATATTATGAGAGCGCAACATGCAGGTATTATGAGCAATTTCTCTTACCCCAAATTGTGTCACATCTACTGGAGCATCTTGAGTATGTATTATGACGTCACAGTATATGATGACATCATAATTAGTATGCACTATGACGTCACAATTTATTATGACATCATAATGTATCCGCATTATGACATCACAATATATTATGAGAGCGCAATTTGCAGTTTTTATGACCAATTTCGCTTACCCCAATTTGTGTCACATCTACTGGAGCATCATGAGCATGTATTATGACGTCACAGTATATGATGACATCATAATTAGTATGCACTATGACGTCACAATGTATTATGACGTCATAATGTATCCGCATTATGACATCACAATACATTATGAGAGCGCAACATGCAGGTATTATGAGCAATTTCTCTTTCCCCAATTTGTGTCACATCTACTGGAGCATCATGAGCATGTATTATGATGTCACAGTATATGATGACATCATAATTAGTATGCAGTATGATGTCACAATGTATTATGACGTCATAATGTATCCGCATTATGACATCACAATATATTTTGAGATCGCAATTTGCAGGTATTATGAGCAATTTCTCTTACCCCAATTTGTGTCACATCTACTGGAGCATCATGAGCATGTATTATGACGTCACAGTATATGATGACATCATAATTAGTATGCACTATGATGTCACAATCTATTATGACGTCATAATGTATCCGCATTATGACATCACAGTATATTATGAGAGCGCAACATGCAGGTATTATGAGCAATTTTTCTTACCCCAATTTGTGTCACATCTACTGGAGCATCATGAGCATGTATTATGACGTCACAGTATATGATGACATCATAAGTAGTATGAACTATGACGTCACAATGTATTATGACGACATAATGTATCCGCATTATGACATCACAATATATTATGAGAGCGCAATTTGCAGGTTTTATGACCAATTTCGCTTACCCCAATTTGTGTCACATCTACTGGAGCAACATGAGCATGTATTATGACGTCACAGTATATGATGACATCATAATTAATATGCAGTATGACGTCACAATGTATTATGACGTCATAATGTATCTGCATTATGACATCACAATATATTATGAGAGCGCAACATGAAGGTATTATGAGCAATTTCTCTTACCCCAATTTGTGTCAAATCTACTGGAGCATCATGATCATGTACTATGACGTCACAGCATATGATGACATCATAATTAGTATGCACTATGACGTCACAATGTAGTATGACGTCATAATGTATCCGCATTATGACATCACGATATATTATGAGAGCGCAATTTGCAGGTTTATGAACAATTTCGCTTACCCCAATTTGTGTCACATCTACTGGAGCATCATGAGCATGTATTATGATGTCACAGTATATGATGACATCATAATTAGTATGCAGTATGATGTCACAATGTATTATGACATCGTAATGTATCCGCATTATGACACCACAATATATTATGAGAGCGCAACGTGCAGGTATTATGAGCAATTTCTCTTACCCCAATTTGTGTCACATCTACTGGAGCATCATGAGCATGTATTATGACGTCACAGTATATGATGACATCATGATTAGTATGCAGTATGACGCCACAATGTATTATGACGTCATAATGTATCCGCATTCTGATATCACAATATATTACGAGAGCGCAACATGCAGGTATTATGAGCAATTTCTCTTACCCCAATTTGTGTCACATCTACTGGAGCATCATGAGCATGTATTATGACGTCACAGTATATGATGACATCATAAGTAGTATGCACTATGACGTCACAATGTATTATGACGACATAATGTATCCGCATTATGACATCACAATATATTATGAGAGCGCAATTTGCAGGTATTATGAGCAATTTCTCTTACCCCAATTTGTGTCACATCTACTGGAGCATCATGAGCATGTATTATGATGTCACAGTATATGATGACATCATAATTCGTATGCAGTATGACGTCACAATGTATTATGACATCGTAATGTATCCGCATTATGACACCACAATATATTATGAGAGCGCAACGTGCAGGTATTATGAGCAATTTCTCTTACCCCAATTTGTGTCACATCTACTGTAGCATCATGAGCATGTATTATGACGTCACAGTATATGATGACATCATGATTAGTATGCAGTATGACACCACAATATATTATGACGTCATAATGTATCCGCATTCTGACATCACAATATATTATGAGAGCGCAACATGCAGGTATTATGAGCAATTTCTCTTACCCCAATTTGTGTCACATCTACTGGAGCATCATGAGCATGTATTATGACGTCACAGTATATGATGACATCATAATTAATATGCACTATGACGTCACAATGTATTATGACGTCATAATGTATCCGCATTATGACGTCACAATATATTATGAGAGCGCAATTTGCAGTTTTTATGACCAATTTCGCTTACCCCAATTTGTGTCACATCTACTGGAGCATCATGAGCATGTATTATGACGTCACAGTATATGATGACATCATAATTGGTATGCACTAGGACGTCACAATGTATTATGAGGTCATAATGTATCCGCATTATGACATCACAATATATTATGAGAGCGCAATTTGCAGGTTTTATGACCAATTTCGCTTACCCCAATTTGTGTCACATCTACTGGAGCATCATGAGCATGTATTATGACGTCACAGTATATGATGACATCATAATTAGTATGCAGTATGACGTCACAATGTATTATGACGTCATAATGTATCCGCATTATGACATCACAATATATTATGAGAGCGCAACATGCAGGTATTATGAGCAATTTCTCTTACCCCAATTTGTGTCACATCTACTGGAGCATCATGGGCATGTATTATGACGTCACAGTATATGATGACATCATAATTAGTATGCAGTATGATGTCACAATGTATTATGTCGTCATAATGTATCTGCATTATGACATCACAATATATTATGAGAGCGCAATTTGCAGTTTTTATGACCAATTTCGCTTACCCCAATTTGTGTCACATCTACTGGAGCATCATGAGGATGTATTATGACGTCACAGTATATGATGACATCATAATTAGTATGCACTATGACGTCACAATGTATCATGTCGTCATAATGTATCCGCATTAAGACATCAAAATACATTATGAGAGCGCAACATGCAGGTATTATGAGCAATTTCTCTTACCCCAATTTGTGTCACATCTACTGGAGAATCATGAGAATGTATTATGACGTCACAGCATATGATGACATCATAATTAGTGTGCACTATGACGTCACAGTGTAGTATGACGTCATAATGTATCCGCATTATTACATCACAATATATTATGAGAGCGCAATTTGCAGGTTTTATGACCAATTTCGCTTACCCCAATTTATGTCACATCTACTGGAGTATCATGAGCATGTATTATGATGTCACAGTATATGATGACATCATAAGTAGTATGCACTATGACGTCACAATGTATTATGACGACATAATGTATCCGCATTATGACATCACAGTATATTATGAGAGCGCAATTTGCAGGTTTTATGACCAATTTCGCTTAAGCCAATTTGTGTCACATCTACTGGAGCATCATGAGCATGTATTATGACGTCACAGTATATGATGACATCATAATTAGTATGCAGTATGACGTCACAATGTATTATGACGTCATAATGTGTCCGCATTATGACATCACAATATATTATGAGAGCGCAATTTGCAGGTTTTATGACCAATTTCGCTTACCCCAATTTGTGTCACATCTACTGGAGCATCATGAGCATGTATTATGATGTCACAGTATATGATGACATCGTAATTAGTATGCACTATGACGTCACAATGTGTTATGACGTCATAATTCATCCGCATTATGACATCACAATATATTATGAGAGCGCAACTTGCAGGTATTATGAGCAATTTCTCTTACCCCAATTTGTGTCACATCTGCTGGAGCATCATGAGCATGTATTATGACGTCACAGTATATGATGACATCATAATTAGTATGCAGTATGACGTCACAATGTATTATGATGTCATAATGTATCCGCCTTATGATATCACAGTATATTATGAGAGCGCAACATGCAGGTACTATGAGCAATTTCTCTTACCCCAATTTGTGTCACATCTACTGGAGCATCATGAGCATGTATTATGACGTCACAGTATATGATGACATCATAATTAGTATGCACTAAGACGTCACAATATATTATGACGTCATAATGTATCCGCATTATGACATCACAATATATTATGAGAGCGCAACATGCAGGTATTATGAGCAATTTCTCTTACCCCAATTTGTGTCACATCTACTGGAGCATCATGAGCATGTATTATGACGTCACAGTATATGATGACATCATAAGTAGTATGCACTATGACGTCACAATGTATTATGACGACATAATGTATCCGCATTATGACATCACAATATATTATGAGAGCGCAATTTGCAGGTTTTATGACAAATTTCGCTTACCCCAATTTGTGTCACATCTACTGGAGCAACATGAGCATGTATTATGACGTCACAGTATATGATGACATCATAATTAGTATGCAGCATGACATCACAATGTATTATGATGTCATAATTTTTCCGCATTATGACATCACATTATATTATGAGAGCGCAATTTGCAGGTATTATGAGCAATTTCTCTGCCCCAATTTGTGTCACATCTACTGGAGCATCATGAGCATGTATTATGATGTCACAGTATATGATGACATCATAATTAGTATGCACTATGTCATCACAATGTATTATGACGTCATAATGTATCCGCATTATGACATCACAATATATTATGAGAGCGCAACATGCAGGTATTATGAGCAATTTCTCTTACCCCAATTTGTGTCACACCTACTGGACCATCATGACCATGTATTATGACGTCACAGTATATGATGACATCATAATTAGTATGCAGTATGACGACAGAATGTATTATGACGTAATAATGTATCCGCATTATGACATCACAATATATAATGAGAGCGCAACATGCAGGTATTATGAGCATTTTCTCTTACCCCATTTTGTGTTACATCTACTGGAGCATCATGAGCATGTATTATGACGTCACAGTATATGATGACATCATAATTAGTATATACCATGACGTCACAATGTATTATTACGTCATCATGTATCCACATTATGACATCACAATATATTATGAGAGCGCAATTTGCAGGTTTTATGACCAATTTCGCTTACCCCATTTTTTGTCACATCTACTGGAGCATCATGAGCATGTATTATGATGGCACAGTATATGATGACATCATAATTAGTATGCACTATGACGTAACAATGTATTATGACGTCATAATGTATCCGCTTTATGACATCACAATATATTTTGAGAGCGCAATTTGCAGGTTTATGACCAATTTCGCTTACCTCAATTTGTGTCACATCTACTGGAGCATCATGAGCATGTATTATGACGTCACAGTATATGATGACATCATAATTAGTAAGCACTATGACGTCACAATGTATTGTGACGTCATAATGTATCCGCATTATGACATCACAATATATTATGAGAGCGCAACTTGCAGGTATTATGAGCAATTTCTCTTACCCCAATTTGTGTCACATCTACTGGAGCATCATGAGCATGTATTATGACGTCACAGTATATGATGACATCATAATTAGTATGCACTATGATGACACAATGTATTATGACGTCATAATGTATCCGCATTATGACATCACAATATATTATGAGAGCGCAATTTGCAGGTTTTATGACCAATTTCGCTTACCCCAATTTGTTTCACATCTACTGGAGCATCATGAGCATGTATTATGATGACACAGTATATGATGACATCATAATTAGTATGCACTATGACGTCACAATGTATTATGACGTCATAATGTGTCCGCATTATGGCATCACAATATATTATGGGAGCGCAACATGCAGGTATTATGAGCAATTTCTCTTACCCCAATTTGTGTCACATCTACTGGAGCATCATGAGCATGTATTATGACGTCACAGTATATGATGACATCATAATTAGTATGCACTATGACGTCACAATGTATTATGACGTCATAATGTATCCGCATTACGACATCACAATATATTATGAGAGCGCAACATGCAGGTATTATGAGCAATTTCTCTTACCCCAAATTGTGTCACATCTACTGGAGCATCTTGAGTATGTATTATGACGTCACAGTATATGATGACATCATAATTAGTATGCACTATGACGTCACAATTTATTATGACATCATAATGTATCCGCATTATGACATCACAATATATTATGAGAGCGCAATTTGCAGTTTTTATGACCAATTTCGCTTACCCCAATTTGTGTCACATCTACTGGAGCATCATGAGCATGTATTATGACGTCACAGTATATGATGACATCATAATTAGTATGCACTATGACGTCACAATGTATTATGACGTCATAATGTATCCGCATTATGACATCACAATACATTATGAGAGCGCAACATGCAGGTATTATGAGCAATTTCTCTTTCCCCAATTTGTGTCACATCTACTGGAGCATCATGAGCATGTATTATGATGTCACAGTATATGATGACATCATAATTAGTATGCAGTATGATGTCACAATGTATTATGACGTCATAATGTATCCGCATTATGACATCACAATATATTTTGAGATCGCAATTTGCAGGTATTATGAGCAATTTCTCTTACCCCAATTTGTGTCACATCTACTGGAGCATCATGAGCATGTATTATGACGTCACAGTATATGATGACATCATAATTAGTATGCACTATGACGTCACAATCTATTATGACGTCATAATGTATCCGCATTATGACATCACAGTATATTATGAGAGCGCAACATGCAGGTATTATGAGCAATTTTTCTTACCCCAATTTGTGTCACATCTACTGGAGCATCATGAGCATGTATTATGACGTCACAGTATATGATGACATCATAAGTAGTATGAACTATGACGTCACAATGTATTATGACGACAAAATGTATCCGCATTATGACATCACAATATATTATGAGAGCGCAATTTGCAGGTTTTATGACCAATTTCGCTTACCCCAATTTGTGTCACATCTACTGGAGCAACATGAGCATGTATTATGACGTCACAGTATATGATGACATCATAATTAATATGCAGTATGACGTCACAATGTATTATGACGTCATAATGTATCTGCATTATGACATCACAATATATTATGAGAGCGCAACATGAAGGTATTATGAGCAATTTCTCTTACCCCAATTTGTGTCAAATCTACTGGAGCATCATGATCATGTACTATGACGTCACAGCATATGATGACATCATAATTAGTATGCACTATGACGTCACAATGTAGTATGACGTCATAATGTATCCGCATTATGACATCACAATATATTATGAGAGCGCAATTTGCAGGTTTATGAACAATTTCGCTTACCCCAATTTGTGTCACATCTACTGGAGCATCATGAGCATGTATTATGATGTCACAGTATATGATGACATCATAATTAGTATGCAGTATGATGTCACAATGTATTATGACATCGTAATGTATCCGCATTATGACACCACAATATATTGTGAGAGCGCAACGTGCAGGTATTATGAGCAATTTCTCTTACCCCAATTTGTGTCACATCTACTGGAGCATCATGAGCATGTATTATGACGTCACAGTATATGATGACATCATGATTAGTATGCAGTATGACGCCACAATGTATTATGACGTCATAATGTATCCGCATTCTGATATCACAATATATTACGAGAGCGCAACATGCAGGTATTATGAGCAATTTCTCTTACCCCAATTTGTGTCACATCTACTGGAGCATCATGAGCATGTATTATGACGTCACAGTATATGATGACATCATAAGTAGTATGCACTATGACGTCACAATGTATTATGACGACATAATGTATCCGCATTATGACATCACAATATATTATGAGAGTGCAATTTGCAGGTATTATGAGCAATTTCTCTTACCCCAATTTGTGTCACATCTACTGGAGCATCATGAGCATGTATTATGATGTCACAGTATATGATGACATCATAATTCGTATGCAGTATGACGTCACAATGTATTATGACATCGTAATGTATCCGCATTATGACACCACAATATATTATGAGAGCGCAACGTGCAGGTATTATGAGCAATTTCTCTTACCCCAATTTGTGTCACATCTACTGTAGCATCATGAGCATGTATTATGACGTCACAGTATATGATGACATCATGATTAGTATGCAGTATGACACCACAATATATTATGACGTCATAATGTATCCGCATTCTGACATCACAATATATTATGAGAGCGCAACATGCAGGTATTATGAGCAATTTCTCTTACCCCAATTTGTGTCACATCTACTGGAGCATCATGAGCATGTATTATGACGTCACAGTATATGATGACATCATAATTAATATGCACTATGACGTCACAATGTATTATGACGTCATAATGTATCCGCATTATGACGTCACAATATATTATGAGAGCGCAATTTGCAGTTTTTATGACCAATTTCGCTTACCCCAATTTGTGTCACATCTACTGGAGCATCATGAGCATGTATTATGACGTCACAGTATATGATGACATCATAATTGGTATGCACTAGGACGTCACAATGTATTATGACGTCATAATGTATCCGCATTATGACATCACAATATATTATGAGAGCGCAATTTGCAGGTTTTATGACCAATTTCGCTTACCCCAATTTGTGTCACATCTACTGGAGCATCATGAGCATGTATTATAACGTCACAGTATATGATGACATCATAATTAGTATGCATTATGACGTCACAATGTATTATGACGTCATAATGTATCCGCATTATGACATCACAATATATTTTGAGAGCGCAACATGCAGGTATCATGAGCAATTTCTCTTACCCAATTTGTGTCACATCTACTGGAGCATCATGAGCATGTATTATGATGTCACAGTATATGATGACATCATAATTAGTATGCACTATGACGTCACAATATATTATGACGTCATAATGTATCCGCATTATGATATCACAATATATTATGAGAGCGCAATTTGCAGGTTTTATGACCAATTAAGCTTACCCCAATTTGTGTCACATCTACTGTAGCATCATGAGCATGTATTCTGACGTCAGAGTATATGATGACATCATAATTAGTATGCACTATGACGTCACAATGTATTATGACGTCATAATGTATACGCATTATGACATCACAATATATTATGAGAGCGCAACATGCAGGAATTATGAGCAATTTCGATTACCCCAATTTGTTTCACATCTACTGGAGCATCATGGGCATGTATTATGACGTCACAGTATATGATGACATCATAATTAGTATGCAGTATGATGTCACAATGTATTATGACGTCATAATGTATCTGCATTATGACATCACAATATATTATGAGAGCGCAATTTGCAGTTTTTATGACCAATTTCGCTTACCCCAATTTGTGTCACATCTACTGGAGCATCATGAGCATGTATTATGACGTCACAGTATATGATGACATCATAATTAGTATGCACTATGACGTCACAATGTATCATGTCGTCATAATGTATCCGCATTATGACATCAAAATACATTATGAGAGCACAACATGCAGGTATTATGAGCAATTTCTCTTACCCCAATTTGTGTCACATCTACTGGAGCATCATGAGCATGTATTATGACGTCACAGTATATGATGACATCATAATTAGTATGCACTATAACGTCACAATGTATTATGACGTCATAATGTATCCGCATTATGACATCACAATATATTATGAGAGCGCAACATGCAGGTATTATGAGCAATTTCTCTTATCCCAATTTGTGTCACATCTACTGGAGCATCATGAGCATGTATTATGACGTCACACTATATGATGACACCATAATTAGTATGCACTATGACGTCACAATGTATTATGACGTCATACTGTATCCGCATTATGACATCACAATATATTATGAGAGCGCAACATGCAGGTATTATGAGCAATTTCTCTTACCCCAATTTGTGTCACATCTACTGGAGCATCATGAGCATGTATTATGACATCACAGTATATGATGACATCATAATTGGTATGCACTAGGACGTCACAATGTATTATGAGGTCATAATGTATCCGCATTATGACATCACAATATATTTTGAGAGCGAAATTTGCAGGTTTTATGACCAATTTCGCTTACCCCAATTTGTGTCACATCTACTGGAGCATCATGAGCATGTATTATGACGTCACAGTATATGATGACATCATAATTAGTATGCAGTATGACGTCACAATGTATTATGACGTCATAATGTGTCCGCATTATGACATCACAATATATTATGAGAGCGCAACATGCAGGTATTATGAGCAATTTCTCTTACCCCAATTTGTGTCACATCTACTGGAGCATCATGAGCATGTATTATGATGTCACAGTATATGATGACATCGTAATTAGTATGCACTATGACGTCACAATGTGTTATGACGTCATAATTCATCCGCATTATGACATCACAATATATTATGAGAGCGCAACTTGCAGGTATTATGAGCAATTTCTCTTACCCCAATTTGTGTCACATCTACTGGAGCATCATGAGCATGTATTATGACGTCACAGTATATGATGACATCATAATTAGTATGCACTATGACGTCACAATGTATTATGATGTCATAATTTATCCGCATTATGACATCACAATATATTATGAGAGCGCAACATGCAGGTATTATGACCAATTTCTCTTACCCCAATTTGTGTCACATCTGCTGGAGCATCATGAGCATGTATTATGACCTCACAGTATATGATGACATCATAATTAGTATGCAGTATGATGTCACAATGTATTATGACGTCATAATGTATCCGACTTATGATATCACAGTATATTATGAGAGCGCAACATGCAGGTACTATGAGCAATTTCTCTTACCCCAATTTGTGTCACATCTACTGGAGCATCATGAGCATGTATTATGACGTCACAGTATATGAAGACATCATAATTAGTATGCACTAAGAGGTCACAATATATTATGACGTCATAATGTATCCGCATTATGACATCACAATATATTATGAGAGCGCAACATGCAGGTATTATGAGCAATTTCTCTTACCCCAATTTGTGTCACATCTACTGGAGCATCATGAGCATGTATTATGACGTCACAGTATATGATGACATCATAAGTAGTATGCACTATGACGTGACAATGTATTATGACGACATAATGTATCCGCATTATGACATCACAATATATTATGAGAGCGCAATTTGCAGGTTTCATGACCAATTTCGCTTACCCCAATTTGTGTCACATCTACTGGAGCATCATGAGCATGTATTATGACGTCACAGTATATGATGATATCATAATTAGTATGCACTATGACGTCACACTGTATCATGTCGTCATAATGTATCCGCATTATGACATCAATATACATTATGAGAGCGCAACATGCAGGTATTATGAGCAATTTCTCTTACCCCAATTTGTGTCACATCTACTGGAGCATCATGAGCATGTATTATGACGTCACAGTATATGATGACATCATAATTAGTATGCACTATAACGTCACAATGTATTATGACGTCATAATGTATCCGCATTATGACATCACAATATATTATGAGAGCGCAACATGCAGGTATTATGAGCAATTTCTCTTATCCCAATTTGTGTCACATCTACTGGAGCATCATGAGCATGTATTATGACGTCACACTATATGATGACACCATAATTAGTATGCACTATGACGTCACAATGTATTATGACGTCATAATGTATCCGCATTATGACATCACAATATATTATGAGAGCGCAACATGCAGGTATTATGAGCAATTTCTCTTACCCCAATTTGTGTCACATCTACTGGAGCATCATGAGCATGTATTATGACGTCACAGTATATGATGACATCATAATTGGTATGCACTAGGGCGTCACAATGTATTATGAGGTCATAATGTATCCGCATTATGACATCACAATATATTATGAGAGCGAAATTTGCAGGTTTTATGACCAATTTCTCTTACCCCAATTTGTGTCACATCTACTGGAGCATCATGAGAATGTATTATGACGTCACAGTATATGATGACATCAAAATTAGTATGCACTATGACGTCACAATGTATTATGACGTCATAATGTATCCACATTATGACATCACAATATATTATGAGAGTGCAACATGCAGGTATCATGAGCAATTTCTCTTACCCCAATTTGTGTCACATCTACTGGAGCATCATGAGCATGTATTATGATGTCACAGTATATGATGACATCATAATTAGTATGCACTATGACATCACAATATATTATGACGTCATAATGTATCCGCATTATGACATCACAACATAGTGTGAGAGCGCAATTTGCAGTTTTTATGAGCAATTTCTCTTACCCCAAATTGTGTCACATCTACTGGAGCATCATGAGCATGTATTATGATGTCACAGTATATGATGACATCATAATTAGTATGCACTATGACGTCACAATGTATTATGACGTCATAATGTATCCGAATTATGATACCACAATATATTATGAGAGCGCAATTTGCATGTTTTATAACCAATTAAGCTTACCCCAAATTGTGTCACATCTACTGGAGCATCATGAGCATGTATTCTGACGTCAGAGTATATGATGACATCATAATTAGTATGCAGTATGACGTCACAATGTATTATGACGTCATAATGTATCCGCATTATGACATCACAATATATTATGAGAGCGCAACATGCAGGAATTATGAGCAATTTCGATTACCCCAATTTGTGTCACATCTACTGGAGCATCATGGGCATGTATTATGACGTCACAGTATATGATGACATCATAATTAGTATGCAGTATGATGTCACAATGTATTATGACGTCATAATGTATCCGCATTATGACATCACAATATATTATGAGAGCGCAACATGCAGGTATTATGAGCAAATTCTCTTACCACAATTTGTGTCACATCTACTGGAGCATCATGAGCATGTATTATGACGTCACAGTATATGATGACATCATAATTAGTAAGCACTATGACGTCACAATGTATTGTGACGTCATAATGTATCCGCATTATGACATCACAATATATGATGAGATCGCAATTTGCAGGTATTGTGACACATTTCTCTTACCCCAATTTGTGTCACATCTAGTGGAGCATCATGAGCATGTATTATGACGTCAGAGTATATGATGGCATCAAAATTGGTATGCACTATGACGTCACAATGTATTATGACGTCATAATGTATCCGCATTATGACATCACAATATATTATGAGAGCGCAACATGCAGGTATTATGAGCAATTTCTCTTACCCCAATTTGTGTCACATCTACTGGAGCATCATGAGCATGTATTATGACGTCACAGTATATGATGACATCATAATTAGTATGCAGTATGACGTCACAATGTATTATGACGTCATAATGTATCCGCATTATGACATCACAATATATTAAGAGAGCGCAACATGCAGGTATCATGAGCAATTTCTCTTACCTCAATTTGTGTCACATCTACTGGAGCATCATGAGCATGTATTATGATGTCGCAGTATATGATGACATCATTATTAGTATGCACTATGACGTCACAATGTATTATGACGTCATAATGAATCCGCATTATGACATCACAATATATTATGAGAGCGCAATTTGCAGTTTTTATGAGCAATTTCTCTTACCCCAATTTGTGTCACATCTACTGGAGCATCATGAGCATGTATTATGACGTCACAGTATATGATGACATCATAATTAGTATGCAGTATGACGTCACAATGTATTATGACGTCATAATGTATCCGCATTATGACATCACAATACATTATGAGAGCGCAACATTCAGGTATTATGAGCAATTTCTCTTACCCCAATTTGTGTCACATCTAGTGGAGCACCATGAGCATGTATTATGACATCACAGTATATGATGACATCATAATTAGTATGCAGTATGACGTCACAATGTATTATGACGTCATAATGTATCCGCATTATGACATCACAATATATTATGAGAGCGCAATTTGCAGGTTTCATGACCAATATCGCTTACCCCAATTTGTGTCACATCTACTGGAGCATCATGAGCATGTATTATGACGTCACAGTATATGATGACATCATAATTTGTATGCAGTATGATGTCACAATGTATTATGACGTCATAATGTATCCGCATTATGATATCACAATATATTATGAGAGCGCAATATGCAGGTATTATGAGCAATTTCTCTTACCCCAATTTGTGTCACATCTACTAGAGCATTATGAACATGTATTATGACGTCACAGTATATGATGACATCATAATTAATATGCACTATGACGTCACAATGTATTATGACGTCATAATGTGTCCGCATTATGACATCACAATATATTATGAGAGCGCAATTTACATGTTTTATGACCAATTTCGCTAACCCCAATTTGTGTCACATGTACTGGAGCATCATGAGCATGTATTATGACGTCACAGTATATGATGACATCATAATTAGTATGCACTATGACGTCACAATGTATTATGACGTCATAATGTATCCGCATTATGACATCACAATATGATATGAGAGCGCAATTTGCAGGTTTTATGAGCAATTTCTCTTACCCCAATTTGTGTCACATCTACTGGAGCATCATGAGCATGTATTATAATGTCACAGTATATGATGACATCATAATTAGTATGCAGTATGACGTCACAATGTATTATGACGTCATAATGTATCCGCATTATGACATCACAATATATTATGAGAGCGCAACATGCAGGTATTATGAGCAATTTCTCTTACGCCAATTTGTGTCACATCTACTGGAGCAACATGAGCATGTATTATGACGGCACAGCATATGATGACATCATAAATATTATGCACTATGACATCACAATGTAGTATGACGTCATAATGTATCTGCATTATGACATCACAATATATTATGAGAGCGCAATTTGCAGGTTTTATGACCAATTTCGCTTACCCCAATTTGTGTCACATCTACTGGAGCATCATGAGGATGTATTATGATGTCACAGTATATGATGACATCATAATTAGTATGCACTATGACGTCACAATGTATTATGACATCATAATATATCCACATTATGACATCACAATATATTATGAGAGCGCAACTTGCAGGTATTATGAGCAATTTCTCTTACCCCAATTTGTGTCACATCTACTGGAGCATCATGAGCATGTATTATGACCTCACAGTATATGATGACATCATAATTAGTATGCACTATGACGTCACAATGTATCATGTCGTCATAATGTATCCGCATTATGACATCAAAATACATTATGAGAGCGCAACATGCAGGTATTATGAGCAATTTCTCTTACCCCAATTTGTGTCACATCTACTGGAGCATCATGAGCATGTATTATGACGTCACAGTATATGATGACATCATAATTAGTATGCACTATAACGTCACAATGTATTATGACGTCATAATGTATCCGCATTATGACATCACAATATATTATGAGAGCGCAACATGCAGGTATTATGAGCAATTTCTCTTATCCCAATTTGTGTCACATCTACTGGAGCATCATGAGCATGTATTATGACGTCACACTATATGATGACACCATAATTAGTATGCACTATGACGTCACAATGTATTATGACGTCATAATGTATCCGCATTATGACATCACAATATATTATGAGAGCGCAACATGCAGGTATTATGAGCAATTTCTCTTACCCCAATTTGTGTCACATCTACTGGAGCATCATGAGCATGTATTATGACGTCACAGTATATGATGACATCATAATTGGTATGCACTAGGACGTCACAATGTATTATGAGGTCATAATGTATCCGCATTATGACATCACAATATATTATGAGAGCGAAATTTGCAGGTTTTATGACCAATTTCGCTTACCCCAATTTGTGTCACATCTACTGGAGCATCATGAGCATGTATTATGACGTCACAGTATATGATGACATCATAATTAGTATGCACTATGACGTCACAATGTATTATGACATCATAATATATCCACATTATGACATCACAATATATTATGAGAGCGCAACTTGCAGGTATTATGAGCAATTTCTCTTACCCCAATTTGTGTCACATCTACTGGAGCATCATGAGCATGTATTATGATGTCACAGTATATGATGACATCATAATTAGTATGCACTATGACATCACAATGTATTATGACGTCATAATGTATCCGCATTATGACATCACAACATAGTGTGAGAGCGCAATTTGCAGTTTTTATGAGCAATTTCTCTTACCCCAAATTGTGTCACATCTACTGGAGCATCATGAGCATGTATTATGATGTCACAGTATATGATGACATCATAATTAGTATGCACTATGACGTCACAATGTATTATGACGTCATAATGTATCCGAATTATGATACCACAATATATTATGAGAGCGCAATTTGCATGTTTTATAACCAATTAAGCTTACCCCAATTTGTGTCACATCTACTGGAGCATCATGAGCATGTATTCTGACGTCAGAGTATATGATGACATCATAATTAGTATGCAGTATGACGTCACAATGTATTATGACGTCATAATGTATCCGCATTATGACATCACAATATATTATGAGAGCGCAACATGCAGGAATTATGAGCAATTTCGATTACCCCAATTTGTGTCACATCTACTGGAGCATCATGGGCATGTATTATGACGTCACAGTATATGATGACATCATAATTAGTATGCAGTATGATGTCACAATGTATTATGACGTCATAATGTATCCGCATTATGACATCACAATATATTATGAGAGCGCAACATGCAGGTATTATGAGCAAATTCTCTTACCCCAATTTGTGTCACATCTACTGGAGCATCATGAGCATGTATTATGACGTCACAGTATATGATGACATCATAATTAGTAAGCACTATGACGTCACAATGTATTGTGACGTCATAATGTATCCGCATTATGACATCACAATATATGATGAGATCGCAATTTGCAGGTATTGTGACACATTTCTCTTACCCCAATTTGTGTCACATCTAGTGGAGCATCATGAGCATGTATTATGACGTCAGAGTATATGATGACATCAAAATTGGTATGCACTATGACGTCACAATGTATTATGACGTCATAATGTATCCGCATTATGACATCACAATATATTATGAGAGCGCAACATGCAGGTATTATGAGCAATTTCTCTTACCCCAATTTGTGTCACATCTACTGGAGCATCATGAGCATGTATTATGACGTCACAGTATATGATGACATCATAATTAGTATGCAGTATGACGTCACAATGTATTATGACGTCATAATGTATCCGCATTATGACATCACAATATATTAAGAGAGCGCAACATGCAGGTATCATGAGCAATTTCTCTTACCTCAATTTGTGTCACATCTACTGGAGCATCATGAGCATGTATTATGATGTCGCAGTATATGATGACATCATTATTAGTATGCACTATGACGTCACAATGTATTATGACGTCATAATGAATCCGCATTATGACATCACAATATATTATGAGAGCGCAATTTGCAGTTTTTATGAGCAATTTCTCTTACCCCAATTTGTGTCACATCTACTGGAGCATCATGAGCATGTATTATGACGTCACAGTATATGATGACATCATAATTAGTATGCAGTATGACGTCACAATGTATTATGACGTCATAATGTATCCGCATTATGACATCACAATACATTATGAGAGCGCAACATGCAGGTATTATGAGCAATTTCTCTTACCCCAATTTGTGTCACATCTAGTGGAGCACCATGAGCATATATTAGGACATCACAGTATATGATGACATCATAATTAGTATGCAGTATGACGCCACAATGTATTATGACCTCATAATATATCCGCATTATGACATCACAATATATTATGAGAGCGCACTTTGCAGGTATTATGAGCAATTTCTCTTACCCCATTTTGTTTCACATCTACTGGAGCATCATGAGCATGTATTATGACGTCACAGTATATGATGACATCATAATTAGTATGCACTATGACGTCACAATGTAGTATGACGTCATAATGTATCCGCATTATGACATCACAATATATTATGAGAGCGCAATTTGCAGGTTTATGAACAATTTCGCTTACCCCAATTTCTGTCACATCTACTGGAGCATCATGAGCATGTTTTATGATGTCACAGTATATGATGACATCATAATTAGTATGCAGTATGATGTCACAATGTATTATGACATCGTAATGTATCCGCATTATGACACCACAATATATTATGAGAGCGCAACGTGCAGGTATTATGAGCAATTTCTCTTACCCCAATTTGTGTCACATCTACTGGAGCATCATGAGCATGTATTATGACGTCACAGTATATGATGACATAATGATTAGTATGCAGTATGACGCCACAATGTATTATGACGTCATAATGTATCCGCATTCTGACATCACAATATATTATGAGAGCGCAACATGCAGGTATTATGAGCAATTTCTCTTACCCCAATTTGTGTCACATCTACTGGAGCATCATGAGCATGTATTATGACGTCACAGTATATGATGACATCATAAGTAGTATGCACTATGACGTCACAATGTATTATGACGACATAATGTATCCGCATTATGACATCACAATATATTATGAGAGCGCAATTTGCAGGTATTATGAGCAATTTCTCTTACCCCAATTTGTGTCACATCTACTGGAGCATCATGAGCATGTATTATGATGTCACAGTATATGATGACATCATAATTAGTATGCAGTATGACGTCACAATGTATTATGACATCGTAATGTATCCGCATTATGACACCACAATATATTATGAGAGCGCAACGTGCAGGTATTATGAGCAATTTCTCTTACCCCAATTTGTGTCACATCTACTGTAGCATCATGAGCATGTATTATGACGTCACAGTATATGATGACATCATGATTAGTATGCAGTATGACACCACAATATATTATGACGTCATAATGTATCCGCATTCTGACATCACAATATATTATGAGAGCGCAACATGCAGGTATTATGAGCAATTTCTCTTACCCCAATTTGTGTCACATCTACTGGAGCATCATGAGCATGTATTATGACGTCACAGTATATGATGACATCATAATTAATATGCACTATGACGTCACAATGTATTATGACGTCATAATGTATCCGCATTATGACGTCACAATATATTATGAGAGCGCAATTTGCAGTTTTTATGACCAATTTCGCTTACCCCAATTTGTGTCACATCTACTGGAGCATCATGAGCATGTATTATGACGTCACAGTATATGATGACATCATAATTGGTATGCACTAGGACGTCACAATGTATTATGAGGTCATAATGTATCCGCATTATGACATCACAATATATTATGAGAGCGCAATTTGCAGGTTTTATGACCAATTTCGCTTACCCCAATTTGTGTCACATCTACTGGAGCATCATGAGCATGTATTATAACGTCACAGTATATGATGACATCATAATTAGTATGCACTATGACGTCACAATGTATTATGACGTCATAATGTATCCGCATTATGACATCACAATATATTATGAGAGCGCAACATGCAGGTATCATGAGCAATTTCTCTTACCCAATTTGTGTCACATCTACTGGAGCATCATGAGCATGTATTATGATGTCACAGTATATGATGACATCATAATTAGTATGCACTATGACGTCACAATGTATTATGACGTCATAATGTATCCGCATTATGATATCACAATATATTATGAGAGCGCAATTTGCAGGTTTTATGACCAATTAAGCTTACCCCAATTTGTGTCACATCTACTGTAGCATCATGAGCATGTATTCTGACGTCAGAGTATATGATGACATCATAATTAGTATGCACTATGACGTCACAATGTATTATGACGTCATAATGTATCCGCATTATGACATCACAATATATTATGAGAGCGCAACATGCAGGAATTATGAGCAATTGCGATTACCCCAATTTGTTTCACATCTACTGGAGCATCATGGGCATGTATTATGACGTCACAGTATATGATGACATCATAATTAGTATGCAGTATGATGTCACAATGTATTATGACGTCATAATGTATCTGCATTATGACATCACAATATATTATGAGAGCGCAATTTACAGTTTTTATGACCAATTTCGCTTACCCCAATTTGTGTCACATCTACTGGAGCATCATGAGCATGTATTATGACGTCACAGTATATGATGACATCATAATTAGTATGCACTATGACGTCACAATGTATCATGTCGTCATAATGTATCCGCATTATGACATCAAAATACATTATGAGAGCGCAACATGCAGGTATTATGAGCAATTTCTCTTACCCCAATTTGTGTCACATCTACTGGAGCATCATGAGCATGTATTATGACGTCACAGTATATGATGACATCATAATTAGTATGCACTATAACGTCACAATGTATTATGACGTCATAATGTATCCGAATTACGATACCACAATATATTATGAGAGCGCAATTTGCATGTTTTATAACCAATTAAGCTTACCCCAATTTGTGTCACATCTACTGGAGCATCATGAGCATGTATTCTGACGTCAGAGTATATGATGACATCATAATTAGTATGCAGTATGAGGTCACAATGTATTATGACGTCATAATGTATCCGCATTATGACATCACAATATATTATGAGAGCGCAACATGCAGGAATTATGAGCAATTTCGATTACCCCAATTTGTGTCACATCTACTGGAGCATCATGGGCATGTATTATGACGTCACAGTATATGATGACATCATAATTAGTATGCAGTATGATGTCACAATGTATTATGACGTCATAATGTATCCGCATTATGACATCACAATATATTATGAGAGCGCAACATGCAGGTATTATGAGCAAATTCTCTTACCCCAATTTGTGTCACATCTACTGGAGCATCATGAGCATGTATTATGACGTCACAGTATATGATGACATCATAATTAGTAAGCACTATGACGTCACAATGTATTGTGACGTCATAATGTATCCGCATTATGACATCACAATATATGATGAGATCGCAATTTGCAGGTATTGTGACACATTTCTCTTACCCCAATTTGTGTCACATCTAGTGGAGCATCATGAGCATGTATTATGACGTCAGAGTATATGATGACATCAAAATTGGTATGCACTATGACGTCACAATGTATTATGACGTCATAATGTATCCGCATTATGACATCACAATATATTATGAGAGCGCAACATGCAGGTATTATGAGCAATTTCTCTTACCCCAATTTGTGTCACATCTACTGGAGCATCATGAGCATGTATTATGACGTCACAGTATATGATGACATCATAATTAGTATGCAGTATGACGTCACAATGTATTATGACGTCATAATGTATCCGCATTATGACATCACAATATATTAAGAGAGCGCAACATGCAGGTATCATGAGCAATTTCTCTTACCTCAATTTGTGTCACATCTACTGGAGCATCATGAGCATGTATTATGATGTCGCAGTATATGATGACATCATTATTAGTATGCACTATGACGTCACAATGTATTATGACGTCATAATGAATCCGCATTATGACATCACAATATATTATGAGAGCGCAATTTGCAGTTTTTATGAGCAATTTCTCTTACCCCAATTTGTGTCACATCTACTGGAGCATCATGAGCATGTATTATGACGTCACAGTATATGATGACATCATAATTAGTATGCAGTATGACGTCACAATGTATTATGACGTCATAATGTATCCGCATTATGACATCACAATACATTATGAGAGCGCAACATGCAGGTATTATGAGCAATTTCTCTTACCCCAATTTGTGTCACATCTAGTGGAGCACCATGAGCATGTATTATGACATCACAGTATATGATGACATCATAATTAGTATGCAGTATGACGCCACAATGTATTATGACCTCATTATATATCCGCATTATGACATCACAATATATTATGAGAGCGCACTTTGCAGGTATTATGAGCAATTTCTCTTACCCCATTTTGTTTCACATCTACTGGAGCATCATGAGCATGTATTATGACGTCACAGTATATGATGACATCATAATTAGTATGCACTATGACGTCACAATGTATTATGACGTCATAATATATCCGCATTGTTACATCACAATATATTATGAGAGCGCAATTTGCAGGTTTATGACCAATTTCGCTTACCCCAATTTCTGTCACATCTACTGGAGCATCATGAGCATGTATTATGACGTCACAGTATATGAGCACATCATAATTAGTATGCAGTATGACGTCACAATGTATTATGACGTCATAATGTATCCGCATTATGACATCGAAATATATATTGAGAGCGCAATTTGCAGGTATTATTACCAATTTCTCTTACCCCAATTTGTGTCACATATACTGGAGCATCATGAGCATGTATTATGACGTCACAGTATATGATGACATCATAATTAGTATGCAGTATGACGTCACAATGTATTATGACGTCATAATGTATCCGCATTATGACATCACAATATATTATGAGAGCGCAATTTGCAGGTTTCATGACCAATTTCGCTTACCCCAATTTGTGTCACATCTACTGGAGCATCATGAGCATCTATTATGACGTCACAGTATATGATGACATCATAATTAATATGCACTATGACGTCACAATGTATTATGACGTCATAATGTGTCCGCATTATGACATCACAATATATTATGAGAGCGCAATTTACAGGTTTTATGACCAATTTCGCTAACCCCAATTTGTGTCACATGTACTGGAGCACCATGAGCATGTATTATGACGTCACAGTATATGATGACATCATAATTAGTATGCACTATGACGTCACAATGTATTATGACGTCATAATGTATCCGCATTATGACATCACAATATGATATGAGAGCGCAATTTGCAGGTTTTATGAGCAATTTCTCTTACCCCAATTTGTGTCACATCTACTGGAGCATCATGAGCATGTATTATAATGTCACAGTATATGATGACATCATAATTAGAATGCAGTATGACGTCACAATGTATTATGACGTCATAATGTATCCGCATTATGACATCACAATATATTATGAGAGCGCAACATGCAGGTATTATGAGCAATTTCTCTTACGCCAATTTGTGTCACATCTACTGGAGCAACATGAGCATGTATTATGACGGCACAGCATATGATGACATCATAAATATTATGCACTATGACATCACAATGTAGTATGACGTCATAATGTATCTGCATTATGACATCACAATATATTATGAGAGCGCAATTTGCAGGTTTTATGACCAATTTCGCTTACCCCAATTTGTGTCACATCTACTGGAGCATCATGAGGATGTATTATGATGTCACAGTATATGATGACATCATAATTAGTATGCACTATGACGTCACAATGTATTATGACATCATAATATATCCACATTATGACATCACAATATATTATGAGAGCGCAACTTGCAGGTATTATGAGCAATTTCTCTTACCCCAATTTGTGTCACATCTACTGGAGCATCATGAGCATGTATTATGACGTCACAGTATATGATGACATCATAATTAGTATGCACTATGACGTCACAATGTATCATGTCGTCATAATGTATCCGCATTATGACATCAAAATACATTATGAGAGCGCAACATGCAGGTATTATGAGCAATTTCTCTTACCCCAATTTGTGTCACATCTACTGGAGCATCATGAGCATGTATTATGACGTCACAGTATATGATGACATCATAATTAGTATGCACTATAACGTCACAATGTATTATGACGTCATAATGTATCCGCATTATGACATCACAATATATTATGAGAGCGCAACATGCAGGTATTATGAGCAATTTCTCTTATCCCAATTTGTGTCACATCTACTGGAGCATCATGAGCATGTATTATGACGTCACACTATATGATGACACCATAATTAGTATGCACTATGACGTCACAATGTATTATGACGTCATAATGTATCCGCATTATGACATCACAATATATTATGAGAGCGCAACATGCAGGTATTATGAGCAATTTCTCTTACCCCAATTTGTGTCACATCTACTGGAGCATCATGAGCATGCATTATGACGTCACAGTATATGATGACATCATAATTAGTATGCACTATGACGTCACAATGTATTATGACATCATAATATATCCACATTATGACATCACAATATATTATGAGAGCGCAACTTGCAGGTATTATGAGCAATTTCTCTTACCCCAATTTGTGTCACATCTACTGGAGCATCATGAGCATGTATTATGATGTCACAGTATATGATGACATCATAATTCGTATGCACTATGACATCACAATGTATTATGACGTCATAATGTATCCGCATTATGACATCACAACATAGTGTGAGAGCGCAATTTGCAGTTTTTATGAGCAATTTCTCTTACCCCAAATTGTGTCACATCTACTGGAGCATCATGAGCATGTATTATGATGTCACAGTATATGATGACATCATAATTAGTATGCACTATGACGTCACAATGTATTATGACGTCATAATGTATCCGAATTATGATACCACAATATATTATGAGAGCGCAATTTGCATGTTTTATAACCAATTAAGCTTACCCCAATTTGTGTCACATCTACTGGAGCATCATGAGCATGTATTCTGACGTCAGAGTATATGATGACATCATAATTAGTATGCAGTATGACGTCACAATGTATTATGACGTCATAATGTATCCGCATTATGACATCACAATATATTATGAGAGCGCAACATGCAGGAATTATGAGCAATTTCGATTACCCCAATTTGTGTCACATCTACTGGAGCATCATGGGCATGTATTATGACGTCACAGTATATGATGACATCATAATTAGTATGCACTATGACGTCACAATGTATTATGACGTCATAATATATCCGCATTGTTACATCACAATATATTATGAGAGCGCAATTTGCAGGTTTATGACCAATTTCGCTTACCCCAATTTCTGTCACATCTACTGGAGCATCATGAGCATGTATTATGACGTCACAGTATATGAGCACATCATAATTAGTATGCAGTATGACGTCACAATGTATTATGACGTCATAATGTATCCGCATTATGACATCGAAATATATATTGAGAGCGCAATTTGCAGGTATTATTACCAATTTCTCTTACCCCAATTTGTGTCACATATACTGGAGCATCATGAGCATGTATTATGACGTCACAGTATATGATGACATCATAATTAGTATGCAGTATGACGTCACAATGTATTATGACGTCATAATGTATCCGCATTATGACATCACAATATATTATGAGAGCGCAACATGCAGGTATTATGAGCAATTTCTCTTACGCCAATTTGTGTCACATCTACTGGAGCAACATGAGCATGTATTATGACGGCACAGCATATGATGACATCATAAATATTATGCACTATGACATCACAATGTAGTATGACGTCATAATGTATCTGCATTATGACATCACAATATATTATGAGAGCGCAATTTGCAGGTTTTATGACCAATTTCGCTTACCCCAATTTGTGTCACATCTACTGGAGCATCATGAGGATGTATTATGATGTCACAGTATATGGTGACATCATAATTAGTATGCACTATGACGTCACAATGTATTATGACATCATAATATATCCACATTATGACATCACAATATATTATGAGAGCGCAACTTGCAGGTATTATGAGCAATTTCTCTTACCCCAATTTGTGTCACATCTACTGGAGCATCATGAGCATGTATTATGACGTCACAGTATATGATGACATCATAATTAGTATGCACTATGACGTCACAATGTATCATGTCGTCATAATGTATCCGCATTATGACATCAAAATACATTATGAGAGCGCAACATGCAGGTATTATGAGCAATTTCTCTTACCCCAATTTGTGTCACATCTACTGGAGCATCATGAGCATGTATTATGACGTCACAGTATATGATGACATCATAATTAGTATGCACTATGACGTCACAATGTATTATGACGTCATAATATATCCACATTATGACATCACAATATATTATGAGAGCGCAACTTGCAGGTATTATGAGCAATTTCTCTAACCCCAATTTGTGTCACATCTACTGGAGCATCATGAGCATGTATTATGATGTCACAGTATATGATGACATCATAATTCGTATGCACTATGACATCACAATGTATTATGACGTCATAATGTATCCGCATTATGACATCACAACATAGTGTGAGAGCGCAATTTGCAGTTTTTATGAGCAATTTCTCTTACCCCAAATTGTGTCACATCTACTGGAGCATCATGAGCATGTATTATGATGTCACAGTATATGATGACATCATAATTAGTATGCACTATGACGTCACAATGTATTATGACGTCATAATGTATCCGAATTATGATACCACAATATATTATGAGAGCGCAATTTGCATGTTTTATAACCAATTAAGCTTACCCCAATTTGTGTCACATCTACTGGAGCATCATGAGCATGTATTCTGACGTCAGAGTATATGATGACATCATAATTAGTATGCAGTATGACGTCACAATGTATTATGACGTCATAATGTATCCGCATTATGACATCACAATATATTATGAGAGCGCAACATGCAGGAATTATGAGCAATTTCGATTACCCCAATTTGTGTCACATCTACTGGAGCATCATGGGCATGTATTATGACGTCACAGTATATGATGACATCATAATTAGTATGCAGTATGATGTCACAATGTATTATGACGTCATAATGTATCCGCATTATGACATCACAATATATTATGAGAGCGCAACATGCAGGTATTATGAGCAAATTCTCTTACCCCAATTTGTGTCACATCTACTGGAGCATCATGAGCATGTATTATGACGTCACAGTATATGATGACATCATAATTAGTAAGCACTATGACGTCACAATGTATTGTGACGTCATAATGTATCCGCATTATGACATCACAATATATGATGAGATCGCAATTTGCAGGTATTGTGACACATTTCTGTTACCCCAATTTGTGTCACATCTAGTGGAGCATCATGAGCATGTATTATGACGTCAGAGTATATGATGACATCAAAATTGGTATGCACTATGACGTCACAATGTATTATGACGTCATAATGTATCCGCATTATGACATCACAATATATTATGAGAGCGCAACATGCAGGTATTATGAGCAATTTCTCTTACCCCAATTTGTGTCACATCTACTGGAGCATCATGAGCATGTATTATGACGTCACAGTATATGATGACATCATAATTAGTATGCAGTATGACGTCACAATGTATTATGACGTCATAATGTATCCGCATTATGACATCACAATATATTAAGAGAGCGCAACATGCAGGTATCATGAGCAATTTCTCTTACCTCAATTTGTGTCACATCTACTGGAGCATCATGAGCATGTATTATGATGTCGCAGTATATGATGACATCATTATTAGTATGCACTATGACGTCACAATGTATTATGACGTCATAATGAATCCGCATTATGACATCACAATATATTATGAGAGCGCAATTTGCAGTTTTTATGAGCGATTTCTCTTACCCCAATTTGTGTCACATCTACTGGAGCATCATGAGCATGTATTATGACGTCACAGTATATGATGACATCATAATTAGTATGCAGTATGATGTCACAATGTATTATGACGTCATAATGTATCCGCATTATGACATCACAATACATTATGAGAGCGCAACATGCAGGTATTATGAGCAATTTCTCTTACCCCAATTTGTGTCACATCTAGTGGAGCACCATGAGCATATATTATGACATCACAGTATATGATGACATCATAATTAGTATGCAGTATGACACCACAATGTATTATGACCTCATAATATATCCGCATTATGACATCACAATATATTATGAGAGCGCACTTTGCAGGTATTATGAGCAATTTCTCTTACCCCATTTTGTTTCACATCTACTGGAGCATCATGAGCATGTATTATGACGTCACAGTATATGATGACATCATAATTAGTATGCACTATGACGTCACAATGTATTATGACATCATAATATATCCGCATTGTTACATCACAATATATTATGAGAGCGCAATTTGCAGGTTTATGACCAATTTCGCTTACCCCAATTTCTGTCACATCTACTGGAGCATCATGAGCATGTATTATGACGTCACAGTATATGATGACATCATAATTAGTATGCAGTATGACGTCACAATGTATTATGACGTCATAATGTATCCGCATTATGACATCACAATATATTAAGAGATGGCAACATGCAGGTATCATGAGCAATTTCTCTTACCCCAATTTGTGTCACATCTACTGGAGCATCATGAGCATGTATTATGACGTCACAGTATATGATGACATCATAATTTGTATGCAGTATGATGTCACAATGTATTATGACGTCATAATGTATCCGCATTATGATATCACAATATATTATGAGAGCGCAATATGCAGGTATTATGAGCAATTTCTCTTACCCGAATTTGTGTCACATCTACTAGAGCATTATGAACATGTATTATGACGTCACAGTATATGATGACATCATAATTAATATGCACTATGACGTCACAATGTATTATGACGTCATAATGTGTCCGCATTATGACATCACAATATATTATGAGAGCGCAATTTACAGGTTTTATGACCAATTTCGCTAACCCCAATTTGTGTCACATGTACTGGAGCATCATGAGCATGTATTATGACGTCACAGTATATGATGACATCATAATTAGTATGCACTATGACGTCACAATGTATTATGACGTCATAATGTATCCGCATTATGACATCACAATATATTATGAGAGCGCAATTTGCAGGTTTTATGACGAATTTCGCTTACCCCAATTTGTGTCACATCTACTGGAGCATCATGAGCATGTATTATGACGTCACAGTATATGATGACATCATAATTAGTATGCACTATGACGTCACAATATATTATGATGTCGTAATATATCCGCATTATGACATCACAATATATTATGAGAGCGCAACATGCAGGTATTATGAGGAATTTCTCTTAGGCCAATTTGTGTCACATCTACTGGAGCAACATGAGCATGTATTATGATGGCACAGCATATGATGACATCATAATTAATATGCACTATGACGTCACAGTATAGTATGACGTCATAATGTATCCGCATTATGACATCACAATATATTATGAGAGCGCAATTTGCAGGTTTTATGACCAATTTCGCTTACCCCAATTTGTGTCACATCTACTGTAACATCATGAGGATGTATTATGATGTCACAGTATATGATGACATCATAATTAGTATGCACTGTGACTTCACAATGTATTATGACGTCATAATATATCCACATTATGACATCACAATATATTATGAGAGTGCAACTTGCAGGTATTATGAGCAATTTCTCTTACCCCAATTTGTGTCACATCTACTGGAGCATCATGAGCATGTATTATGACGTCACAGTATATGATGACAGCATAATTAGTATGCACTATGACGTCACAATGTATTATGACGTCATAATGCATCCACATTATGACATCACAATATATTATGAGAGCGCAACGTGCAGGTATTATGAGCAATTTCTCTTACCCCAATTTTTGTCACATCTACTGGAGCACCATGAGCATGTATTATGACATCACAGTATATGATGACATCATAATTAGTATGCAATATGACGTCACAATGTATTATGACCTCATAATGTATCTGCATTATTACATCACAATATATTATGAGAGCGCAACATGCAGGTATTATAAGCAATTTCTCTTACCCCAATTTGTGTCACATCTACTGTAGCATCATGAGCATGTATTATGACGTCACAGTATATGATGACATCATAATTAGTATGCGCTATGACGTCACAATATATTATGACGTCATAATATATCCGCATTATGACATCACAATATATTATGAGAGCGCAATTTGCAGGTTTTATGACCAATTTCGCTTACCCCAATTTGTGTCACATCTACTGGAGCATCATGAGCATGTATTATGACGTCACAGTATATGATGACATCATAATTAGTATGCACTATGACGTCACAATATATTATGACGTCATAATGTATCCACATTATGACATCACAATATATTATGAGAGCGCAACATGCAGGTATTATGAGCAATTTCTCTTACCCCAATTTGTGTCACATCTACTGGAGCATCATGAGCATGTATTATGACGTCACAGTATATGATGACATCATAATTAGTATGCAGTATGACGTCACAATGTAGTATGACGTCATAATGTATCCGCATTATGATATCACAATATATTATGAGAGCGCAATTTGCAGGTTTTATGACCAATTTCGCTTACCCCAATTTGTGTCACATCTACTGGAGCATGATGAGCATGTATTATGATGTCACAGTATATGATGACATCATAAATAGTATGCAGTATGACGTCACAATGTATTATGACATCGTAATGTATCCGCATTCTGACATCACAATATATTATGAGAGCGCAACATGCAGGTATTATGAGCAATTTCTCTTACCCCAATTTATGTCACATCTACTGGAGCATAATGAACATGTATTATGACGTCACAGTATATGATGACATCATAATTAATATGCACTATGACGTCACAATGTATTATGACGTCATAATGTGTCCGCATTATGACATCACAATATATTATGAGAGCGCAATTTACAGGTTTTATGACCAATTTCGCTTACCCCAATTTGTGTCACATCTACTGGAGCATCATGAGCATGTATTACGACGTCACAGTATATGATGACATCATAATTAGTATGCACTATGACGTCACAATGTATTATGACGTCATAATGTGTCCGCGTTATGACATCACAATATGTTATGAGAGCGCAATTTGCAGGTTTTCTGAGCAATTTCTCTTACCCCAATTTGTGTCACATCTACTGGAGCATCATGAGCATGTATTATAACGTCACAGTATATGATGACATCATAATTAGTATGCACTATGACGTCACAATGTAGTATGACGTCATAATGTATCCGCATTATGACATCACATTATATTATGAGAGCGCAACATGCAGGTATTATGAGCAATTTCTCTTACCCCAATTTGTGTCACATCTACTGGAGCATCATGAGCATGTATTATGACGTCACACCATATGATGACATCATAATTAGTATGCACTATGAGGTCACAATGTACTATGACGTCATAATGTATCCGCATTTTTACATCACAATATATTATGAGAGAGCAATTTGCAGGTTTTATGACCAATTTCGCTTACCCCATTTGTGTCACATCTACTGGAGCACCATGAGCACGTATTATGACGTCACAGTATATGATGACATCATAATTAGTATGCACTATGACGTCACAATGTACTATGACGTCATAATGTATCCGCATTATTACATCACAATATATTATGAGGGAGCAATTTGCAGGTTTTATGACCAATTTCGCTTACCCCAATTTGTTTCACATCTACTGGAGCATCATGAGCATGTATTATGACGTCACAGTATATGATGACATCATAATTAGTATGCACTATGACGTCACAATGTATTATGACGTCATAATTCATCCACATTATGACATCACAATATATTATGAGAGCGCAACATGCAGGTATTATGACCAATTTCTCTTACCACAATTTGTGTCACATCTACTGGAGCATCATGAGCATGTATTATGACGTCACAGTATATGATGACATCATAATTAGTATGCTGTATGACGTCACAATGTATTATGACGTCATAATGTATCCGCCTTATGATATTACAATATATTATGAGAGCGCAACATGCAGGTATTATGAGCAATTTCTCTTACCCCAATTTGTGTCACATCTACTGGAGCATCATGAGCATGTATTATGACGTCACAGTATATGATGACATCATAATTAGTATGCACTATGACGTCACAATATATTATGACGTCATAATGTATCCGCATTATGACATCACAATATATTACGAGAGCGCAACATGCAGGTATTAAGAGCAATTTCGCTTACCCCAATTTGTGTCACATCTACTGGAGCATCATGAGCATGTATTATGACGTCACAGTATATGATGACATCATAAGTAGTATGCACTATGACATCACAATGAATTATGACGACATAATGTAACCGCATTATGACATCACAATATATTATGAGAGCGCAACATGCAGGTATTATGAGCAATTTCTCTTACCCCAATTTGTGTCACATCTACTGGAGCATCATGAGAATGTATTATGACGTCACAGCATATGATGACATCATAATTAGTATGCACTATGACGTCACAATATAGTATGACGTCATAATATATCCGCATTATTACATCACAAGATATTATGAGAGAGCAATTTGCAGGTTTTATGACCAATTTCGCTTACCCCAATTTGTGTCACATCTACTGGAGCATCATGAGCATGTATTATGATGTCACAGTATATGATGACATCATAAGTAGTATGCACTATGACGTCACAATGTATTGTGACGACATAATGCATCCGCATTATGACATCACAATATATTATGAGAGCGCAATTTGCAGGTATTATGAGCAATTTCTCTTACCCCAATTTGTGTCACATCTACTGGAGCATCATGAGCATGTATTACGACGTCACAGTATATGATGACATCATAATTAGTATGCTGTATGACGTCACAATGTATTATGATGTCATAATGTATCCGCATTATGATATCACAATATATTATGAGAGCGCAACATGCAGGTATTATGAGCAATTTCTCTTACCCCAATTTGTGTCACATCTACTGGAGCATCATGAGCATGTATTATGATGTCACAGTATATGATGACATCATAATTAGTATGCACTATGACGTCACAATGTGTTATGTCGTCATAATGTATCCGCATTATGACATCACAAAATATTATGAGAGCGCAACTTGCAGGTATTATGAGCAATTTCTCTTACCCCAATTTGTGTCACATCTACTGGAGCATCATGAGCATGTATTATGACGTCACAGTATATGATGACATCATAAGTAGTATGCACTATGACGTCACAATGTGTTATGACGTCATAATTTATCCGCATTATGACATCACAATATATTATGAGAGCGCAACATGCAGGTATTATGACCAATTTCTCTTACCCCAATTTGTGTCACATCTGCTGGAGCATCATGAGCATGTATTATGACGTCACAGTATATGATGACATAATTAGTATGCAGTATGACATCACAATGTATTATGACGTCATAATGTATCCGCCTTATGATATCACAGTATATTATGAGAGCGCAACATGCAGGTACTATGAGCAATTTCTCCTACCCCAATTTGTGTCACATCTACTGGAGCATCATGAGCATGTATTATGACCTCACAGTATATGATGACATCATAATTAGTATGCACTATGACGTCACAATATATTATGACGTCATAATGTATCCGCATTATGACATCACAATATATTATGAGAGCGCAACATGCAGGTATTATGTGCAATTTCTCTTACCCCAATTTGTGTCACATCTACTGGAGCATCATGAGCATGTATTATGACGTCACAGTATATGATGACATCATAAGTAGTATGCACTATGACGTCACAATGTATTATGACGACGTAATGTATCCGCATTATGACAACACAATATATTATGAGAGCGCAATTTGCAGGTTTTATGACCAATTTCGCTTAACCCAATTTGTGTCACATCTACTGGAGCAACATGAGCATGTATTATGACATCACAGTATATGATGACATCATAATTAATATGCAGTATGACGTCACAATATATTATGACGTCATAATGTACCCGCATTATGACATCACAATATATTATGAGAGCGCAACATGCAGGTATTATGAGCAATTTCTCTTACCCCAATTTGTGTCACATCTACTGAAGCATCATGAGCATGTATTATGACGTCACAGCATATGATATCATAATTAGTATGCACTATGACGTCACAATGTAGTATGACGTCATAATGAATCCGCATTATGACATCACAATATATTATGAGAGCGCAATTTGTAGGTATTATGAGCAATTTCTCTTACCCCAATTTGTGTCACATCTACTGGATCATCATGAGCATGTATTATGACGTCACAGTATATGATGACATCATAATTAGTATGCAGTATGACGTCACAATGTATTATGACGTCATAATGTATCTGCATTTTGATATCACAATATATTATGAGAGCGCAACATGCAGGTATTATGAGCAATTTCTCTTACCACAATTTGTGTCACATCTACTGGAGCATCATGAGCATGTATTATGACGTCACAATATATGATGACATCATAATTAGTATGCACTATGACGTCACAATGTATTATGACGTCATAATGTATCCGCATTATGACATCACAATATATTATGAGAGTGACATTTGCAGATATTATGAGCAATTTCTCAGCCCCAATTTGTGTCACATCTACTGGAGCATCATGAGCATGTATTATGACGTCACAGTATATGATGACATCATAATTAGTATGCAGCATGACATCACAATGTATTATGACGTCATAATTTTTCCGCATTATGACATCACAATATATTATGAGAGCGCCATTTGCAGATATTATGAGCAATTTCTCAGCCCCAATTTGTGTCACATCTACTGGAGCATCATGAGCATGTATTATGATGTCACAGTATATGATAACATCATAATTAGTATACACAATGTCGTCACAATGTATTATGACGTCATAATGTATCCACATTATGACATCACAATATATTATGAGAGCGAAACATGCAGGTATTATGAGCAATTTCTCTTACCCCAATTTGTGTCACATCTACTGGAGCATCATGAGCATGTATTATGACGTCACAGTATATGATGACATCATAAGTAGTATGCACTATGACGTCACAATGTATTATGACGTCATAATGTATCCGCATTATGACATCACAATATATTATGAGAGCGCAATTTGCAGTTTTTATGAGCAATTTCTCTTACCCCAATTTGTGTCACATCTACTGGAGCATCATGAGCATGTATTATGACGTCACAGTATATGATGACATCATAATTAGTATGCACTATGACGTCACAATGAATTATGACGTCATAATGTATCCGCATTATGATATCACAATATATTATGAGAGCGCAATTTGCAGGTTTTATGACCAATTAAGCTTACCCCAATTTGTGTCACATCTACTGGAGCATCATGAGCATGTATTTTGACGTCACAGTATATGATGACATCATAATTAGTATGCACTATGATGTCACAATGTATTATGATGTCATAATGTATCCGCATTATGACATCACAATATATTATTAGAGCGCAACATGCAGGAATTATGAGCAATTTCGATTACCCCAATTTGTGTCACATCTACTGGAGCATCATGAGCATGTATTATGACGTCACAGTATATGATGACATCATAATTAGTATGCAGCATGACATCACAATGTATTATGACGTCATAATGTATCCGCATTATGACATCACAATATATTATGAGAGCACAACATGCAGGTATTAGGAGCAATTTCTCTTTCCCCAATTTGTGTCACATCTACTGGAGCATCATGAGCATGAATTATGACGTCACAGTATATGATGACATCATAATTAGTATGCACTATGACGTCACAATGTATTATGACATCATAATGTATCCGCATTATGACATCACAATATATTATGAGAGCGCAACATGCAGGTATTATGAGCATTTTCTCTTACCCCAATTTGTGTCACATCTACTGGAGCATCATGAGCATGTATTATGACGTCACAGTATATGATGACATCATAATTAGTATGCAGTATGACGTCACAATATATTATGACGTCATAATGTATCCGCATTATGACATCACAATATATTATGAGAGCGCAACATGCAGGTATTATGAGCAATTTCTCTTACCCCAATTTGTGTCACATCTACTGGAGCATCATGAGCATGAATTATGACGTCACAGTATATGATGACAGTATAATTAGTATGCACTATGACGTCACAATGTATTATGACGTCATAATGTATCCGCATTATGACATCACAATATATTATGAGAGCGCAACATGCAGGTATTATGAGCAATTTCTCTTACCCCAATTTGTGTCACATCTACTGGAGCATCATGAGCATGTATTATGACGTCACAGTATATGATGACATCATAATTAGTATGCAGTATGATGTCACCATGTATTATGACGGCATAATGTATCCGCATTATGACATCACAATATATTATGAGAGCGCAACATGCAGGTATTATGAGCAAATTCTCTTACCCCAATTTGTGTCACATCTACTGGAGCATCAAGAGCATGTATTATGACGTCACAGTATATGATGACATCATAATTAGTAAGCACTTTGACGTCACAATGTATTGTGACGTCATAATGTATCCGCATTATGACATCACAATATATGATGAGATCGCAATTCGCAGGTATTGTGACACATTTCTCTTACCCCAATTTGTGTCACATCTAGTGGAGCATCATGAGCATGTATTATGACGTCAGAGTATATCAAGACATCATACTTGGTATGCACTATGACGTCACAATGTATTATGACGTCATAATGTATCCGCATTATGACATCACAATATAATATGAGAGCGCAACATGCAGGTATTATGAGCAATTTCTCTTTCCCCAATTTGTGTCACATCTAGTGCAGCATCATGAGCATGTTTTATGATGTCACAGTATATGATGACATCATAATTAGTATGCACCATGACGTCACAATGTATTAAGACGTCATAATATATCCACATTATGACATCACAATATATTATGAGAGCGCAGTTTGCAGGTATTAAGAGCAATTTCTCTTACCACAATTTGTGTCACATCTTCTGGAGCATCATGAGCATGTATTATGACGTCACAGTATATGATGACATCATAATTAGTATGCAGTATGACGTCACAATATATTATGACGTCATAATGTATCCGCATTATGACATCACAATATATTATGAGAGCGCAACATGCAGGTTTTATGACCAATTTCGCTTACCCGAATTTGTGTCACATCTACTGGAGCATCATGAGCATGTATTATGACGTCACAGTATATGATGTCATCATAATTAGTATGCAGTATGACGTCACAAATTATTATGACGTCATAATGTATCCGCATTATGACGTCACAATATATTACGAGAGCGCAATTTGCAGCTATTATGAGCAAATTCTCTTGCCCAAATTTGTGTCACATCTATAGGAGCAACATGAGCATGTATTATGACGTCACAGTATATGATGACATCATGATAAGTATGCACTATGACGTCACAATGTATTATGACGTCATAATGTATCCGCATTATGACATCACAATATATTTTGAGAGCGCATCATGCAGGTATTATGAGCAATTTCTCTTACCCCAATTTGTGTCACATCTACTGGAGCATCATGAGCATGTATTATGACATCACAGTAAATGATGACATCATAATTAGTATGCACTGTGACGTCACAATGTACTGTGATGTCATAATGTATCCGCATTATGACATCACAATATATTACGAGAGCGCAATTTGCAGCTATTATGAGCAAATTCTCTTACCCCAATTTGTGTCACATCTATAGAAGCATCATGAGCATGTATTATGACGTCACAGTATATGATGACATCATAATTAGTATGCACTATGATGTCACAATGTATTATGACGTCATAATGTATCCGCATTATGACATCACAATATATGATGAGAGCGCAATTTGCAGGTATTGTGACCCATTTCTCTAACCAAAATTTGTGTCACAAATACTGGAGCATCATGAGCATGTATTATGACGTCACAGTATATGATGACATCATAATTAGTATGCAGTATGATGTCACAATGTATTCTGACGTCATAATGTATCCGCATTATGACATCACAATATATTATGAGAGCGCAACTTGCAGGTTTTATGACCAATTTCGCTTACCCCAATTTGTGTCACATCTACTGGAGCATCATGAGCATGTATTATGATGTCACAGTATATGATGACATCATAATTAGTATGCACTATGACGTCACAATGTATTATGACGTCATAATGTATCCGCATTATTACATCACAATATATTATGAGAGCGCAATTTGCAGGTATTATGAGCAATTTCTCTTACCACAATTTGTGTCACATCTACTGGAGCATCAGGAGCATGGATTATGACGTCACAGTATATGATGACATCATAATTAGTATGCACTATGACGTCACAATGTATTATGACGTCATAATGTATCCGCATTATTACATCACAATATATTATGAGAGCGCAATTTGTAGGTTATATGACCAATTTCGCTTACCCCAATTTGTGTCACATCTACTGGAGCATCATGAGCATGTATTATGACGTCACAGTATATGATGACATCATAATTAGTATACACTATGACGTCACAATATATTATGATGTCATAATGTATCCGCATTATGACATCACAATATATTATGAGAGCGCAATTTGCAGGTTTTATGACCAATTTCGCTTATCACAATTTGTGTCACATCTACTGGAGCATCATGAGCATGTATTATGACGTCACAGTTTATCATGACATCATAATTAGTATGCAGTATGACGTCACAATGTATTATGACGTCATAATGTATCCGCATTATGACATCACAATATATTATGAGAGCGCAACATGCAGGTATTATGAGCAATTTCTCTTACCCCAATTTGAGTCACATCTACTGAAGCATCATGAGCATGTATTATGACGTCACAGTATATGATGACATCATGATTAGTATGCACTATGACGTCACAATGTATTATGACGTCATAATGTATCCGCATTATGACATCACAATATATTATGAGAGCGCAATTTGCAGGTTTTATGACCAATTTCGCTTACCCCAATTTGTGTCACATCTACTGGAGCATCATGAGCATGTATTATGACGTCACAGTATATGATGACATCATAATTAGTATGCAGTATGACGTCACAATGTATTATGATGTCATAATGTATCCGCATTATGACATCACAATACATTATGAGAGCGCAACATGCAGGTATTATGAGCAATTTCTCTTACCCCAATTTGTGTCACATCTACTGGAGAATCATGAGCATGTATTAGGGCGTCACAGTACATGATGACATCATAATTAGTATGCACTATGACGTCACAATGTACTATGACGTCATAATGTATCCGCATTATGACATCACAATATATTACGAGAGCGCAATTTGCAGCTATTATGAGCAAATCCTGTTACCCCAATTTGAATCACATCTACTGGAGCATCATTAGCATGTATTATGACGTCACAGTATATGATGACATCATAATTAGTATGCACTATGACGTCACAATGTATTATGACGTCATAATGTATCCGCATCATGACATCACAATATATGATGAGAGCGCAATTTGCAGGTATTATGACCCATTTCTCTAACCAAAATTTGTGTCACATCTACTGGAGCATCATGAGCATGTATTATGACGTCACAGTATATGATGACATCATAATTAGTATGCAGTATGATGTCACAATGTATTCTGACGTCATAATGTATCCGCATTATGACATCACAATATATTATGAGAGCGCAACTTGCAGGTTTTATGACCAATTTCGCTTACCCCAATTTGTGTCACATCTACTGGAGCATCATGAGCATGTATTATGATGTCACAGTATATGATGACATCATAATTAGTATGCACTATGACGTCACAATGTATTATGACGTCATAATGTATCCGCATTATTACATCACAATATATTATGAGAGCGCAATTTGCAGGTATTATGAGCAATTTCTCTTACCACAATTTGTGTCACATCTACTGGAGCATCAGGAGCATGAAGTATGACGTCACAGTATATGATGACATCATAATTAGTATGCACTATGACGTCACAATGTATTATGTCGTCATAATGTATCCGCATTATGACATAACAATATATTATGAGAGCACAATTTGTAGGTTATATGACCAATTTCGCTTACCCCAATTTGTGTCACATCTACTGGAGCATCATGAGCATGTATTATGACGTCACAGTATATGATGACATCATAATTATTATGCAGTATGATGTCACAATGTATTATGACGTCATAATGTTTCCGCATTATGACATCACAATATATTATGAGAGCGCAACATGCAGGTATTATGAGCAAATTCTCTTACCCCAATTTGTGTCACATCTACTGGAGCATCATGAGCATGTATTATGACGTCACAGTATATGATGACATCATAATTAGTAAGCACTATGACGTCACAATGTATTGTGACGTCATAATGTATCCGCATTATGACATCACAATATATGATGAGATCGCAATTTGCAGGTATTGTGACACATTTCTCTTACCCCAATTTGTGTCACATCTAGTGGAGCGCCATGAGCATGTATTATGACGTCAGAGTATATGATGACATCATAAGTAGTATGCAGTATGATGTCACAATGTATTATGACGTCATAATGTATCCGCATTATGACATCACAATATATTATGAGAGCGCAACATGCAGGTATTATGAGCAATTTCTCTTACCCCAATTTGAGTCACATCTACTGGAGCATCATGAGCATGTATTATGACGTCACAGTATATGATCACATCATGATTAGTATGCACTATGACGTCACAATGTATTATGACGTCATAATGTATCCGCATTGTGACATCACAATATATGATGAGAGCGCAATTTACAGGTTTTATGACCCATTTCTCTAACCAAAATTTGTGTCACATCTACTGGAGCATCATGAGCATGTATTATGACGTCACAGTATATGATGACATCATAATTAGTATGCAGTATGATGTCACAATGTATTCTGACGTCATAATGTATCCGCTTTATGACATCACAATATATTATGAGAGCGCAACTTGCAGGTTTTATGACCAATTTCGCTTACCCCAATTTGTGTCACATCTACTGGAGAATCATGAGCATGTATTATGATGTAACAGTATGTGATGACATCATAATTAGTATGCACTATGACGTCACAATGTATTATGACGTCATAATGTATCCGCATTATTACATCACAATATATTATGAGAGCGCGATTTGCAGGTATTATGAGCAATTTCTCTTACCACAATTTGTGTCACATCTACTGGAGCATCAGGAGCATGAATTATGACGTCACAGTATATGATGACATCATAATTAGTATGCACTATGACGTCACAATGTATTATGTCGTCATAATGTATCCGCATTATGACATCACAATATATTATGAGAGCGCAATTTGCAGATTTTATGACCAATTTCGCTGCCCCAATTTTTGCCACATCTACTGGAGCATCATGAGCATGTATTATGACGTCACAGTATATGATGACATCATAATTAGTATGCAATATGACGTCACAATGTATTATGACGTCATAATGTATCCGCATTATGACATCACAATATATTATGAGAGCGCAACAGGCAGCTATTATGAGCAATTTCTCTTACCCCAATTTGTGTCACATCTACTGGAGCATCATGAGCATGTATTATGACATCACAGTATATGTTGACTTCATAATTAGTATGCACTATGACGTCACAATGTATTATGACGTCATAATGTATCCGCATTATGACATCACAATATATTAAGAGAGCGCAACATGCAGGTATCATGAGCAATTTCTCTTACCCCAATTTGTGTCACATCTACTGGAGCATCATGAGCATGTATTATGATGTCACAGTATATGATGACATCATTATTAGTATGCACTATGACGTCACAATGTATTATGACGTCATAATGTATCCGCATTATGACATCACAATATATTATGAGAGCGCAATTTGAGGTTTTTATGAGCAATTTCTCTTACCCCAATCTGTGTCACATCTACTGCAGCATCATCAGCATGTATTATGACGTCACAGTATATGATGACATCATAATTAGTATGCACTATGACGTCACAATGTATTATGACGTCATAATGTATCCGCATTATGATATCACAATATATTATGAGAGCGCAATTTGCAGGTTTTATGACCAATTAAGCTTACCTCAATTTGTGTCACATCTACTGGAGCATCATCAGCATGTATTTTGACGTCACAGTATATGATGACATCATAATTAGCATGCACTATGACGTCACAATATATTATGACGTCATAATGTATCCGCATTATGACATCACAATATATTATGAGAGCGCAACATGCAGGAATTATGAGCAATTTCGATTACCCCAATTTGTGTCACATCTACTGGAGCATCATGAGCATGTATTATGACGTCACAGTATATGATGACATCATAATTAGTATGCAGCATGACATCACAATGTATTATGACGTCTTAATGTATTCGCATTATGACATCCCAATATATTATGAGAGCGCAACATGCAGGTATTATGAGCAATTTCTCTTACCCCAATTTGTGTCACATCTACTGGAGCATCATGAGCATGAATTATGACGTCACAGTATATGATGACATCATAATTAGTATGCACTATGACGTCACAATGTATTATGACATAATGTATCCGCATTATGACATCACAATATATTATGAGAGCGCAACATGCAGGTATTATGAGCAATTTCTCTTACCCCAATTTGTGTCACATCTAATGGAGCATCATGAGCATGTATTATGACGTCACAGTATATGATGACATCATAATTAGTATGCACCATGACGTCACAATGTATTATGACGTCATAATGTATCCGCATTATGACATCACAATATATTATGAGAGCGCAATTTGCAGGTATTAAGAGCAATTTCTCTTACCACATTTTGTGTCACATCTTCTGGAGCATCATGAGCATGTATTATGACGTCACAGTATATGATGACATCATAATTAGTATGCAGTATGACGTCACAATATATTATGACGTCATAATGTATCCGCATTATGACATCACAATATATTATGAGAGCGCAACATGCAGGTATTATGAGCAATTTCTCTTGCGCCAATTTGTGTCACATCTACTGGAGCAACATGAGCATGTATTATGACGGCACTGCATATGATGACATCATAATTATTATGCACTATGACGTCACAATGTAGTATGACGTCATAATGTATCTGCATTATGACATCACAATATATTATGAGAGCGCAATTTGCAGGTTTTATGACCAATTTCGCTTACCCCAATTTGTGTCACATCTACTGGAGCATCATGAGGATGTATTATGATGTCACAGTATATGATGACATCATAATTAGTATGCACTATGACGTCACAATGTATTATGACATCATAGTATATCCACATTATGACATCACAATATATTATGAGAGTGCAACTTGCAGGTATTATGAGCAAATTCTCTTACCCCAATTTGTGTCACATCTACTGGAGCATCATGAGCATGTATTATGACGTCACAGTATATGATGACATCATAATTAGTAAGCACTATGACGTCACAATGTATTGTGACGTCATAATGTATCCGCATTATGACATCACAATATATGATGAGATCGCAATTTGCAGGTATTATGACACATTTCTCTTACCCCAATTTGTGTCACATCTAGTTGAGCGTCATGAGCATGTATTATGACGTCAGAGTATATGATGACATCATAATTAGTATGCAGTATGATGTCACAATGTATTATGATGTCATAATGTATCCGCATTATGACATCACAATATATTTTGAGAGCGCAATTTGCAGGTATTATGAGCAATTTCTCTTAACCCAATTTGTGTCACATCTACTGGAGCATCATGACCATGTATTATGACATCACAGAATATGATGACATCATAATTAGTATGCACTATGACGTCACAATGTATTATGTCGTCATAATGTATCCGCATTATGACATCACAATATATTATGAGAGCGCAATTTGCAGATTTTATGACCAATTTCGCTGCCCCAATTTTTGCCACATCTACTGGAGCATCATGAGCATGTATTATGACGTCACAGTATATGATGACATCATAATTAGTATGCACTATGACGTCACAATGTATTATGACGTCATAATGTATCCGCATTATGACATCACAATATATTATGAGAGCGCAACAGGCAGCTATTATGAGCAATTTCTCTTACCCCAATTTGTGTCACATATACTGGAGCATCATGAGCATGTATTATGACATCACAGTATATGTTGACATCATAATTAGTATGCACTATGACGTCACAATGTATTATGACGTCATAATGTATCCGCATTATGACATCACAATATATTAAGAGAGCGCAACATGCAGGTATCATGAGCAATTTCTCTTACCCCAATTTGTGTCACATCTACTGGAGCATCATGAGCATGTATTATGATGTCACAGTATATGATGACATCATTATTAGTATGCACTATGACGTCACAATGTATTATGACGTCATAATGTATCCGCATTATGACATCACAATATATTATGAGAGCGCAATTTGAGGTTTTTATGAGCAATTTCTCTTACCCCAATTTGAGTCACATCTACTGCAGCATCATCAGCATGTATTATGACGTCACAGTATATGATGACATCATAATTAGTATGCACTATGACGTCACAATGTATTATGACGTCATAATGTATCCGCATTATGATATCACAATATATTATGAGAGCGCAATTTGCAGGTTTTATGACCAATTAAGCTTACCTCAATTTGTGTCACATCTACTGGAGCATCATCAGCATGTATTTTGACGTCACAGTATATGATGACATCATAATTAGCATGCACTATGACGTCACAATGTATTATGACGTCATAATGTATCCGCCTTATGACATCACAATATATTATGAGAGCGCAACATGCAGGAATTATGAGCAATTTCGATTACCCCAATTTGTGTCACATCTACTGGAGCATCATGAGCATGTATTATGACGTCACAGTATATGATGACATCATAATTAGTATGCAGCATGACATCACAATGTATTATGACGTCTTAATGTATTCGCATTATGACATCCCAATATATTATGAGAGCGCAACATGCAGGTATTATGAGCAATTTCTCTTACCCCAATTTGTGTCACATCTACTGGAGCATCATGAGCATGAATTATGACGTCACAGTATATGATGACATCATAATTAGTATGCACTATGACGTCACAATGTATTATGACATAATGTATCCGCATTATGACATCACAATATATTATGAGAGCGCAACATGCAGGTATTATGAGCAATGTCTCTTACCCCAATTTGTGTCACATCTACTGGAGCATCATGAGCATGTATTATGACGTCACAGTATATGATGACATCATAATTAGTATGCACTATGACGTCACAATGTATTATGACGTCATAATGTATCCACATTATGACATCACAATATGTTATGAGAGCGCAATTTGCTGGTTTTATGAGCAATTTCTCTTACCCCAATTTGTGTCACATCTACTGGAGCATCATGAGCATGTATTATGACGTCACAGTATATGATGACATCATAATTAGTATGCTGTATGACGTCACAATGTATTATGACGTCATAATGTATCCGCCTTATGATATTACAATATATTATGAGAGCGCAACATGCAGGTATTATGAGCAATTTCTCTTACCACATTTTGTGTCACATCTTCTGGAGCATCATGAGCATGTATTATGACGTCACAGTATATGATGTCATCATAATTTGTATGCAGTATGACGTCACAAAGTATTATGACGTCATAATGTATCCGCATTATGACGTCACAATATATTACGAGAGCGCAATTTGGAGCTATTATGAGCAAATTCTCTTGCCCCAATTTGTGTCACATCTATAGGAGCATCATGAGCATGTATTATGACGTCACAGTATATGATGACATCATAATTAGTAAGCACTATGACGTCACAATGTATTGTGACGTCATAATGTATCCGCATTATGACATCACAATATATTATGAGATCGCTATTTGCAGGTATTGTGACACATTTCTCTTACCCCAATTCGTGTCACATCTAGTGGAGCGTCATGAGCATGTATTATGACGTCAGAGTATATGATGACATCATAATTAGTATGCAGTATGATGTCACAATGTATTATGACGTCATAATGTATCCGCATTATGACATCACAATATATTTTGAGAGCGCAATTTGCAGGTATTATGAGCAATTTCTCTTACCCCAATTTGTGTCACATCTACTGGAGCATCATGACCATGTGTTATGACATCACAGAATATGATGACATCATAATTAGTATGCACTATGACGTCACAATGTATTATGACGTCATAATGTATCCGCATTATGACATCACAATATATTATGAGAGCGCAATTTGCAGATTTTATGACCAATTTCGCTGCCCCAATTTTTGTCACATCTACTGGAGCATCATGAGCATGTATTATGACGTCACAGTATATGATGACATCATAATTAGTATGCAATATGACGTCACAATGTATTATGACGTCATAATGTATCCGCATTATGACATCACAATATATTATGAGAGCGCAACAGGCAGGTATTATGAGCAATTTCTCTTACCCCAATTTGTGTCACATCTACTGGAGCATCATGAGCATGTATTATGACATCACAGTATATGATGACATCATAATTAGTATGCACTATGACGTCACAATGTATTATGACGTCATAATGTATCCGCATTATGACATCACAATATATTAAGAGAGCGCAACATGCAGGTATCATGAGCAATTTCTCTTACCCCAATTTGTGTCACATCTACTGGAGCATCATGAGCATGTATTATGACGTCACAGTATATGATGACATCATAATTAGTATGCAGTATGACGTCACAATATATTATGACGTCATAAGGTATCCGCATTATGATATCACAATATATTATGAGAGCGCAACATGCAGGTATTATGAGCAATTTCTCTTACCCCAATTTGTGTCACATCTAGTGGAGCATCATGAGCATGTATTATAACGTCACAGTATATGATGACATCATAATTAATATGCACTATGATGTCACAATGTATTATGACGTCATAATATATCCGCATTATGA